>NC_035107.1:226151241-226761241 GCF_002204515.2 Aedes aegypti | reverse complement strand
TACTCGAAACAATGGAGCCTTTTAATCTTTTGTTTTATTGAACACGAGAAGAAATTTATTACGTTCAAAATTATATCGACCCTTGTGCATTTATGGACAAAGAACAAACGCGGTGACGAAGAAAACCAAGAGCATCTAATCGACAACAAATAAAAAACAGTTTTAGTCCTTCCCGTTAGACTCGTTTTTATGATTGTGATTGTTTTTCTATTTATTTAACAGTAAGGTAGCAGCGCAAAAAAAAACATATGTAACTTTAAGCCACGTAAGTTCAAAAATAAGTATCAACAGTGTGATAGTAAAAATAAAAAAACAAAAAAATATTAAAACTCTTAATACGCAATTTTGTTTTACTTTGAAAGAACTTTCACTAGAATATAAGCAAAAGGTCGATACATACTGAAAAGCACATGAGCAACCCACGAATTGCCTTTTCAGCATTGCAGAATTTCCCAATGAGTGCTTTTAAAAATTAGAATAAGAAAGGTGATTTTAACCGAGCAAGTTGAATGGTTAGCGTCCGCGGCTACAAAGTAAAGCCATGCTGAATGTGTCTGGGTTCGATTCCCGGTCGGTCCAGGATCTTTTCGCAATAGAAATTTCCTTGACATCCCTGGGCATAGATCATCATCGTACTTGCCACACGATGCACGAATGCGACAATGGCAAAGAAAGCTGTCAGATAACAACTGTGGAAGTGCTCATTGAACACTAAGCTGATAAGCAAGCTCTGTTCCAGTGAGGACGTGATGCCAAGAAGAAGAAGAATGTGGTTTTGGTTTGCGTCTATTACACAAACTACACGGTCACGAAGCCCACAAAATTAGCGCAAACTGCACGGATAAAAATCTGATTCCCACACCATGATTTACAAGTCATAAAATTCATAAATTGGTTAGGCCGTGATTCAGGAGGACAAATCATGGTTCTTGGAGTCATAATCATGATTCTTCATACGCGTAACATCCAGAGCAACAACACAAGGCGGTGCACTTTGCTTCAAGTCATTCGCATCGATCACTCATCATTCAACACGATAGATTAGTACTGTGGTAATGTACGTGGCTCTCAATCAAAAGATTCTTGGTTCGCATCTTGCTCTTGTATTGTTCTTTTTTTGTTATCATTTTATCGGGTAGACTGACAGAAATATAAATAGATCCGAAATGGATGCGCGAATCATGGCTTTCGTGCATTCGATGCATGATCTCGAGCACTCAGCTGCAACTTGTGCCGCGTTACGACAATCTGACTCATGATATCGTGAGTCCAAATCATGGTGTATTTTCATAAGATGAAAACACACACCGGAATTCTGAAAACCGGGTGCATAATCATGATTTTGGATTCTGATTTCTATCCGTGTGGAAGTCATCATCCTAGTTTCCAAAATGGCATCGGACTTCGATTTCTATCATCTTCTCGTCAAGCCCAATTCAAAATATGTAGCTACACGCAGTGATTCTGTTTTGAATGATACAATTCTCGATATCTTTTTCAAATCGACATATGTAGCTTTCATACGGTTTTGAGGAAATTAATTAAGAAGAATCACAACCTGTCTTCTAAAACTGTTTTTAAAAGAATCCCCTATTTAACTTTTTTTTTTACCATGTACATCGCATTAATTTTGCATGCAATCAACTCGCGTGAAAACACTAGGTAATTTCTATCGTTGCCCACAAAAATTGTATGATAAAATGATAAGCCGTTTTATTCAAATACTTACGAGATTTTACAACTCAAGTAGTGTTTTGTTTTGATTCGTGGTTAAGTCACTTTGCCTCCCCATACAACGGAGCGACGATAGTTATGGTTAGGTTGCGAAAGTTGAAAATCTTACTTATGCCGTTTTGCAAATCCTGAAATTAAACGTTCCAAAAGGAAAAAATCTAGTTGGTTTAGAGCGGAACGTGCCCAATTTCATCTGCGAAACACGTAGCTTAAGCGTAAGTTTGTTAACTTTTCTGACTTGAGTCTGTTTGAATAAGTTTTTGAGAATTTCTCCACACCCGAAAGCAATGACACGAGAGCATTTTTTATTTTGATCGAATATAAAGCATTGAAACATGCATCTTTTTACTCTTTTCTAATCAAAAAGAAAATTAAATGCTCATAAAACTATGGTTCTTTTTCCATATTTGTCCAGAAAGATCGAAGGTGCACAACAAAATAAAACTAGCGATTTTACCCAAGCCTGCCTTGATTGTCGTTAATATACAAACTGAAGTCATTTCGTGATTTCAAATTATTTGAATAAATGAAAACTGGTCTAGAAACCTTTGATATTGACATATTAACATACGGAGAGCAAATAGCGTGCAAAATCAGAGAAATAGATAAGGAGGATATTATATTGTATCCATTGTCGGCTGCTTGGGCACGTCAGGAATTAATCATCAATATTAACCTCCTTTTCCCGAGCAGCCTAGATAGCCGCGTAGTGTCGGTAGCGGTTGTTTCAACTGGCTAAGAATTAACACTACGCTACGGACTACCTGTTCCGGTGGTAAAAGTCCACTTCACAGGTGACCCCTAGTTTATGGGTGATGCGTACCGTGCCTAGGAATGAATGGTTAGGGGAGTCTAAATAAAACCTAACCGCTAACGGAGCCTGTGGGGTACCAGGGCGCCCTCCACAGTATTGAGTCCTTCCTGTGCTACCCGGAGCAATGGTGCAGGTGACCTTGTGTTTCTCCGAGACAATCGGCTGCCCTTCTTCAGTCTCTATCCTGAGGCTTAATAAGGGTGGGATTATGAATATGTTGACATTTAATTTAAATTATCACCTATATGGATTCGCATCATGCGTTTTACAAGTGTATTCTGTGCTCTTTCGCCTTTGGCGACTTTAAATAGATACCGATCTGGATTTTTCCGTTGCTGGTCTTTTTCGTGCTGAGAATGCAAAAAGCTTAATTCTGCCTAGTTTGGGTAGTGGCTACAATTAGGTTAGCTCAGATCAATCTTCAGCATAAAAGAACAGCAACGATCAATCTTTGCAGACTCATGCAAAATGGTGCAGCCCAAGTGGCGCTAGTTCAAGAACCCTACTTTCGTAGAGGGAACTTCTATCTAGGTAACCTTGTGGACCCAGTTTTTGCTACTTTCAGCAAACTTGAAATGGCAAACTCGCTCAACAGGAAATACATCTATTGTTCGGTATATTTACTACATGATGAACCATCCCCAACGGATGATTTCAAACGAGTTGTCGTACACTGCGTAACAAAAGGCCTTCCGTTGATTGTGGGTAGTGATGCCAATGCTCATCACATCATCTGGGGCAGCTCAGATATCAATTTGAGAGGCTCCAGTCTGGCAACATAGGCAATCGCCCAACCTTCATGGTTTCTAATAGAGAAGAAGTGTTAGACATAACGAATTGGCATGTATCAGATGAGGAATCATTATCTAACCATCGCTACATCTTTTTTGAACATTCAAATGTAACTGCGCAGACTTTGCGTTTTAGGAATCTCCGGTCAACAAACTGGGAACTCTATATTGAATTGGTTGCGACCAAATTTCATGGATATTCTCCGTCCATTGAAAATCCAAGTGATCTGGATGATGCCGTTGATACTACAACCAGTGCTGGGAATGGCTTGAATTTTCGCGAAAATCACGTGGATCTCCCAGTACAGTAGTTCAAAAACGTGAATCGCTGGAAATGAATTGGCTAGCTCGCGATGGATGACTTCATTGGCCCTGAGCAGGCTATTCCAATTTCGAAGTGCTGGGTGAAGCTTCAAATAAACTCTTGGGCGGCAACTCAGCACAAGCAATATTGGAATAGTTTGGAGTCATGTCGTCAAACAAAATTGTACATTACTGACATTAGCCATCTCCAAGGGTGACGAAGTATTTAACAAATCTGTCAAGCAGAATTGCAGTCTCTTGGTCAGAGCGTTGACAGGTCACTGCCGACTCAACTATCACATGGCAAATATTCAGCGTGCTGACTCATTTGTGTGTGATAGTTGTGACTCCGATTATGGAACATCGTATCACCTGATATGTAACTGTCCAGTTTTTTCGCAAATGTGATTCCAATTACTTGGTAAACACTTATTAAGTGAAACTGAATTCAGAAGCCTGAATCTTCAGGACATTCTGTTATTCTTCACCCGCTGTGGTAATGAGCTATAGGCTCTCTTTACGCTCATGCGTTTAGCAGTGCCCTTTTCAGGGTGCTGTTCGAACCCAATGTGGTATGGAGCTACATGTGTTTTTTTTTTCTAAAAATGATTAAAAGTTATACTGCCTATAAATGCATGTCAGTCCCACGTTTGCTTGATTTCCTATTCACATGGGACAATTATGCGTTTATGGGCAATATAGTAAACAAAGGATTTTCATGAATTGAGTGGGCTTATCGGGCTTATAAAGATTTCATGGATGTAGGGGTTCCTGGGGTAATATGCACCACTTAAGGAAAATGTGCCGAAATGAACACTAAACAACATGTATGTTGTGTTTTAACACACGAATCTAGTTGGTTTGGGCTCACCCTACATGGTGTTGAGCGAATATTGATCATAATTACATTAGTTTGTTGGTAATTTTAACATTTTTCAAGCACTACTTTTGCGTGAGTTAAGATTGATACGGGGCACGATGCACCGCTTTTTGGGGCATGATGCACCACAACATTGAGGCAAGATGCACCATCGTGTTTTATACGTAATTTTATTTATCGTAAAAACACGAGTTTTTGATGATTTTCGTCTACAAGATGATACAATTGTGCATAAATACGTTAGTAAAGACTTCAAATGACCTAATTTTTTTGATTGTAGTTTATTTTGGAATGGATCGTTCTGCCCCGACCAATGGAGTGCATGTTGCCCCAACCGGGCGCCTAACAGAAAATGTTATAGAAAATAGAAATCGTTGTGTTATTTCACCAAATCATGCCATCAACAACTTACCCAGTCTCTAATCATCTGTTTTATGGTGAAAGGTTGTAAAAATTCACGATTCATCGCTTTCAAAACATTATGTGAAATGATGAGAAAGTTACATCAGAATCGTGCTTTTCGAATTTATTGTTATATCTCCCTGTTAAGTTTTTCAAAATGTATCAAATTCTCAGGGTGTCAACAATTTGCAACGTTTCATCAATCCGCATAATGTTTTTCTCTCAAAATTCGTTTATTTCAGAGAAATTGACAAGGTGCGTTTCGCCCCGACAGTGCATATTACCCCAGGAGCCCCTAACAGTCACAATTTTCAACATAAGACTCTAGTTCACGGTGCTCCCCTGACCGTTATTATCAGAAAAAAAAATCTCCATAAAATCTGTGCTCACCAGTCGTTTTCTATAGCTAAGCTGCATGTCTGGGCAAAATTTCAAATAAATCGTAAGGCCCGTTTTGCAGTTACGCCTTTTTTATTGTATAAGTCTACTAATTCAAAGGAAATCTGAGATATTTGAACGGATTTTCATTGGCCGTGATTACCAGAAGAAATTTACCATCAAAATTTGGTTCAAAGTTGGTTTGTTTAGATATTGGTAACCTCTTGGTGGAGTTTTGAATGAGAAAATAGGCGAAATTTGAAATTACGCCCTTTTTGAGGTGCAACCATTGAAAACACTAATTTCAAATAGATTAATTAGGCATTCTAATACCGATAAGCATTTTCAAATAATTTCAATGACATATTGCAACTAGGGTAAAAGCACCGGTTTTGGCCAGCCTAAGAGAAAATGTCAATAAAAGTTAAATAGGAAGCCGTATTTATACTACAAATATGTCAAATTCAAGCTTTCAATCAATATTATGTGTGTAAAATATCAAAACTGAGCTATAACCATTTTTTGCTATGAAAATCCCGTTGATCAATATAGGCCAACGGAACCAGTTTCGGCCAGAGATTTAACTTCGGTTCCTAAATTAGCCATTTGCATTGATTTCTCATGAGAGTGGCCAACTTAGGAGTGCCCTGGCCAAATTGGGTGTATGGAAGTTGAAATTATAAGGAAAATGCATTGTTTTCCTCATATTTTGAATCAATTTGGACGAGTAAATGAATGTAGCTCTATCATGTGAATGTGATCTACTGAACACAAAAGATTTCATGCTGATTAGCTACAGTGAGAGGCAAAATAAAGTGCCCACCTTACCAGTTTTCGAATTTCTCTCATTGATTTGGTTCAAATTAAAGTTAACACACCTAAATCTTTTGTGATATTTTATTTTTGATGTTCTTTTAAAGTTGCACTTACGAAATTTTGATAAAAAAAAGAATTTTACTTAAAGAAAAAGAAAATCAATTTGTATTGAAAAAAAAGTAGTGACAAAAATAAGTGCCCACTTCCTTCTTGGCCCCAGAAAAGATGATTTAAGAAAAATAAAAAGCAATTTAATAGTTAATGTGTCCTCCTTTGGCCTTAAGGACTTGCTGGAGGCTCTTCGGCATGCTTTTCACCAGGTTTTGTAGGTGTTGTGGATCTAGTTCTTCCCAGGCGCGCTCCAAGGCTTCAAAATAATTATTTTTGTTGGTAACACCAGTTTTTTCAACCCTGGCATCGAGAATCGCCCACAAATTCTCGATGGGGTTGAGGTCTGGGCTTTGTGGAGGCCATTCCAGCGGTTTAATCCGACAAGACCGGAAAAAAGACTTGGTCTTCTTTCCAGTATGCTTCGGGTCGTTGTTCTAGAGAAATATGAATTTCTCTTCAAGGCCCGTCTGGATCAGCGAAACCTCCAGATTTTCCAGCAAGATGTTAATGTAGGAATCTGCCATCATTATTCCGTCGATTTTCACGAGGTTTTCTACTCCACTCCATGAAAAACACCCCCAGACCATCACATTTCCTCCTCCATGCTTCACCGTTCCTTGGATGTGGTGCTCTGCATCACACACGAGCCCGCCGCTCTCGGTTAGACAGCTCGAGCTTCAGGAGCGCCACATCCAAGGAACGGTGACGCATGGAAGTGTGATGTGATGAAATGTGATGGTCTGGGGGTGTTTTTCATGGAGTGGAGTAGGAAGCGTCGTGAAAATCGACGGAATAATGACGGCAGATTCCTACATTAACATCTTGCTGGAAAATCTGGAGGTTTCGCTGATCCAGACGGGCCTTGAAGAGAAATTCATATTTCTCTAGAACAACGACCCGAAGCATACTGGAAAGAAGACCAAGTCTTTCTTCCGGTCTTGTCGGATTAAACCGCTGGAATGGCCTCCACAAAGCCCAGACCTCAACCCCATCGAGAATTTGTGGGCGATTCTCGATGCTAGGGTTGAAAAAACTGGTGTTACCAACAAAAATAATTATTTTGAAGCCTTGGAGCGCGCCTGGGAAGAACTAGATCCACAACACCTACAAAACCTGGTGAAAAGCATGCCGAAGAGCCTCCAGCAAGTCCTTAAGGCCAAAGGAGGACACATTAACTATTAAATTGCTTTTTATTTTTCTTAAATCATCTTTTCTGGGGCCAAGAAGGAAGTGGGCACTTATTTTTGTCACTACTTTTTTTTCAATACAAATTGATTTTCTTTTTCTTTAAGTAAAATTCTTTTTTTAATCAAAATTTCGTAAGTGCAACTTTAAAAGAACATCAAAAATAAAATATCACAAAAGATTTAGGTGTGTTAACTTTAATTTGAACCAAATCAATGAGAGAAATTCGAAAACTGGTAAGGTGGGCACTTTATTTTGCCTCTCACTGTATGTAAAACGGTGTATAATCCCCTATGGCTACATCTGGCGTATGACCAAAACCGGTGCTTCTACCCTACATGTCGCCAAAGTATTTCACAATTGATCAATTTTTCATAGGCTCAAGCGCTGTAAGGCATTACGGAGCAATTTTTGTGACATTATTATTAGTCAAAAAATATTGTTATAGCCCAACTAGCCACCCCTTTGACTGCTCCGGCTAACATTATACTGCGCTAAAACTTGAACAATCGCTTAGTAATGGACTATTGGGTAAACTATGGAACTCTAGACCACTGTCAATACTTTTGTGATCATTTGTAGCATACATTACTACATTTAGATATTGCATGAATCTACAATATTTCCTTTGGGTTTCTCGATCTTTTCGATTACACAAACCGATAAGAGCCCAGGATAAATACAATAGTGAAAGAAATGTATACATCAATTTACTCATTCTCAGGCTGACTCGCGAAGAGAAAGCATCAGTACTTGAAATACGCTTAAGAGAAGTAAGAAACATGCGTTATTATATGGTTTCATTGATTTTAAAATCATAACACTTGCAGAGCTTAATGTTACATATCTTCCTTATGTATCAAAACTCTTTTTAGAATATTCTAAACCTTAACCCCGAGTTTCATCACACTGAACGCACTTTTACGGTGAATGCTATTGTCCCGAATATATTATCACCTTGAACGATATTATCCCGTGATAATGAAATTCTAAGTAATGATATTCTTGGAACTGGAACTCACGGTGATGGTCTTCAGGTATTCGGGCTAATGGATCTCAAAGTTAAGGGGTATATTAAAAAAAAAATTAAATATGATAAACATATAGTTGTTCATGGATTCTACGTAAATTCCAGTTTTGGTTACCGGAAAATTGTAAATTGTTCTGTGGCCCTGTTGATTACCTGCCGGTCTACCTACCATAATATGGTTTGAATCCTACACAAACTGAAGATTTATATGTTTACTTTATTTTTTTGATTGCTAGCTGTGCTTGTGAAGTAATGACAAATGACACACCAGCTGCTATGACCCTTTACAAACGAAAAAAATCATTTTTTGGTAGCTCCACAAAGTTTTTCAAACTGACAAAGACAAACAGTCAATATTAAACTCTGTAAATGCTACGATTTTGAAATCAATTAAACAAAATAATAACGGATGTTCTAAACTTTGCATTACATTCTTCCATTTTGAATCACTGCTTTCTGCGTAGTTGATTTTATTCCATACACTGCTACCCATTACGAAAAACTTAACTCTTTAAGAACTTCTTGACGTATGCTTCGAATGTGATTTACAACAGGTAGCAATCAGTAGCATTTAAAATAATCTGAATCGTGAGTACATTGGTTCACCAACCAATCCAGAATATTGTGCTACAAGAACTAATTTGGTTACATGATGAAATTAGCTCCGTAAAGCCTTAAAGCACTTGAGCCTATGGAAAATCAGTAGATAGTGAAAGACTTTTGTGGCATGTGAGTGCAATGTGTCATTGAAAACATTTGAACATGCTCAACAGTATTAGAATGCCTAATTATTCTTTTTAAAATTGGTGTTTTCAATGGTTACACCTCAAAAAGAGCGTAACTTCAAATTTCGCCTATTTTTTCATTTAATACTCCACCAAGAGGTTACAAATAACTAAACAAACCAACTTTGAACCAAATTTTGATGGTAAATTTCTTCTGGTAATCACGGCCAATGAAAATCCGTTCAAATATCTCAGATTTCCATTGAATTAGTAGGCTTATACAATAAAAAGGCGTAACTGCAAAACGGGCCCTACGATTTTTTGAAATTTTGCCCAGACATGCAGCTTAGCTATAGAAAACGACTGGTGAGCACAGATTTGATGGAGATTTTTTTCTGATAATAACGGTCAGGGGAGCACCGTGTACTTGATTTGAATTTCATTTGAAGCCTGACGATTAAAACGAAGCCAACAGATTTTTTTAGAAACACAAACTCACAAAAAAAGAGAAGTAACCATACAAATTTACTGGAATAAAATATATATACATGAAATACAAATAATTCAAAAGAAAATTCCATCAAATTTGCTTTATTTTCTCGTTTTTGACAATCTCCCGGGATTGCCCGGGAAATGTCAATTTTATTTCCCGTTTCCCGGGAAGTCGAATCCTAGGAAAATTGCAAACTCTAGTTGGGTAAATGTACAACTGGTGCTGAGAAAATCATCATTTTGCAAATTAGTTGCATAAATAACTATATACTGTTGAACAACATGGTCATGAAAAAACTTTGTAAAATTAACAAGATATTCCATAAAGGAACCAATTGCCCAAAATCCCTAAAGCTCCGGGTCTCTATTAACGTTGTTCCGTCGTGCATTCATAACCGTTCTATATGGAAAACCTATATATGAAATGCGTTGCAATCAGGGAATAGCTACATTAGAACCAAAACAAAGAAACATTAAAATAAATGTTTCGATACTCGCTAATGTTTTCTAGAACGCTTTTTCTATTTGGACTGTTCGTTTCATGTAGGTAAACAAATAAATTGAGCAACCAAATTTAACTTATTTTTATATCACTTTATTGAACCCACTTCAGAACTTACACTTCCATACCCCGATCGATCATAGTCTTAACTAAACAAGCCAGGCTTGTCGTACACAGCAACAGCGAGGTGATCAATTATCACCACCACTCTTAGGCAAACAATTGCATAACGGCCGGATCACAGTCCTCACGTCAAGACTGCTGTTTGAATTGGCACGCCTTCACTGCAATCAGCTGCAGCAGCACGAAAATCGGCGAAAATACCTCACTGTACTCCAGTCCACTGAACCCGGACAACTTCATCACCACCAGGTACTTGAACCCGGTAGTCAAGAGGAGGAAATGGATACTCCAAGACAACCGGTGCAACGCCTGTCGGTGCTTATTGCCCAAGTACATCCGGATACCGACGATCACACAAAAGTACGCATTGAAGAAGTCTCCACAGAACAGTGGCGAAAATATGATCAACCATTCGGTGGTGCCCGTGGTCTTGGTCGGAAGCGTCCCCATCGTGGCCTTCACCGTTAGTATTATACTGAACACCAGAAAGGCCAACAAATTGACCAGGATTTCGAACTGCGTTATCCCGATCCACTTGACCACGTCCACCAGCTTGAAGTAGGTTTTGATCTCGACCTCGTCGGACATTTTTCTCCGTGAGGGGGCTATCTTGACGGCAATTATAAGATATTTATGAACGAGAAATTGGGATGAAATGGGCGGTTCCAATGGTGGAACTTGCTTTAGGCGGCTGAGTTGGTTGGCTTGAGTTGGATCGTACGGTACAGACGGATGTGCAGACACGAGTTCATGCGGCGTTGTTCGCTGAAATCATCGTCGTCCTTCAGAGGATGAAGATCGTCTGCGAAGATAACAATTAATTAAAATCAGATCTTTAATCGATGCTCTCTAAACTGTTAGAAAAAAATCGTTGAAAAAACTTTGGTGGAACTTCTGTAGAAATTCCTGATGGCTGGGATCTCTGAAAAACCTTCTGAACTTGATAGGAGTTCTTGGAGGATTTTTCAAATATAGCTTGCTAAAAAAATTATTGGAAACACAACAAATTGAATCTCTGGATACTATGTTGCAGGGTTTTCTGAATAAATTCATCAAAGAGCGGATTTCCTATACTGCTATACTGTGTTGAGATATTGATCTACATCTTATCATAAGTGTATCAAAACTTGATCAAATTATCGAATTTTATTTTAGCCTTGTAGAGATAAGACAAGGACATCAATTTTGATCTTTTTAATGCTAATTTGTTACCGATGATTTTTTTTTCTAATAATAACAGCTAGCTGAGAATTGTGGCTTAGAGAAGATGGATATTTAGAGATTTACCTGTAACCGTTATCGTAGAAGTATTGACCTCGTAGTCGAATGCTTCTGGATATTTTGCCTTTATCTTGAGCGCGAGATTGATTCCTTGATTGATGGCCCTTCCAGTACAGTGCAAAAATGCTTCTCCCAAGGCAGAATTCAAGATATCCAAGCACCTTTTGTATTGAAACTGCAACAATGAAACAAAATCAGTTTAGGTAACCAAATCAAGTAGCAGAAAACCATCACCGTAAAATCCGACTTGACGGTCACGTAGATGTCGTTTTCCCGTGTGTAATACTTCGGCAGGACGCGTTTCTTTACGATGTGCCGGTCACTGAATTTCCTTCCTCCGGTTTGCGGTTTCTGGTCTGCCGAAGACGATGTTGGAGCCGCACCGGAATGGGGTTTGGTTTTGTTGCTCCTCCTGCCGCTGGTGCTGGATGCTAATTTTACAGCGACATTTTCCTGTCCGGGGACATGTTTTCCTTCGGACATTCTACGAAAGTACACTGGATTCTACTTGCTAGGCGGCGTATTCCATGGATAAGACGAAATAATTCCAAATGGATTACGGAAACGCATGAAATTACTGCAGAATGTTTACAAATAGTATTCTTAGCTACTACTGTCAAACTTCGGCTAATGTTCGGTTTGTATTTACTTTAAGAGGGCTAACTACGGTGGAGAAAAGACAATGAGGCTATCATGGATCGCACATAAATTTTGGTCGATGTGGCTGATAAACACGCGCCAAATAAAATCCCACGATCGCGCTAAAAATATGTACACTCAGAAACACGGGTAGTCATAGAATGACTAAATTTTAGTAATTTATGACTATTTTCTATCAGCCTCTCTTTCATTCTACAGGGAATTTTATTCGTATTTGTCAAAAGTTTTATCCAAACAAGTATTGCGCGGAATGGATCATTAAAATAACCAAAATGGCCACTATGGAAAGCGTAGATAGCGCCACCGTAGCCTTGTGTGTTTGACAGAACCAAAGACTTATTAAAGACCTCCATGTCCCTTGCAGTTGCCCAAAATTTTATGGCTCATGAGGTAATCTAGAATGCCGTGAAAAGTGTTCTGCGATCTGTCAAACTTGGGTACCTTTTGCACTACCGAGGGACCAAATGCAGTACTAGAAGTGGTACCCAATCTGAGCCCGAGTGGGACGGACCTGACAGAACAGCAATGCTGTCACAATGTTAAATTCCATATACAGTGACGCCTTTGTTTTAATGCGGTGAGCACTGGCAAAAGCTACCTTTAATGGTCCATTACACTCAGGCAAAAATACTATGAATATCCATTGTTTTCCCTTATGTTTATTTGCCACAAGAAATCGGTAAACATTTCATTGATTCACCTTATGAATTGATCTCAATCATGCCAATGCTGTGTTCTGCTCATTTCAAATTTAAGAATTCTTTCTATCAACAGTATAAACTACATTACTCTTAATAAAACAAATCATTATCTCACCAGTCGTTTTTTATAATTAGTTGACTATTGTATACATAGACAAAGAATGGAAATCTGATTTTTACACGTTGGTTCAGCCATTTTCTAACACAAATCAGATATTGAACCAATATGCAATTGGTATATTCGGATTTTTAGACAAACATGCAATATAGTTGACGTAAAATCGACCATTACTCTACGTTTATTATAATCTACATTTTTTTATCTCAACAATCGTTCATTTCCACAGTTCCTTCCCATGACTGGGCTTCTTGGTTGAGCAGTATGCTGGCTGTCAACGATAGGGAGCTGCTTTCCGGTCGAATGACTGCTCCTTAGCTTTCTCTGGTTCCGTTCATGTTCCGCTGTTACCATCTCCAAACTATCGACAGACTCTATTTCGAGGAAGCTCGTTCTCGAATCGCCGTCTCTGTGATAGAACTGGCTGTTTACCTTCGTTGGCTAGTCAGACTGAAAGTTTGGTAAAAGTAAAGATTTACGTATTAAAATTCACGTGCATTACGGCACACTTTTTCGAAATAAAAATCTAAAATCGATTTCTCATAGCCGTACATGTGAATGGCGATTTTTTTTAAAGGCTCATATTCAAACTTACCTCTTAACCGTCAGCTGTAGTACACCAATTTCGAGTCTGAAGTCACAATTAACTTATCTAAAATATTATTGAATATAGGCCGGCACAAAGATCTCGATTTCATTAAGTTCTAGCGAGGATTCCGGCAGCGTAATTGCAAATTTTCATAATAACAACCTTATGAGTTTTTCACACTAGTGATAGCTATGTGAATCGTAATCTAGCTTGATGAAATCGATTACTTCAATTAAGTATAACATGCTTCGCAATTATGGTTTTCATTGAACTAATATGAAATCCATAATAGCCTTATGAATTTTGGTATCATTAAGGAAATGACTAATGACGGCAATGAAAATCATAAGGCGCGCAATAAAATGTGTGAATCTTCATTATGTTCAACTATTTTCTCAATTATGAGTATCATTTCAATGGTATGGAATCCATATTAGCCTTATGAAAGCGATTTTTATAGATTTTTCAATGCTTCATAAGGGAAGATTAATGAAATTCGATAATTAATTTTCCTGAGTGTAGGAACGGCTTTTTTATAATTCCCTAATTTCGCGCACTGTTCTTCGCTGAACAACAAACAAATAAAACAAACTATATTCGTCTTCACATCTGACTATTTCTCTGAAAAATATCTTCATGCATAAATACGTTTCACGTACAAAGCGGAATATCTGCAAACCCTCTTTACAGGGATGTTATAGGCGGACGTCATTTTAGTGGGAGGAAATGTTTGTCCAAAATTGTTGCGTGAACAATTCTGAAATTCCGAAAAAAAATCCACGTGGTTTAGAGAAAGCCCCAAAAGATTATTTTATAGATCTGTGCACACAAAATTTACTTAACATTGTGATCCACAAGTAACATTGCCAATGTATGTTTGATTGCAACTCTTGTCTATATTATACAATCCTTATAATCTTATTGAGAAAACAACAAATAGAGGTCTTCTATAAATAACGACGCACTCTCGAGGAGTGATTCACGGAATCACGGATTCACGGAAGTTCCTTGTATTGTATGAACAGTGTAGAATACAAATCTAGAAAGATTCGCGAATCAGGCGAAACTGACAAAATGTACACAATTTAAGAAAATATAGCGTTGAAATTGTAGCTCGATTGTCTACCCGCATAATTACGAACCATACCGGTACAATTCCCCGTAGTGTTCACAACCATTTGATACTATTTGTGAACAGTTTTACGTTCCATCTTGAGTTACAATAAACCAATCTTACGCCAAACGTGTTTTACAGTTTGGAGAATGGTAATTGGACAAATAACAATATGGGGAATAGGCGGTTAAGTTATGTAACAATACAAAATCGTCAAATTTCCAGAACAAAATTTTTCGTTTATGGTTCCCCAAACAGTCAATATACTGTCCAATTTTTGTTCTATTTACTGTACGGAAAACAGTTTGGAATCAGTTGAACAATAAAAGTTTTAGAAAACCAAAAATGTATGTGTAATTGTTGGTTTATTGTGAATTATGGTAAATTTACCCTATGCTGTACTGTTCTTTTATATTTGTATAATAAGTAAGGAATAATAAATACATAAATGAGAAACAAATGAACAAGTAGCGAGTGTGTTCTGATTATGCTTCAAGTCATTTACAGTTTAATAATATTAATAATGATATCTTGAAATAAACTGTTTTGTTGGAAGCACATTCAGAAATCACACTACTTGTTTCGTTCTTTCTAATTATTGGTATTTTTGTATTATTGCTTACCCAGTAAACACACTATCGTATATGATGGGATATAAGAGTACAAATGTGGAGGCGATATACGTACATCTTGCACGCAGCCTTATCGCGCATGTACGTATATCGCCTCCACATTTGTACTCTTATACGCTATCGTATACGAGTTTGTGTTTACTGGGTATCTTTCAACTCACGTCATATTTTCTGTTTCAAGCTCATATATCTACTATATTTTACAAAAATTGTCATGTGTAGCTACATTTTGATCCGATGAACCCCGGGTAAATTGAAGGAGGCTGATAACTCTCGATCCAGCGGTTATACATCATTAACAATAACAAATGTCTTATGATGTATAAATATTAGTGTGGGACACAATTTAGATTCTCGCTCCAGTCCACTTTTTGGATTGCATTTAGGTCCCATACCAACTGTGCAAAATTTCAGATTGATGGAGAAACTGAACTGCCAGCCGTTCAAAGTTTGTATGGGATTTACTATGAGAAAACTTACTTTTGCAAAGAAAAATCGCCAGAGGTCGCCCATTGAGCTCTATAAAAATTCTGAACACAGACCTCGAAAGGTATTTTTACGATGAAGAATATTGCCGAAGACCGCGAAACAATCCGATGCTTGTGAAAAAAGTTATTCAATGAAAACCTATTGACAAGGCGACGTTGATTAACTCGTAAAGGAATAACAATAATAAGAAAATCGGGAAAAAATTCACAATAGTCTATGCTTAATAACTTTTTTCACAAGCATCGGATTGCTTTGCGGTTTTCGGCAATATTCTTCATCGTAAAAATACCTATCGAGGTCTGTGTTCAGAATTTTTATAGAACTGAATGGGCGACCTCTGGCGATATTTCTTTGTAAAAGTAAGTTTTCCCATACAAACTTTGAACGGCTGGTGCTAAAATATAGTTTCTCCGATCGAGCTTAAATTTTGCACAGTTGGTATGGGACCTAAATGCAATCCAAAAAGTGGACTGGAGCAAGAATCTAAATTTTTCATATAACCGTGTCCCAGGCTAATAAACATCCGGCAAATCTGTGCTCCAACGGCATCTTCTTTACCGCTTTACCGCACGTCACTTGCCCTTCTGTTGCATCGGTTTTGTCCCGCAGAGCGTGATAGTAAATTTCCAGGCCCTTTCCTGGATCCGCCGGAGTAGTTACCGCCCACGAAACACGCTGCGGGCGGGTAGCAAGGTCGGTTAACATTAACTTACTTCCGGGGATAGGTGTCGCTCACAGGTGCTTTGATTGCCTTTCGATGGTGTCATAACTGCAGTTGCGGAAAACATGAAAATGTTAGTGAATCATTCAAACAACTACATGTGTTAAACAAATCTATAGCTTACCCAACAAATTGATTGGAAGGGATAACACGTATGACTAGCATTTTATGGTTGCTCTGCAGTCCCGGGTGCTTCCGGCGCTGATATTGAGTTGAATCCGCAGCGGCATACGGTGGGTGTTGTGTCTACTGCATTGCTCCCGGTGTAGAGGCTTTGGTCGTGATTTTTTTTAGTCCTAGTAGAAAAATGAATTAATTCGGCTGATCTGATAAAACTAACGACACAAAACTCACCAGTTAAACTTATGCTGGCTCACGTTGGACATTTTACAAACGAATTGTATATGAAAAAAAAACAAACTCTTGCAACCTGCGGATTTTTGTTTTTTTTTTTTTTTTGGATGGCAAGCGAAAGAAAACAAACACGCTCAAAATATTGTACGGCAGATTTGAAGATTTCCCAGAGCGGAAAAAAAGTAGTCAGTCTTTCAAAATTCCGTAAACAAATCCCATACATTTTGTTTAATTTCACTTTTTAGGCTATTTGTGCAAAAATAATTCAAAAGATTTATTTATAACATCGTTTCTCAAATAACACAGTCACCGTAACCGCCTGTGATTATTTTCAAGCGTGCATACCGTTTCACAAAAGGTAATTATATGTTGCCACTGTTTCGAAAGAATTTTCATTCTCTTATAATTAAACATTATCTGGACTCTTTCATGAATTGTCACTGTTTGGCAAAGATTACTAAAACTGTTGTATATGGTCTACAGTTTTAGGTTTCATATGGTTAAACATAAACGTGACTGTTTGTGAAGCATTAACATTAACAGATAGAAGATTCTTATTGTTTGAAAAGTAAGGCAAACAGTATATTTCTATGCGGGTATTCACTGCACTTGAACATTTCCCCTATCGATAATTTAACTATTCAAAAAACGCAAATTTGTAGAAGACGAAACTTCACCTCATGCCAAACCACACACTTTATTGATTATGCATGTGTTTTTGTTTATCAAAGTGAAGGGCGCATCTGAAATCGAAATCAAAACACGGCGAGAGTAAACGGCGACACTGCAAACAAAAAATAAACAAGGCGTACATGGCGGGCTTAATTGAAACCAGAATGAAAACACGGCGCAAAAGTGATGGGCGACACTGAAAATAATATCGATTACAGGCTCATAACATTGGGCGATACTGACATTCTTGAGTGCGTTTAAGGCGAAACCTTATAATATTTTTTTTTATTACGAAATAGCTTGGGAAATTGTAGGAGATGTGTGTGGTATTGATGAGGATTTTGAAACTAGGTTTATGAAATGTGTATTAAAGTGAAAAGGTTAAAGTTTGAGTATATTTTCTCCAATTGGGATTAAAAATTGCACATGAAAATTTCATTGGTTATTTTCTCATTGTTATTGATTTGTCAGATAGGCCCTTATCGCGAATCCCTCTCGAATTCTTTTTCCAAAGTTTCATGAAGATTGAGTGAAAATTGAAGCTTTGAGAGCATTTTGAATAACACGACCGACGTAATTGTATTTTTTGTTCTTTTGTAAAATATATGGAGAAAACCAAATGAAATTCAATTTCGTTTTCAAATATGAGAACACACTCACACACATATGACACTAGTCCTAAATTGAAGATTTTTCAATCAAGTTTCAGTAAATCATAGATTCATCTTGCACAAACTTGCGCAACATATGTTTTCTAGCGTTTGACTAACAAGATTGAATGTGACAATTCTGAGTACGATAATATCAAGTCCGTCGCACTCGGGCTCAGATTGGGTACCACTTCTAGTACTGCATTCGGTCCCTCGGTAGTGCAAAAAGTACCCCAATTTGACACATCGCAGTACACTTTTCACGGCATTCTAGATTACCTTATGAGCCATAAAGTTTTGGGCATTTGCAAGGGACATGAAGGTCTTTAATTTCCCAAGTAACCACGAAGCTGTATATGAATACTTTATGTTTGCTCTATAGTGTGCTATCAGATTTTGTTTTAAAGTGACATGATCTTTAAGAGCTTTATAAAGCATAATTAAAGTGGGAAAGGGCTCCACAACAACCGAATTAATGCAATACTTGGTAAAGCAGTTTTAATGCACAAGCCCTACTAAAGCATTTATGTTTGTATATTTAGGGTTCATTATGTATATTAGCTTAAAATAATGGTTTAGGGCTTGCGTTAAAAATAAACAAAACAATGAATGCATTGGCTACCTTTGGATTTCTTTAGGGGTGGTCCATTAATTAGGTAAGACATTTTTGGTGGTTTTTCAACCCCCCCTCCCCCCATGGTAAGATTTTTTGTATGAAAATTAAAAATAATTTGTATGGCGCGTAAGAATTCTCAAACCCCCCCTCCCATAACCCCTTAAGTAATTAATGGATGGCCCCTTACCATATCAATGATTTTGTTGGAATCAGGTTTCGAATCCACAACTAGGATGATGGTGTACTGGATGCCTGGCGCGTTGGTGTCCCGTGCTAAAGCTGCTGATGTCATAAGGTAAGATAAAAGTTCCTTATTAACGAAGCCACTGTGTGTGTTAACATTACTATTCGCCCAGTTATTGCGAATAGAAAGAATTCTCTTCGGCGATGGATTCCATTTCCTCACCAAATGAAACATCAATAGAAATAATTTGATCTCTATTCTTTCTCGTAGAGGAAATAACAGAACTTAACCCACAAAACAAAGCCCTAGCGCATTAAACAGATTTCAGGGGAGAGAAATTGATCGACATTTCCTCTCGCTCCTTATGAATAAAAGAGTCTCATAGATAAAATACAGCAATTTTGAATGAAAACATATACCCTTAGATCATGAAATGGAGGTTCGAGATGAAAGAAAGTCATTTCATTATTCTTCCATATCCTACAAAACGTAATGAGCGAGTGCGAACGTGCTCGTTCGTCTTACTTATTTATTACAGATTTGAGTGCGTTTAATGAGGTTATGTAATCTTGTATGACAGCATATGTAACTGTATATTCACTCTAAACGCCTAGCATAATGCTATATTTAAATTATGCTACAAAGCATTTAAAATGATAATCAAATGCATCATTGCTTGACAGTTATTGAATAAATGCATGATAACATTATTAATGCAAAAAATGTCAACTTTCGACCAAATTAATGCTATAGTATAATGCTTGTGGTTACTTGGGTTGTCTTTGATAATATATTAATGAGTGTAATGAATACTTCTGTTTGGGTGCTAATCAAAAAGCATATTTGTATAAAAATTATTTCATAAGATACAAATATAACGATACTGAAGAATTCCATTTTCAAACCATTGACTAGTTGGGCTCAAGTGCCGTATAGCTTGACGAAGCCAAATCACATGTTGATAACATGAAATTCCGATATATTAAAAAATCACCTCAAAACTGGTTAATCATACAATGATGTTAAATAGTTCTAGAACATGAACAATCTAGTCAACCAGAGCAAAGAAACTTTATAAAAATATGAGAAATATGATGACTTTTTCCATCTTTTGTACGGAGAGGAATCACTGTGTGTTGGTTTGATCATATTTAATCTGAACTAGTAATCCTTAAGGGGCCCAGATAGCCGTAGTGGTAAGCGCGCAGCTATTCAGCATGACCATGCTGAGGGTCGTGGGTTCGAATCCCGCTGATCGAGGGACTTTTCGTAAAGGAAATTTTCTCGATTCCCAGGGCATAGAGTATCTTCGTACCTGCCACACGATATACACATGCAAAAATGGTCAATCGGCAAAGAAAGCTCTCAGTTAATAACTGTGGAAGCGCTCGTAAGAACACTAATCTGAGAAGCAGGCTTTGTCCCAGTTGGGACGTAACGCCAGAAAGAAGAAGAAGAATCCTTTATAAGAGAGATTCGCGGAAGCTTACATTTCTGTCAAAGTGTGAGCCAATCGAGCAGTGAGCGCTGTCAAAGTGTGAGCCAAACTAACATGCGTTATGTTTGTTTTGAACTTTTCTTGAGGAGTAATGTAATCTGCTTAAAATTATACCGGTAAAAGTAATTTTGCATGAAGCAAAAGAATGATATATTTTTCTTTTTTTAAATTTTTGTCAATGCGATTTTTAGTTGTTGATATTTTTGGCTGTTTATTAGTTTGGATATGTAGCTCAAAGATCTATAACGAAACAAAATACACTTTTTAGCAATGAGGAAGTCATGTCCGTGTTACAATATTATTCTCGACGCCGAGCAAAATCAGCACTGCTGGTCTGTTGCCAAATCGTTCCATTTTAGTTCCGCTTATCTCTCTATAAAGGATTACTAATCTGAACTATTTTTTATTTGACCCCCGTTAATTTGCACATCGTTCAAATTAAAAATGATTCAAATATAATTTAGCTAATAGAACGGAGTAAAATGGAATGAAAAATTGTGGACTGGAATGCAGAATCAAAACAAAAAAGCCAAAGGGGTAACCAGAAGTAGATTTTCTGTTGCTCGTAGAATTACTAGAATTCAAATTAAAAAGGAATCCCGATTGTTTGCATGATGTATCGTTCAAATTAGCAGGGCTGCACGGTATGCGAATAAAGAGCCAACATAGTGATTATTCAATATCTATATGCATCAGGCATAGACGCATTAATGATTCAGAAAAAGGGTTTGTTTGTGGTGAAAATTGTGTTATTATCATAATGCTTATGGTTACTTGGATTGGGTATTTGGGGAAACTTGGAAGTTGAAGTCTGCGGTCATAGGTTTGAATACCGCAGGTCGTGGATTGTACACGGAGAAATCAGACTACCCAAAAAATAAGTTCTTTTTACTCAAATTTGGGTAAACTGCATTTAGTTTTTACCCACGGTTGGGTTGTTTTGCCTCTCTCGCAACAGCAATGATGTCAAAAACAGAGAGACGCACCGACCCAGCGTCGAAGTTCAATGGAATAAGCCAAATTTGGGTTCTTTCGAGTTTACCTAACGTTAAGTCACAGAGAAACAGACGTAACACTTAGAACAAATCTCGATCAAAATCATAGTCGCGAAATCATGTACGCCCAATGCTAGAAACTCTGTAGTTGGCCAATGGACCAACAGGTGGCGGTAATGTGTAAACGTCAAACACGAACAAAAACGACGCGAGCGCTGCGGGTGGTCGATTGACCACCTACCCAATATTTGAATCGATCGTTAAAAAGTTGGTCGATGGACAGCGATGAGAGTGTGACGTCTGTTTGTCTGTGGTTAAGTTGTTTTAACCCATCACGGGACTTCGAAAGCTAACGCTGGGTAGATTTTTTTTGCACTGAGTCGTTTGTTTTGCCGCTGTCAAATGGAAACAACCTAATGATAGGTATATATCAGTTAACCCAAATTTGGGTTATCCCACGGAAGAGCCGAATTGCGTCAAAAGAAGTCAAAGTTGGGTTGATTTGCGGCTCCGTGTATAGCAATGGAAAGTGTCTCGACTTCCTGGGACATAAAATATCTTTGTCCTAGCCATACGAAATACAAATACAAAAATGGTCAATTGTCAAAGAAAGCTCTTTGTTGATACACTGAACAGAATTACCCACCACGAATAGAATGATTTGTCATTCACGAAGCTTGAAATCTCTCTCTTCTTCATTTTGAATGATTATGGGACGATATGATTCACCCGCAGATTACTGGACGAAAATCATCCTATTCTGTGATGGTTTTCAACATATATCCATATGACAAAAAGTGCATATTCGAATTATGATATCACCAATGATTAATATGCAATATTTGATAATAATTCTTTTCATGTCCCAAACCGAAAATCATTCAATTATCGACAGAAATATTATATAGGAAGCTAATGATCGTAGATAGAAATCATCCTTGTCAGTTTTATTGCAAATATGGCGGTTGCAGTTATTCTAGCGTCTCGTGTTTGGAGTTTCTCGAGAGGATTTTACAGGTAAATGAACTTTGAAATAAAATTATCGATAAGCATGGCATGTATTAAATGATTCTCAGATCAACAAACGGACTCCAAAAGGATTTTTAGACCACGGAGATGGAACCGCACGTGGAACCGCATCATGTTTATTTCAAGCAGGAATCGCAACCTACATGAGGATACCATCGGTTTACTGGTGTACTCTTTACAGCTGTTTTATTGATGACTAATAAATAAATGATTACAAACATAAAACCAGCAACGGCCAAAAATCAATTGTTTTTATTTTTCTCATTTCGAATGTTTTTTTTTAATGAACTACAAGTATAATAAAACATGTTCACATTTTTGTATGATAATCATCCAATTGTCAACATTTTTGGGAAATATGAAATTCATTTTAAGAATGGATGATTTTCCTGCGATGTGATTTGTAAACAAATGATTTTTGTGAAGATGAAAATCATCTTGAATGTGTCTGAAAATAGGTCTGGGGCTCGGATGAGGCAAAAATCATTCAAATTGTGACGGGAGATTTCGTTCAGTGTAGTTGTGGAGTGTACTCATAAGAAATCACCTGGAGTGAAGATCACTAAAAATTTTGCAAATAAAAAAACACTTTTTAGTTTTTTGAGACTTTTTTATATTTTCCATTAATACTCAAGTGAGTTCTAGCAACATGTTCAGAAGGTTGAAAAAACTAGTCAATAATGGGTATGGAATTCATTTCAGTTATCCGTATGGTGATATCAAAGAGACAACTGTGTCATAGATATATACAATGGTGTTAGGACGTCTGTTCTTTTCACGTTCTTGAATTAAAACTAATTAAATGTCAGTTGTTCTCGTATACATATAGGGAGCAATTCATTATTCGTATAATATCAACATACACAATATCGTCTTTAAGTTTGCTTACTTCAGCAAATAAATGGATTATTAAGCAAGTCGAGCTGACCGATTCTCTTATGAGCTCACTAGTCATCAGTTCACATGATATACTCCTAAATTTCATCTACATTGAGTATAAAATGGCAGCATCACTTAGAACTAAAGAAACAAAAATCTACTAATTCAATACTAGAAATAAATTTAAATAACAAAAATATGAACCGATTGTACCTTCGATTCCATAATTGACATCTATCCTAGCCAGGCAAAGCGTAAAGTGGCGCTGCTGTGGGCAAGTTATGGCGGGAAAGAATTCATTGTTGCTAAATTGTCTTTAATACAGCTCTTATAATGCTTGATCGTCAGGACATGCCGCCCTTAGACGGAACATTCAACCGCAGAGTCAGGATGTTTTTTCCGGAAGTCCTCACAAGTGGGGGTCACAAACGTTCGGAAGCTATCATAGCCGGGTAGGCCCTTCTGTTTCTGCTGATGATGATGATGCTGATTGGTCGGCCCTCCGGTGGCACGTTTTCGATGGTTGTGACGCAATCCAACCGTGTATTTGGTATCGAATTCCAGACTCGAAAACTCGTATGATGTTTTCTGCTGAAATGAGGGAGATTTGGATTAAAAACTTTTCAAATTATAACAACCTTTTTTGTACATGGCAACTAGAAATTTATTAATCAATCCTTCAATTCCTTCCTTGCTGTCTCAACTATCAATATTGTTCCCTACATACCTGTTCTTGTCATTACACGGAGAAAATTTTTTACCTAATTTTTGAGTTTACTTTACCCAAAATTAAGTATATCGATTATAGTTTCAACCCAAAATCTCTCGGTTTTCTCTTTCTCCCACACGAATGTTGTCAAAAATAGAGAGAGCTGCATCTACCCAATGGGGGTACTTTGGCCCAATAAGCCAAATATGGGTAAATGCAACTTTTCTTATGTTTGAGTCGAAAGAACTCAATTTGGGTTAAATAAACCCAAAATTGAGTATATTTTTCTAATGGAATTAAAGCCAAACTACCTAGTGGGGACCTTGGAAATTTAGCCAAAATTGAGTTATTGGGCTCAACTACGGAATTGCGTTGAAACAACCCAAAATTTAGTTGAATTCCGTCTCCGTGTAGGTTCATCAAAATTTGGTATTGACTGTTTAACGATAAACTTGCGACGATCGACACGCCACCATATTTCATATAACGGAGATTATTAGAACTAACTTGGAGGTGATGATTTAGAGGTTATTTGGCAATTTGGAGATTAAAATCACCTCCAAACACTAGCGATTTTGTGGTGGGATGTTGACGTTTGATCACAAATTGTAATTTTTACGAATGATTAGACTTCCATGACGAAATTTAGAAGCTGCCAAAAACGTACTGATGGTACCTTTTTCAAACACCATTCACCTTTCATCCTTGATTTTATTCACTACCAGCTAGTTTTGTTATGAGAACATGATCAGCTGGAGGATCAGAACAATGACGATGACTGAAAACATCGGAGGACCAGCTGGTTTTGTTGTGTACACAGTGTACACAAGACCAGCTGATGAGTCGAGAACAAACACTGAGCCGGTCGGAGCAAACTGTCAGGAACATCAGTATAATAGGCCAGGGGAAGTGGTTCACCTAGAGTGAATTTATGTCAAAGAAAAAGTAGATTTTGTATGAGAATTGACAGGAAAATGAATGACAAGTTCATCCACTTCTCCTGGCCTATTGCATTGGCGGCGGTGATCGAAAAGGGGCAGCGAAATCGAAGGCGAAATCTGAGAAAGACGAAATTCAGATCACTAAAGTCTAAGCGGCGACGGTAACGCGCAGAAGATATGCTGCCCTTCTACGCCTACCGTTTTGATTCATATTACGAACACTTAAGGCCTTAGTGAAGTATACCTCAGCATACAGCATACAAAATAAATCACTCTGTATGATTTTCAGCGTTATCGAGCGTCGGAAACCCTTAACTTTCGAATGGTGGGTAAAAAATACGCTTCCATAACTTGAATAATTTTAAACAAATCGTAATGTGTGACCTTTAGCATGATTTTTATTCCGGACGCTTCCTTACTTTTGCCTCATATTCCGGACACTTTGATTCTAATTCCGGACAGCTCATTGAAATCATTAAGAGAAAAGTCAAATCATCAGTTGAAGTCGTCAAGCCACTAAAGAGACGCCTAGGGCAGTTGGATGTTATAAGTTTGCATAGATTTTTATGGAAAAAGTTCATTAAAACGAGCCTTGAAAATGAGAACTTTTAAACGGCAAAAATTGAAACATTTCGTGTGAAATGTTTCCCATACAAAGTAGATTGTCCGGAATTTGAAGCTGTCCGTAATATGATTCAAAACGGTACTTGTCCCATGTTCTATGTAAATCTTATGGAAAGCGGGATAAACAGGGATTGAATCCTGAGAAAATTGAGAGAATCTCCAACGTATCGCTCTCTGTAACTATCATAACATGCTGCACATTATGAGAGACTGTTTATCGTACACTGCTACAACTTTGATCAGATTGGGGGGATAGTAGTGCATGATAAAACCCCTCTAAACATGCTTCAAGCCTGGGGGACACTATTGCTATTGGAAGTTCGTGGATTGTTTATCGTGCCAGTAAAGAAAAACACCTATCCCAAACGGTAAACAAGCGAGAAAAATGGATTTTATCATCGCTCTCACTTTGGGGCTCTCGCTCGCTGCTTCCATTTATCAGACTTGTTACAACTTGCGATACATTGACGATCGTGGACCGCAACAGATGGGATGTATTTCTTTGCTTGTTTTGATCGTGCTTCATACTCAAATGAGAGCGAATTCTGCAATGCCTGGGGAAAAATCGTCCCCTTGATGCTACAACTAGATAACTCGAAAATTGAAATTTTTGACTTCAATATGTCAAAACATTTTTCTCAATTAGATCTGGAAAATATTCACACTCTCATAAGCGTGTGATTAAAAATACATAAGTTGAAGTTTTTTTTCCAATCATATTCTCTGCGATTAACCATCACCTTGTAAAATGGTCATATTTTCAAAGTTGCGCATCTAAAAATTTTGATTTTTGAGTTATCTAGTTGTAGCATTAAGGGGACGAAATATGCGTAGAACGGCAGTATGCGCGCAATTCAAACGTAACGTCAAAATTCAAGTAGGCTTGGATTTTTTCGTATCGACATTTTCAGATAATCGCATTACGTGGATTTATCTTGCAGAGTACAATAGAAGGAGTTGGAACAGATGCCGTTCAGCTGGATCAGATTCGTTCAAGCCGGCTCGCAAGGCTTACAAGAAGGCTCTTCGTTCTGCTGAACGATCCGGCTGAAAAATAACCTTTCTACGAATGTTTCCAGTTTGAGTGAAGCCAGTCAGCTGAACAAAATCCTTGCAAAATCCAAGGATTTCCAAGTGAACGAAATTCGCTTACCCAATTAATGAATTTATTTCTTCTGATGCAGATGGTTTAGAATGTTTATTCAATACACACTTCCCCGGATGTATGGACATCTATTGATGAACCAAATGTCTTTTCACGAGTCTGGCTTCGGCTCGCAGTATAGTATAGAGATTTCAGGTTTGATAAACTGTTTTGGAAATGCTACTTTTAAGCAGTTTCGCTACGGGTATATGCCCAGATCCTGGCGTGACATACTGTGAAGTTTATACCGAAAGGAGGAACCCTGCTGGAGTAAATACAGTCGACTCTCCACATCTCGATGTTCTACATCTCGATATCTCTCCCTATGTCGATGATTTCTCAGGTCCCTTCATTTTGTATACGATATCTCTCTCCATATCTCGATATCCTCCTTATCACGATATCTCCATATCTCGATGAGTTCCTGTTGATTTTTCGTTCACAATTTTCTCTCCGTATGTCGATATGAACAATATCAAAGGTCACTAGATCTAATTTTTGAGATTCAAAACAAATAAGAAACGCGGAATGACGTCTGATTATTTATTATTTTCCTAGTAACGGAGTGATTTTCAATCTAGTATCCCTTAAAATGTTGTTTGTTGTCTCGATCTCTCCCTATCTCGATGGTCCCTTCAATATCGAGATGTGGAGAGGTGACTGTAGATGATTATTTGTATGGTACCGTCGATGGGGGTGACAATGGGTCTAGGGAGTCAGATTGGGTCAAAACGGAAAAATATGATTTATGAAATAGTTCAGCTAACAACGCTGATATTACTAAAATTTATAATTCGTATGTTTTTGCGTTATGCAAAATTTTCTACCAATAGTTCAAAGTATAAGGATTATCATAGTGATTAAAAATGTTGGAAAACATTATTTTACTTTTGGTTTTTCGTATGACTTCCTTCCGATAGTTTTTGTTTCGATATATCGAAAGAAAAAAATATCGAAAGGTTTTTTTTTTTTAAATCTTTATTTGAGTGTATTTTAACGCACGAGGGCTAGTTCTACACTCGAAATATCGAAAGGATTAAAAACCACAAAGTACTATATTGTTGCGTAGGTGTTGATTATTTTAATGCTTTTTAACGTTCATGATGATCATTAATAATTATTTTATTGGATTGAAATATTAGTTCTGCCAAACATTTCAATTTGAGAAGTCACGAGCAGGAAAAAGGAATTAATTGATGAAACTGATTCGATATATCGGATCGTCCCTACATGATTTATTAGTGTTTTCATATTACATATCACGGAAGTGAGTTGGATCGTTGAAATAACGGGATTATGACGTCAACAACTGCCTGAAATCGTAGAATGTCGCACCGAAATTTAACTACTTGCGAAGGTAAATTGACACTTATATTGAGCTGTTCGGTAATTCATTCCGCATGGTTATTAAATTAATTAACTCATTACGCGTGGTAAAGATGGACAAATTATGGGTGAAATTATGAAAAAAAAATCCACGTGCGCGGCTGGGATTTGAACCCAGGACTACGATAGGCAAACAGTTTCAACACCAAATAAATCGCACTCGCTCTCTCCGCGTGTGTAGGAACATGAGATGGATGGATATGGGTTATGAAAGAGGTCCGCGTGGTCTGTAGGGATTTGAATTCTAAACTTGTAACCAACTCAGTTATTGGGTCACCAAGTGACTCAGTAGCTTAGTTGGTAACGCGCTCGTCTAGCATACAAGAGTTCTGGGTTCAAATCCCAGCCGAGCATGTGGATTTTTTTCATAATTTCACCCATAATTTGTCCATCTTTACCACGCGTAATGAGTTAATTAATTTACTTGCGAAGGTTTAAAATAATCACTGTTTCTATCAACCTTTGGGGAAACTGAATAGCTTTTATGCCAATGGGAATGAGACTTTGAAGACAATTTGAGGGGAAAAACAAAAAAAGTTGTGTAAACTTGACGATAAATGCTGAATTTACTTTTTTTTTCTCATAGCTCTTCAATTTTATGCAATAATCGGTTTTTAAAGTGGGTTCATCATACTTGTGATTCATCTTAGATGTCTTTTCGTCTTTTTTGCATCGTGTTTCATGAATATTTTTCAGCTGTGAATGGTTTTGCTATCATATTCTCTAGAATAAGTTATTTAAATTACAGTGACCCTTTGTCTCCCCCTCTATGGGGTGAGATTGGGTCATTTTTCATTCACTTATAGCGCCGCAGTGAAAAAATATTTTTCTATAATGTTTTGGATAGTTGTTAAAGAACCACCAAAGTACATACATACCAAATTTGAAGTTTATTGGAGTTAGATTGCGAAATTTATTCAATAAATAAATCGTACATATCCTTTTTTGACCCATTCTCACTCCCAACGACGGTATTTGATATTGGGCATCGCGCAAGCCTATCCGAGCTTTCTTATTTGACGAATTATTGATGAAAGCTCATTTCGATTGACCTGCTTGAACGCGATGAAATGAAGTTGATTGAAACAAGAAGCTGGTGTATGAAAGCGGGAAAGAGATAGGCAACAAAGGAGATCGGTGACGAGTTTCGCGTTGAGGAAGAGTGTTCGTTTTTGGTGCGCGGTGAATTTGTTTGTGTCGGCAAATGGCCGCCGAAAGACGTATCCATCGCAGAAAAAAGGAGCTTATAAGCAGTAGTTGCTCAGACGCAAGAAGCTATGGAACAAATCGATATGCGACGGTTTTACGAATCTGTCAATGATGTGCGGAGAAAACAGTAACACTGTCTCCCGCCATTTGCAATGACCGCGAAGGATACTTGCTGGTGGATAAAACAATGGTGGCCGCCAGGTGGAAAGAGTACTTCGAGTCATCGTTATACGGGGATAACGGAAGTGGATCTGGTAGCAGAATCCAAATCGATGACGATGTGCAGGCTGTGGAACCTCTAACACTAGATGAGGTAAAGCAAGCTATCAACGGGCTGAAGAACTATATAGCGCTACTGGGAAGGACGAGCTTCCGGCCGAACTTCTCAAACACGGAAGTGAGCAGCTGCACGAACTCCATCACCGTGTCAATTCGGGGATATGGGAGGAAGAACAAATGTCTACTAGGGTAGGTGTACCAGTTATGGACATAGTGGTTCCCTATTTCGCCATACGTGATTACTTCAATGTCTTCAATTTTTTGAAAATATTTGTGTGTTGTAGTAGTTAGATTTAAGATATATCTTGATGTTAAAACATTCAAAAAGATTTTAAAAGTGAGAGTAATCAAAATTTTACGTATGGCCAAATAGGGAACCACTATGGCCATAACTGGTACACTTTCCCTAGTTGATTAGATGGTCTCATTTGCCCTTTGCACAAGAAAGGGCAGCGAATGGAGTGCGCTAATTACCGTGTGATAACACTCCTTAATTCGGCCTACAAAATCATGTTTGGAATTCTGTTCAAAGGATTGAGACCGCATGAGGAGTCCTCTGTCGGCTAATACCTAGCTGGTTTTCGAGAGGGCCGATCGACGCCGGTTCAAATGTTTACCTTGCGTTAAATCCTAGATAAATTCCGGAAAAACAACTTGCAGACTCATCAAATTATGTGACGACGACGAACGACGAAGCTGATTAGACTGATTCGTGCAACGCTTGATGGATCGAAATCATGTGTGTGGGTGTTGGACGAAATTTCATCATCGTTCGTAACCTTAGATGGATTGAGACTGGGTGACGCTCTTTCTATCTTGCTGTTAACCATAGCGCTCGAAGGTGCTACCAGGATAGCCGGTGTGCAGAGAAGCGGTACCATTATCACACGTTCTCATATGCTACTTGGCTTGGCGGGTGATATCGACATCATCGGGATTGACTGTCAGTGGAAGAGGTATTCGTGCCTTTCAAGAGGCAGCGAGGATCGGATTCACGATCAACACCACAAAAACGAAGTACATGATAACTGGTGGTCAACTTGGGTCCGGACGTGTTAGTGGTAGCGAAATGATGCTAGGTGGTGTAAATTTTGAAGTGGTGGAAGAATGTGTGTATCTTGGAACAGTATTGACGTGCGATAATGATGTTACCCGCGAGATGAAAAGACTCCGTAACCAGCTGAAGTCCCGTAGCCTGCATGACGCATGAGTCGTGGAAGTGAAGGAAGTCGACCGGAGAGCTTTCGGGGTGTATTAACGTAAAGTGCTGCGAACAATACTCGGCGGTAAATTAGAGAACGGCATCTGGTGGCGTCGCATGAATCACGGGTTGTATCAAGTGTATAAAGAGGTGAGTATTGTCAAGCGCATAAAACACGGCATGCTGTGTTGGGCAGGTCACGTTGCCCGTATGCCGGATTAACGACAAGCAAAGATAATATTCAACAGAGAACCAAGACGAGACCGCCGACTTCGTGGTAGGCCACGCACACGATGGCTTTTCACTGTTGAGGAGGACTCAATAGCACTTAACATTCAGGGTGTCCCTCCTTTTTTGTTCTTCGACCTTCTGTCCTTTCGATCTTTTGTCTTTTCGACCTTTTGTCTTTCGACCTTCTGTACTTTCGACCTTTTGTCTTTCGACCTTTTGTCTTTCGACCTTTTGTCATAGATTCGCCCCAGCGAACTTTTGTTGAAACTTGGGACCTCGAACCCAAGTATATGAAATGGATTTACACAACAGTTCTAGAAAGATTCGCGAATCAGGCGAAACTGACAAAATGTACACAATTGAAGAAAATATAGCGTTGAAATTGTAGCTCGATTGTCGATTCATTGCACTTAAACTTTTCCCCTATTGATAATTTAACTATTCAAAAAACGCAAATTTGTAGAAGACGAAACTTCACCTCATGCCAAACCACACACTTTATTGATTACGCCTGTGTTTTTGTTTATCAAAGTGATGGGCGCATCTGAAATCTAAATCAAAACACGGCGAGAGTAAACGGCGACACTGCAAACAAAAAATAAACAAGGCGTACATGGCGGGCTTAATTGAAACCAGAATGAAAACACGGCGCAAAAGTAACAGGCGACACTGAAAATAATATCGATTACAGGCTCATAACATTGGGCGATACTGGCATCCTTGAGTGCGTTTAAGGGGAAACCTTATAATATTTTTTTAGTACGAAATAGCTAGGGAAATTGTAGGAGATGTGTGTGGTATTGATGAGGATGTTAAAACTAGGTTTATGAAATGTGTATTAAAGTGGAAAGGTTAAAGTTTGACTATATTTTCTCCAATTGGGATTAAAAATTGTACATGAGAATTTCATTGGTTATTTTCTCATTGTTATTGATTTGTCAGATAGGCCCTTATCGCGAATCTCTCTCGAGTTGTCTGACCAATATTGGCATATAGATGTCTTGTGTGGTGGCAAAAGGGAGAAATGAGAACAATCCAATCGAAATTTGGCCATCTCTAAAGGATGTGCGTGATGGCGATGTCTGGTGTGTTCTTTACGACAGTTAAAATAGCTAGAAGACGTTCTGCGCTAAACCTGGTGTTCAGCCGAGAGACGATTTTAAAACAGATCCAGTTAACTTGTTCACTTCGCAAAAGATATGGGCATTATCAGTCAAATATATGGAAAAGTCGGACTGGTGCTGAAGTGAATAAATCAAACAGAGTACATGTTAGCCCAAGTAACAATTTAGATTCTAACTAGCTTTATTTATTTTTATGATAGTTTTATCGGAGATTTGCATATTCTTCAAGGTTTTATAGTGATTTTCACTCAGTAGAAATGATCTTGAACCGTTTTTGGTTTTAAATACTTCTTCAAGAACACTTCGGATGCATCAAATAAACTTCATTTTCAATAAAAACAAGTGACCTTGACAACAGTTTTATGAAACTCTCGTACTTATCTGAAAGAACGCGCTCGAGCGAGAGTAAGAACTCTTGGCCGAGAACATCATAAATTTCTCCCCCATCAATCAACGCACTAATATGTACATTATTGATTGAAGTATTATAAATCCTATCGTTTACGGGGGCGCCTTGCGTGGATTTTCGATCTGTTCTTCATGTAAGTCGTTGTCGAACTACGGCGACAACTTACTAATAAGACAAACAACCAGTTCCAATGGTCTCCCTCCCCTTGACCATGATATAGGAGCGGAACTGGATCACTGGACACGTCCTTGCAAGGTGGACTTCTGGATGTGGTTAAATGTCCGATTGCTTTCCCTGCTCAACATCTGGGCCTTATTAAGAAGTTATCCACAGCTGGAAATACTTACCTTCAGTCGTTTTGAAGCTTTAAATTTCATGCCGTAACAAAATCTAGCATGAACGCGTTTCTCCAAAAACGAAAATTGTAAATAAACAAACGTTAAAATGTGCTTCTCTTGAATAAAACGAACGAATCTTATCACGTTCTTCAAGAAGATCAGTTTGTCTTCATCAAGATCGCCTTAAGCCTAAGAACTCTCAAGTGATATTTGTTACGCTTGCCCGAGTTCAGCAAAATTTATCATGGTTCTATGATGGTGTTGAGTAAAATTACCGCCATGATTGTAATTATCGATGCTTTGGCAAGGGAGCCATGATGGGAGAATCCATGTATGCTGGATTGTTCAACATTTTCTGGCACCAAATTGATGAAATTGTTTTTCTGAAAATGCAATATTGTTGAGGCGCATTGTGCGTTTCGGGTGTTTCATGCATGATATTCATGATGTAATAAGCGTGGCAACCGAAAACACAGGTAGGTATCGAAAAAAAAACAGAAAGTTATCATCACAGATGTTTTAATTTGCATCTTGTTTTATTATTGATTGATAATTTTATGAAGAAGTATTTATAAATTCGTTAGCCAAACCAACATGATAAACATATTGTGAGTTTAACTTGTCTTGAGAACTACTTGTGGAAGTAGATCATCATTACTTGTGGAAGGTTTATGGAAGTGTTCAGGATTGTCATAAGTGATGATTACAAGTTTTAAGAGATACTTGACAGTTGCCCTCCAACACCGTCTCTAGTATGGGCCACTTTAGTCTTATGAGAGGTTTATCATTGGGTTAGTGTAGGTTTGTAGAATTACTGGTTTTATTTCTAGTTTTATAGAATTGGTGTAAGAGAATACTTCAAAAATAGCATAAAACTAACTTTGCTACTTGGGAGTAGACGGAGCCGGGCGCGATAGGGTTTGCCTAGGAAGCAGTTCGAGGTGGTGCATGAGGTCGTCTAACTTGGATACTTGCTGACGACTCATAACTGCGTGAGATGAGAGATACGGATACACATTCTTCGTGACAGTCCAGCCTATAACGGGCTTCGGAAAAAAGCATGATCTAAGAAGATTCATTTTCGCATTTCTGAAGAAAATTTTATACGAAAAATTGGTAGATTTTTTTCAAGATTCCTCAAAATACCGATGAAGTAGTTTACCGCTAAAACTTTCAGAACTACTTATGAAGTGAATCTTTGAGAAATCAACACAGAGTCAATTTTGATTTCTTATTTGTTTCTTTGTTGTCTGCCTGCAAAAACAAAATCAACTTACCTTCACCACAACATCGTGCGAGCTGGCGCTCATCGGTTTGACCAGGCACTCCCGAGTGCCACGACATAAGTGTAACCGATAGCGTCCACTCTGGTTCCGGTCCAGCCATGTGAGTCTCACAGTGAGACCAGTTTTGCGTGGAACAAACTTGTAGTTTATCCTTGATACGTTGCCGCCAGATTTTGTGCGACGTTGATAGCTGGAAGAAGAGGAAGGTTCGAAATTTTCAGCTTCAAAATGTAGAGTCAAAGTACTTACGCAGCATCATTCATCAACATGTTATCCATACTAGCTTGCTTGCTGATACTTCCGGGGTCCACCGTAGTGTTCATCAGCTCGCTACTGGCGGCCGACTTCAGCCGCCTCTTGCCGTACACGCTGACCGCGTGAATTTGAAGATAGTAAATACTGTTCGGTTGCAGTCCTTTGATCTCGTAATGTCGCATTGGCTGTAACCAAAAATAACTGTATTCTTGAGTCTGCCTTTACTGCGACAAATACCTACCGCTGACACGGTGGCCGTTTCTTTGAACAGAGATGAGTTTCCGGCCCGTGCTTCACCGCTTGCATTCAAATATAAACTCCAGCTAATCTTGTACTTCTCAACCGGAAGATCCGATCGCGGAAGTGACCACATAATTTTTCTACTATACAAACCATTGGCGCTCGGCACCAACGGCCCCAAGGTGAGATTCTTCGGTGGCTGTGGCGGATTAGGTTCTGCAGAAGAACGCGAAAAAGGTTAACAATGTCATAACATCCAAATGAGTGATTCTCGCTGAAACCAAGCCATCACTAGAGGAGAAGCGTTTTGGAAAACTCAAATTGGTGGACCTCTCGTATGCCATCACATCAAAAAGTTCGCGAAAAAGTTCATTTTTGATACATCATCAAGTGATATGTCTCACATTTCCCTTGAAACACATATGTTACTCAATGGCATCGTATGAAAGAGGGAAGTTTTATGCAAATGACGACAAAAAATGGAATTCTAACGATCTGTGCCGATGACGGCCTGGTTTCAGCGCGAAGTACTCAACTGTGGACGCGCCCTTACTTCTACTTAGCTGAAACTCCTTAGAAATAGTGGAATATCCGCGAGTACCCTTCTCGTTGACCGCAGCCACCCGTACTTGGTACCATCGACCGGGCTTCAGCTTCAACTCCCCTACAAACCTTTTGAGGTTACCCGTCCGCTTGATCTCATAGACCATCGTTGCCTTGTGATTCTGCCAGTCATTTTCCAGTTTTCGCTCGGCAAAGCTAATGCCGATGTGATGCCTTGATTCCACCACGTAGTACGTGGCACTGGAGTCCTCTTCCTCTACGGCTAGGTCCCACTGAATTTCAGCCATACGGATACTGCGGCCAGCGTCGCGTAGAATCACGTGCACCGGAACCGGTGGCAAACCGCGCACTTTGCTCAAGCCGATTGGATTTTGACAGCTCATGCCGCAAGAGTGGGGACAACACTTCTGCACGCCAGGGCAGTGGTAGTCCGTGCTCCGGCAGGTGTTGAGGCAAATCGCTTCCAGACGATTCTGAGGGTCCTTTGGACAATCACCGTACTTTTTGTAGGATGAATCCTCCAGGTATTCCCGGATGCAGTTGCTTTCGCACTGTGGAAGAAGGTTGATTTTGTTAAAAATATGATACATCTGTCGGCGCAAAGTTAGTTTGACAGTTTAAAACGTGATTTTGAATGATTAGTGGGATAACAACCAAGTTGATGAACATAATTGACATCATTTCTGCTTCATCACAACTTAAACTTTCCCAATCCAATCCCATTTTTTAATGAACTTGATTAAACACTTGAACCTCAATGTAAATACTTGATCTGGAAACCTATCATCCAGCTTAACTTCATAAATCATAAGGTATTTACAACTCTCATGAATGGTGTGCGAAATTGTGCGAAGATTCCAAGTGAACATTTTAGTTCATTTGAATCCAGTCGGAGTCTACGACAAGGTGATGGATTTTTATACTTGTGCTTCAATATTTGTGTCGTGTGTAGTTTGAAGAACGATTTTCAACAGATTCAGTTAGTTTGTTTGCTTCGCGGATAATATGGGCATTGTCGTTCGAACATTCAAAAGCCATCTACCGAAACACACCCTTCACCCCTATCCGCCGAAAAAATCCACTAGTTTGATACAGATATGTATTTTCGTTAGAATTTTTGAAACATGGTCTTCAGAACGTATGCTCTAGAAATTATATATTTTTGCTCTGGAAATTATAAAAGAATCACCTATCTGCTGTTCCCAAAAATTATTTTGATGTCTTCAGTAATCCCTCAAGATATTCTTTAAGAAATTGATCCGTGTAACTCTTTCAAGATTTGGTTTGAATTACTCCATAAAGTTCTGCGAAAATTTATTTTCTTACAGTTTTTCTACGAAAGCAAGAAAACTTGTTACAACTCATTCAAAGATTATTTTAAAAATTCTCCCAGAAAATCCCTTTTTTTTTTGGAATGGACACAGAATTTTCACTTAACCATGGATTTTGCTAAGGTAGGGATCCCAGGAAATTATTCAAGGAAGTGTTTTCCAGTAATTTGCATTGAGTTGTTCAAAGATATTATCCTGATAATTTCTACAGGAATGCTGATTGGGAAGTTTGCGTTTTCTTCAGAGTTAGGAAGAAAAGTTATTATAAGAACCAATCCAGAAGTCACATAAAAAAGATCTCATAACGGTTTCTGCAAAAATTTCCCCACGCTTTTCTCTGGGATTCCAACAGATATTTTTTCAAATTTCCCTGTAGTTAATAAGAGGATATGTTAAAAAGTTTCTCAAGAGTTCATATTAGGAGTATCTCTTGCTGAATTTGCAGAATTCTCTGGAGGAATATTTTATATTCTGCTCAAAGAATTGCTGAGAAAAACTCCAGAGAAAATAACTGGTAGAAGTTTCTAAATAAATTTGCAGAAATGCTCTTATGAGGTGTTCGATTACGATGGCGGAATTTCAATAGCGACGGCTTCTCACTATGGCGGTTGGCGTCACTCGGATCACGGACACAATGGCGAAAAGGAAACCGGAATCCTGGTCACGGCACCAATATGTTGGGGCAGGTTCGCGATTTCCGTTGAAATTGGAACGGTGAATAAAACGGCCACTTGCTGCTAGCTGGGGCGAAACGAAAGAAACCCAAGTAACCACAAGCATTATAACATTGCACGTATTCTACTGCATATCAACACCATTGATGCAACATTGCTTTTATTCAACAAATTTCAAGAGCTGTCAAGCAATAAAGCATTAAACCTACATTAAAAATGTATCAATGCACTAACATCACTTTATAAATTGTACTGCTGCATTAATATTACTTTATAAGTTGCTTCATTGCTTTGTCGTCCTTTTTGCATTAATTTAACTGTAAAAGTGCCCTTTTCCACTTTTAAACTACTTTAATGGTAGGCTTACGGCAATGCAGCTGCATTATATATGCAATTATATAATGCTCCATGGTTACTTGGGAATTGAATACACTCTGCTGCACTGCTGCTGCAGCTGAGTACGCCTAGCATTCATCGAATGGGAGATGTCATTGCGGTGAGCCCGAACATGAGGTGATCTAAGCTCTTATGGGTGATCTTAGTGTATTTAAGTGTATTTCTTGATTATTAGAGTAGTTGAGGGTGATAATTCTGAAAGAATCCTAGATGGTATGTCAGAAGAAAGTTCCTCAAAATATATTAACGGAATTTTCACAGTTTTTCCCAAAGATGTACATAAAAGAAGTTTTGGAGAAATCCCTCAATGTATTTAATAAAAAAAAACCTCTTATGAAATTCCTCCAAAGTGATCGATGGAAGAATCCTGGTTAAATTTAATAGAGAATAATAATTTCTGAAATAAATATCCCTGAAGCAAACTCTAGAGGAATTAAGAAGGAAATATTCAATAGAATCTGCTGGGAAATTGAATGATAGTGGAGTTCTTTGCAAAAAAAATACTCCAAATAATCTTTGGAGTAGTTTAAGGAGAAATCTTTGCAGCACATGTTAGTATAAAATTGATGAACTTGTGTTTTCAAAGTATTACTATTACATGAGAATCTAATTTGCAAACCCCTGTACACATGTAGGAGTAGTGAAGTACTAGATTGTCTTTGTTGCCTAAGTATCTGTCGTGCGTCCATGCTGTGCATAATATCGAACTGTCAATTGTACGGATGGAAACAAGGCACAGCATGGGCGTATGAGAATTAGATAAAAATTCTTATGCGGGAAAACACCGAAGTTGTGAGTAACTTTCTATTATAAGACCAACAAATTTTTACGTTATATTTAAATAAATTCCAGCTTTTTAGCATGTGACAAATAAATACATTCGTGGTTTATTTTGTCCTGCTGTAAGATCGGTGCCCGTCGTCGCTGTTTCCAACAATTACATTTGATAGTGTCAAAAACTGGTCAGGGTGAAATTGCTGGTCGTCAAGATCTCTACCAATAGAATCTTATAACTTTTTTTTTCCCAATTCAGTTTTCCAAACCGATAATGGACATCTCACTCACTAAGATATTTTGCGCGTTTTTTTTTCTTCTAAGAGATATCACTAAATCACTAAATCTAAATCGGCCTAATTCTATGTAGAACAGACTTTACGGTACGGTCATCTATGCTCATACTTGGTCGTACAACAACTATGTTAAGAGGAAAATAACCGTCATCGTTTTACAAATTTTCAAAATCAGTTTTTTTGCTCAAATTCGAAGCAATGTTCATGAAAATGTATCATTGCATTACACTTGCTATCTGTAATGCAATGATAGATTTTCATGAGGACTCCTTTAAATTTGAATGAAAAAACTGGTTTTTCTTATTCGATGATTGCTGATGATTGAATGATGGAGTCTTGAGCCTTAAACCTGGGAGGGAGAATCCGATACAAAATTTCTGTACATCATAGTGAGCCGAGATTCCGCTGTCACGAACTGTCACTGTGAGCCCAGATCTCAAACATTGAACAACCATGGAAAAAGCGCGTAAGGGATTGTTCAAATATTACGTAACGCAACAAGGGGAGGGAGGGGGTATGACATAGTGTTACGGTTCATACAAAAATTTAAAAATTTCCATACAAAAGCTGTTACGTGGGGGAGAGAGGGGGTCCAAAATTGGCAAATTTTGCGTTACGTAATATTTGAATGAACCCTAACTGAAAAAAAAGATCGAAAGTACACAACAAAAGAAAACTAGCGATTTTCCCCAAGCCTGCCTTGATTGTGGTTGGCAAGCTGGAGTTATCTTGCAGTTCAAACAAACGTCTTTCAGCAATAAAAAATAGTCACAGAATTACTAAAGGTTTTGCATTAATGACTATTTTCTATCTGCCACTCTTTCATTATGCTGTGAATTTTTATACTAACTGTCATTTCGACTGGGTTGAAGCTTAGCGATGCTTCAACCCAGGCGAATTGACAAATAGGAATAAATTTCCCTTTGGAATGAAAGAGAAGCAGATAGAAAATAGTCATAAATTACTAAAATTTAGTCATTCTGTGACTACCCGTGTTTCTGAGTGTTGTTTTATATTTCGTGTGTAGTATCTGTGCCTCCCTCCCAGTGTTAAACCATTTCATATATTTTGGTATTAGGCCCAGTAGCGTAGCTAGGGGGTTCGATGGGTGCGGTTCGCATCGGGCCCCGGGACCTTAGGGGCCTCGAAATCATGATGATAATTTCTATTTTTAACAGAACATAGCGTTTTTGGATTCGAATATACATCATTCTGTTAATCATAATTTATCATGTTTTATAACTTTAGTTTGAGGAAGCCAGGAACTGGTTTGTAAACTTTTAATTATAAACTTCTGATCGAAGCTGGTCCCCATGTCTTTTAACACGAATGCTTGTACTCAATATTGTATACATTCTTTAAAAATACCAAAGCGTTTTTGATAGCTTGAACAAAGGTCTCTATAGTCCCTTTCTATACAAAACTGTTTCTGAAGTCACTTTTTTCGTTTTTGGCATTGAGATGAATCCTGATGTATACTTATGGAAAATGAACAAGAATTCTTCTAGTGAATCATCTAGAGCCTCGCTCCATACATTGTTTTAAAGATAACTCTAGCAATCCTCCCAGTAAAAATTGTTTTAAATATGATTTCTCAAGATATGTAAAATGAATTTCGTGAGAATTTATTCCAGGAAATTCATTATCTAGCAGTCTAGCAGTTTTCTCCAGTATTCCTTTCCAGATTAATAATTGTAGAAATATTCCTACAGGACTTCCTTCCAGGAAAATTTTCAAAGGTTCATTTTAGGGTTGAGGAAATTAATGTAGAAATTACGGTGTGCGGTGTACGGTGCAGTGTTGACAAACATCAATAAACTTCTAGTTCTAGACAAGGATTTGGACATGGTATAATCCTGAAAGTTTGTGAGGATACTTAAGATATATCCCCAAACTAGATTTCATAACCAAAACTCGTACCAATTCGTTGATTTGGTTGAAATAATTGAATTTCTGGTATATATCAGGAAATTCCTTAGGAAATTGCATACATTTAGGCGTTTTCTGCGTTATTCTTGAAATTTAAACATTCATTATTTCTATAAATATTGTATTGTTAAGAATTTGGCAAGCATATTCGAACTCAGGGAGCTCAAATTTATTATGTAGTTGTTTTGAAAACTATAAATAATGGCATTGATAAGTGATCAATTTCACCCCAAAATGAGATCGCCCGATTTTTTATTTTAGACATATTTTTTAGCACTAAAATTACATTTGTTAGAAAATTTCGTTACTTGAGTCAATGAGGCTCACCTTCATACTTGTTTTCCTGCATTCAGTTGTTTACAGTGATTTAATACGGTGAGCACTGAAAAAATTACCTTCAATGATCCATTGAAGTAGATTGGAGGATCATTGAAGGTATTCATGGGTCGTGGAGTGGGGTAGCAGGGTAATCAATGCTGGAGGCCCTGATAACGCTAGATCTCCAACTGTGCAATGAAGGTACCGCTAGCACATTTAGGAAAAATTTACGAAGACGAAGGCCTTCGGCAAGGACCTTTTCGGTGAAGCACTTCGTGTAGACAGCGATATCCCGGATCTCGATGCGATGGAGCGTAGTCAGGGCATGTGACATAACAATGCAGAGAAAACGGAAGCCATCAAACAACCGGCGTCCCGTATACTGGTGGAACGAGGCACTCTGCACTCTTCGCGCTGCTTGTCTTAAAGCCAGGAGACGATATCACAGAGCGGGACAGAGTCCGAGAAGAGCGGAGAAATGTATTCCATCTAGCTAGAGCGGCTTTCAACCGAGAGATTTAGCTGAACAAGTCTCCCAACGCGGCACTCAAAGCAGCGGTCCTTGCGTATCCAGATATGGTTAGGAAGGTTATGCAGAAATTAGACCTATCAGAAAGGCAGTTCGGATTCCTGAAAGGAAGTTCGACGGTGGGCGCAATTCGGACGGTACTGGAGAGGGCCGAGAAAGCATTGAAAAGAAAAGCGTAGAGGGGATCGTTACTGTGCCGTGGTCACGATAGATGTGAAGAACGCGTTCAACAGCGCCAGCTGATAGACCATTGCCACAGCGCTGCACATAATGCGGTTTCCCGGCTACTTGGGCCAGATTTTGAAGAGCTACTTCCAAAACCGAGTACTGAGGTTTGAAACCGACGCCGGTCCGAAGGAGTTAAGAATAACGGCTGGAGTTCCACAATGTTCCATACTGAGTCCAACTACTTGCTAACAGTTAGCAACCGCAAAGCAGTCATCTACGACGAGATCACTATCGGGGGACATGCCATAGCATCACAGCGAATGCTGAAACGCCTAGGCGTAATGCTATCGGCTGAACTTCAACAGTCACGTCGATTACACAGCATAACAAAAATGATATGTTTGCGTGTCTCAAGGATCAAATTGGGTCCTAAAGCCCTGTCCCAATTTTAGTGCCAAACGGTTAAGTTTAGGCCAAAAACACATGTTTACTCAATTTTCTAATGTTTTCCGTTGGTTTAAGCCCAAAAATTTTTTTTTTAGATTTTGTCACATCCTTTGGCTTAAACTCAAATTTTGGGTGTATTTTGTTTTCCGTGTCCCTTACGAAATGTCAGATAGGAACAACCCCAGTGGTCGAACTAAAACCCCTGTGGTGTTTTTGTCGACTAAGCGAACGTCAAACATGATCAAAAGTGTCAAGGTCCATTTATGGACCAGATTTTTAAATTAAAGTTTAAACATGATATAGCCATTATTTGAGCGGGAAAAATTGCTAAAGTAATTACAGTAACATGCTTTTTCGTGTTATTAAATAAAAACAAGATTTCATTACAAATTTTAGGACCCAATTATGTGTCTCTGGTAGATTTGGGGTTGCTGAATCTGATGCCATTGTCCGAAATGTTCCAGTATGTCACAATTATTAGCTACAGGTTGCCAAAGTTGCATTAAACACTGGTTTTATTGATGTTTACATTAAATTTAAAGCATAATTTATTTAACTGTTTTGTGATTTAATCCACCAAGCATACATAATAAGACTTCAACTTTCAATTTAGATATTATTTGGTAAAAATTACTCGATTAAATTTAGATTAAACCGAATTTTTCAACATACTTGCAGTCTCCAAACACAATTCTTCGTTTCTCTTATATGGAAAAATACAATACTTTTTCAAATAAGCAAAAAAACACTTTTCCGCATCGAAAATAGTATAGTCTTTGTTGATAAGCATTGTTATACACAGAAAGTTAGAATTCTGTGACAAATTAAGCAAATAAATTGCTTACAAGCTGGCAAACTTGCATGCAAGTTGGCGAATATAGTCAATTTTTGCAGTTTCAACAGCAAATATCTCAAAAATTAGACGTGCTATGATATTTTTGAAAACGGCAATGGATTCAGTAACCCTCAATTGAGTGTACCGTGATGAATCAATACCTGGACGGTTAAGACGACAGGAGTTTTCAAACTCGTGTTTAACTATGTTTTGTTAGAATGGTCTTGAAAATTTATTGTTCAACACATTTTTACAAACCAGAACTTCATGAAAGTGATAAAATTTCCAGTATTAAACATGATTTCCACAAGAAAATTGATAAAATATTGGTGCTTACCTTGTCCTTAAATCCGGACACTGGATGCATAAGATGTTTTTAAATCCGGACACTGTTGGATCGAAATCCGGACATCCGTGTTAAAGCTTGAAATATTTGAATATTGCTTATGAAAATCATTTCAAACTCACTTAAATATCACTCTACAATCAAATCAATGAACGTATTCCCCTCACGGTGTTGCAAATAATAGCAAGTAAGTGATAATAATGTTTTGGTTTCCTGAACTGGATCATGTATAGCTCGAACTGAAGTATATGTGGCTTGAGTGTCAATAACGAATGACACATGCGATATATCTTGCATTAAATCAAACCCTGATTACTCACACCGCTTTTCATGAATTATTTTTCAAATCTTCTCTTATATTTCCATTAAAAAAATCACTTTCACTTGTTAAAATAACGCCTTCCAAATCATGTCCGGATTTAGAAACACTGAATCGTAATCCCGGACAGTCTATTTACACACCATAAAACACAAATTGCCATAATACTCTTCAACAGTGAGGCTATCAAACATTCAAAAAAGCTTTCTGTAACCATTATGTTCACAACACTGCATAAAAACACGGTGCTCAAATTACCGTTATTATCAAATAAAATATACCATTCAAACGGCAGTCAGCAGTTGATTCCTGACGTTGTTCTGCACCTCTGGGCCGATTTTTAAAAAAATCCTTAGGCAGAATTTTGAGTTACGCCCTTTTGAAGTTTATATGATAGAAATCACACGAAATATGCCACTTTAACTTGTTTAAACAAAGAGATTATAATAAAATTTTGTAGTTTCAATTTTTTATATGGTTTTAGATATTGAAAAATACATTTTTCTAAAATTTTTCTCGACCGGCATTTGAAAAGGGCCAATGCTTTGTTTGATTATTACTAATAAGCCAATACACGAAAAATGATATCTACCATATTAACGCCTGTTAGTGATTTTAGGAAATTGTCCAAAGCATTCAAATTTGTATGAAAAATTCTTGGATAGGATATGCAGATACGCCCTTTTGAAATGTATGGAAAGAATGTGGAATATGGGATATGGTGGATTCTGCCAGGGTGGGTGTACGACTGTCAGCTACGAACAAAGCTCGTCTCACAATCATCTCTCACGCGGGCCGGCCCAAACAGCACAGGACTAATATGCGCTATAAAGTCGAACAAACATCGAAAGTGTATCGTGCAATTCTTTTGCGCGCAGTTTTTGATTACAACATTGGCATTTGTAAAAATATGTATAAGAACAAGTAGGGTGGATCAGAATAGAATAAATTTAAGTAGAGTAAAATTGAATAGAATAGAATATAGAATATAGAATTATGTAGATACAGATATGTAATGTTCGAATGTTGCGATCAACTTTGATGTTCAGCTATATTGATGTGTATATATTTCAATTATACTTTGGCCCTTTTATAATGTCAATCTAGACAATATGTGTACGTGTAAATTTTGTGCAACTTGCTAAATTGAATGAAATAAGAACAACCGCAGAGGTGTAATGATTATGTATGCACCTAACCGTTGATTATAGATGAAATGGAATTCACCATGCAATATTCTTTCCATACACTTCAAAAGGGCGTATCTGCATATCCTGTCCAAGAATTATTCATTCATATTTGAATGCTTTGGACAATTTCCTAAAATCACTATCAGGCGTTAGATTGTTAGATATAATTGTTCGTGTATTGGTTGATAAGTAATAACTTATCATAGCATTGGCCCTTTCCAAATGTCGGTCTAGATTTTTTTTATAAAAATGTTTTTCAATATATAAAACCAGATAAAAAATCAAAACTACATTTTTTGTATAATCTCTTTGTTTAGACAAGTAAAAATGGCATATTTTCAGTGATTTCTATCATATAAGCTTTAAAAGGGCGTAACTCAAAATTCTGCCTAAGGATTTTTTTCAAAATCGGGCCAGAGGTGCAGAACAACGTTAGGAATCAACTGCTGACTGCCGTTTGAATGGTATATTTTATTTGATAATAAGGTAATTGGAGCACCGTGAAAAAATGTTTCACAAACTTTTTCTTCAACAAAACGTTGTTGTCATTTGGCTTGTGCGTCCATAGATTTTGAACTTGGCTTTATATAGACCGCGACGAAATGACGTCCAACAGGAACAACTAGTTTATTATTATTTTTATCAATTATTTGGCAATGGTAACTAGATTGAAAATAAAAGTACAATGATCTACAATATTGAAAGTAAAGAATATGAGTAATATCCAAATATATAAGTGTTGAAATCTAGCTTTAATTTATTAATATTGTTAGAGTGTCCGGATATTGGTACCGTCCGGATTTTGATTCATCACGGTATAGCGGTATTTTGGTGCTTGAGACAAAAACGTGTTCCGCAGTGTTATGCATGCGAGAAGGCGGCGAAGGCCAGCAATGCGCTCACAAGAATTATGCCCAACATTGGTGGTCCTAGAAGCTGTAAGAGGCGTCTTCTGGCTGGCGTATCAACATTGCTACTAAGATACGGTGCACCAGTTTGGAGCGCTGCGCTACAGACCAAGCGGAATCGGCAGAACTTAAACAGCGCGTTCCATCTCATCACCATGCGGGTGGTGAGCGCGTATAGGATTATATCGTCGGAGGCGACATGCTGTTCGAACACATCGACTTGACGAAATCGTTCGCTGGCTATTGTGGTAGCAGGAATGGGATGCCTCCGAGAAAAACTCATCTCGAATCTATCGGCCTGGATGAACAGGGAGCTGGAAGAAGCAAGCTTTCCCCTGACACGGTTCCTGCCAGGTCACGACTGCTTCAAGCAGTATCTGTATCGATTTGGCCATGCGTTTTCACCATTTTTCCTGAGTGTTTGGAAATAAAGAAACGCCAGAACATGTTGTCTTAAACTGTCCGAGGTTCAACATAGTACGAAACACTGTGGCGGCTACTTTTGGTGAGTATTTCAGCGTATAAGGAGTGGTTCACGAAATTACATGCGATCCTGATCTTTTAATATGATGACCAAAACATGGTGGTGCAAATAATATCTGGCTTACAGAGCAGCGAAACGAAACGCAGAGAGCAGCGTTTGACGTTGGGTCGTCGTGGATCGGAAGCCAACATCCCAACGGAATCGTTGGAACGACCTCGGCACTCGACAAGTCAGGCTGTTGAAGAGAGGAGACCATCGGTTGCGATCGGAGTAGGCTAGCTGAGTAGATCGCGGCTATGGTCGTCGGGGCTCCTGTGAACCGGAAGTTTCCCTCCACCGGAATCGCAGGACCGACCACGGCATCTGCCCGGCCAGCTTTGGAGTAGGCTAAATCCACCGTAGTAGATCGCGTAGTAACACCGGCAAATTATGAAACGTGCATCCGCAATTGCGATTCTGTTTTTGCACGGGGGATGCGTACCGTGCAAAAAAAGTTTTCAGTTCAAAATTTCAAAAACCGTAGAAAAAAATTAACACCATTTCTCGACGTTTCATGCAAAAATAAGGTTTTGGCGGAAAAAAATGTATGGAAACTTTTTTTACACGGCCGTGTAAAAAAAATCCGTGCAAAAACAGAATCAGGTGTATACCGTTGAGTAATAGACCGTAGTAGACCGTTGAGTGAGAACCACATAGCCTAAAGCCCATATGAACTCCCTAGATAGCCGCATTACTTTCTAGCTTTGATAGAAGAGATTTGGATGATGCCGTACCAACAGGCATCATCCAAATCACTTGGATTTTCAAAGGACGAAGAGTATCCATGAAATTTGATCGCAAGTTCCCCTTCTGTTGATCGAAGGGATCCTAAAACGAAAACATCTATCAGACAGGATATATGATGAGCATTACCATCACTGTCCGCAATAATCGGAAGGCTTTTTGCAATGCAGTGTATGACAACTGGATCGAAATCATCCCTTGATGATGATCTATAATGTGGTAAATAAACCAAACAATAGAAGTATTTTATATTAAGGTCATCAACAGAAACATCAGTTATTCTGTGCATGAATGAAATCATAGGTTATTATAAATTAAGAAATTAGGGATCTGAAAATCACATTCGGTAAGGCTATCTTCAACACAATTACAAATCGAATGATGATTTAAAAGAATATGAAGCTAACCATAATGTTTGTTCAGAAAAAATACAAAATTTCTTGGTTGTCATCCTAAAACTCAAACTCCCTTCAAACTGCCAAACCAAAAAAAAAACACATAAAATAAGCCAAAACCAGGAACAAAAACCATCATATTACGCAAACATCAATCACTGGACATCAATCAATTCAGAGAGAGATAGACTGAGTGTGTGAGGGAAAAAGTACCATCATTTTGTCGTTTGTGTTCGTACATTTGGAACGACACCGAGCAATCAGCAGGTTGTCAGTGTGCCTCCGATTGGCCACCGGCTGTCCCAATCCATCCGCTGCGCCCGATCCGCTTCCTGCTCCGGCGTTCAACAGCGACGAAACATCACCAATCATGTACTGGATTAGGATCAATTTCAGCACTCCGATGGCACACGACATCTGTAAGAAGGGGAAACACAAAATGCATTACTCATTAATCATATGTACAAAAAGGTACAAGGGATAAGTAGGGGGATTATGGAGTGTAATGAACACATAGGGTGAAATGGACATTCCCTTGTTCTCTGAGAATTTGCATGTTTAATCAAAATTTGTACGGAAGTTTATTTTTTGCTCCAATTTTTCCTTGAAATGTGACTTTAACTTGTTCACGTCATCAAGTTGGTAATAACCAAAGCCGCGAAAAATCTAATTTTTGAGCGAAATAACGCTATTATGATTAAGGAGGATTCCTCTAACACATAAGAACGATTGACACCAATTACTAATATTTTATTCACTAAATTATTGGAAAGTGTTCATTTTACCCCTATATCTTTTTGCCAGTTTTGTATTTGATTCAACTTTTAATCTCGTTTTTTCTGATATTTGATATGATAATGATGCAGAACGTCGTATTTATATAAAAATTTAAAACTAGCCGAGTGTTACTGAAAAATGTGATTTCATGGTCCTAAATTAAGCACTCGCCTAATGTGACCATTATGCTCTTCTTCCCCCTACTTTAGGCTGAGGGAGGATTGCACAAAAAGACGACTGAAAAAAAAGTGTGGATAAACGCCACTTTCCAATATGTAAGTACAAATGTATGCAAACCGATACGTTTAAGCCGCTCTGATTTTATTCTTTACTGCAGCAATACCGACTAATGGGGTCAAGGTATAAGCACTTTTGAACAGGAAAAAACTTTAAAATCGCTCGATCATGTTACGATGATTTCCGTCATAAAGTTCACTTGAGGAACTGGTTTACACGGGCAGAAAAAAAATGTACTCTAAGTTTGAATTCAAACTGCACTTGCCTTCCCATGAAGAACGTTTATCAGCCTATGGTACAAGAAATAGCTTATAATAATCTCAAATGATCTATTAAAACATGGGAATGTGCGATAGAGGGTAATGATCAATCATAGAATTAGCGATAATTATGATTAACCAAAAATGCTAGCCATTAATTACATATTTTAAGATTTAATCGCTAATCATAGTCATCGCAACATTAAGTATCAATAATCATCATGATCATAAAGATCGTTTTTTTCACTCAGTGGAGTATGGTGGGGCAAAAGTTCGACCTTGGTAGAACAGTGGCTCGAAGTTAACCAACTTGTTTAAAGAAGTATGACGGAAGTAAAACTTAAAAATACTGTAATACCAACTTGTTTAAAGAAGTATGACGGAAGAAAAACTTATTGAAAACAATAATCTTGGATGGGATTACAAAATTATGTTGAAAATCCAATAAACTTCTATATCCAACATCAACAGATTCAAAAATAACAATTCTGGTAACGATAACTGACTCTGAGTACCAACAACAATGTAATCGAGAGGTACCGGTTCCCATCAATCTTTTACTCTTATTTTTGAGCGCACAATAAAATATGTGCTGACTTGTACAATTGAGTCAGGTTGCCACCGTTCGTCAATGTAATTTCGAGCACGACGACACTCCAAGGGAAGCGATTTTCAGCTGACTACCGGGAGAGACATAAGATGTGGAGGAATGCGCACAGTAAGCATTCAGAAAAGGCGGAAAAATGTGATTCGAACCGGACATAGAACCCTTCTTCCTGGAGAGAATGTCAAACTGGAAAGCGTTCTTGAGGAATTTGCATTGATGGAGAACTCCAATTTCATTTTGTTATTTGTTGATAAATGGATGACAGCCATTTTTGCGATTCATGACGCAGAATAGCATTCTGACTTTATACAACGAATTATAGTCTTTCATGTCAGAGTTATTCAACAATTTTATGTTAACTACACAATGAAATGTGTTTTGTCTTTCATTGTCTTAAATTAGCAGGGCTGATCAGTGTTCACATCATTCAAATTAAAGGTAAAATTGTTATTCTAATTCGGGACAGTCCGGGTGCACGACGTTAGGCTTAAGTACGATAGGCATAAGTACAATAGGATGCCAAACGTCATAAATCATAGAATATTTCTTCTTCAAATTGAAGGCTGTTCTCCATAGTTATACTGTCGACAAATTTATTGGAGTAGATGCTACTAATGTTTTCATCAGAAATTTTTACTTCTCTTTAATCTTCATAAGGAGATTTTTAGCCCTGAGCTAGTTAATCTCAGGAGAAACGGCTTTATGCCTTATGTATTTATGCCTAACGTCCAGTATGCTCAACATCCTTATGCTTAACGTATTCATGCGTAATGGAGTATACTCTGAAAATATCCCTCATTTTCGAAGACTTTTCTTAATAGAAATTTTGTAGCTATTGTTTTAAAGATTATGATCTGAATTCATCTTTATTTCAAATAATAATCATAATTTGTAATCTTATAACTTGTCTGTACTCAACAGCTGCCAAAAAGTTGTGTTAAAAACATTATTGAGTTTACAAGTTTCAGTGATGAAGTTTCGGCATATGCCACAGAAACAATATTGTCGAGCCGTCCATGATTTTTATTCATATATGAAATACACCAAAATAAAGTTTTCCTAATTTTTATTTTCAATTAGTGGAAACATTTGTTTTATTTTAAAAACACTTATTTTCTGGTATTTTGAACAATAGTTCTATTGCGTTCCCCCATATATTAACTCAACTGTTATTTGTTACTGTTCGATTGATTGTCCGACATTTCCCCGAAAACCATTTCCCCGAATGAACTATTTCCCCGAATGTACTGTTTTCCCGAAAACTTTTTTCCAAAAACATTCGTTATTCAAAATTTGTTAAATATTTTTTGTACTGTATTTAGCAAGTTTGATAATCGTTTCAAATGAATGATTTTCTTATGAATGGTTTGGATCGAAAAACGAAATATATGAAAAGATTGTGCCAGTTTTTACTGGCGAGTCCGCTTTTAAAAAAAATTGTTTAAAATTAAGTTCGGTGTTCAAATTTTATTGAGCTAAGAATCTTAATAAAAATGCATAAAATGTAGAAGGTAGGCTTTGAGAGAATGTTTAAGATATGAACAAATCAGATGCTTAATATCGTAAGCCCGCACATAATTCATCTAAATGACATCTGGTTGAACGGGCAACGGCAGAATTATGAAATAAAGTTTGACTGGTAGAAAACAGTTTGAATCCTGCAAAGACGTGACCCAAAACTTAGAAAGAATAAATGAGTCACTAAGTTGATTTGGGACGCAGTTGATTTGACAGTTATGCACACCATGTTCAGGATATCATTCAATCATTACTTCCGCGTAAGTAGTTTGTGTTTTTTAAAACATGAGCAGGTTATGTTTTTGTACTACGATTGATAACGTTAATAAATGCTTGTTTTAAATTTTATAAATATCCCTTCTTTAGAACAAAGGTTGTTATATTACTGGTCAATGAAAATTAACAGAGCTACTGTAAATTCAATCAGATTTTTTGCTGGTAATTATATGCTATTACTTCAAATGTCATTATAAGAACGAATACTACAGATTCGAATATTTTGATCCAACTTTTTCAATGCTTTCGATCTACTCTCAATTAAGGTTTGTTTTCAAATCGATTTTTTCTATTTATTTAGTGATTATTAGCATTTTAATTTTTTATTACTAACATGCTCACTGTATTTGAAATTTTCGACTTGATTACATATTAAGAAAACGTTTTAAAAAAATGTTGTTCAGCAAAATTGTTTCTATCCAAGACACAACAAAGAGTTTTATCTGGAAAGCTGATATTGATTGTCAGAAAGTTAATAAAGAAACAAGTTGTGTTTTTAAAGAATCTAGCAAGAAGACTCGAGGTTAAATTATGTGGTGCAATATACAATAAATTCTTAGGATAAATGGACTTACTATAGTATAATGAACTTACATTTAACCTAGTGGACATATGGCATGACAACGTTTGGCCAAATAATGCGAAACCATTTGAAAGAATAACCTATTATTAAAAGAAGGGAAAATTAAAATTGAAATATTATCAGCTAAGTGCCACTAAATATTGAAACAGTAATATAAAGAACAGCCAATTATTCTAAGAAAGCAAAACTAAGCCGAAGTTCATTCGGTCAAATGTCTATAAGCCATATATCTATACTCCAAAGATACCGCTTCCATTCAAACTGCCTGTCATGTGCTCGCTTTTCTCATCTGGCTGTCACAGAAAAAATCTAAGTTTTTTTGAGTCAAATGTACATTATTTTGGACATTTGTTACTTTAAACACATTTTTATCTAATATTACATCAGCTAGCACGTTAAATACTCTTTGACAGTAGGATCATGATTAGCTTTTTGTATGTCAATTACATTGCGATTTTTTTCAGGGAAATGGTACATTCGGGAAAATAATTTTCGGGGAAATAGTTCATTCGGGAAAACGTCATTCGAGGAAATTGCATTCGGGGAAATGTCGGACAATCGTTCGATTTATACTCGAATTAATGTAGGGGTTCTACCAAGATTCTGCGATTATCTTGCTGCCAGAAATCTACTCAGATTCTTCCAGAAGTCCATTATGATTTATGTAAGGGCCAGGGCCGGATTTACAAATGTGGGGGCTCGGGGACCATTGTCCCAGAAAAACATTTGGGGGTTCTTTTCCCAGAAAAACATTTTGATAACTTAACGTTCTAAACTATTCTATAACGCTAAAAAAATGCTAAAAATCACTTGTTGGGGAGGAAATCACATTTGCCACGATAAACCAAAGACTGAGAGCAACATTCTCAATAGCAGCTTCAATGATTTTGTGGGATCATTTGCAGTAGTAACACAAATTATTTTACGCCAAATTTCAACTTTTTTGACAGCAGTCCCACCCCCACCCTTTGTCACGTTTTTTGTATGAGTCCACCGAATTTTTTGTACGGCTTGTAGGAGAAATGTCTGGCCTGATTCTATTATAAAGAATCCAACTCTTATCTTCTGGTTCCAATTAGGATACGTTTTGTTTTTCTGTTTACTGTTTGGTTCATTTTCTTTTTGATTCCTGTCTGGTTTTTTTAAGCATGAGGTCCCTAATGTTCCTATATTCAAGGCGCCTAATAATCAGTGTGAACCTGAGACGAGACTCGCGAAGACGGTCTTCTTTTTCTGTGATGGCTGAGTTTTTTTCTAATTCTACTTTGTGTTTACACCAATAATGCGCAAGCCGTTCAAACCCTCACATGAACCTCTCAGCAAAAAATGATTGCGTTTGCATCACACCGAATCATAAGTAGCCTTTTGAGTGAAATTTCATGCCAGTAAACGTAGCAGATATTAGAAATAGCTAATCTTGTGTTTAGATTTATCAGCAACTTTGAAAAAACTGCTCCGCCGACTGCAGTTTATTGTGAATACAATATTTTCACTTCTGCAGCCATAAAAACGGTGGGCTGCATTTGACGTTTCGTGACAGCGGAATCTGGGCTACATATGACGTTGATATTTTTCCTCTTCGCGAGTCTCTCTCAGGTGTGAACGATAGTCATTTTCAAAATAAATATTTAAATAACCAAGTTCTATAACTGCAGATTTATAAATTGCATTCGAACCTAATTCTAAACTTCGTTGAGAAAGCTTTCGTTACAGGTAACAGGTGGAAAACATACATTAAAAAATCATTAGAGATTTAAGCAAAAGGATGGCACTTAGAGAAGGACTTGTTTATCCAAATCGTTTTTGAATCTTCTCATTTCTCGTGAAGTCAACAAAATCCCATTTTGAATAATGTCATAAAATTTTGTTTTATTAATTTTATTTGAATAAATTTCGCCCATTATTCCGGATTAATATCCAATGAAATTGAATCTAAAAAAAAGTTTTAAAAAATTTAGTGTAGATAATAAAAAAAAAAGTAAAGGAAATCTTAACATTTTTATGCAAGATAAAAGCAGTTTTCTAAAGGTAATTTTAGCAGAACAATGAAACAGAATGTAGTGTCGTAAAACGGGGTTACTTTGATAATGCGTGTAACTTTGATAGTGCAGGACCCATGACATACTGATCGAAATAACATTATTCCTGTTAATTAGTTAAGTAAAACGAGTGCAAAAGTAATGAGTTAGTATGACATTTCATGCCAGAGCTGTTTTCGCTATTTTTTAAAATCCTGAACATTTGAGGCTTCACGTTCAAATTTTGAAAAAATGAAAAATTTTGAAAAAAAAAATGATCCTAAGCCAGTTTTGGCATTGAAAGAGGAAAACAAATTATTACTTCCTAATTAGAAAAAATCTCAAGAACTTGCTATGCAGTTTGAAAGCACGCATACTTTTAATTTGAGACTCACTAATTCAAATAGAAACTCTAGTTACCGTAAAACGGTGTAACTTCGAAAATGCGGGTAACTTCGAAAGTAGTGTACTCCCAACATACCAAACGAAATAACATAATTTTGGTTAATCAGTTAAGCAAAACGAATGCAAAAGTATCGAGTATTAGTATGACACTTCATGTCAGAACTATTTTCGTTGGAAGCAATAACATTTGAAGCTTTGAATTCGAATATTAAAAATCGATAAGATTTTAGCATTTTTGAAACCTTTAAAAACAATCTGTTCTACGAACATTGTTTGTTCAAATTTGCGTTATATTAGAACAAAAATCTCTTAGCGATAATCATTTGTACAAATTGGGGCCATTTTTGTAATCGAAGTCAGAAATTTCCATATAATGTTAAACGCCTAGAGGTATGCAACGCTCTATTTGCTGTTAGTAAATCATTCGGTTTTGTTCGAAATATACTTTTTTTCTATTCCTAAAATGTTTTATTTATGTTGAATTCAATGTCTAAACATGATTGGTATATTTGAACAAATATTATTTATACCCATTCATACGGACCGATAATGGTGTTTGTTATGCATGTTTGAACTAAAACCACTGTGATGCAATTTTTTACATCCTCATCAAGAAACTTCCAGAGAGCAGCTTATCATTCTTGGTTGATATATTTAACCAATGTTTTCAAATGGCATATTTTCCTGACAAATGGAAAAATGCCAAGGTTGTACCAATTTTGCTCTTTTAAATATAGAAAAAGCAATCGACAGTATTTAGCATGAAGGCTTGAATGTAAAATTTAAAAAAAGTAGACCAAAGTAATCTATCTACGATTTGAAATCGTACACTTCTTGTTATTTATTAGAACTCCAAGTCTGAAAGACTTCCTGTAAGAGCAGATGTTCCTCAAGGCAGCATTTTGGGATCAATATTAAACAATGCTTTTACATCTGACTTATCTGAGTTACCTCAGGGATGTCAAAAATCTTTGTTTGCGGATGACTGACCCAGGTGTCTCCGCCAAAAGACAAAGCTTTTATATCATCTGTATCTATTTGCATCTGATTGCAAAAAAAAAAATAAATATTTTTACTTCATATTTGAAAAAGTTGAAGATTTTTCCTTATGCTTCCAAAATTCAAATTAAAATATGCCCACATAAACCAAAAGCTCTTCATTTAAAACCTTCAAGTAGACATGTTGTCACTTGATAAATTTAAGTATTGAGGGTTCATGCTAGATAAAAAATTATCTTTCAAAAATCACATTGAAGGCACTCAAGCCAAACGTAACAAATATAGAATATGCCTATGTTTTAAGAACAAGCTTTTGATCTTTGAACAAATTTTCAGGCCAGTCATGTTGTATGCTGTACCAATATGGAAGAACGCTCTGCAGAGGACTCGAAATAATATTTTGGAAATAATTCCGAAGCTTCCTCCCTTGTATAATATTAATGAGTTATATAAAATATCTAATGTTGAAACTACGGAACAATTGTCGAAAAAATATGAATAATATTAGACTAATATCGTTGCAATTTTCTATTGACACGATAATTGCGTTCTATATTTAAGTAAAGTTAATTGAAAGTGTTTTTTTCTCTCATAAGCAGGAGAAATCAACTCACCGGTAGGAATTCTGAACAGGCAAATAAAATGTAATATGTTTTTAACAAAATGTAAAAAAAGCTTAATTTAGTTTTACCAAATTAAAATGATAGTGTTTCTCAACACAGAACACCTAGATATGAAAAAAAGGAATGTTATGTTCGAAATGATACTACAGTCAACTCTCCCTTACACGATATCCCGAATCTCGATATTAAGTTAGAAAACCATAGTAAAAGTTGGTTGTCGTGGCTAACTCGATGGCCCCTTGGATCGTAGTTGCACTGGTTTTGTGTTCTGTAACTCGATACCTTCCTAACTCGATGGTCACTCCAATATCGAGTTAGGAAGAGTTGACTGTAATAGAGGAATAAAAAAATGGTAACTAATGCTTAGGTAAATTATTAGATGAAGAATGCAAATCATTGGAAACAGCTTATTGGTCACATTGCCGCTTATGTCAACTATGCGAACATGGGCGCAGTGGCGCATAGCCGAGAAAACCTAAAAAAAATTCAACTCCTTAAATTGCTTAACTTTTTTCTAAAGATTTCTTAATTAAAAAAAAATGTTTCCTTAAAATTTTTCATTGATCGGAATTGTGTTTCGATGTTGACGTCGTCTGTTGGTCGGAAAAGTTAGCAAAAATTGATCGCTTGAATTTTTAAAATACGTCCCAATGCTTTAATTTCCATAATAGCCTTCCAGTTTTACACATGTTATTTCCATAATTGCGACAAAAAATCTTAAAATTATTATCTAGAAATAATACACCGAAAATTGAATTTTAAAATTGCTTTTAGCGATCAACGCTCCGTCATCGTAATCATCGTCATCATCGAAACTTCAAAAGCAGTTTTTATGTACAAAACTAAAATTTATTCGATGAAAATGTGTTCACTGTGTTTCAGTTGGAGAATAGAATACAGTGAAAAGATTTTCCTGTAAATTTTATTGATTTTGAACGAAAAAACTGCTTTCGAAAATTCCGAAATTAATGACGGATCCTGCCCCTTTCTATTCTATTCTATTTCTATGAAAATAACTTTGAGCATCAACTAAAGTTGATGAATTATAGATATCTAGCAATTTGGGGCACTTTAGATGTTTTGTTCAAGTTTTGTATGAACGTGCGCCACTGCGCACATCTCTAGATCTCCTGAAACACTTTTTCTCGTCATTTTTTGATAGCTTTTTCTCCACTTAGGTAGTATGAACGGCGTAAGTATAGATATCACAATTGGTATGCTGTACTGTCCATTCGACAGCGTATTCAATTCAGTCTATTGTTTTCAAATTTTCAAGGTCGAATCAGCTCTGATTTTCAGTACCTACTATACAAAATCCGAAGCTGATGATAGAAAGAAAACAACAAAAATGAAGCTAGTACGGTTGGGAAACAATAGACAAAAGACTTTAGCAGATTTGAACGTTGTAGATTTGAGCACATGGAAATTGTGATGATTATCTGCTGTGTAGACACTAGGGCGGTTCAAAATTTAAAAATCATTGAGAATCCAATCTCTCATATACTCCTCACCATCCTTACTATAAAAATAGTGTTCTGTGAAATTTTCAGCTTTGTAGGTAATGATTTAAAGGTGGCCCAAAGACCATGTAGCTTTATATGGGAATTACTATGGAGAAATTTTGAGATATGTACCAAACACGCTAGTACTGTAATGTAAGTAAAAACTTATTATCCCTTAGTAAAAACTAATTCTTCAAACCTTAATGAAGACATTTGCTGAAGAGAGAAGCTCAATCCGACCGATAGCAGAAGAGAAATTCATGAGTTTGTTTGCTATTATTTAGCATAATATGGGATTATAGCCCTGCAAACATGTACAAAAATACCAAAAGAAATTAGCTCAAAAGGGATTTATTTCTTCAACATCCTTCATTAAGGTTTGAAGAATGAGTTTTCAATATGGGATGATAAGTTTCTACTTACATTACAGTACTAGCGTGTTTGGAACATTTCTCAATTTTTTTCCACAGTGAATTCCATGTAAACCTACATTGTCTTTGGGCCACCTTTAAATCACCACATAGAGAGCTGAAAATTTCACAGAACGCTATTTTTATGGTAAGGATGGTAAGGAGCATATGGGAGATTGAATTTTCAAACAATTTTAAAATTTGAATCGCCCTAGTAGACACTATATTTTAAAATTGAGCGACTTCACATCTTTTTGATTATAGCCGAATGAGATTTTACAGCTTTTAGGAAAACACAAATTTCACGCTCTCTGTGCCAACAACAGGAATGCACTGTATGTTTAGACGCAATCCAGCTTGCGGTAATCACAATCAAGATTGCGGTAATCGCCGCACCACACGCGTCGACAATATTGGATTTACGCTAGAGATAATCTGATAAAAATACAAATTTCTACGTCAACATTTGGCCTACCTTGAACATGAGCTCGGTGTTTCAAGCAGTCAATGAAATCAATAAGTTAGTCCTTATTTTTGTCCGAAAAGTGTTACTTCCTTTGCGAGCCAGTCGCAAATTTTCTAAGGTCGACGCATCTTATCCATGCTTGGCGCTTATCGTACCGATAAAACCCCAACCTCCATCACACCCCCTGACCGGGCTATCAACACTAAATGCTTCTGTGTTTCTTCTTCCCACAGCGGCACACGTTCGGTGCTAAATACCTTTGATTGCCGGTTTCCTCGCCGTTTATTACTTTTGAGCTTGTATCCCCACAGTCCGCAAGGTCCGATAAAGCAACTCGAAACTCAACGAGAGTCCTCTTGAAAGCGGACCAAAAAAAAACCGGCCTTACTTCGTTTTGATAGTTATCGTCGTTGTCGTCACATCGGCCCCCAAAATGCAAATCCCATAAATCAACCGAACGACACACGTTTTCACTTTATTTGCACCAAATTCTTCGTTAATTGCATTTCCGTGCTGCCGTTGCTAGGGCTGACGCTGGCTATAGTCTCCTTCTTTGGCCAAAGCGTTCTGAGGCCATCACAGCATCGACCGTATCAGGGCATCACAATCTTCTTACTCTTCATCAAAATGGGAAAAATCACTTTCCAAAAAAACTGCACATTCAATGTTAATTCAATTTCACGCACGTAAAACTTTCCCAAAACTTGGCGGTTATCCGCTGCAACCACGCTGGTAATCAACTAGGACAGCGTGCTTGTGCCTTTCCTCAAGTAGGCGGCGTTCACTCCAAGAAACACGTCCGCACCAATCCACTTCTCTACTGCAACTGGCGCGATTCTTCTTCGGCACCTTCGATGATGCACTTCTTGCGGCAAAGAAACGACCGCACTCTAATTAGTTGGCAGCACAGGGAGCAAAACACATCACACCGAGCTCCACCTTATTTGGACCCTTCCTCCTCACTAGAGATATGCCACACGAGACTTCGAATAACGAGTGAGCTGAACGCCAACAGAGTCACCGACGGAATGAGACCGAACTGACCAGCGTACGAAAGGATAAGAGCTCCATCGCGCGAAAAAAGGCTCCCCACACGAACCAATCTAGGTAGGCGGTTGCACTTGCGTTGGCTCTCTGTTTCTTTTCAGTGCAAGCAAAGTTCTTCGTTGTTCTCTCACCGTTAATTTGAAGTTGTTTCGCCCTAGTATTAAATATGCAAGAAGCTGCCTCGCCGAGAAGAATGTGATCGCGAAGCCACCGACTGCGCGGTGCGTGATTTATTCGAGAGAATAAATCAAAACAAATTGCTCCAAATATCTTCTGCGTGAGCACGCAGTGTAATGGGGAGCAGAAATTTGCAATCTACTCACTCGATGCACTTTGGAGACAGGCACTTCGAGATGCAACGCGAGAACGAAAACAACGATGATGACGCTTTGCGATTTGCATCGGTAAACTTAACTTTAACTTAACTTTAACTTAACTTTAACTTAACTTTAACTTAACTTTAACTTAACTTTAACTAACTTAACTTAACTTTAACTTAACTTTAACTTAACTTTAACTTAACTTAACTTTAACTTAACTTAACTTTAACTTAACTTTAACTTAACTTTAACTTAACTTTAACTTAACTTTAACTTAACTTTAACTTAACTTTAACTTAACTTTAACTTAACTTTAACTTAACTTTAACTTAACTTTAACTTAACTTTAACTTAACTTTAACTTAACTTTAACTTAACTTTAACTTAACTTTAACTTAACTTTAACTTAACTTTAACTTAACTTTAACTTAACTTTAACTTAACTTTAACTTAACTTTAACTTAACTTTAACTTAACTTTAACTTAACTTTAACTTAACTTTAACTTAACTTTAACTTAACTTTAACTTAACTTTAACTTAACTTTAACTTAACTTTAACTTAACTTTAACTTAACTTTAACTTAACTTTAACTTAACTTTAACTTAACTTTAACTTAACTTTAACTTAACTTTAACTTAACTTTAACTTAACTTTAACTTAACTTTAACTTAACTTTAACTTAACTTTAACTTAACTTTAACTTAACTTTAACTTAACTTGGCCACATCCCCCGGGGCACCTGGAACCTACTATAAAGTGGTTATGGCAGCCGGTGATGCTGGAAATGCTTCGGAAAGCATAACCTTTGAAAATCATGAAGTTTGATGCCCATATTGATATGGTTCCGGATATGTTCCTAGTTGACCACTTCCCCCAGGGCACCTGGAACGTTCTATAGAGTGGTCTGTGCATCTAATGGTTCTGAATACGCTGCAGGAAACATCATTTTTAAGGTTGGTGTCCGCTTGGATATAGCTCCGGATAATATTTACATGATTGGAAATACAAACATGACTGACCATGCTTTCCGGAACCAGTTTTACGGAAATGGTCATATTTCTGAAGATTTCCAACCAATCTTAATGCGTCCGGTGGCATTCAACTTCCTATTAGTTTACACCACACAAAAATACAAGCGACAGAAAAAATGACATTTGGACATGACCTCAGAAAATCCGGAACATCTCCGGTGTCCAGTGGCCAATATGCATGGCCAAGGAAGTTCCTAAAACTGGACCAAATTTGCTGTCGACTGCTTCCAGATGCATCCAATTTCATCCATTTTTCATAAAGTTATAAGCATTTGAATTTGGGCAAAATTTTGCCTATCTCAATCATTTTGCCTATCCCCTGTACATGTTGAATACATCATAATACATTCGGTTTTAATGATCAATATCGAAACTAAGCCCAACCTACAGACCTCTCCCCCTATGTAATTTTCGAAGGAGTTATCTTTCATCTAATTTATTTCAATATAATGTGGACATTTTTTTTTTTTTTTTTTTTGTATGGTTTTCAGTTGGAGCTGCCTGACAGCTTAACTTGTCAAGGCTGAACCCTCGGTCTGGCTTTTGCCAAGTTTCCCCTCTACCAGGACCAATACTCAGACGGACTAGGCAATGGCGCCCACATGAACACTGTTTTTTATTAGTATTGTGACGTGGTAGTTTTTTGAAAAGTACCCATATTCCCTTGCTTCTGAGAAAAGGAAGCATTATGAAAATCAGCAGCTCCATTAGAATTTGTTTGAAACAGTAGTGTAAAATTTGTTTAGTTAGTAGTGCATTACTAATACTGTCTAGTCGAAATGGTTTTGAATAATTTGTCATTCAAATGCTATTCTGATTACTATTGTCTTTTACATAAGATTAGAGTTTTAAATGTCAAGTGTCGTCAAGCCTTAACAAAATAAGGCTGTTTAGTAGTAGTTCTAGTTAATTTCACTTTTTTGTTGTTAAAAGTATTTATTGGTCATTACGTTCATATATCCTTAAAGAAAAAAGTCGCTTTCCTTGTCTGTTCAACAATTTTTCGAAACTAGCAAGTGTACCCTAATGATCGATCTCAGCGTCTTACTTTCCATAGTCATTTTTATAGTGAATATTGAAGAGTAAAGTTTCCTTAGGCTTCTATTACAGTCTCCTACAAGATTCACTTTTCGGTGGCAAATGCAATGCTTCACAACGCCTACTTTCTACTTGTAAATTTTGCGAAAATGAAGCTGGAATTAGATTATTTATACCGCTGTTACAAAAGAGGTATTTCTTTTTATGGCAATGTAAAAACCATATTAAAATAAGATTGTCGCCACTTATTTCTACTCAGTGAATCTACTAGTAATTTTCCTAAGAGTTCCTAAGTATTCCCTACGTCGTATATGATAACGATGTATCTAGCTAGCTAATAGTAAGAGTAAGAGTGGCTACGGATCATTCTGGTTAGCAAAAGGCAAACTGAACGTCACCAATAGTATTAATGTCCACTTCGAATAGATTAATTATTTGAAATGGGCATCAATTCTATCAATGACGCAGGATGTCCATTGGATCACATCCGAGATATTATTGCGTCTGTGCCATATGAATTATGACGCGGCTTTAAACAAAAAAATGCCAAAATGTGATACCCCCACTACAGGTTACGCCTTTGGTTTCCATCATATGGGCTAATGGATTATGCCCTCCCATCGCGGCAAGGTCGCATAACCAAGGGGAGGATATTTCAATATAATGTGGACATTGATACAAAACTGGCGATAAAATCTGTTTTGAAATTATATGTCAAGCATTCTCACAAATTTTCAGACTGACACCATTTTCAAATCTCGCGCTTAGTATCATACAGGCGTATCTGCAGTGATCGATTTCTCTTCATCGATTTTCTCTTTGAATTTGTACACGAAATTCAAACAATTTTCATAACATTTTACGGTGCAGCATGACGAAGGATGATGGTTTCTATTGAATCAAAAATAGCAGTCAAAAACGTGAACCTGGGCTAGTTATTAGTTAAGCAGGAAATCGATGAAGAGAAATCGACCATTGCAGTTACGCCCTTATGATACTGAACGCGAGAAATCTTTGTTTAACCTTCCCTAGTCCCTAACAAAAAGATACAAATTGTGACTTAGGGTCGTTTTCGACCCGAAAATTCAAACAGCTCACAAAAATCAGTGTGTTGATCGAATTTAGTTCAGTTGGGCTTAAATGAAAGGCACACATGTTTAGTTTCAGAAACCCTCCCGGAAATCCGGATTTGGTCACTGTGGCCACTGGGAACCTGCTACATAAAAAAAAAAACAAAAAGTCCCTTTAGAAACCCTTACTTTGACATCCTGTAGTTTCGTAACAAAACAAGTAATCTAAACCGTCTTCATATTGTTCAATAGGTATTCACGTGAATTCAAATGTTACGAATAAAGGAATTAAAAAAAAAAATGGGGAATATTCCGTGCCTTAGGGGAGACTGGTATGCTCGAGCGATTTGATACCTTTTTTCTTTTTTCGGCTTGCAATCATTTAGCTTGTCCTATAAACTTGAGAGGGCCTTTAGCTAATAGTTCAAAACTAGGGCTGCTTAGACTATCAAGAATATCAATGATTTTGAATATTATGAAATGCAGCTAATAAGTCAACCATCATGAAAGTCAATCTGTGAATGCAATTTCGACCTACCTTCTGCCAATGCAAATAACCCAGCAAATCCTACGATGACGCGCCTTCGGCCCAAAGTCCCAACCCGTTCTCATCGTAATCGATAACCTATATTCCATTAATTGCCGCATCGTCAATTTTCCCTCTTTTGATGATCGCACAAAATAAACACTCCGGACCGGAGTTATTTGCGCCTCTTGCATTCGTCAACATCGTCATGCCGTTCCGCCATGAATACTTCACCTTCTCCAGCTTCATACGACTATACGGACTTCGACGCAGTGTTGCCACATTAAAAATCTGTATTTTTTTCCATGAATTATCAATATTTCTGTATCCCAAAGCAAAATATCTGTATCCCTAAAATATGAGATAGAAATAAACATTGCACTAGAAATAAAGGAAATACCAATCTTTTGTAAGTAAAAAGCAAAAATGTCACATCTCAGTTTAGATTTTAAGATCAAAAATGAACAATTAGGGGAACTTACGTATTATCGGCCGATTTGTTCTCTTCGTCATGGGGGGTTTTTATCGACCGAAACTTCTGAAATTCGGCAGTAAGATGCACTTATATGGTGAAAGTATTGGTGCATAATTTGAGCCCAATATGTTTTAGAAAACCACCCAAGACGAAGAGAACAAAGCTGCCGAAAATGCAATAAGTCACCCTACATGTTTGCTAAAAAAATCTGCAATAATCTGAATAATTTTAGCAGAATTTCGTATACAGAATCTGTAAATCTGTTATTTTTCCAAACAATCTATGATCTGTATGCACAGATTCTTGGTCACAAAAAAATCAAGAAAAAAAATTGTAAAAGATAAACAAATCTGTACATGTGGCAACCCTGTTTCGACGGTTGCTGCAATGCATATAAGCAAAGACCTCACACAAGTCGAGGCCATCCGGGCTGATGTTTATGAAAAATCAGAAAGCGCCACAAGCGACAATCAGGAGGACCACTACACGACATCGACAGAAACGGAGATTGCATTTCAATCATAAAATCGTCCTCATCATCATTATCGTTCGGTTTGGTCGTTCGCCGATTTGCCGAGACCAATCGGGATTGGTCATCATCGTCACCGAAATCGCTTTCGCTTGCTTGCTGACCGAGTTCCGAGATAATGTCGAAATATAAATACGGAACCCTAATTCATTCCGCAGGGCGATTCAATATGTTTCGTGTGCTGCTGCTGCCGATTTGGGGACAGGTTCGATTGGATGTGTCATTTTTTTACGGCGTGAATCATCCAATCGGGAAATCGAAGGCCAGATCCAAACGGTTTATGGCTGTGATAAACGATACAATGTATTTAGTCAATTTTTCTTTTGATTGCAGCTGAACTGAAAATCTAATATCCAATCATATCTCAACAGAAAGGAAACATTCACGGTTCATCAATGTTTTTTCAGACGGAACTTATGAATTTGATTTTTTGCCAAAAATCTCGAACTTCTTGAGTAGAATAAACAATTTTAACAAAGATGCCATGTTTCTAAGTGATCAGGATCATGAGATATCTTCAACACACAAGTTTCATGCTCACTAGTACCACCTTATGGCAAAGTCCCAAATCTCAAGATAGAGTAAACAATTTCTAAGTAGTCAGGATCTGGAGATGCAAAACAAAAGTGTCATGCTCGCCAGCGCCGCCTGTTAGCAAAATCTCAAATTTTATGGCTTGAACAATGACAGCATTTGGCTTACTGAACAAATTGGTCAACGGCACCATTATAAGCAGTCAAGATTCGGAGATATCGACAAAAATGCATAAAAATTATGATCCTAAATGACCATAGGGTGATGTGCTAGTATCCATCGTATTAAGCATTGGTCAGTGAGAACTGAAATTTTCCCAGTATTGCGGTGAATGATGCTGATACAAACCGATGCCAAACAATTCTTTCTCAAAACGGCTTTAGTATTGTACAATAACATTTTGATAAATCTAGATCTCTTTTTGGAAATAATGCAAAGAAAATGCATCTTACCGTATTCTCAGTCCGTCGTATCGTTTTCAACTCCGTCGCAATCAGTTTCCAGATTCGTCTCACAACTTACGGCTCACTGTGTGTATTGAATGGTTAAAACACAACATATCAACGCTATAATAAAATGTTTTACTAGAATATATAGATCTACGGGCATCTCCCTCCATTCCTTCAGCATGATGGAATATACTAATTTCCATTAAAATTAATTGTTCATCATCATAATTCAGCCCAAACATATGAACACAATTCCTTTTGACCGTACAATTATGTAATTTGCTCACAGTACAGCGAAAACAACACAATCAAAGGAACCGTATTTTTACGTCGAGCGTCGCGCACACATTGATGCGCACAAGCTTTTTTTTCTCAGTACGACGGATTAAACTTTGTTTACATTCTCAATTATACGCGGTGGTTGAGGAAATTTCGTAAAATTTGGGGATTTATTGAAGTTTTACGGCGTGTGATTGGAATGAAATCCTTCAATGAAGAAGTACGAAGGTTTTCCATAGTGAAAATAAGTGCCCGGCGATGTAAGTCACACAGGGGGCGGGAAGAAACTTGTGTTGGAAAGTGGTGTGACTCAGTCGATCGCTAAGCATTTCTCTCGAATCGTGTTCGTCCATGCGATTTCGGTGAAAAAGTGCAAAGTGGATAATTGAAGTTATTTACCGAAATACAGTAGTTTTATTGCATTTTTGGTGTACAAGTGTACGAACCATAACAACTTTCACAAAATTATACTTGGATAATGAATCTATGTTGCAGGTAAGTTTGAATATCCGCCGTAGTGGAACATTTAAAGTTTGATACGACGAATAGTAGCGCTTACGACGAAGTAGAACAAAACCCTACTATTCTTAGTTGATACTCCGTGATTGACCAGAGCATTCGAAGTTGCACAAAGATTTAATGAATGGAGCTTGGGATTGGCTTACCATGCTCAATGTATACAAATTGAGAACTCCAGTTTTAGAAGCCGGAGCCAGCCACGTCCTTGCGGTCATCGGGGAAGGCAAGGAATGTTTGTTAGACAAGCATTGTTACTCGAGACCGAGTATACCTCTGCATCTGCACAGTTATTATGAAAAGGATATTGGGTTTGTGGGATAAAGTAAGTGGTGATGCGATCCATGATATATTCACGGCTTACCGAATTCGCGATAAAATTCGATAAACACATTGTACGACGGACAAGTGTTTGTCGTCCACCCACACATAAGCAAGCGACGCGATCTTAGGATCAAACAACGATCGGTGATACTTTTCCACTTCACTACGCAAGCGACGCGCGATAGGTTTGTTCCTGATCCCATCACCCGCCCTCATGGGGTAAGACACTCATTAATATTGGTATTAATATCCGTTAATACGGATTAATATATATTATTTTTATGATATCATTGAGTTACCTACGATTTTCCTAGAGACATCTGACAGAAGTATCTTGAATTTAAGTCAATGGTGGGGGTTTATAAACAAGAGGCTAGGGATTGTGGATTGTATGTCTTGCCGATCTGACATACCATAGGAGACAAATTGCTTCGGAATCGAGTTGCGGAATGGCCCGGAAATCGTAGAAAGATGTGGGGCATTGATGACAATGGAGCTTCACTGAATGTGATGCATCGTACAATGTGCCAGTCTCCTTCTAGCCAGACTACCAGATGGATGTTGGCATCAAACAGTGTGGTCTGTGTTGCATCTGACGGATTTCTCATGTACCGTTTTGATTCATATTACGGACACTTAAGGCCTCAGTGAAGTATGACCCAGCTTGGACCGTACAAAATAAATCATTCTGTATGATTTTTTAGCGTTATCGAGCGTCGGAAGCCCTTAACTTTCGGATGGTGTATAAAGAATATGCGTCCGCAACTTGAATAATTTTAAATAAATCAAAACGTGTGGCCTTTTCATGATTCTTATTCCGGACGCTCCCTCACTTTTGCCTCATATTCCGGACGCTTTGATTCGAATTACGGACAGCTCATGATAATCATCAATGGAACAATCAAATCATCAATTGAAATCGTTCAACCACTTAAGAGACGTCTAAGGTAGTTGGGCATTATAAATTTGCAATTATATTTTTGGAAAAAAAAACCTAATAAAACGAGCCTCGAAAATGAGAACTTTTGGACGGCCAAAATTGAAACATTTCGTGTGAAATGTTTCCCATACAAACGAGAGTGTCCGGAATTTGAAGCTGTCCGTAATATGAATCAAAACGGTATTTTGCTTAGACGATCTGACGATAAACACAACTTGTTTTTTCATATAAATAATCAATTCACCTTGGCAACTCCAGCAACAGGCATACAGCAAAACTCCATGCATACTTGATAATCTTCTCAATATCAATATTAATATCATTAATAAATATTAATATTTTAATACTGGATCTAGTGTCCTGCCCCATGCCCGCCCCCGCAGGAGTAAGTGTCAAGGTCAAACAATTTAGCACATTTTTCGATAAATCTAGGGTATTTCGTCACGTGATATGTCTCATATTTCGCTTGGAACACAAAGCAAACTTAGTGGCATCGTATAGAGAAAGAACAGGTCCGTCCCACTCGGGCTCAGATTGGGTACCACTTCTAGTACTGCATTTGGTCCCTCGGTAGTGCAAAAGGTACCCAAGTTTGACAAATCGCAGTACACTTTTCACGGCATTCTAGATTACCTTATGAGCCATAAAATTTTGGGCAACTGCAAGGGACATGGAGGTCTTTAATTTGTCTTTGGAAAGAATATAGCTTTCATTTGAAATCGAAAAATTTTTGGCAATCATTTTGAATTTCGTTTTTTCACCGCTAGTTTTGAATTCTGAGATCACCATCAGAAAGCTGAGGAAAAATTGCGTAAGATAGGCTACAGAAACTAGGTGAGCAATGGTATTTACCCTATCAAATGAACGATTTTCTAAATCATGTTCTACGATTTTGACGCATATGGCGAATGCAATCAATACAAAAATCTTTTTTTGTACTACAAAGAAACAAGTTTTCAATCTTTGGTGTTTTATCGAGTCGAGTAAAGAATATGGATATTATTTTAAGTGAAAAAATCGGGCGGCCATCTTGGATTTTGACGCCATCTTGGTTTTAAGTAGTAGAATGATTTTTCACCTTGTTAGCACTCAACCCAGATGGTTGTTAGGGGCCCAGATAGCCGTAGCGGTAAACGCGCAGCTATTCAGCAAGACCAAGCTGAAGGTCGTGGGTTCGAATCCCACCGGTCGAGGATCTTTTCAGGTTGGAAATTTTCTCGACTTCCCAGGGCATAGAGTATCTCCGTACCTGCCACACGATATACGCAAGCAAAAATGGTCATTGGCACAGTAAGCTCTCAGTTAATAACTGTGGAAGTGCTCATAAGAACACTAAGCTGAGAAGCCGGCTCTGTAATGCCCGAAAGAAGAAGAAGCACTCAACATGTTGAACTTTAATGCTACCGTTACACTTATTATTCTTCTTGTTCTTATTTTTCCTGACGTTACGTCCCTACTGGAACAGAGCCAGCCCCTCAGCTTTAAAAACAAATTATCAAATATGATTCTTCTGCATATCTTGGAGTTGAAAAATAGCATTATTTCTTTCATTTATTTGGTCGCCACTACAAACTGTCAAGGAATAAATAACTCCTAAGGCACATGCCAACAAGGTATCGAAGAAGCGTGGAAGAGACTCGCGAGGAGAAGAAGCGGCCTCGAAAAAACTGAGAAACGAACAGGGTAACTACGTGCTGAACGGAGCAGGAAACAATGAAGAATGGCAAACCGTCAGCAGCCAGAAGAAGATAGGAAAGAAACACGGCACAGGAAGTGAAAATAGAGGGTACGAAGAAAGTGACAAGCTACCCGTAGCGTGAGTGGTCAAAGGGGGACGCTATAGTTGTTAAGGCAAACGACCAAATCACGCACGCAGCGATTCTTCGTAAGGCCAGAGATGATCTGAAGCTCAAAAACTTCGGAGAGAACGTGGTCAGAACGAGGCGTACTCAGAGAGGGGAAATGCTCTTCGAGCTGAAGAACGTCCGGTGATCAAGAGCTCAGCCTTCCAGGAGTTGATTGCTGAGTCGATGGCAAACGAGGCAAGCATAAAATCTTTAACTCAGGAGGCGGTGGCTGAGTGCAGATATCTGGACGAGATCACATCCAACGATGATCAGGAGTTGTGATCACTGTGCGATATTGAATATGTGGAAATGACAATTCGACTTTTAAAGTCGTACGATGGCAAACAGTTAGCAACGATTCGGCTACCATCGGCCGCGAATTGTCGGTTTGCTCGCTGAGACTCGTCTCCCGAGCCGAGAGGCCACCGACGAGATGCTTCAAGTACATGGACTACGGATATCAGGCGGCAATCTGTAATGGTCCGGACAGATCCGAGTTGTGCAGGAAATGCGGGGGAGAAAGGGCACTTTGGGAAAGACTGCACGAAGCGACCAAAGTGTTTACTCGGTAAACCGAAGGAAGGAAACGCCCATCACGAGAGTAGTGGTGGTAACTCCAAGGTTGACGCTCGGAAAATTCACCTTGAGGCGGTGAAGTGCCGGAGCTATCGCTTCCCAACTTGTACTGTAGAATGCATTCTTTACATCGAGAATGACGATCGCCCAGTAAAGTATGCCACTCCTTTCATGCTCGATTGCCACCTCAGCTGTCTGAACGACCGACTGGATAGCGTCCAAAGTAGATTTACATTTCCTGAATCCAAACTGGTTGTTGGACATGCCGTCCGCACCTTCCGTATACGGTACTAGCCTGTAGAGAATCAACCTCTCCAAAAGCTTGCCCATCGTATCTAGTAAACGGATAGCTCTATACGCCGACGGGTCACCTGGTGATTTCCCCGCCTTTGGTAGCAGCACCAATTTCTGTCGCTTCCATACATCCGGGAAGATTCCTTTATCTATGCAGCATTGCATCGCGGTTCTGAACATGTCCGGATCTGCATTCACTGCCGCTTTTATGGCAACATTTGGAATTCCGTCAGGTCCCGGTGCCCGGTCAGGTCCCGATAAGCCAGGAAATGGCCGACTGATATCATCCCTTAGGTAAAAATTTGAAACTTTATCTTGGACATCCGATCCATGCGAGGGTCGTCCTACTTTTGAAAGTGGTTGAATCCCTGAATTGTATTGTTTTGATTCAGTTATAACGTGTTGATACACGTCAAAATGAGCTTTAACTTTGACAATGACCAATTCCTAGGAAGTAATTTTTGAAGTTCAATTTGCTTTTCAGGTTCAGCTTTTGAAACAGCTGAGTTTACATTTAATAAAACGGAATTAAAATCCTCTGTAACATCGACAATATTAGGCGAAAACCAAGTCTTTATTTTACTCAAAATTTGATTGAACATTTCGTCCATGGTAGCATTGCGATATTTACTACTAGAAGCATCTAATCGTGAAGATTTTACTTGAAAAGAAATTTCCAAGAATTTAGCAAGGTCTTGTATTTTTGTATATTATATGTAGAACCTACTGACTCACCCGAGGAAGGAGTTTCCTTTGACGACGCAAACGAAGATAGTGGTGAAACTTGTTCCTCAAACACCATTCCTTACTGCAAGATCCGTTACGGGAGCCTTCTGGTTAATCATAATCATGCACTTCATGCAGATTTTAATCTTTTCCGTAATCCACCGAACTCCATTCGAATGAAACTTGGTCATGAGACCATGGCTAATCGAGCGTAAATTTGTCCTTACTGATTTGTGGCCGTCCAGTCCGAAGGGATTACAGCATAGCGAATAGTGTTCGTAGTATTGAACTTTGTCCATTTCAACAGCTTCGGTAATAACGAGTACAGTAATCAGTTTGATCATCGGGGTAACATTAATCGGAATGACCCATCTCATAAAAAGTTCGCATTATCATTTATTGATGGAACATTTCCAAATCATGAATGGTTCTTCTCTTTCTTATATTCATCAGCTGATAAAAGTGATGATTTTTGCGAAAATTGCGTTTACCTTATGCGTAAATTTATCAACTTTTCGAAACAATGATTTCAATGGTTAAGGATAATACTACCAAACATTCCTTAGCAAACATCGAACTATTATTCAAGCCTTATTCGCCCAAAAATGGAGAATCTATTCAACAACAGCCATTTTAATAACGTAATTTAGTACATGTTTATTCAATTACCTTACCTTGGCTGTTAAACAGTGGTAACATTATAAGAAGACTTTAAAATGTTTATTCAAATTTAATCCACCAGGTATACAGCAATCATCAAGAGATGCTTATTAGGCGTATGTTTTACAGGATTTCATGACGTGTTATTTCTAAATTGCCGAAGAAAAGTTGTAGATGCCATTATTACTCATGATTACTAGTGTACAAAACAGAAGACTTTGTTCAGCATTAGTTCAACAACAACACATGTTGAACACAGTCTGTTTAAGTGTTTTGTTCAACTGAATTAGACATCATATTTATTTATAGAATTAATTGTATAAACGTACAAAAAGAGGTTTGTTCGATGTTTCTTCAACATTTATTTTATAATGGAAACAGCAAAAACATTGATAGTTATTTGCGCTCTTCATTAAATACTCATATCTGGATGCCTAGAAATCTGACGCTTTATTATTAAATTTCAATTAATTATACATTGTTACGATGTCGGGGCTCGAACTCAGGACCTTCCAATTTACAGGCGTCTGTATCTCCACTGCTCCATCCAAGGTTACATAGATCAGCAAGTGAAGAGCAGTATTTAAAGAAAATAAGATTATCGAACAGATTGTCATACATATGTTGTTTAAACACTGTCTAAGTAGTTTGCCTGCCTTCGGTGTATGTGAACATCATTGTTGAACATTGCTTGTGAAAAGGTCTCAAACGCAAGCTTCATTACAGTTCAATAGATGATAAATAATCACCTTATGAAAACATGTTGTTGAACTAACATTGTATAAAGGCTATTTTTGGAATGATGGTGATAATAAGTGTTAAGGACTTCTTCAACTTTTCTTTCACAATTTATTTATTCTCGTTATAAATCCCTGTTAGACAAACGCTGAATAAGCTTTTCTGAATGTTCAATGGATAACTGGTGGTGTAATTGTTGAATACACATTGTAGAGTCTATTTAAAATGTTATTACTGTTTAACAGCCGAGGTAAAATCAATGAATATACATGTACTATATTACGTTAATCTAATGGTTTATTATTGAATAGATTCTTTATTTCTGGGAGCATGAAGCTTGAATAATAGATTATTTTTTACTAAGACAACAATCAAACAATCAACAGCTGAATAAATCAGCTCTCAGAAACTTTTCTTAAGGGAGAAATTGTTTCTTTGTAAGTTGAACAATACTTGTGATTGAGAATTTGATTAATTGGTAATAATGGTTCTAACCAAACTTCTGCAGTTTTTGAACAGCGATAAACCTACAACTATGTTTAAGAGCTTTTATACTACGGGTGGTTGAAAAGTTGAATTCAAAGCTTCTCAATGCAAACATATCATCACTGCCGTTTTGACCCATTTAAGTTTATTGAAAAAGTAACGAAACAAGTGTTTCTAAAAATTGTAAAAGCTTGTTATTCAATTGTATGTTGCATATGGAACAACAGAGTTCGGATCTATAGAAACAGCTCATCTTCAATTATAATAGAGAGGCTTTTAGACAACCAAACTAAATTATCAACCAACGTTGCTTCAATTTTAGTTCTACTTGCTATTAAAATTCCATGAAAGGTTGGAACTAAAGCGCTGCTAAGAATATATGCAACATTTGATCATCATTTTATACAAGTTATACTTTTGTTCAACAACCACGGCTATTGTAAAGCTTTAGTTAAGCAGACAAGTTTATTAATCGCCTAGAATTGTTTCTCAGGTAGTGTCCTGTTGTTCCTCAACTTGCTAGCTGTTGAGACCTATCCGCCACCCAGTTCCCTTTGTTGGGTCTCAGTAAGTTGGTTGTTGTGCACTTTCATGTGCCTACATACCCATTAATAATGAGTTGGGAAAAATTCTGAAATTCACTCTACAGTAGCCAAGCAAAGCCAATCACAGTCAGCGAAGCCAGTGAAACTCACGTCCATCGCTGCTGTAGGCAAAGAGCCTTGAAAATTGCAAAACACCCGTTGCTAAGGGCAACCATAAATTACTGTAGGAAAATGTTCTATTTCCCGCTGCATTTCCCGCATATAGACACTAAAGTTTTGTAAAAAATTCGCCCAACATAGGCTACTTGATGAGATTCACGTTTTTGAACTACTGTACTGGGAAGAGCCACGTGGTTTTCGCGAAGTTCAAGCCTACTACTGTTACCATTTCCAGCACTGCCCATTATCAAAGGTACTCCAAAGCCGAAACTCGACTGTCAATGATATGGAAAATAATAGGTTCATTAAAAACTAGAAATAATCTGGTATCCTTCTCTAAACTATTTAAGTTACCCCGTTTTACAATACATTTTTGTCAATACAAATTCATTTATAATAGTCCCTTCTCCAGTTTTTTATAATCTTAAAAAAACGAAATAACTTCATTAACTACTATGCCATCTATGACAGAAAATATAAACGGAATTTTCTTACCCAAGTATTTGATAGATTTTCTTCATGCAAACTCCAAGCTGCTGGAAACCCCACTCCCTTATACTTGATACATTTAGTTAAAACTTTCACAGCAGCTTTTGGGTTCCAAATGAATAATTTTTGGGATTTTATTTTTGCACTTTAAAATGAGCCATCTTAATGTCTAACTTATTGCATCTGGAACTCAGTCCCAATGAAAGCAAAGGTAAAAGGTAAATCAAAGCTCCTATTTACATTCCCCACGTTGCACTTGATTGTCGGAAATGTTAGCAAAGCACCCCTGAATCACCTGACTCACGACCAAACGGCCAATAAACGTAACGACACACACGGTATTATTATTATTCAAGTCCCCATTCCAGCACAGAGAAACAGAGAACAGAGTGAAACAGGGGTGGCATTCATACAAAAACAATGAATTCCGAGAATCAGGAAAAGTTCAAGTCTATATTTGAAATCCGGCACGCATAGGATTTATACCAAATGACGATGAATCCGTGCAATACCTTCTTCAGTCAGTTCAGTGCCGGATTGACCTGGGTATTATTTAGAATCCAACCGAGACATAGTTGTACGCCATAAAAATGAAGGGGGCACACTGTCCACTTTCTATCGAATTTCCCCACAACTGATTTAGTGCAGCTCGCTGCACAGTGGCACTTGGCTAGACCAAATCTCAATATTTGAAATTTTTAAGAATTGAATAATATTTTCACAAAATTTTTGACTGGCCGTGTAAGACAAGTCAGCAAAATTTGATTGCTTTATGTTCAATATCTATATATCTTGTAAACTTCAAATATCTGTAACTCAGCGAAATCTTAATCAACATAACTCAACAGATTAGCGTGGGCCAAATCTGTGCAAAACACCGATGTTACTAAATCGATTTAAATTCGATCTGTTACCGAATCCTTTGAGTGGGTGTTTTTGAATCGATTCGTTTTTCAAATTTGCTTGGAAATCATAACATCATACACTCAATGTAATACCAAATGCTTTTGGATTCGATATTTGATTCCAACTATTATATGGTCTCTCAGAAATTTAAAATTATACATCAATAACTAAAGGTTGATAGATGATGTTATGTCATTTTTACCTTTTCGAAAATCGATACAAAGAATCGAATCAAGAATATCAATCAATTCAAAAAATCGATTAAAGTGAAGATGAATCGAAGCCAAAGTTCAAATTTCAAGAGCACGGATCTAGAGAACCAAACATCCGTTTGAGCTGAAATCCTAATTGATTGGTCACCACCAGCTAGTGACCAATCGATTAAGTTTTTAGCCTAAACAGGTGTTTGGTTCTCCAGATCCGTGCTCTTGAAAATTTGAAGTTTGGCTTCGATTCATGTTCACCTTAATCGGAACAAAAAAATCGATTTTTGTAACATCGATTTAAAAGTAGCGATAGACGATTTTTCAAAAGATGGTTACAATCCTTTAATTTTCTGATAGTCATAAAGTTTTTATTGAGTTGAAAGATATACATAGCTTGTAACAGGAAAGGTATCATTAAAAATTGGAATTAAATTTTCAAAAAATTTCAAGGGTTTTCCCATTTTTGAACCAAACAAATAGTTATGTTTTTTCAGTTTGTGATTAGAAAAATGTCACAACTCTAAGTTAAAATTCAATAAACAAAATATTGTTTTGTCAAAATACCTACAAAGTAAGTAATGTTTTATCCACGGAGGCGCGGCACTGTGCGCTGGCTGGTGTTCTGCAGGTTGACTACAGGGTGTCCGCAAATTATCCGTACAAACTTTGAAGACCTGTCTCTATACAATCAAGCATGATAAATTCAATATTCTTGCATGGTTTCAACCATTAGCTTATTAAATCTTTAAGGTGTAAGTTTGACACATTTATGAATTCAAATATTTGTCAAACCAAGCCAAATGTGTTGAGGTGTCTTAAAAAGAGTTGTTCTTCGAGCTTTATGACGGAAGAGAAATGTCCATAGAACTCATTGAATTTGAACTGTATAATTTTCTATTTCCAGTCAAACTTGAAGCCACTAAACTGTAGGTTATTTCAAATGATAATAGGACATTTGGATTCGTCTCTTTTAGATTTTAGGGATAACACATTTCCAGTATGACTGGCGGCCCTCAGGAAAATCGTCCCCGAAAAATTTAAATTTATGTTTCTCAGTAACAAGCACTCAATTCGAAATTATTTAAAGTTGTATTTTGTGTTAGCATGTAGATGTATTATAAAAGGTACATGGACATTGATTTTTCATTGTTTTAAATGCGAGATCATCTTTCCCAAATTTTGCTGTTCGGATAATTTGCGGACACCCTGTACGTATTCTGCTGCAGCAACAAAATAACCTACCCGACGATGTGTGGTTATTCCTGGAAATCGGCTCCCCATAAACAGTGACGATTTATATCGCAGTTGGGGTGATTCAGCCAGGCCCATACAAGTTCCTCGGCCGGTATTTGCATTGCGTGCATGGGTGGGTGGCACGCTGGCGACATATCGAGCTCCAAACCGCATAGTAGGCGTCGAACAGCTGTTTAGTGGTTCCTTTCAGCTCAAAATGAGTACCTATTCATAATTGATGAAAACGCACATAACTGAGGTATGTTGCAGATAATAGCTTCATAAGTTATGCAATTAAATAGTATTTCAAGGGCGGTAGAGACCTTTTTAAGCCTTACCCATGTAACACTAATCAATAATAATAGGTTCTAAATCAGAATCATATATATGTACATACATTATAATAGCACTATAAATGCTGAATCACGAACATTAGGCACCAAGTATAATAACAGGATGTCCAGCACTTACAAATTATTTTACTGCGCCATTTATGCTTCTAAGCCTGACGCATACAAGCATTGAATAAGCACTAATTTGGCACTATATTCGCATATAGAGCATCATTTAATGATATTCAGGGTTTTGACAGATGCACCATGTGGTTGGTGTTTGCATGTAAAGGTATGCGGAGGAGAATTCATGGTTTAGGTCTGGAATACATTGGGGATCATTATAGAATTCAAAACACACCTACTATCCACTTTTTTCACAAGTGTCGGATTTTTTGCGGTCTTGGGCAATATTCTTCGTCGTAAAAATACCTATCGAAATCTGTGTTCAGAATTTTTATAGAGGTCAATGGGCGATTTTTCTTTGCAAAAGTAGGTTTTCCCATAGTAAATCTAATACAAACTTTGAACGGCTGGCGCTAAAATATAGTTTCACCGATCGAGCTGAAATTTTGCACAGTTGTTATGGGACCTAAATGCAATCCAAAAAGTGGACTGGAGCGAGAATCTAAGTTTTGACCCACACTAGTGCACAGTCAAATTTCTTCCGAATCACTTCAAACTTAGGGAGGATGCTATTCACCATAATATAAATCGTTTGAGCATAGGGGAGCAAACATTTCAAAATTAGCATCACTCTACTGACGCATACAAGCATTGAATAAGCACTATTTTGGCACTATATTCGCATATAGGGTATCATTTAATGATATTCAGGGTTTTGACAGATGCACCATGTGGTTGGTGTTTGCATGTAGGGGTATGCGGAGGAGAATTCATGGTTTATATCTGGAATACATTGGGGATCACTATATAATTCAAAACACACCTACAAGAGGATACATCGACGAGTCGATCTTTAGTCCGTAAGATTAAGAGGCCTACGAAAACAAACATCCGTGTTTTGTCTATTCTGCTCTGCTGATGTGGATATCGCATTCTTCATCGTTTATGTTTATCACTAGCAAGGGGATCGCGCATTGTCATCACGCATTGTCATATGCATATATCTTACATGTGACTATCCAGCGCTTTAGATACCCTCGACGAACACTTTCGATCTTCAGAATGGATTATTCATAAATGGATGCATGTTTAAATTATACCTATCTTGCGGAATGAGCAACCTGCATAGCTCAGCAAGTGCATTGCAGTTGAAACAAAACAATCGTTTCGAAAATTTGTAGCAACACCATGGGCGTAGCGACGATATCCACCAGGGGGCTGAGCGTCATCAGATGTTCATTTACGAATTTTACGTAAAATGCTCGTTGTACACAAAGACTTCCATCTTCCGTTTTCTTCCACAGTGAGGAAAGTGGAGTCCGAAACGCGTTTTGGTTGATTTGTTGGCTGAGTAAAGGATCCATTTATCGCCTTGGAAAATTTCAAATTATAAAAGTTCAATGATTCGATTGGTAGAGGTTTCACTGTTCGGCATTTTCAGCCTGGCCAGCTATTGAAACGTGATATAAGGATTTGACGTAGTTTCTCACAGAATTCCTTAAAATTACACCAGCATTGTTTTCAGGAATAATTTCAAAATTGGTCCAGTCACCCTGCAAGTATTGCTCCACCGAAATCGATAGAAATGTTCCCAGGAATTTTTCTAGAGGTTCTTAGGGGTTTCTTCAGGATTTGTTTTTAGTTACCCTTCCGGTAATTTGCATTCTTCAAGGAGTTTTTCCAGAAACTCTTCAACGTACTCTTTCAAATCAATTGCTTTGAAGACCAAAGGAATGGGTTCATGAGTTACTAACATTTGTTGCAGAGGTTTCTCTGTGAACTACTACAAAGTTTTTATTCTTGATTGTAATAAGTATTTTTTCCAAGAGTTCAACTAATAGTATATAAAACATACAATTTCTCAATAGATGTCTTCTGATTTCCAATTGAATTCCTTCAGAAATTACATTCTGAATTCCTCCCAAGATTAATTCAGGGATACTGTCAATCGATTTCAATTCATGATCTTTCCAATTTATTTCAAACTAGTGGTCCCAGCAAACTTCGTCTTGCCATCAAGTAGGCTGTTGAAAAATGCTTTTGATCGTCCCATATAAAATAACAGTTTCGTTCGCGCTCGTTTTTTTTCAACTTTCCCGGTGAATATCCTGGGATTTTTATACACACGAACACGTCGGAACCCCTGACGAACAAAACTGAGAAAGAATCATTCAAATCCGTTGACCCGTTCGTAAACCATTTCGTGACATACAAACACCATTCCATTTTTATTTATATAGATTAGTGGTCCCGGCAAACCTCGTCTTGCCATCAAGTAGGCTGTCGAAACGCTATGAATCGTCCCATACAAAATGACAGTTCCGTTCACTCTCGTGTTTTCCAACTTTTCCGGTTAATATCCTTTGATTTTTATACATATTGCTGTTTGCATTTGAGATGCAAATGTTGAGTAAATGTCCTTCAATTTCGGTAACATAAAATAATCAAAGGATACCTAGCAACGATTACATAAATCACCGCCGCCCTAGCAAGAAAAATCTATCCTTGATATCGCATTTCTTGTGAGAAATCTTACCGCGTTTGGTGTTCCCGCATTTGATATTTGCATTTGAAACGCACACAGCAATACAAACACGTCGGAACCCTTGGGGAAAAAAACGGAGAAATAATCATTCCAATACAATACAAACACCATTCCATTTTTATTTATACAGATTCGATTGACCTTTTTTAGATATCCACAAAAAAAATTATTCCGAAATTACTTCTGTTATTTTTTCTGAGACTCAGCAATAAACTTTTCATGACATCCGTGACATTCCATTAAGGGTTCTTTTCTCTCTAAGGTTCGGCCAAACTTCTTTTTCTTCTTTTTCTTAGCATTACGTCCTTACTTAGCATTACTCCTTACTTCCAGAGCTCCTAATTCCAACTTAAGCTCCCTCTTTCTACGCTCCAAAAATCCCAACTTACGCTTCTGCCTGATGATGACCCACAAGAACAAACGTAATATGGGTGGTTCTTGGACGGGACTGAAGAGGAGAGGAGGTTTTGGATGGCAGCTTCCAGTTTGCGAAAATCACTTATAATACACGCATATTAGTATTTTTCGATCGGGACTAATGAGTAGATGCCGGAAATCGAAGCCTGAAGCAATTTAGCATTCCAACATGACAACTTCCGGTTTGTGAAATTGACTTCTCCCAAAAATATGGCTTATTTGGAACGGAATCGATTTGTAGATGACGGAAATTGATATATGACGCCATTTTAAAATCTGATATAATGACTTCCGGTTTGTGAAAATCATTTGAACCCATGCAATATGGATATTTATTAGACGGGATCGATGAGTAGATCCCGGAAATCGCTGCCTTTCGCCATTTTGAAATCCAATATGGCGATTTTCTATTTGTGAAAAACCAATGGACACCCATACGATGAGAGTTTTTACGAAACAGGACCAATGAGAAAATGTCATTAATCGATGTTCACTTTTAATTCCACAATGGCGTTAGTCATCGATATGCGGCATCCACACATCTGTCCCGTTCGAAAAATACCCATAATGCACGGGTTTCAAGTAATTTTCACAAACCAGAAGTCGCCATTTTGGATTCCATAGTGACGTCAGACATAGTGTTTCGTCATCTACGCATAGATCCCGTTCCAAAAATACCAATATTTCATGGGAAATTTTGAGTCATGCAAGTCACCAACTTAGATTTCAAGGCGTCAGACATCGATTTACATAATCTACTTATCGTGCCCGTTTCCAAAATAATCATATTCCAATAGTTTTAAGTGATTTTCACAAACCGGAAGTCGCCATCTTAGAATCTAAAATGGCGTCAGACATCAATTTACGGCATCTACTCATCTTTCCCGTTTAACCCGTATAGGCCTGAGTGAAAGAAAAAATACTAAAACTCTCACCGCTCAGCGAATATTTAACGGATTTCAATCATTTTTTGTCAGTATACTCGTACACATATCTAGTTTCTAAAAGCGGTCATAGAATCTCGGGAATGTTCCTGTGGGCGGAGCTACTGCGGTGGATCACTGGGTCAGGTCGGGTGATAATTGTTTTGTGTTGCTGTACCCCTGGAGGTAGGCAAATTTCAAGTCACAGATAATTTCCAGAATCGGCTATAATGTGGCCACTATATCAAGGAGTTTTAAGAAAAACGCATCAGCGTAAACCTTCTGATAATCTATTAAATTGAATAATTATATCAACTGCATTTGATTGATCCTACAAATCACCATTTTCAGGTCCCCGGGATGCCTCAAATCTATGATAAAGTGCACAATTTGTATCTTAACATTTGTGTCAAGCTTATGGGAACGCATTCAAGTGAACTATTATGTTCGATCTATACCTTTAGAGATATAAAACGGTTCAATACTTAACAAATCTAGAGCCGGTTCTTCAGGACATTAATCCCGAGTGGCCGCATCTGGTACATTCTAAACGGTGCAAAACTATTCATTTATAATGTTGAACATCAGATCTTAATGATTTATGCAAAATAAAATGAATGTCATTGGAAATAAATAAAGATAACTTGGCATGCACTAAAATATCGCATTTTTCTACTCGACTTGACCCAGTGACCCACCGCAATAACTCCGGCCACAGGAATATTACCGAGTTCATTCGGCCATTTCTAGAAACTAGATATGTGAACCAGTATACTGACAAAATATTATTTGAATCCGTTAAGTATTCGCTGAGTGGTAAAAGATTTAGTATTTTTGCTTTCACTCAGGCCTATACGGGTAAAGAAAAAGCCTATTTTGCATGGATTTTAAGTAATTTCCATAAACCGGAAGTCGTCATCTTGAATTCCAAAATGGCATCATAGTTTCCGTCATCCCTATTGATATCCTTGAGAAGAACCACGGATAAACCACACCTCTTCGCAAAACTCCTTGAGAACAAACGAAAAGCTTTTTTACGCTTCTTATTCTTTTTACGCTCAAAATTCGAACTTACGCTCCAAATGCTGACGTTCCTTCTTTTCCACCAGTTTGGAGCATAAAAAGAGGTTTGGCTGTATATCTGACACTCCAAAAATTCGTTCAATATTCCCTATAGAAATTCTTCATGGCATACCTTCTAAGATTATTTTTAACACCAATAATCTTGCAGATCATCAAATTTCCCACAGGTATTCATATAAGAAGCAGCCAACGTTTTATTTTTTGTGACTTCTCCAAAAGAGTAAAAAAAGTTTCAACTTGAATTCCTTTGCGCGTAATTTAAAAAAAGCTACTGCTGAATGTCATCCAGAGATATCCACATAAATTTTCTTAGGATGGCTATGGAAATGAAATTCGGAGTTTCGGAGTTATCTCTAGAAATACTCCATATATTTATTCCGGGACTCTTTCAAGGATTTCCAGTTTTCTTTCTAAGAATATTCTTTGCACAAACTTGTAGAATCCAAGAAGTCATATGTTGAGAAATTTCCTTTGCATTTTGCAGATGAGTTTTTGTCGGTGATTCATAAATAAATGCCAGTAAAATCTAAAGAAAGCATTGATTTAAGCTTCGGAAAAAGAAGAACAAGAAAATTAGTGGAACATCTGGAATATGGAATCTGGAATATGAAAATGGAATATAAATATTTCATCTCTGAATCAGTTCTTGAGTTCGGAGGAGTCATTGAACACTTTTTTTTGTTTAATTTCAGGTTGTATTTCATCTATAATTTTCAGAGAACATATCAGGAACACGATTTTTAGGTGGGATGCTTGAAGGAGTTTGGAATTATTCATGATTGATTAGGAAGTTATCAGGGGCAATTTATTAACCTCTTATTTCAGCTTTAAAAAAGACGAGAAAATTCCCTTTTTACGAATAGATCCTTGACCGGTGGTATTCGAACCCACGACCATCAGTCTTCTTAAAAGCTTCGCGTTTACCGCTACGGCAATCGGTGCCCCCGAATATCTTGAAGAATTAAAAAAATGACTATTTACATCGTTTTTGTCCAACAGCTGCACAGACTGAATAATCACTAACATTATGTAACGGATAACATAAAACACCCAGTAATCATGATGAAAAATCAAATGACGAATTCCTCGTTTGATGAAATGGGAATAAAATCTACGCTTCATGACACTCACGTTACGTTATGTACAATTCCATAAGTGAAGTTCAGGTTGTTATTCCTGACCGTGACCGAATATCGTAATCTGGGTAACATTGATCTTTTTTTATATTTCTTAAAATTTTCATTTCTGTATTCTTAAAGTTCGTTCAAGTTGCTTAATTGGGTCCTAAAATTTTAAATGAATTCTTGTTTTTATTCAATAATACGAAAGTGCATGTTCTTGCAACTATTTTAGCAATTTTTCCGGCTATAACTTATTCAAACTTTAACTTTAAAAATGTTTTCAAATAGGAACCTTGACACTTTTGATCATGTTTGACGTTCACTTTGTCGCCAAAAATGCCACAGGGAATAGTTTTAACGCTGGGGTTATTCCTATCAGACATTTTGGAAGGGACACGAAAAACAAAATATACCAATTTGAGTTTAAACCACATCTCAAAAAACTTAAAAAAATGTTTTTTGTACTTAAACCAACGAAAATCATTTTAAAATTTAGTAAACATGTGTTTGTGGCCTAAAATTAAGCGTTTGGTACTGAAATTCGGACAGGGCTTTAGGACCCTATTGAATAAAGTTATGAAAGATTTGACAACGGAATCGTTTTCGGCGATGCTATTTTTAGTAACAATCACATTTTCCTTGCTCATATCATATGCAGAACTCATGTGAGACATGCATCTTAAGGTAGTGTCATCCATAATTATAAAAATCATTTATCAAAAAACTTACAGCGTGAACTAAACGCAATTTTCTCAAAAACCTTAACTTTCGTTAGCTCATGAAAGTAAGAAGGAGAGGCAACATTCATGCTTTGAAAATGTTCCATCAATAAATGATGATTCGATTTTTTTAAGAGAAGGGTCCTACCGATCAATGTTACCTCGGAATACGGTACATATTTTTTTTATATGCACTAGAATTCAGGTATTTCGGGTGTATTTTTTTTTCTTATGTAAGTGAGGAGAGTTCAACTGCTATGGGAGTATTGGAGCTACTATTTTCAGCTATGCAGTTTTGAGTAATCAAAACGACTATCTTAGATTTCATGCGACGTTTCGACTCTAATCCAAGTTTTCTACAAGGGAAGGATTGTGATTAGTCTTATTTCGTATGGTCTAGAGTCGAAACGTCAAGAAACAGTTCCACATATTCCTCAGGAATTGATATATTATTGATAGAATACCTTGAAAAATCATTAAAGTTCAATAACAGATTTTTGACAGATTCTTTACAAGATATAATACGGATGTTGATAAAATTTTCTACCGATTATTTCTGGTGAGATCTTTTCCAGAAGTCTTTAGTTATCTCCTGATTTTTTTTTTTCAATAAACCAATTTTGACACAAAGTAGGGTAGCTTTGAGAAATTCATACACAAGATTATTTTCCGTGGCGAAAATTGCCTACTTTTCTGAATGATTTTTGGCAGAAGTCTGATATTGAGCAGGACTCCAAACATTAAGCATAAGCATAGATGACCGTACAATTCGTAGTTGCTACTCTGTGATTGACCAGAACAATCGAAGTTGTTCAGAGATTTAATGAATGGGGCTTGGGATTAGCTTACCATTCCTGAATGTGCACAAATCGAGAGCTCAAAATTTAAAAGTCAATAACGGCGCCGGTAATGTCCTTACGGTCATCAGGGAAGGGAAGGAATGTTAGTGTGACTACCGTTGTTACTAGAGACCGAGATCACCTCTGCATCTCCACGGTTGTCATGGAAAGGATATTGGATTAGTGGGATAAGGTAGAGATCTGGGAGTCACCAAATTTTGGTGATGCAACCCATGATATAATCACGTTGAAATTTCATGATAAAATTAAGTTTAAATCGATTTTTTTCAACATGCTTGCAGTCTTCATATAAAATTCTTCGTTTCTCTTATATGTCAAAATACAATACTTTTCTGAACACCCTAAAAAATAACATTTTACCATCGAAAATATTATGAACTTCGTTGATAATTATTGATTTATACATGAAGTTCGTTGTTTGTTGTGAATCGTGTTCCGCAGTGTAATAAACTAAGGGGCCGTCCATTAGTTTCGGCAGACAATTTTTCCACCTTTTTGTTTTCCTGTTGAGTAAGATTTAGCTATGGATACTAAGAAAATGTATAAGTTGTAAAAGTTCAGACTGCATTACCCTCGTCAGTACTCCTTTATTTCCCTTACGTTATTTATAATGACTCCTTATGTGTGAAATCAAAACCTTTTCTGTAAACATCTGTTCTGGCATGTATCTATTCAAGTGCAGGGTATTGCTGTGTGTGATCTATATAGAAAGAGCGTCAATATGGCAAACTCGCGAAGAGAATGAATTTTTCAACAGGGTTGTTTTGTATTTATGATTTTACACCTAGCTGCTTAAGAACAATGGTAGATTACACGCCCATTTGTATGCAGCATGTTATGACAATTTTATCTGCTTTGAATCACTTTCGTAATCATATCGGTCGTCTTCGATAATTTATGTATGCACGTTTGACACATAATGTATGAAATTGTCCGAGCAGAAGAAAATTGCTACAGAATATCAAACTAAGACATTGCTTACAAGCAGGCATTGCAGAATTCGCTCTCATTTGAGTATGAAGCACGATCAAAGCAAGCAAAGAAAAACATCCCATCTGTTGCAGTCCACGATCGTCTTTGTATCGCAAGGTGTAACAACTCTGATAAATGGAAGCAGCGAGTGAGAGCCCCAAAGAGAGAGCGATGATAGAATCTATTTTTCTCGCTTGTTTACCGTTGGGGATAGGTGTTTTTCTTTACTGGCACGATAAACAATCCACGAACTTCCAATAGCAATAGTGTCCCCCAGGCTTGGAGCATGCTTAGAGGGGTTTTATCATGCACTACTATCCCCCCAATCTGATCAAAGTTGTAGCAGTATACGATAAACAGTCTCTCATAATGTGCAGCATGTTATGATAGTTACAGAGAGCGATACGTGAGAGATTCTCTCAATTTTCTCAGGATTCAATCCCTGCTTACAAGATAAGGTATGACAGAGCCCTGTATGTGTTTTTATTATTTTTTTACAATATATTCTTCATACCATCTTCTTTCTGGCATTACGTCCCCACTGGGACAGAGCCTGCATCTCAGCTTAGTGTTCTTATGAGCACTTCCACAGTTATTAACTGAGAGCTTACTGTGCCAATGACCATTTTTGCATGCGTATATCGTGTGGCAGGTACGAAGATACTCTATGCCCTGGGAAGTCGAGAAAATTTCCAACCCGAAAAGATCCTCGACCGGTGGGATTCGAACCCACGACCCTCAGCTTGGTCTTGCTGAATAGCTGTGCGTTTACCGCTATGGCTATCTGGGCCATACCATAATAATACCAAATTGAGGCATGGGCAAAACTTGAACAACTGAACAATACCTACCTAAGGTATAATACCAAAATATGATATGCAAAGATAGGTACTAATTATTCGTTCCTGCTCTGGTTGAGTTTCTGAGACACTTCAATTTACGTTTCAGAGAAGTAGGACATCAGTAAATTATGAGAGATTTTTTGCTAAGGCTTTCTACTACTACCGAAAAGCTCAACATTATATATATTTCGCAATTGAATTAAAATGGACAAATTGATGTGAAGTTTTGCGAAAATGTTACACGTCTTCTCGGTGAGAATCGAACTCACGACTTCCTGATCTCTGGCTTGGGTGCGTTACGCCACGAGAGGACTCATGGACGCAGAAGTTAACCTGAATTCGATTTCAGCTCAATAATCACGTGGTCCTTTTTCGCAAAGTGCACCTCTTTAGGGCTAACGCGCCCTAACTAAAGATCAGGGAGTCGTGAGTTCGATTCTCACCGAGAAGACGTGTAACTTTTTCGCAAAACTTCACATAAATTTGTCCATTTTAATTCAATTGCAAAGTATATGTAATGTTTGGCTTTTCGGTAGTTGTTAAACTTCCACTCGGCTGGTTAGCCGTAAACCACGATTCATAATTAAAAGCAAGTATTTTCTACTACTGGTTCACATGCTAGTAAAGTCATCTGACGTACAGAACTCCAGCTAATGATCAAACATTTCCTTCTAATGGAAGTTTGTGCCATTTTTTTTTTCAATTCCTTTATTAGTATTTGTTTATTAGTAGTATCATTACATTCATTTCTTATATCTTCGTGTTCTGGTGAGTTACAGGTGAGTTGATTTCACCTGCTTTCAAGAGAGACACTATTAGCCACTTTGTTTTCTTACTTCCAATGATCGATAGAAATTGATCATGTCTCATATTTACTACCTGTCTCAAGCTTCATCGGTACTTCAAGGTGACAAGTTCCTTGTATCCGTCTGAAAAGGTACCGTTTTGACTCATATTCCGAACACTTAAGGCCAACAGTGATTTGAAATGCATCTGATTGGTATAAATTGGCTGACATTTGTGTAAATTTTGATTCCTTCGCAAAGTCTAACTGTTAGCTGATGGGTGTGCGGATAAAAATGTTTATTTTAACTTGTTTAGTATTGTTTTAACGAAAAAGTATAGAACAACATTTTGATTCAAATGCCGAACACTCTGTTCATTCTGTCTCATATTCCGAACACCTTGATTCAAATTCCGAACAGCACGAATAAATCGTATTCAAATGAATAATTTCGCAAATAAATTTATCTGAGTTTGTTCTACTGGTCTTAAACTATAGAATCATCACTACTCCCGCGGTAAACAATAAAATTGGAAAAGTGAAAATTGAATATCAATTGACTGCCATTTCCATGTTATTCGGTGACATATTTCAGCGAAACATTTCAACCAAATCGCCAAACAAAAACCGAGTGTTCGGAATATGAGTCTGTTCGGAATTTGAGACAAAACGGTAATATAATACGCTGAGCGGAACATTTTATTAGGTATCCGAACGTTGGTGCAGGTACAATGACATTTTGGCCATCTAAACAAAAGAATCAGAGGTCGACGAACTTAATAAGCGCAACTGCACCTTTTTTGGTGATACTTGATATGTCGGGGTGCAAAGGATATTTGAAAAACTGTGAATACAGGTAGGCGGCAAGCTTTTGATACATACAATGTATGTAACTTGACTTTTTTTTTCAATTTCTTTTCACCTTACTTCATTAGGAAGAAACGAAAAATTTGCAGTTGCTACTCCGTGATTGACTAGAACAATCCAAGTTGCACAAATATTCAATATGGGATTTGGGATTAGCTTACCTTTTACTAGTGCAAAGATCGAAAGCTCAATTCTTCAAAGTCAATAATGGCGCCGGCCACGTCCTTACGTTTTTGAGACAGATCAAAAATTTAAGACCGTTGTCTCTAATCACCGATTCGATTTTTACTTAACATTTTGGTATTGCAATGCCAGTTTTAAAATTCATATGTAAAGATTAAAAAATATTCTGTGATATGTTTTTTTGATGCAACATGCATATTATTTCGACAAACAACTGAACGGGCTCACAAAGAAATATTGTTCTACTAGCGAGTCGAAATTTATCTGCACTGTTCATCAAAAGGTTATTTTCCCAGCCTATTTCAACCGTCTAGTAGTGCCGTTCGGTGCTGCACCAAATTAGGCAACGTGAAGGTACCAAAAGACTATAATAATGCTATGGTATTAGACATGGCATGAGAACTTTCGGGGATTGATTTGGCGGTTGCATATCCATCTTTCTTTGTGTGCCCATCCGGAGATGCACCGAAAATCGCATCGCAAACAGCATGTGATGTGGAATGGGATATCTGTTGTTGCCATAGAAACGTGATAGGCCGTTAATGACGCGCAAAGGCAACAACCCGTTCGCCAATCGGACGATGGAAGATGAAGAATAAGAAGAAGAAGCTGCCACGACGGACTGCAAACGCGAGAACATAAACCCAAGAAACTATAAACGATCAACTTCGAATTCGGCGAGAAGAGCAGCTATGCCAAAATGGTTAAAAAGTATTTACGATAATAAAAATAAAAAGGCAGCACCATAGAAAACCACAAAACTGTTCATTGTAGATGAGGCTACAGTCAACTTTCCCTTAGGATCCATTGTATAAGTTGATTTTCACGACTACTCCAGGGGGGGCCCAGATAGCCGTAGCGGTAAACGCGCAGCTGTTCAGCATGACCATGCTGAGGGTCGTGGGTTCGAATCCCGCTGGTCCAGGATCTTTTCGTAAAGGAAATTTTCTCGATTCCCAGGGCATAGAGTATCTTCGTGCCTGCCACACGATATACACATGCAAAAATGGTCAATCGGCAAAGAAAGCTCTCAGTTAATAACTGTGGAAGTGCTCATAAGAACACTAAGCTGAGAAGCAGGCTCTGTCCCAGGAAGGACGTAATGCCAGAAAGAAGAAGAAGAAGAAGACTACCCCGATTGAAGGGAACCAATCTAATCATCATATTTGAGCTAAAAATTCTGGTTTATAACTGAGACGAGACTCGCGAAGAAGGTCTTCTTTTTCTGTGATTACTAAGTTTTTTCTTATTCCTTTTTGTGTTTATACCGATCATGTGCAAGCCGTTCAAACCCTCACACGAACCTCTCAGCAAAAAATGATTGCGTTTGCTTCAAACCGTATCATAAAAAGCCTTTTGAGAGAAATTTCATGCCAGCAAACGTTGCAGACATTAAAAATAACTAATCTTGTGTTAAGATTTATCAGCAACTTTAGAAAAAACGGCTTCGATGACTGAATTTTTTAATACCAATTCATTGTAAATTCAATAATTTAAGAACGGCGGGCTGCATTTGACTTTTCGTGACAGCGCAATCTGGGCTGCATATGACGTTGATATTTTCCTCTTCGCGAGTCTCTCTCAGGTTTATAATATTCAACTGAGAGAGATGAGACAGCTGGCTTAGATTGCGAGCTTCTAAATGTCAAGGGAACCTGTCACCAACTGTCACTGGAAAACCGCACATTCGACGGGCAGAACGTGAAAACCCGTCAAAATTCAAGTAAACATGATTACAATTTCTAGGTGTTTTCGACGATTTCACATTTTAAAAAGTTGAGCACCTAAATATAGTTGTGTGTTCTTTATTTGATTTAAATTCAATTTGAGTGTGTTGGCAAACTACTGATTTTTTTATATTCATATCCTTTTCAATAGTGAACAACAAAAAGTGAATATGATTTTGACCAAAATAAGTTCATCTGACAATTGTGTATCACGCAAGAATTAAAGAAAGAAGTCAAAGAAAATAAGCCAATTGTCAGTGAGTTGTCTCCTTTCTCTCAGATACTCAAGTTTACTCGGTTGGATATTGACCGTTCAGTTCTTAACTGTTCACGACCGTTTGAAACAGTCGTCATCTTACGGTCGGTGATAGAGTCGCTGTCAGATTTGGCAGCAACAATAGTCCTTTTCGTGTGACAGGTCCGTCTATGCATTTGTTTACATCCAGGCTGTTCTACAGCAAAAAAGCAGTGTCACAGACAACCAAGAGATACATAAAACGAAATCACCTGGAGGCTTTGTATGTGCAAAATTTCACTTATAAGATATCGCGAAACTGCCTTCTACGTACAAAAGTGGAAGCAATATACGTGCATTTATTATCTGATGAATAATAACATACAATGCAAGTGGATAAATATTCTACCGAGCTAACCTGTGATCTTATGCGACTTAACTTATGATAATAAATATTGATTTGACAGCTGCTACGGATTGATTCGACTTACTTAGTACGAGTGTACGGGACGAAACAAAATGTACAAATGAACTCAGAAAAAAGTGTTTTATGCGAGGAAACTCATCAATCTGACGATTTTATCCACGGTGTTTTGCGGGATTGATGTAATTAGTATGAATAAACGAGTTATAACGTGAAGTTTTATGCGAATTCCGGTTGTCTGGGGTAGCTCTGAAAGTAATTGAATTATCATCTCAGCATGATTTAAACTTTGTTATCAATAATAACAAATTATTCTTACGTCCAACCAAAATGTGGTCTTCGGCAAAGTTGTAGCTGGGAAGTTTTCACATGAGTAGAGCTTGTTCACCTGTCCATAGATTATTATTATGAGCAGTTAGAGGACTGAACACAAAAGGTTTGCCTTTTCCATAGTAATTTCCATATAAACTTCAAATAGCGTGTGCACAACCAAATTTCTTCCAAATCACTTCAAATTTTGGGAGAATTATTCTCATCATAATTGACACCGTTAAGGCATAGGGGAGCAAAAACTTCAAAATTTGCATCAGTCTAATAAGGTCCACTGGTGTGTTGCTGAATTTAACACCCCGGTGACTTGCTGCTGGCCTGAACAATAACCCTATTCACTTCCACAAAGTTGTATATTTTGACTATTTACATCATTTTGTAGAACATTGTTACCATCTAAAACTTCAAATTTTGAAAATGTTCGAATAAAACTATATTTTGAGGTCCTTTATAAAACTTTATTTGTATTTCGGTACGGTGACGAGATGGAGAGATGTATGTAGCAAACTTATTTCGATTTCATTAATTTTCAACTTTTTCACAACAAAGTTGAAATTTGTATCGCCACCAGGCGTGAATCCGAACTAAATATTCTGGTCACCCGATGCGCCACATTATTTGTAATTTTTTATCCGAAGGCATCAAACCTTTAAAAGCACGTTTTAACACCCTACAGAAAAAAGTTTACGACTTTTGTCAAACATATATGTAGATCTATGGAGAAAATTTTAGCTCGATTGCTTAAAAAGGAACAAAACTTCAACTTGCTAAAGTTGACCATTTTGTATGAAATATTTAGGCCAAACGGCATTCTTCCAAATGGCATTTGGCCAAATGACCCGTTATACCCCCTTAACGTTATGGAACTGCAATTCATGGGACCATCGAGTAGCCATTAAAACTAACTTTTCCCATGCTTCTCTTACCCGATATCGAGATACGAAATAACGTGTTAGTAAGAGTTGTTAATAGAAAACGTGGACTTATGCATTAAAGTTTAGAAAAAAATATAAAAAAAGCTTCAAGTTGAAAAACATGACAAACTTAAGTAATTTCACAAACAACCTCGGTGGCATCAGTTTAATAATAAATTTTCAAATTTAGAGTTAAAAATTGGACCACTAAAAAACTTTAATAATGCAAATTAAAACAATAAAAAGAATTTATCCACATTTTAGGAAACAATGTTACACAATAAATACAATTTGTACTCGTAAAAATCGAATCCCACCAAAACATTTATTAAATTACACCATACACATCGAACATGCTTCATAAATATCATCAAAATTTTAACCACTACCAATTATATTTTGCAATTTCATATTTCATTGACGGTTAAACTAATGTACCGTAATCCAAAGTAACATTGATCAGTTTTTTCGATGTACGGTTGACAAAACCGTCTTCCTTGTCGACCATGCGATAAAAACGTTCCTGACTCAAGCTACTCTGAGAAAAAACTGAACAGCACAAGAAAGATGAAATTTACACAGAATCACGTACACAAAGTCACGGGTCAAAGATCATCGAAAGAAAATCAAAGATCGGTTTACAGGTCGGTGAGAACCAGCTGCTTAAACATTTAGTTCTAATTTTTTTCTATCTATTGACTGTTTAACGAGAAACTTGCGACGATCGACGCGCCACCATATTTCATATAACGGAGGGTATTAGAACTAACTTGGAGGTGATGATTTCGCAATTTGGAGGTTAAAATCACATCCAAACACTAGCGATTTTGCGGTGGGATGTTGACGTTTGATCACGAATAGGTATTTGAGGTAATTGGCAAATATTTTAAAAGCTAAACGATCACTCCGACATCTGGTGGCCAGTAGAAGAACCGTCAAAAAAGAGGTTGGGTTGAGAACGCACCGTGTGCAGCATAGGAAGGATTTACACTTTTTCTCGGAATAGTTATTTTGTAGACGATCAGAGAGCATTGAAAAACATGATAAACTTTTTTTTTTCTTCGGAAATATACAGATCCGGTCAGTGCTCATGTACGATTAGTGGGATAAAATAGAAAAATTGGTGTTTGGCAACATAGGTTATAAACTTCCGGATTCTTTGTTAGTGGTTAAGTGTGCTGTGAAATCACGCGTATCGCAAGAATAAAGGGTCAACATGATTATGCCAGTGGAAAATAGTTCAATAATCATTTGATTATTACCTAATTTTTTTAGTTGAAAAATTTAATTTCGGACGTAAACAAACATTTTCAGTGACATTTCTCTCCTTCTTCCCCAGCGACCTCTATGGTGCATTATATTTGCCTATTATGGACCAATTTTTCATTTGCACTTTATGATATTTATTTGCACTTTATTATTGGTGTATTCAAAAAGCTGCCCTGCCGAAATTCAGCAAGAAATCACACACTAAAGACAACAACAATAACGACAACGTAAACAAAAAAGCGCAGAAATCTCGGCTGATAGCATCAGTAGCAGTGGCGGCGCTGCGGCAGCCCAAAAATGCGTTCGATCGCGGCGCGTTGGTTAGCTGCGAAGGCGATCGACAGAGAATGGGATGCAAAAACGAGGTGAATAGCCCGATTTTAGAGCCCCGCTTCTTCTTCCGACCCTGGGACCTGTTTCTGCACCCCCAAAATCGCTTCGGACGTGTTTCTGCGGATCCTTTGTGGCCGTGCGAAACCCACAAATAAGTCATTATAAATTCTAAAATGCAGTTTCGCTCTCCCCCCCTCCGAGTTTCTCATGTTTTGCCCCACGCCACTTCATCAATCGCCGGTCGGTGCATGCCATACGCTGGAGATCTTCTTTGCTCGGGAACGTTCTCCGATTTGGTACATTTTCTACGTTTAATATTACAAGGGCGTAACAACGGTGATCGATTCCTCTTTGTCGGATAACATCTTCGGGTTTCGTTAATAACTCAGCTGAATGATTAATCCATTAAGTGGGATGTTTCAGTTTTCTGAAAAGAAAATCCAGTCGTTGTTTGCTGCTTTCTTAGTATGAATTCAAAAAAAAACTTTATAGTCTTATATACATTTCGAAACTAAATTAAGCTTTTATCAACAAATTACATTTTTCGGGGACGGGCCTGGTGTAATGGTTAGAACTCACGCCTCTCACGCCAAGGACCTGGGATCGAATCCCATCCCCGAGAGAGTCACTTATGACGTTAAAGTTAAGGGAAGTAAAGCCGTTGGTCCCGTGATGAACTAGCCCAGGGCTAAAAGTCTCGTTAATAAAGATAGAAAAAAAAACAAATTACATTTCATTCGCCGTAGCAATAGGGTCCTAAAGCCCTGTCCCAATTTTAGTGCCAAACGCTTAAGTTTAGGCCAAAAACACATGTTTTTTTGTGGGCTTCGTAGCCGTGCGGTTAGCGGCGTCAGTCGTTTAGGCGTATTGTGCTACGGAGTGTGGGTTCGATTCCCGCCCCAGCCGAAGAAAACTTTTCGTCAAACGAAAAACTCTTCACTGGTCCACTGGTCGTTCCGTGTGTCCGTTGTCTAATGTTAGTTATGTTCAGTCTGTGCAGCCTATAGCTGAAGACGGTGTAAATTGTCTTTTTTTTTTTTACTCAATTTTCTAATGTTTTCCGTTGATTTAAGCCCAAAAAACATTTCTTTAGATTTTGTCACATCCTTTGGCTTAAACTCAAATTTTGGGTGTATTTTGTTTTCCGTGTCCCTTACGAAATGTCAGATAGGAACAACCCCAGTGGTCGAACTAAAACCCCTGTGGTGTTTTTGTCGACTAAGCGAACGTCAAACATGATTAAAAGTGTCAAGGTTCATTTATGGACCAAATTTTTAAATTAAAGTTTAAACATGATATAGCCATTATTTGAGCGGGAAAAATTGCTAAAGTAGTTACAGTAACATGCTTTTTCGTGTTATTAAATAATAACAAGAATTCATTAAAAATTTTAGGACTCAATTCAGATTTTTTTTTTCAAGTGAATTGAATACATTTGCATGACCATGAGCATAGATAATCATACGATTCGTAGTTGCTACTCCGTGATTGACCAGAACAATCGAAGTTGCACAGAGATTTAATGAATGGGGCTTGGGATTAGCTAACCATTTTCAATATGCACAACTCGAGAGCTCAAAAATTAAAAGTCCATAACAGCGCCGGCCACTTCTTCATGATCATCGGGGAAGGGAAAGAATGTTAGTTAGACTACCGTTGTTACTAGAAACCGAGTATACCTCTGCATCTACACAGCTTTCATGGAAAGGATATTGGGTTAGTGGGATAAAGTAGTAAAGTTTGGGCTGCAAAACGGTGAGTCGACAACTAGGAAGGAGCGTTTAACACAGCTCTGGTCCTCACAAGTTCCTACCTCACGCTCCCACGGCTCAAACGATGACAAAGACCGCCAGCTAAGGGTTGCGTACTTAGCTGGTAGCAGTGATGCATTTTAAACTGAACGCGAGCCAAAAATGAACTGAACGCGTTCTAATTTTGCACGTGAACGCAGTAAATATTGAACTCTCGTGCAAGTTTCTGACGACCTGATATCTGATAATACGACCCGGAACAATCGGCAAAGGATTACGATTGGAAATTTGAAACATGGAACTGCAAGTCACTTGGTTTCGTGGGTTGTGACAAGATAATCTATGACGAACTACATCGCCGTAACTACGATATCGTAGCGCTGCAGGAACTTTGTTGGACTGGACAGAAAGTGTGGAAAAGCGGGCAAAGGATTACGATTGGAAATTTGGAACATGGAACTGCAAGTCACTTGGTTTCGTAGGTTGCGACAGGATAATCTATGACGAACTACATCCCCGTAACTTCGATATCGTAGCGCTGCAGGAACTTTGTTAGACTGGACAGAAGGTGTGGAAAAGCGGGCATAGAGCGGCTACCTTCTACCAAAGCTGTGGCACCACAAATGAGCTAGGAAGTGGCTTCATAGTGTTGGACAAGATGCGACAACGCGTTATAGGGTGACAGCCGATCAACGCAAGGATGTGCAAGATGCAGATGAAAGGCAGTTTCTTCAACTACAGCATCATCAACGTACACTGCCCACACGAAGGGAGATCCGACGACGAGAAGGAGACGTTTTACGCGCAGCTGTAGCAGATATATGACGGGTGCTCGCCGCGTGACATGAAAATCGTTGTTGGCGACATGAACGCACAGGTAGGGCGAGAGGAGATGTACAGACCGGTGATCGGGCGGAACAACAACGGCCAACGATGCGTCAACTTTGCAACCTCCGCAACAGCAGCACTAGGTCCAGCGGCCCCGAATCAGAGAAACGACTGGTACGATGGTGAATGCGAGCAGTTGAAGAATGTAGCATGGGCGAGAATGCTGCAACACCGAACGAGAGCGCACGAGGAACGGTATAAACAGGCACGGAACAGACAAAACTCGATCTTCCGGAGAAAGAAGCGCCATGAGGAAGAACGAGATCGCGAAGCGATGGAAGAGCTGTGCCACAAGCCGATATGTGCAGAGACTGTGACGGAAATCTTCTCACGAACGAACGTGAGGTGGTCGAAAGATGACGGCAGCACTACGACGATCACCTTAATGGTGATGTGGCCAGTAGCAAAGGTGGCACGGAAATAACTTTGGGAGCACGCGCGGACGACGAAAGACTTCCTCCTCCAGATCTCCAAGAGGTAGAAACGGAAACGGTTGAAAAACAACAAAGCCGCCGGAGTGGACCAACTACCGAGCGAGTTACTGAAATACGGTGGAAATGCACTGGCAAGAGCGCTGCACTGGTTTATTTGCAAGATTTGGGATGAGGAAGTATTGCCGGAGGAGTGGATGGAAGGTGTCGTGTGTCCCATCTACAAAAAGGGCGACAAGTTGGATTGCGCCAATTATCGTGCGATCACAATTTTGAGCGCCGCCTACAAGGTACTCTCCCAAATTCAATGCCGCCGTCTATTACCAATAGCTGAAGAATTCGTTAGGCAATACCAGACAGGATTTATGGGCGAACGAGCAACAACGGACCAAATATTCGCCATCCGCCAGTTGTTGCAGAAATGCAGCGAATACAATACACATCATTTATTCATCGATTTTAAATCGGCCTATGATACAATCGATCGAGAACAGCTATGGAAGATTATGCACGAATACGGTTTCCCGGACTAACTAATAAGATTGATCAAGGCGACGATGGAGCGAGTGATGTGCGTAGTCCGAGTAGCAGAGACACTCTCGAGTCCCTTCGAATCTCGCAGAGGGTTACGGCAAGATGATGGCCTTTGGGCCCATTCACAAATTTCATAACGCTGGAGGGGGTGGGTGGGTGTCCTAACGATGTTACGGTCCATACAAAAACTGATATATGACCAAAATTAGTCATATATCAGTTGATAATACACAATTATAACATGTGTGTTGCTCGGGGAATGAGCCCTTTCGTGTTTACTGTCCAACATTGCGTTAGAGGGTGTGATAAGAAGAGCGGGGATAGACACGAGAGGCACGATCTTCAGAAAGTCCGCCCAGTTACTTGGTTTCGCCGACGACATCAATATTGTTGCATGCAACTTTGAGACGATGGCGGATACGTAAATCCGACTAAGGGCTGAAGCTAGGCGAATCAGACTGAACATCAATGTGACGAAGACGAAGTACATGATAGCGAGGGGCTCAAGAGAAGACACGGTACGCCCCCCTCCCCTCTAGATCATATTGACGGTGATGAAATCGAGATTGTCGAAGAATTCGTGTACTTGGACTCACTGGTGGCCGACAACGACACCAGCAGAGAAATCCAGAGACGCATCGTTGCTGGGAATCGTGCCTACTTTGGACTCCGCAGAACGCTCCGATCGAGCAAAGTTCGCCATAGCACGAAGTTAACCATCTACGAGATGCTAATTAGACCGGTACTCCTCTATGGGCGCGAAACATGGTCCCTACGTGCAGAGGATCAACGCGCCATTGGTGTTTTTGAACGGAAGGTGTTGCGGACCATCTACGGCGGAGTGCAGATGGAAGACGGAACGTGAAGAAGGCGAATGAACCATGAATTGCACCAGCTGCTGGAAGAACCAACCATCGTCCACCTCGCAAAACTTGGGAGGCTGCGGTAGGCCGGCCATGTCACAAGGATGTCAGATAACAACCTGGTGAAAATGGTTCTTGAAAACAATCCGACCGGCACAAGACGAGCGCAGCGAGCAAGATGGGTCGATCAAGTTGAGGACTATTTGCGGACCCTTCACAGAATGCGTGGCTGGCGACGGGCAATCGTGGACCGAGTTGAATGAAGACGTCTCCTACGTACAGCAGAGGCCACCCAGGTCTTAGCCTGAGTGGTAAGGTAAGGCATAAAGTAGAGATCTGGGCTGCCCACAACTTCATAACAGTCACATTCGAGAGAGTTATCAAATGACAAATACTTTCGATCAACATACTGATATCTCTGAGATTGTACTAGAAAATTCGAAAAAAATACCAAGTTGTTTTGTCACATTAATAATTATAGCCGATTTACAGTCACATTAAGATTATACATGCGCTTAGTAATGTAGTAGCAATGAAATTTCCATCAGAAATATTTTTTTGCAATTTCTCATCGTAATAGGCTGTTTTTCATCACTCCAATCTGTCATGAAACGGCCTACTTTCCTGCACTGAAGTATGCACTACGGAAATAGTCATTACCTAACTGAAACCAGTGCTATAATGATTCATTACGCAACGGTTTCTCATTACGCAACTGTTTTAAGTTGCGTGATTAATCATACATAACAAGTTCTCAGAAATTGTAAAATAATGGTGAATGCATTCCGATATAATTTCTGATACCATCAAGCGGTCTTCTACGAAATTGCAAAAAAAATGTACGTAACTCGTTGCAAAACTCGATTTTTACAGCACTCTTCGTAATTATCCTACTCGGCAAGCCTCGTAGGATAAATTTACCACTCGTGCTGTAAAAATCATCATTCTGCAACTTGTTCCGTAAACTACTATTGACTATTCACCTAATCTGCAATATTAGCTGTACACAATTTCAGCCTCAAATAAGCATTTAATAAGTTCTTAGGATTTTTTATGAATTTTAGTTCCTTCACATACTGCCACAAAACGCACACTTGGTGCTCCATTTACTCAATGCCTACTTTTGTCGAATGTTACAAATGGGTATGCAGTTATGGGCAGTGGGAGTCACCAATGTTTGGTGATGCGATCCATGATATAATCACGCCTAACCGGATTCCGTTGTTGTTTGAGAGGGACTTTAACCCGAAGGTCATTCGTCCCTTAACCGGATTCGTGACATGTATGACCCTGTCTTCATCGCCCGCCCCTGCAGAAGCAAGCGTCAAGGTCAAAGGATCAAACACTACTCGGGCGCGCATTTGAGAATTCAATGGTGATAAACTATTTTCTTCACAAGCGGTACCTATATTTGTCTAAAGAGGCTCTTAGCAAAATGGTAAGGAATGATAATTGTGTAAAAGTACTATACTTCATAACTTCAGCCCGTAGCTGGCATTCATTACTTATCATTAGTAATGTAGTAGAATGATATGTACTAAACAAAGGACACGGGTATACCACCAGAAAACCGGTCGCAGTTTTCATTCCGAACAGAAGCAGTAGATGGGCGACCTGCGACGATTTTTCTTTGCAAAAGTAAGTTTTCCCATAGTAAATTCCATACAAACTTTGAAAGTTGGCGCTCAAAAATAGTTCCACCGATCGGACTGAAATTTTGCACAGTTGTTATGGGATCTAATTGCAATCTAAAAGAGTGGACTGGAGTGAGAATCTCAATTTTGCCCCACACTAATGTATACTCAATTGTTTAATTCTAAATTAGACCCCCATTTTTTGAAGTAATACAAGGCCTTGTATGATTAGATGAGATTAGAATACAAAATGGGATATGAATTCAAAGCATTTGTTGTAAAATTGTATTGAATTCAGACATTCTCTATTTGGGTGTGCACCATCCGATGCGTTCACGGGCAGTTCCGAACGGGTTACTTATTGTCGTGACATTGACATGTTGCTAAACACGCGAAATAAGATGCCGATGCAATGTTGGCTACCAACCACCACACTGGATATATATAGGAATGCAACGCGGTCCTGTAGCTGCACTTCACAGCGATCGGCTTTAAGGACGACGCAAACTGGAATTTCTTCATCTTTCGTCCTTCGACAGTTGAACGATGATGGTTTACTGTTGCCGGTTACGGCATATCGCTGATGACGACGGTGGAGAAATCAGATGGATTGTGTCATCACTTTCGTCGATGCTGGAAGACGATACATAGTTGCAGTGGTGGTTTTTGTATTGTATTTTTACGATAGCTTTGGCGTTATTCAAAAAAATATACAGCATAATAAAAGAACTCTATGAATTGTTTTTTATTTCCATAAATCTTAAGGTGAAGATAAACCTAACATTTTCAAGACCACAAATCAAGAGAACCAGACATCCGTTCAAGCTGAAAATGTAATCGATTGCTCACCACCAGCGTGTGACCATTCGATTAAGTTTTCAGCTTAAACAGATGTCTGGATCTCTAGATTCGTGATCTTGAAAATTGGGGATTTGGCTTAAATTCATCTTCATCTTAAGGGCTAATTGAATATACACAACTGATCACGAAAATGCTCGGAAGGTTAATGTCTGTACTTTTGTATCCGTCTTATGTCTTTATGTCCGTGTCGATGGGGTTATATGAAAATAAATTGTTTTGTCCAAAAAATCAACAACAGCGTCCTGTTTCATGGAACAAATTAATTTAAATATAAACTAAACGGCGTGGACATTTGAAACCGGAAAAGCCAGTAATATAAAGTAAAAATCCGTTGTACCAAAAACCCAGTAAAATTGAACCGAATTCGTTGATCTGAAACAGATAAGCTTCCTCGTTGGCTCAATGTTCATTGAACACTCACACCGATGAATAGAGTCTGACTGATCTTATTCTTTCTTTTGGCTTTACATCTCCACAGAGCCATCTGTTCAGCTTATAAGCGGTTTCTTCACCATCGCTTAGGCCTTAAACCTGGTTTAATCGTATGGGTAAACGTGGTTTACGGCTTAAGCGAAGGTGAAGAAATCGGCCCTTAGTGTTCTAAGAGCACTTCCACGCTTATTAACTGAGAGCTTTATATTTGGTCAAAAGAATATTGTGTGGCTGGTACGATGATAGGCTATGGAAGTCTGAAGTCAAGGAAATTTCCATTACGAAATGATGCTGGACCGACCAGGAATCAAACCCAGACACCTTCAGCATGAATTTGCATTTCAGCCACGAACGTTACCACTAGTCTAAGGAAGGCATCCAACCTAAATGCGATTCTATAACCCTAACTGCACTTGAACAAGTTATTATAATACGCGTAGGTACCCCATCATAAGACACAGGTATCGTCAGCCTATAATAAATCAAACATCGCGGAAACCCAACTTAGACACACTTAACGCTTCATAAAATTCTTATCTGAAACTTTCGAGATTTATGTTTGTTTAGCCGTTTAAAAAGTGTCTCAAAACTCGCATCATACCTACTACAAAAGCATATTTGGAGCGAGTAGGTTCGTCGTCAAACATTGAAATCGTTTGTGCTTTTGTTTCGAGTGGAAATCAAGATGAGATCGACTGTCGCCAGCTTAGTGATTGTTCTAGCTGCATTGAACATCATTCAACCGACTGAAGCATTTGGATTTGTTAGAAAGCTTCGATCTAAATTACCACATAGAAAGCTAAGTCGACATTTCCCCTGCAGGATTTTCTAGATGAGCTAGCGGAGTTACTCTTTGGATCCTCCGAGGAAGAATGGTCATCCGGCGTTATGGTTATCAAAAAGGATACTGGCACGGTGGACGTGGTGTGTGACAAGTGTAATCTCACAGTGAACTGCATCAACTGTACGAGGATCGATACCAATATTATGGATGCTGCTCCTACCACTATGTCGACGGCTTCTCCAGGATCAGGTTGATACTACTTTGAGGTTAAGCGATCGTTAATAAACGGATGTCGAAAATGAGAAAAACGTTCGATTGATCCGATCCTTCTTTCCACGTTCGAAAGCTGTTTTTAGCAATTTGTCTATATTTTTCCAATCCATATGTGATACTAGGGAAAGTGTACCAGTTATGGTCATAGTGGTTCCCTCGGTTTTCTCGAAAAGATTCATATTTTAAAACATTCAAAATATGAATCAAGATCAAGATATATTTGATATCAAAATACTTAAACACACAGAACGATTAGAAATTTAAAGATAAAAAAATTATTGCGTATGGCGAAATAGGAATGTCCACAACTGGTACACCTACCCTATTTAGATATTATGTATTACACACCTTAAAGGTCTCTAGAATTCCAAACTGTTTTACTTCACTAAAATAACAATACTGATTTAGCAGAAGTGAGTACTATTATTAAAAAAATTAATTATAAAAACTCCTGGCATTGTCTGTTTTTGTTTACATCATCATCAAGAAACTTCCCGAGAGTAGCTTATCATACTTTGTTTATATTCGACAAATGTTTTTAATTGTTCCTGACAAATGGATAAATGCCAAGGTTGTTCCAAACAACAAAACCGAACAAATATCCTGCAGCTTCCAAATAGCTTGCTTTCCTCAATCAGTGAACTGTTTCACTGTGTTTCAGGATTCTGACATGGGCATCGGAATACTTATCAACTTTTAAGTGTAATGAATTTGACTAGTTCTAACCTGGGAGGGAGGCACCGATACTACACACGAAATTGGATACAATTGTTTTCCAAATTGCAAGATAACTCCAGTTTGCAAACGACAATCAAGGCAGGCTTAGTGAAAATCGCTAGTTTTCATTTGTTGTGTATCTTCGATCTTTCTGGACAAACATTGAAAAAGGGCCACAGTTTTCTATGCGTTTAATTTTCAGTTTTAAAGAAAACAGTAAAAAGAACCTCATTCCAATACGTTACATTCAATTAGAATAAACGGTGCTCTCGTGACGTTACTTTTGAATGTGCATGAATTGATTCTAATTCGATGTTTGGACGTACTTACGGCTAATTACGCGCTTTTATCATGTTTGTCCATTGTTTAAGATCCGGGCTCACAGTGACAGCAAAATCTCGGCTCACTGTGACGTAGAGAAATTTTGTGTTGGTTTCTCCCTCCCAGGTTCCAACAAATGTGAAGGCTTTAAAACAGGTTTACGCTTTCAGAGCCTCAAAGCGTTTGTCAACTCTTCGCTCAAAAGTTTTCTAGTACCTTTTGTGATGAAGTAACTCCTGAGGTACTCGTTACTCAAGCCGCCAGCAACGTTCCGTTGGTCAACGATTCGTGGGCTACTCTCATTAAGTGACGATCAACACGGATTGATCTCGGGTAGATCGACGACCACCAACCTAATAAGCCTAACGTCGCACATTGCTGACAGTATCGCAGAGAGAGCACAAACGGACGCTATCCATACCGACTTGGCAGCTGCTTTCAATAAGAATAACAACGCTATAGCAACGGCTAAATTAGAAAGGTTTGGCATTAGTGACAAGATGCTACGCTGGCTCCATTCGTACCTCATTGGACGTAAACTGACGGTTACCATTGAAGGTTTTCAATCCAATGAATTTCTAGCTGCATCTAGAATTCCTCAAGGCAACCACTTGGGACCGTTAATATTTTTGATATATTTCAACGATGTACACTACACTCTCAAGAGACCTCGGCTATTCTTCGCAGATGCCTTAAAGATCTATCGACGAATCCATTCGGACTACGACGCAATGTGCCTTCAGCAGGATCTTCATGCAATTGCCAGCTGGTGCACCCTGAATCGAATAACCGTCAATCCCGGAAAATGTTCTGTTATTTCTTTTGCCCATATACGAAGACCTGTAGTTTTCCGGTACGAACTCTTCAACACTTTGATTCAGCGCGTTGACAGTGTGAAAGATCGTAGAGTGATTCTTGATCCACAACTCACTTTTAAACACCATGGGACGTACGTAGTTGCGAAGGCATCGAGGACATTAGGCTTCATATTTCGCGTTGCCAAAGATTTTACTAGCGTATATTGTCTGAAGTCGCTGTACTGCTCGCTGGTTCGATCAACGCTTGAAAATTGCAGTGTAGTTTGGAATCCTTACTATCATAACGGCCCTGACAGGATTGAGTCAGTACAGCACCGCTTCATTCGCTTTGCTCTCCGTCAGCTTCCATGGCGAGATCCACTTCGGTTGCCGAGTTATAGAGGTCGGTGCCAACTAATTGATCTCGGGACTCTTCAGCTACGTAGGGGTATCGCACGAGCTATAGTTGAATGTCTGCCCAAGAGTATTACGAAACAATACGAGCTTCGACTTCCTTTCCGGAGAACAAACTTTGGACAACAGAGCGCCTATATTGGCATCAAACGAGTGTTTAACAGGGTCACTTCTGTTTTCGACTTTCATATTGCCCGACAAACGATCCGGAGACAGTTAAAACCGCGATTCTTTCATTTCTTGACGAATAATGTTATTTTATTTTGTTGTATTTTTATCGTTGATTGTGATTTTGTTAGTAAATAACTGCTTTATATTTGTTAAACTAGAATAAGATATACATAAGTTATACATCATTGGGACATGTATTGTCTGTTGATATCATCCAATAAAAAAACATGCCTCATCAAGTCGATCATTACGATAAACATAAAAGTTTGGATATCTTTCGAATTTGGATCCAGGTTTCAAATGAACTTCAATAATAACTGCTATATGTATGTTATTAGATGTCAGAAAATTAAACAGCTCGCCCTCTTAACCTCAAAGAACGAGATTTCCAAATAAAAATATGTTGATCCATTAGAGAAATGTAATCCAAAAACAATTTTAGAAGTAAATTTTACACCAACTTGGATTGCTTCAGTCATTGTGGAGGTTTGAACATTGCATCAATCATTTGATTCAATTGTTCAGTTAAAAAATCAAAATTAGAGGGAAAACTTTTATTAGAAGTAGGTGTATTTTTTGATGATTATTGTTGTGAAGAAACAGAAAAGGAATTGCCTTCGGCGGCAGAGGTTTTTCCATATGATTTGAAATAATTAGAACGGTTATCCGTTGGAAGACAATTTGAAGGGAAAGAAATAAATCTGCCAGCTACAATATTGGCATTTGAGTTTCTTTGGATAAATCCATTCGAAACTAACGGATTCGAACAGTTCCCAGACAAAAGAAAATCAGCTTTTTAATAAATGTGATTTTAAATTACCTGATGGGTATGGATATTAAGCAATCGTTCGTTAACTGAAAAATGAGAAATGTTAGAGATTCTGCTGGAAAATTCCGGGAAAGAAATTTTTTACCATTCATCTCCCAGGAAAACTTTTTTTTGCTTACTCTCACAGGGGACTTTTTTTCTTTTTGCTTACACTCTCAGGGGACTTTTTCATTTTGCTTACCCTCTCAGGGGACTTTTATCGTTTGCTTACCCTCTCAGGGGCCTTTTTTTTGCTTACCCTCTCTGGGGACTTTTTTATTTATTTTTTTCTTGCTTACCCTCACAGGGAACTTTTTTTGCTTACCCTCTCAGGGGACTCACTTATTTTAATTTATCCTCTTAAATAACTATTTTATTTTATCCTCTCGGATAACTCATTTATTTTACTCTAGCTTACCCACTCAGGGGACTTTTTTTGTTATCCTCAGGAATTCTTTTCTATTCTGAGTGCCCAGAGAGGGTAGATAAGTTAAAAATCAACCTCTAGGGGGACTCAGCTGTATTAGTTTACCCTCGCATGGGGACCTTACTTTTGTTACCCTTCCATGGGACAACCTGTTTTGTTATATAGTGATCAATTTCACCCCAGTTCGTCAATTTCGATATTCAACATTCAAGCATATTTTATGACATGTTAAATGTTATCTGACAGAGATCAATGAAACATAGATTATGTAAAAAAATGACAATGTTTGAATTTCTAAGGATAATAGAACAAAAAGTTGTTTATTAGTGATCAATTCGGCCCCAGTTTACGGCCAAAGAGTGCATTGACAGAAACTCAAGCCTTTGTCTCAAAAACAAGCTTCTGATCTTCAAACTACTTTTTAAGCTGGCCATGTTGTAACAAATATAGACTAGCTGTTATAATATTAGAAAGAAGGGTCTATAGAAAATTCAAAATAAAATGTAGAAGGTGTTTCTGGGCGGCCTTCATGGTAGAGTCCTAATGAATTGCATAGACTATCCATAGTTTAAATTTTTGAGCACATGCAGAATTAGTTTTGGAAAAAAAAATTGCTGCAATCTTGTCCATGTTCGCATAGTCAACGTAAGCGCCAATGTGATCAACAAACACACGGTTTGTTTAGTGTTTGTTCGGATAGTTTAGCGTATAAATCAGTTTACTATGACAGTGAACAGGTGTTAACGTTAACTCATCCACACAGTCGTTCATTAAATCATTCAGAATCACATTTTCCCAGCAATTATAGTGCTGGTGCTTACGTCGACTGTGACCGCTCGAGTAGTCCTTCGTCGGCGAATACCAAGCTGCTTATCGTGAAGGCCGTTCAACAACGGACCAGATGTTTAGCTTGCGAATGATCCTAGATAAATTCCGGGAGTATAACTTGCAGACTCACCATCTGTTTATTGATTTCAAGGCGGCGTACGACTCAGTAAAAATAAATGAGCTTTGGCAGATAATGTCTGAACAAGGTTTTCCAGCGAAACTAATTAGGCTGATACGTGCTACGCCGAATGGTTCGAAATCAAATAACGGATTGCAGACGAGGTGTCAATCTCGTTCGTGACGTTAGACGACCTGAAGCAGGGAGACGCATTTTCGAATTTACTGTTCAACATTGCACTCGAGGGTGCTATTAGGAAATCTAGCGTGCAGAAATGGCACTATTATCACAAGGTCGCACATGCTGCTTGGTTTTGCGGACGATATAGACCTATTTGGAATCGATCGCAGGTCAGTGGAAGAGGCCTTCGTGCCTCTGAAGAGGGAGACAGTGAGGCCTGACCATTAATTCTACCATAACGAAGTACATGGTTGCAGGATAGAGCCAGGCATGGTGGTGTAAGTGCTGAGGTAGTGTTTGATTTGTTTACCTTGGAACACTTGTGACATGCGACAAAGACGTTTCCCGCGAAGTGAAAAGACGTATTGCGGCTGCGAATAGGGCCTTTTACGGTCTTCGTAACCAGCTTAGGTCCCGCAGCTTGCAAACGGAAACAAAATTCGCCCTGTATAAAACATTGATTCTTCCGGTGGCATTCTACGGGCACAAAGCGTGGACGTTGAAAAAGTCTGACCGGAAAGCTCTCGGTGTTTTCTAGCGAAAAGTGCTGCGGACAATACTCGGTGGGAAACTCGAAATAGGTGTGTGGCGCAGACGCATGAATCACGAGTACAAGTGTACAAAGATGCGAATATTATCAAGCGTGTAAAATGCGGCAGACTTCAGGGGGCTGGTCACTTATTGCGAATGTCGGAAGAAAGGGGAACCATGGAGAGGTCGGCGGTTTCGAGGAAGACCCCAAATACGCTGGCTGTACGCAGTGGAAGAGGACCTGCCAACCATAAACGTTCGGGGCAACTGGAGAAGTTTCGCCCAAGACCGATGAAGATGGAGCTCTATAATACGCCCGGCAATGGCGTGACGCTACGCTGTAGCCATCAAGGTATCAAGGTAGATAGGTTTACGTCGACCAGGCAAACATGGGCAGAATCTCCTATTGCCACAATAAATGCGTTATGTATTTGGAAAAGTTACAGATGGTTAAGTTTATTAAACAGCGTTGTCTAACACAGAACACATAGATATAAAAAATGTAATGAATGAAAAAATACTAAAAATATGCCGAAAATTGATCACGTTTTATGATTTGCTTTGAAATCAATATTATCAACATTTATGTCTTAAAACTAATATTGCAAAAGAATGTATTAAGAAAAGAATTCTCAAATTCTTTGACTTGCATTGTCTTATTCTGTTGTGCACAAAAACTATCAAATGTACGAAGATACTTAACCTTAACCTACGTAAATTCAATTATTTTATGAGTCTAAGGTGTCATTGTAGTCATTGCGTTGTCCATTTGGGTAGTAGCAGCAGCTCCACCAGCACCACCACCTGCCCCACCCGCACCATTAGAGGGCGTTGTTGCCGAACCGGAAGTGGCCGCCGTTGTTGCTGCAGCTGCAGCTGTCGTTGATGACGCATCCGGATTCATCATGGTGGAATCCACTTTCATACAATTTATACAAGTCACGTTGAGATTGCATTTATTCTCACACAACACCGTCACTGAGGCATTTGGCTTGGCCGTAACTATCATTCCGGAACCTTCTTCCTCCGAGGAATCCGATCCGAACAGTAGCTCGGACAGCTGATCGAAAATATCCTGTGGAGAATTCGTAAGCATCAAAGCAATCTTTGCGAGGTAGCAAAAAATAGCACGTGTTATCTTACTGTTCCAAAGGCCTCACTCGATGGAATGCTACTAAGGGTGGTAATCACCACTGCAAAACTAAAAACAGCCAGTTTCAACATGTTTTAAGTATTTGAAAAATGTTCAATACGACTTCCCACGACTAACCTATTGTGGAGAATGATTGACAAGTTCACACCAACTGCTTTTTATATTTGCCTAAACCGCAGCCTCTTCCGAATTATGTGCATACCAATAGTCCTTGAAGATCACATGAATCGGCGATAAGAGTTTTAAAATTTTTATGAAACACCGAGTGGGCCACAACCAGGTTTCCGCAAAGCCGAAGCGTGACTTGCCATTCCATTTGCTGGGCGACCACCTGTGCCTACTTTGCCAGTTCAATGCAACCGAGCGACGACACGACGCAACGCATAACTTTTTCTATTACGAAGGTGCGAGAAGAAAAATTGCCGCACAGAAAATGCGTCCATTATTACACAACAGTTTTACCCGAGATGTGCATTTACGCGAGAAACATTCTCATGTGACAGCCCAAGCACAGACAAACAGGCGGAACACTGACGAAATGTTCATTTATTACTCATTTAACGATCAATTTGAATTCGATACAAAACAAACATCACAACCAGAGGCGCGCACATAGTTTTCCTTCGTGTTTGACGTTTCACACTAGCGCCTTCTGCAGGTCTTGTTTCACAAAACAAGATATCGTGCAACATGACTACCAGATAATCATGGTGTGAAATGGGCGATGGATTTCGATAGAATTTGTTACAAGTGATACGTCTGTTTGTCTGTGGCCCAAGTATCGCTCCTAACGGATGGAGTTGTGCACCACGATACTACATGGGTGCACTTTACTATGCAGTACATCCAAAAGCAGGTTTACTTAGTAGGTATCGGTACCTTCTGAACAGCGACTGCTTGATGCAATAGAATATTATGATGAGTGACAAAGTCTGTCGTTAATGAACCCGACGTGACAAGGCCAACAAATCATTTGTATATGAAATTATGAAAGGTTTAGAAGCATTAATAATGTAGTAATAGGGTTTCTATGCGGTGGAAGTGTTGTATTTAAGCATGTCTATATTTGTAGTGCTAATATAATGCCTGTATACATCTATTATGCTGATTTGGGGCTTGTTTTTGTGCTATTTGGAAAGATCTGAACTATCCTATCCATAGCCACTACTCACACTAGACAGGATTATGCTTTTTGTAATCTCTGAACACCAGCAGCAAAAAGAACAAATTGGAATATATTGAAAAACTCCAAATCAAAAAAGCATAGCTCATACTGTGTAAAAAAACATGAAGACATGTAGCTGAAGAGGGCAACCGGAGAAATACAAGGTCACCTGCACTATTGCTCCGGGTAGCGCAGGAAGCGACAAATACTGTGGAGGGCGTCCTGGTACTCCACAGGCTCCGTTTACGATTAGGTTTCATTTAGACCCAACTAGGAGAGGGTTCATTCCTAGGCACGGTAAGCATGAAGCCGCATCACACCATGGATTATGGGTAACCTATGAGGTGAACTTTTACCACCGAAAAAGGCAGTCCATAGTGTTAATTCTTAGCCAGTTAAGGTGAAGATGAATCGAAACCAAATCTCAAATTTCCAAGAGCACAAATCTGTAGAACCAAACATCCGTTTAAGTTGAAAACTTATCGATATAACACTAGCTGGTTACCACCACCTTTGCTGTCTCGCGTTTCATGCGGGTTTGTGTCGAGGTCTGCAACCTATTCAAATGCACGGCACATAATGTCCATATCATCAGCGAAGCAAACAAATTTACTGGATCTGTTGAAAATCACACCACGGCTGTTGAACCCGGCTCTCCACATAATACTTTTTAGCACAATACTACACAACAGACACAAAAATCCATCACCTTGTCGTAGTTCTAAGCGGGATTCATGAGAACTGGTATATTTGTAAGAAATCTTCACACAATTTTGCACACCTTCCATCGTCACTCTTGTAAGCTTCGTTGTCTTGTAAGCTTCCTGTGAAAGCTATTCTCGTCTATGATTTTCCTCAGCTCAACGCGGTCGACACTATCGTGTGTCGCCTTGAAGCCGACTTGTACTCACGACATTTTTGAAAAATTTGCGTATAGTATGGGCCAACAACAAAGCTGACTTGATAACTTTTCTACCTACCTTAATACCTTGATGGCTACAGCATAGCGTCACGCCATTGCCGGGCGAAACTTCTCCAGTAGCCCCGAACGTTTAGGGTGCGTATTTGTGGTCTTCCCCGAAGCCACCTCTACCTGGTTCCCTGCTGAATATTATTTTCGCAATTCTTTCTTCCGACATTCGCACTGAGTGACCAGCCCACTGAAGTCTGTCGCATTTTACACGCTTGATAATATTCGCATCTTTGTACACTTGATACAACTCGTGATTCATGCGTCTGCGCCACACACTATTTTCGAGTTTCCCACCGAGTATTTTCCGCAGCACTTTACGCTCGAAAACACCGAGAGCTTTCCGGTCTGACTCTTTCATCGTCCACCCTTCGTGCCCGTAGAGAGCCACCGGAAAAATCAATGTTTTATACAGGGCGAATTGTGTTTCCGTTTGCAAGCTGCGGGACCTAAGCTGGTAACGTAGTCCGTAAAAGGTCCTATTCGCAGCCGCAACACGTCTTTTCACTTCGCGGGAAACGTCATTGTCACGTGTCACAAGTATTCCAAGGTAAATCAACTCTTCAACAACTTCAACAACATCCCCATCAAACACTACCTCAGCACCTACACCACGATGCTTGGCTCTATCTCTACCTGCAACCATGTACTACGTTTTGGTAGAATTAATGGTCAGATCTATCCTCACTGTCTCCCTCTTCAGAGGCACGAAGGCCTCTTCCACTGACCTACGATCGATTCCAATTAGGTCTATATCGTCTGCAAAGCCAAGGAGCGGCGTAGCACGTATCAGCCTAATTAGTTTCACCGGAAAACTATGTTCAGACATTATCTGCCACAGCTCATTTCTTTTCACTGAGTCGTACGCCGCCTTGAAATCAATAAACAGATGGTGAGTCTGCAAGATATACTCCCGGAGTTTATCTAGGATCATTCGCAAGCTAAACATGTGGTCCGTTTTTGAATGGCCCTGGTATTCGCCGACGAAGAACTCATCGAGCGGTCTCAGTCTGTAAACAGGATGCGCGACAGAATTTTGTACGCCGAATTCAGCAGGGTAATTCCTCTGTAATTGGCACACTCCAGTCTGTGCCCTTTCTTGTAGATTGGGCGTATGAGGCCATCCAACCAGCCGGTGGGCAATTCTTTGTCCTCCCATACCTTCAGAAGTACTCGGTGGATCGACTAATAAAGCTGCTCACTTAGTGCTTGAGAAGCTCGACCGGGATCTCGTCCTTCCCAGCAGCTTTGGGGTCGTCCACAAATGACGTAGCTTTTTAGGGGGGGAGGGGGGTCTTCACGAATTTGTGACGAAGTGTGACGAGGGGGAGGGAGGGGTCCTAGCTAATGGACGTAGCATTTTGAATCAAGTCGGTGGAAAGAGAGGCGCTGAAAAAATTGGCATGCAATTATATTTTATCAAACTTCTTTTTTTTTGCCTTTAAACTTGGGTTATAAAATGAGTTTCAAAACATTCATTTGACAAGAATGAAAAAATATTTATGAAATTTTAGATTTTCTGCAATCAAACAAGATGTTTTGAAGCTTTAATTAATTATGTGAATATTATATTATATTCGTGTCTAAATTAGTAAATTTATTAATAAACAATATAAAAGTTTAATAAATTAATTAAAAAACAAGGCTTTAACTACTTGGAGTACCGTAAAATGGGGTGTTAAGGGATGAAAAAAAATTTAACTCGAATTTCAACCACCTAGTATGTCAATAATTGAACAAAGTACAGCCCTACCATTCTCTCGTCGTGTAAATCAAAAGCCAAATACAATTATGACGATCCCATGACAGATTTCTGAGATAATAATGAAAATGTGTGATTTTTGACGGAAATGCAAAATGGGGTGTTAAGGAATTTGAGTTTCGTATATAAAACCATATTTTTCAAACAGCAAAACATAATCTTTTTGGTCAATAATTTTGGTGCTTTCATTCAATTTCATAAGTTATGTTCAACCTTAATCAGATACTATATCAATATTATTGAACATGGAACTCCTGCAAACGCAAACCGTTTCATTTTAACTGCTAAATTTTTCATAGTAATCCTATTTGGGAACTATCAAAACATCATAAAAATGTCTTGAAATGATTTTTCTACTTAAATGCAACAGGATCATAACCTTAATATTTGCACTTTACGGATCCTGTAAGCTATGCAGAGCAACTTCGTAAATAATCTATAATATAAGGATAATTTCAACAAGCTTTTAGTTTTAATAGGGGAAATGGTCAATTTGTCCTGAAAATAAAACACTACACTAAACAAAGTATTTGCATGCAACACCCAGTGGCATGGTCGAAAAAATACCGAAGAAAAAAAGTGTTCGAGCGGGAATCTAACGCTCACTATATAACACGTTAAGTGCCCGACGAGGCCGCGAAGTTTCTCAAAAAGAGCTCAGAAATGACAGAATCTATGTACAGAGAGTTACGCGAAGAGGCTTCTTTGAATGATTGTTCTTGTGTGGCGCACGATTAGATACTCGGAAAGTATGTACCATAGTGTAGCGCATGCTGAACATATAATAGCAACCCTATGTATTGGCACTCACCGTGAGCACCCCCAATACAGGCTCTTGCTAGCAACCGCCATTACATCGTCCTCTTTCGGCTTTCTACCAGCAAGCAGGTAAGACGTGCAGAATCGTGCTAAGCTACGTGGTCCCTTTTCCCGCAATGATTCAGCGTTTCACAATGGCGGATCCTGCCAGGTGTTGCACTTTTTGTTGTAACGCAAACATAGAACCATTATCTAATAAAATTAAAACAGGTGGGGAAAGGGACCAGTCGGAGCTGAAGCAGGCGACATTCATTTTTGTTTGACGATTTCAAGAAAAAATCTTGGAAGATTTTTTCGATCCACAAAGTGAAGTTATTCTGAATGAGAGATCAAAGCGAGCAAAAATGGAAAATACCCTAAAACAATGTCACAGAGCGGATCTTAAGTATCGCGCTGAGCGAGCTAGAATAAGCTGCGCTGATTGCACTGAAATCGATTGTGAAGCGGAACGTAAGTATCGCGCTGAGACAGTTAACTTTATAGAGCGGATCAAAAGATCGCGCTACGACAATTTAGAGTCATCGAGCGAGTCTGAAAGACTGCGCTAAAACGTATCCATTTTTAAGCGGGTCAGGAGCACCGCGCTGATAAGATTAACAGAATAGAGCGTGTCGAACTGGCAGCGCTGAGCAAATAGACTACATTCGTAATGGAGCGGATTTCAAAGTCGCGCTCATGAAAAAAATAAAACAAATTGTGATTATTTTTCGTGTACCCTTTCTAGACAGAAACAAACTTCCGAAAATTAGCGAAAACAGGAAAGCATGTCCAATAAAGGGAAATATGTCCGTCGTATCGTCGACTACGACTCAGATGACGATGAGGATAGCCCGATTGGTTGTGGTGATATGACAGACACGGAAGGAGTGGAAAACCACGAAACGTGTAACAGCGACTCTGATGAATCATCCATTGACATCGGCACAGGAACCGACGACACTCGTAATGACAAAAGCGATTCCAACTCTGACTGCGAAACATTAAGTTCATCCTCGTATTCAACGAGATCTCCATCCTGTTCTCCATCAAAATCACCGTCGCCCGTTAAGTCAACAACACAGGAAAACCCAAGCAAGGCGGAACTGGAACACGCCACCACCGAACGATTCGACCGCATGGAAAAGATGATCGCGAATATGAATAACGCCCTGGCTCGGTTCCAAGCGGGAGCCGGACCAACACCAGATGACGACGCCGAATTAAGCTGGAAGTTATCGAACGACGTAGACCAACGCGTAGGTGGTGAAAGCTCATCGTCAAATATTCGTTGGGACCACTTGAAACCATTCCCCAGTGGTATTGCATCGTGTAAGATGTGGGAGGAGTGGAACAGCTACGTGGAAAACTTCGAGTTAGCGGCATCCCTAAGCAATGTTAATGACCCCGTTAAAAGAACCCAATTGCTATTCCTTTCTATGGGTAACGAACTACAAGGGATCGTCAAAGCCGCTAAGTTACGCCCAAGCTTGTCCAATCCCAATTGCTACAGGACATTTGTGACGAACATTCAAAACTACTTGCGGAAGATGACCGACACCGCCGCCGAGCATGAGGAGTTCTCGAGAATGAAGCAAGAGATCGGTGAATCCGTGGTCGCTTTCCATGCGCGATTGACATCCAAAGCTAAGGCATGTAAGTACAGCATTGATGAGGACAGATTTGTACGGGCGCAGCTTCTAGCAGGCCTCCGGAATCGAGAGCTTGTGAGACAAGCTAGAGTGTACGGGCACGATACGGAGTTCATCGTTCAATCAGCTACTCGCGATGAAACGTTCGAATCTGAGAGAAAACAGCAGGAAGGAAACCATGTGCTAGAAATCAGGAGCAACCGAAACGAACATTTCAATCGGAAGCGTTCCGTCAGGGATTCCGGAACGGGTGGACCACCGGTAAGGCAACAGCGTAGAGGTGACACCAACCGACGACCGCAGGGACAACGCTCACGATGCACCAGATGCTCCCTCTTCAACCACAGGAACGGACAATGTCCAGTGCTAACCCGGAATTGCAACGAGTGTGGCAAACGTGGCCATTACGCAGCGGCGTGTCGACAGAAGCAGGTCAATGCTCTGCAGAACAAGCAAAATTTCGACAGCTTCCGTGAGAAATCTGAAGTGCCAGACGACGACAAGCAGAGCAATCAGCAGGTAACAAATGATTACTAATTTGTATTATCATTTTCACTAAATCATGGCACACTAAGAATGATTTAAAACTAAACCTTCGATACGTTGAATAAAACACATAATAAATAAATTATATTTCCTTTAATTTCTGAATGTCACATTTTATGCAAATCAGCTGGTTAATGCCCTTTCACTTGAGGACGTCATAGTTACCTGTTCAATTGGATCATCTACTCCCATTCGATTCCTCATTGACTCGGGAGCTGACGTAAATGTTATCGGAGGAAATGATTGGGCTTTACTGACACGAGAAAAGCAAATGGGGAAAGCAAAATTAGAAATCATGAGGACAATCGATAAAAAGTTACATGCATACGGAAGTCAAGAACCAATGGTTGTGGAGTGCACAATCAAAGCCGAAATTACTACTCCAGGATCGATCCAACCTGCTATAGCCGCCGTCTTCCACGTGATTCTCAAAGGAACAAGATCACTGCTAGGACGATCGACGTCGAGTGACATGGGATTATTGCACATAGGAAGTAAAATCAACAACTGTGAACTACGGAGCAACAGCCAATTTCCAAAAATGCCAGGGTTGAAGGTCAAATTTAGCATTGATCAGACGGTTCCACCCACAAAAAGCGCGTATTATAATGTACCAGCAGCGTACAGGGAAGCAGCGCGACAAAGACTGCGAGACATGGAAGACCAAGGAGTGATAGAAAAAGTAACATCCGCTCCTGGTTGGATAAGCGGTATGTCAGCCGTTGCCAAAGGGCGGAATGATTTCCGCCTCGTAGTTAACATGCGCGCCCCCAACCGAGCGATTAATCGCGAATTCTTCAAACTTCCTTTACTTGAGGAAATGCGAGTTAAGCTCCATGGCGCAAAATACTTTACGAAGCTCGATTTGCAAAACGCTTTTTATCACCTGGAACTGTCCGAAGAGTCGCGCGATCTGACCACCTTTATGACGGAAGATGGCATGTACAGATTTACCAGACTCATGTTTGGCGTTAACTGTGCGCCAGAAATATTCCAACGTGAGATGGTCAGAATCCTGAAGGAGGTCGGTGATTATACAATCGTGTATATCGACGACATCTTGATTTTTTCGGATACGCTCGAAGGTCTACACGCAACTGTAGGCAAAGTATTGCAAATCTTGAGAGACAACCATCTAACCCTAAACACATCGAAGTGCGAGTTTGATAGGACCAGATTACAGTTCATAGGCCATGAACTCGACCAAGAAGGGTTTCATATCGACAACGAAAAAGTTAAAAGCGTACAAAACTTCAGGGAGCCTACAACACTGTCAGAGCTTCGTAGTTTTCTTGGACTGGCGTCGTACCTGAGTCCATACTTGAAAAACTTCGCTGATATCTCTAGTCCTTTGTGAACTGCGACAACTACTAAGGCATGGTTATGGGGATTGGAGCAGAAGAAAGCTTTTGAACTAGTCAAACAGCATATCATCGATTGCACTGTATCATTAGGTTTCTTTTCGGAACATGATAAAACAGTATTATATACAGATGCATCCCCTGTCGCATTGGGAGCTGTCCTTGTGCAAGAAGGAGAAAATCAATCGCCGCGCATAATCAGCTTTGCATCCAAGTCACTCTCATCGACAGAAAGGAAATACGCGCAGAACCAACGGGAAGCATTAGGAGTTGTGTGGGCGGTGGAACATTTTTCCTACTTCCTACTTGGCAGACGCTTCACACTCCGTACAGATGCGCAAGGGGTCACATTCATCTTCAATAGATCACGGGAAGATTCAAGACGAGCATTGACGCGTGCTGACGGTTGGGCTATAAGACTAAGCCCGTATCATTACGATATTGAATATGTCCGAGGTATCGATAATATTGCCGACCCTCCATCTAGACTCTACAAGGGTGAAGACGACGCACCGTTCGACGATGAAAACAGTCCATGGGAAATAGCTAGTCTTGAGGCGAATTCAGTCGAGTTCCTAACGGAAGCGGAAATAAGGAGTGCTACCGATCAAGATGAGACATTACAACAAGTAATGAAGTCACTAAAAACAGGAGTGTGGTCTGAAAGCTTGAGGAGATATCGCACGGTTGAAAACGATTTATATATCGTGAATGGGATCATCGTTAAAACTGGATGTGCAGTGGTTCCAAAAGCACTACAGACACATGCTCTGGAGGTAGCACACGAAGGCCACCCATCCATAGCAAAAACGAAAAGTATTTTGCGACAACGCGTTTGGTGGCCAGGCATGCCCAAAGACGTAACTAGCTGGGTACAATCGTGTGAAACATGTTGTATCAATGGCAAGCCAGAGAGAACAACACCAATGGAAAGGGTATTTGCTCCAAAAGTGCCTTGGAATACAGTTGCCCTGGATTTCAATGGCCCTTACATCAAATTCGGTGGAGTTCTTATCTTAGTGATAGTCGATTATAAATCACGGTACGTCATCGCCAAACCCGTCAAATCAACCAAATTTGAATGCGTTAAGAAAGTCCTTGATGACGTATTTCAGAACGAAGGGTTCCCCAAAGGTATCAAAACGGACAATGGGCCGCCATTCAATGGACAAGACTTCGCGGAATATTGCAACAAACGAGATATTTCAATAACTTTTTCTACGCCACTCTTTCCGCAGCAGAACGGATTGGCGGAAAGTTATATGAAATTGATTAATAAGGCTATGGCAGTGGCAACTACCAACAAAACGAATTATGTCGATGAATTGAAAAAAGCAGTAAACGCCCACAACGCAGCTGCTCACAGTATCACAAAGGTTCCACCTGAAGAGGTGATGTACGGCCGAAAAATCAAGCGTGGACTGCCTCTGCTTCAACACGGTAAGTCTGAATTCGACGAGGACCTTCTACAATGCAGGGATCGCAAAGCCAAGTTAGCGGGAAAGCAGCGTGAAGATTCCCGGCGAGGTGCTCGCGAATGCAAAGTTAAACCGGGGGACGAAGTGGTCATCGAACGGCCTAATCGCACAAAAGGAGATTCTCGTTTTTCTCCGACACGATATACGGTGCTGGAAGAGCGGAACGGCAGTCTCATCCTCAATGATAAGCATGGGAAAGTCTCTAAACGACACGTATCCCAAACAAAGAGGGTTCAACCATGGCGCGACGTCGAGCGTGATTCATCACAAAATTCCGGACCACCGACCAGTAATCTCCAGCAACCAAACGAGCAGCCCTCACGAACATTAGTCCGACCAGCACGCGAAAGACGTACACCAGGATTCCTCAACGATTACGTGAGAGTGATCGGAATCGATGGGGAGTAATACTTCGTCGGTAATACCGCAAACTTGACCTGAAATAAAGTGAAAATGAATTCGCAAATGTAAATATTGAGCTGCACCATCTTTTACTCACCGTCGAAAAGCGCCAGAACAAAATCACAAAGAGGCAAACAATAAAGGTAAAGAACGAAATGCAGCAGTAATGTTTTTTCCCGGAGAGAAACTTTTGTTGTTGTTGACCGACCGACTTTGACATCGCCTCAACAACATCTTTTCTCGCTTTTCTCTCTTTCGACCGATTTGACATTTTGGAGCGAGACGCACCCAAAAGCTGCCCCTGCAGCATAATGTTGACAAACTTGCCGAGGGGTGATGTTCGGAAGGTGAGTAACGCACACGGAAAGGAAAAAGGTACTAAATTAGATTATACTTGCACAATGTGCAAGCATTTTTTTCTCTTTCATACATCTCATCCTGGTTGTCTTTGCGCATTTGTGAGATATATTAGTCGAAGATTATTTCTTTCCGATTGGCTGTAAACAAGTTAAATGCAAATGTTTAAAAAAAAAAAAAACTTTATTTTATTTTCCGGAGAGGAAGTGAGATGTGTGGCGCACGATTAGATACTCGGAAAGTATGTACCATAGTGTAGCGCATGCTGAACATATAATAGCAACCCTATGTATTGGCACTCACCGTGAGCACCCCCAATACAGGCTCTTGCTAGCAACCGCCATTACATCGTCCTCTTTCGGCTTTCTACCAGCAAGCAGGTAAGACGTGCAGAATCGTGCTAAGCTACGTGGTCCCTTTTCCCGCAATGATTCAGCGTTTCACAGTTCTCTTCGTCTTCGAAAGAAGCCCCTATTTGTTTTGCTGGTCTGTTTGATAGCTGGACGGTTTGAAAGCTCGATAGATTTGGTTTAACTCTTCGCGCAAATTTTCATTTATAGACGCTGAGAAGTGACAAAATATTATTATTGTTTACCACTTCATAGGATTAACACTAAAAGAAACAACGGCTGCAAAACCATTTTGCTTTTCCAAATAAAAGAATCGTTCTAACTTCTCAAACATTTTACCAGTATGTTCGAACAAGTTTTGGAAATAATATCTAGAAAAGTCCTATATTTACTTTAATACGTAGTTAACAAGATTTTCCAACCCGTCTAACCAATTTTTGAGATTAGACATTTTTGAAGATATTCAGTAACAAACAAAACAGGGTCCCTAACTTTTGCAATGCAGTTCTACCTCACGGAGTAAGGCAAAAGTATATTACAGCATAAATCGAATGAGTTTAGTAACTTGGAAAAAGTAGAAAAGATAATCCCTTAACACCCCACGTATTTTCAAAAACAGACTTTTTCCATAAAAAATATTAAAAGTCGAAATCTATATAAAATTTTCAAAATTTGTTGCCTGCATTGTTATCTCAATAAAATATACTAAGCTTCTAAGTTACTCACATATTTTTCTTAATATTGTTTCATAGTTTTGTAGTTTAATGTATTTAACCTAAAAATTATAACAAAAATTTTTTGAATCGTTTTCAATATCTAGACTCCACAATACCTTATTTTATTAGACATTCCCTATCACATACTGCAGTTCACAATCCTCCGAACAAATTAACCATTTCAGATGACTGATATATCAACTTTCGACGTTTTTGTGACTTGTTAAACTTGATGGAGAAGTTCAATCCCTTAAAATCCCACGAGTCCTTAACACCCCATTTTACGGTACATTGTTTTGCCATTTGTTAACATAACATAAAGTCAGCCGTTTTAGTTTTATTCGTATTTTCTATTGGGGCTTCATTTCGTCAAGAGAATAAAATATGCTCTTTTTGGCATATAATACATTAAAACAAAATTTTTATTCCGTGAATTATGCATTCGATGTTGCTGGAGATCTCCTCCCGATCAACTCATGGATTTGTTTTCATATATCAATGCCCTTGATAGAATGGTCTGAATATTAAGGAGGACAACAGATTCGAGTGTTATCGAAATTGCCCTATCATTCAATTTTCTGAATAACTTGATAATTTGAAGAATTTTTATTATTTATCTGTTTCATTATAGGTTGTGTAAGATTATTTCAGTATGGAAACGATAATGAAATAATCTTACACAACTGTAATATTAATGGATATGAATAATTTGTATAATAATCGCTAAGATTTTCTAAACATTCCAAATACTTCAAGTGTATTTTTTTTATGTTTCTGGTCACTGATTGCTAAATGGATTTGAATTTGGATAATAATGATGATGATTCATTTCAAATTAATATATTTTGTTGATCATTTTCATTGAAATCTATTTCCTAACAACGAATAATAAAAAAACCTAACTCAACAGTAACGAGTTTCATCAATCTAATCAAACCATTTTTTCACATTTTTTATAGTAAACTTGTTTTTTATGGTAACATCAGCAAAATTATTATAATTTAGCCTATATGAAACTGGACACCAAAACTATGTAACTTAAACAGGAAAATGTTTATTTAAAACTGTTTTCCAAATTACTTTTGAGCGCTACTCTGCCGTGAATCACAAGTCAGTCCCATCTGCATTTTCGTCAAAATTGAGTTGAGTTCAGTTTTCAACATCTCTTACAATGCTCTTTCAGTTGCACTAATGAAATAACATGATTTGTTCGGAAAAAATAGGGAAAAACAGCAAGTCAAATTGTCCCATAGTGAAAAGTAACTGCATATCAGTCCCACTACCGACTTTCGCAACGTGGAACACAAAAATGGAACTTGTTTTGATCATCTTTATATTTTTCTCGGAAAAATATTGTAGTGAAAAGCAAGTTGTGAAAGTTTCATTCAGTTTGGAACACCCAACTAACATTCACTCATTTAACAAACACCATTCTGGCAGTTTAATCCAGCATCATGTTTTATAACATTTTAATAATTTCCATGGCCAACCTTTGTTAAAGCATTGTTCACACAAATTTGGAGAAACTTTAAAGCATGTCGTTGAATACCAACTTTATTTTTCAGCTTTAAAAACGTTTTACAAGCATTTAGTTCAGCTTTTATACGGCTGGTCTAAAAATAATTAAAGACTAATAAAAACAAAATGATATTTTTCTAGGCACTTAATAAATGTAGTGTGCACTATTATTATGATAGTATGACAAAGTTATTTAAAAATCGCCTGTATACTGGATTTGAACTCGAGACCTTCCAATCGTCAGCGGTATGCTTTGCCATCTACGCCATCCTAGAATTGATGATTGTACCGTCCAGTGCAAAATATAAACTTCTCATAGCTGAATATTGACCATGTTCGAGCTTCTATTCGACAACGTCTAATCAACACATGGTACGCTAATCTACAACTGAACAAGCATATTATTCAGCTGCTGTTTAGTGCTGATCCAAGCTGAGTTCAGTCCGCTATTTTTAGCGCACAGTGAGAAAATTTATGTCGATGTTGGTCAAAATAATGTTTATTTACACAAAGTTAAAACAGTCTGAAATGATTAATCTTATTTCATAATAAGTTTTAGTTTGTTCAAAACTGATTAATTAACTTAAATAATTTTATAAATTATAGTTTGATTATTTTTTTATTTGTATTTTTTATAAACCTATTACATATGCATTGAAGTAAAAGTTTTCTGTATGAATATATTTGAATCATTTGAAGGGTTAGTCCTCAGAACCCACCTGAATAGAAAAATATTTGAATATCTTGATGCGATTTTTATTTTCGGAAATGGCCAAGTAAATCATTTTTCTTAGAGCGCAGTATTTATTCAGTTGTGAAGAAATGTCATTTCAAATGTAGCTGGCTATAGAAATCAATTCTGTCAAAGAAATTTCCATTTTTCTTGTACGGAAAAACATCCCGAGCAGGCGAAATAAGCTTAGCAATAGAAAATATAATATGGATAGCTAAAAGTGATATTAACTTGATAGATATATGATATAAAATATCTGGAAATGATATCTAAAATAAAAACTAGAACAAAATTGGCATATCATATTTTTAGCCATTCATTAGATCTGCGTACATCAAATTTTTCATAGGTTTAGAAGTTCCAGGAACAAAATTTTGATATTGTCTTCAGATATTTTATCTCTTATGTCAATCAAGTCAATATCACGCTTTGTTTGTCAGTATTTTGCTCCTACTCGGAATACATAGCTTAAATGTTTATTTTTGTTTTTCACAATAACTCTGCATTTCTGGAGACTGACCATGTTTATTTTCTGAACAGCTATTTCAAAAGTTTTAAGAAAGCATAATTTAAGAACATTGAAATGCATTTGGAACTCAACACGAATTTCGGATATTTTGTCCATTTTATGAAATTTAGCTATAGTGTGATCGCTTTTACAAGGCTTATTTATTGCTGAACAATGTGTTTGTTAATCGTCATTTTGGCCTTTATTGGATCAACTGTTCTTATAATATACTGAAGCTGAATTAGGATTTTATAAGATACTTATTCAGCTATTATTCATGCTTATGTTAAACATGTGGGAATAGCTGAAGTGCGACGCAAGTAAAACGTTAGTTCGTCTTCTGAATATCCTTTTATACATATATATTTGTTTAGTGGAATATTGGCTTTTTAATTGGGGGAAACATGTCTTGTTCAGCTCATTTGTAGAACTATCTTGACTAGTTGAATGAGAATCTTTGGAAACGTTTAATAAGTGGCGATTCAACTTTTGTTCATTCTAATGCATAACGTTGAACATTGATCTAAGTTTGTGTTAAAAAAGCACCTTCTCAGCTCTTTATAGAGCAAATTTTTTATTCAGCTGCCATTACCATTATTGAACAATAATTAAACATGCATGCTTGTTTGTGGCTCTGAATTGTTAGTTGGGCATGTTCCAATTATCTGGAATTTTTTTAAATATTCGTATAGAAAACGAGTTTGAAAACTTCACAGTCCATTTTCTCAATGCCTACTTTTTACAGATGGGACTGACTTGCGATTCACGACAGTACTGTACATCAAACTGTTAAATTAGATTATCCTTACATATCAGTCAGTAATTAATATCAAACTTTGTATTGAACTTCTGAATTCCAATTTGTTGTTTCAACCCAGTCACTAAGGAAAACAAATAAAAAAATATATAGAGGGGGGGGGGGTGCTTGATATGCTACGTGTTTTCCAAGGGGGAGTACCAGCATTTGTGACGAAATGCTACGAGGGGGGTGGGGGGTGTTAAAAATCAGTGAAAAATACTACGTCATTTATGGACGGCCCCTTTGCAGTTCTTCAGCTCGCTGATAGCCTTTTTAACTTCTCCTATGGTCGGTGGGACCACAGCTTGATCATCATCATTTTTATTCATCCAGTGTCGAAAATAAACAAACAAAACAAAACATTATTCATCCTGTTTCTCGCTACATTTCCATTTTCACCGTTCAACAATTGATGAATGCACGGTAAAAAATCAGCACGTTCGATTGAATAGATTGATCACTTGACTCAATTCAAAACACCAATCACCATGATTTGAAGAGTTTCAACTTTGGATTTGCTCTACTGTCTCTAGAACTAGACTCTGAAGTGAAAAGTTGTTGATTTTGAACATCATGTCTTTTGTATGAGAGCAATCATTGACAGCTTGTTGTAGAAAGTGATTGAGATCAATTCAATCCATTTCAACAGATGCGAGTTAGTGTCGAGGTAAGACACTAGACTTGCACTCCGAAGGTTGGCGGTTCAAATCTGGGTCAGGCCGAAATGTTTATTTTAATTTTTTTTTTATTTCAAATCAAAACATGCAACGTTGAATTCAAGTGCTGTTACCTTGATTTTGTCAAGATTCAACAGTAGTGCAAATCCAAGTGCAGAACTATTGATAGCATGGTGTCTATTTTTTACCGTGTGTGCTCCTTCCACCTGGCAGCCACCGCCGTTTTATCGGTCAGCAAGTTCCCGTCTCGATCATTGCACATGACGGGCACTGGTACGGTATTGTGCCGCGCACCATGGACCGTTGCATAGAATCTCCGCATATCATTCCGGTTAATGCTTTCTTGAGCTTCAGCTACCACACTTTCTTCGTACTGCCTTTTCTTTCTGCGGTGGATAAGCTTTTCTTCGGCTCTCGCTGCCCTGTACTTCTCTCTGTTCTGTCGGGTACCGGCCACAAGCATACGGCTTCTGGCGACATTCTTCATGTCTGTCACTCTCTGGCACTCTTCATCGAATTAGTCATTTCGTCTTCGTCGTTGACCAGTGTCAATCACTTCCCGCGCCGTTGTTGTCACAGCTTCTTGGATGTGGTCCCACAGGCTGTCGACGTCTCCTGAAACGTTGATTTTTCCTAACTACTCGTCCAAATGCTGACGGTACTGTGCAGTATTTATTTAAAAGCAAGCATCGCCACTCGGGTGTCACCATGTGTGTTTCCTGATATTCTTTCGTGTGAAGTAGGTACTGCTTATTGTCATCCCTCCAGCAGCAACGATGTAGTAGATGTGGTAATTGAATGAAGTGTTGGCAATGGGGTCCACCGCTCAGAATTCACGTTCTCCGGTTCTCGGCCAGCGTATTTCCTGGATAGCTGCCACGTTCACGCCGACATTCCGCAGTTCACGAGCCAGGAGCCCAACACGCGTGGGTTCATTCAAAGTTCTCAGGTTTCCAATCGTGTCCTTTATTCGTTGCCGGGTCTGTTGCCGTAAAATCATTCCGTTTGCTCTATTTCTGCCTTTCTTGGTTTATGAAGAGTCTTCAATAGGCCACCTAACCAGGGTTGCGCTACCTACATCGTGCTATAGGGGCTGCCTCCTTGGTGCTCACACGATACAGCATTGTCCGTTTGCTCTTTACATGATGACCACGGTCATAGCCATCACAACCATCCACTTTTATCATGGCTTTGGACCTGTAGCTCTGGTTTCAATAGTTTCAAGTTCTTTCGGACATGCTACTATGGTGAGCCGTCATGCGCTAGCGGTATTTTGATAACTATATAACCATAACAACGCTCGGAAATTCTCACAATCTGACTAAACGCCTTTCTTGAAGATGAGGCATTTTACCCCTTTCTTTCATTCCTCCTGTAACTGTTCTGCTTCCCATATTGAACCCATCCTTCGGCTTCAATAGCATCCTTGCCAGCAGCTTTATTGGTCTTGGACTGGTGAAGGGTTTCTTAACTTCGCTCAAACTAGGTTCATCGAAGTGCTGCTTCCACTTTTCGTACACCTCACGTTCGTGCGCCAAAATGCTCTCATCCTCATTCCTGCACATCTCGGCTCACGGCACGAAGCCATTGCGAGATTAGCTTCAGATAGAACTACCGTGTTTCTTGAAACCGGCACAGCTGTTCCGTCTCCATCAGGCGGCGTTTTTTCTCCCGAAAGAGGCGGGTCTGCTGTTGCCATTTCCGTCTATGACTATCCTCTAGAATCTGCCTACATTTTTCGTCGAACCAATCGTTCCGTCGTACCCGACGTTGCTCTCAGCTGCATTATTGATAGCTGTTATCTCTTTACTCCAGCAGCTCTCAAAAGGGGTTTCATCAACCTCACTATCATCCGGTATGTGCGCGTATGCAGTTGTGGCATCCGGTTGCATTAGCCACTCTAGGTCATACCGGGGCGGCCATCGGTACCGAACATTGTTGATGACGGTTAGTTTTGGACGTAGTTTTACCACCACTAGATAGTGGTCAGAGTCGATGTTAGCGCCACGATAGGTCCTGCCGTCGACAGTGTATGAGAAGAATTAATTAATTAATTAAGAATTAATCAGAACATGGTCGATTTGTGATGCTGTCTGCTGTGGTGATTTCCAGGTGTATTGGTACCGAGTTTCCAATGACTTGTCCCTTTTTGTCGCTGTGGTCTTCGCCGCAGACCCCTGTGAAGATAACTAAGGGAGTGTGGGGCTGCGGCACTATTGACGACCAACTGAAACCAGTCGATGCTTTGTATGTAATGTACAGAAGCAGGATATCGTAATGGATGGAGACACCATCTTCTATGATAACAGAGGGCTCGATTGGCTTGTCAGATGGATCGGGCCCGGGACATCCTGTCTACTGCAAATCGCTGCAGTTGATATAGGGCATGTCCATAGGCTGTACAGAAGACAGAGACATTACCCTCGGCCTCAGACCTTTTTCTCACCGCTAACCACTGCTAATTACTATAACCGAAATAATACAGTAAGGAGGTTCTTACTGTATTATTTCGGTTATAGTGGTTAGCAATTCATTGACTTTAGCGTTTGCTTTCAATATCAACAGCATTCTATCAAGGTGAAACATGTCGGAATCCAAACATGGCTGGAACAATGGCCGGCGATTTCAAAGGCACTAATCTGCTGAAATAATGAACGTACAAAGTCGATCTTTTTATTTCAAACTTTATGCTGGTGCACAAAGCTAAAATAGAAATTTTACTGTAGTTTAAAACTTCTTTCGCGAGATTTGTGCCGTCAAAGTTTTGGTACATTATTGAATTTTAATTTCAAGCTGTTTTACCTTAATCATCGCCACCTTCTACGCTAGACATGCACATTTTAGCAGGTTCTATAACAAGCATATTCGAACTAAACATATACCATCTGAGGATCCTCATGTTTCCTGTAACAGATATTAAATAAATAGAAGCATAAAGGCTACACGCAATATGCAGCGTAGCAGTTTCACAGTTACATTCTAGGTGCCAAATGGATTACCGATCAGAGGTACCTTTAGATCTGCAAGCTCAGCGAAGATCTATCCCATCGCATCTCGATGGAGGCCAACATTCCAAAAAGCGATCTTCTATAGCTTGGGGGCGTCGGTAGGGGTATGACGCTCTGTTATGATTAATATGATGCGATTATAAACACTATAATTTGCTCCAGGGGTAATTAAATTATAAGTCGATTTACGGTGATTGACTTTTGCCGTCGCGAAGACTTGGGGCTGGCCCCTGAGGTTGCACTCCGGACTTCGGAGATCATGTTTCCGACTGAGCTAGAAAGGCACCTACATAGACAGAATTGCAGCAACAAACACGGCGTTGTCGCTGCACTTGATGCAACTGTGGGGGCACTCGGTGGAATGAAAATATTATCATTAATGTATTATCGTAATTACCATCATCATCTGAGTGGACACTTTTATGCATAAGAAGTTTCAATATCCAGGTCTTTGAACGCTAACGCAAACATATACGGTTTGCCACTAAGTAACTTGACCGCTCTATGGGCCGATCTAAGGCTTCAACAACATTGCAAGCAAATTAGATTATCATACGCGAAACATTAGATGGGATCTCATTTGACGCTAATCACATCAAAACACCATCAACATTGAGATAACATCACAGTTCTTTGAAATATACAAGATAACGTTAAATAACGACAGTTCTGTTTGTTTCTGTAATGCAGCAGGGTAATTCGCCTATTATAGGAGTATTAGGGCAACACTCAACAGTCATGGAAGGTGCACACTTAAAAACATTGTATAACAAAACACATGAACAAAAAAATGTATCTAACATGCATTATTTTAAATAAAGTTTAACGAAAAAAAAATAATGGGTGATAGATGAAAAAATAGACTTCTTTCAGTCATATACTGCCGTTCTACACATATTTGTCCCGCTGTTCATAAGGTTTGCATAGAACATGGGACAAATAGGCGTAGAAGGTATACGTAGTAAAAGATTTAGAAGAAAATTCGACTAGTTCAGTATTTTTTATTAAAACATAATGTTTATTCTTAAAAAAACGTCAATGAATATTGAAGAAGAGGCGCTGATCAGCCGTATGACGCAACTTAGTAGAGATACTCTCACAAGAGCGCTGGACGTCAATGACGTACATCTTCCGGATATAATTCTGGATCCTCATGGCCAACTGCTTCGTGTCCTTGGCCCGCCAATTAGTTTTGCATACTACACGGAGAAATATTTTTACCTAATTTTTGAGTTTACTTTACCCAAAATTAAGTATATCGATTATAGTTTCAACCCAAAATCTCTCGGTTTTCTCTTTCTCCTACACGAATGTTGTCAAAAATAGAGAAAGCTGCATCTACCCAATGGGGGTACTTTGGCCCAATAAGCCGAATTTGGGTAAATGCAACTTTTCTAATGTTTGGGTCGAAAGAACTCAATTTTGCGTTAAATCAACCCAAAATTGAGTATATTTTTCTAATTGAATTAAAGCCAAACTACCTAGTGGGAACCTTGGAAATTTAGCCAAAATTGATTTATTGGGCTCAACTACGGAACTACGTTGAAACAACCCAAAATTGAGTTGAATTCCGTCTCCGTGTAGGGCACTGAGGGAGCCGAAAAAATCCTCAATGGTACGGCACTGGCGGCGTAAGTTGGCGTCGGATTCCTTTCTTTCGGCACCTACCGGAAGGCCGTACACACGATCGCAGAGTGCTTCACGGAGAAAAAAATATGGTACGCAACCAAATATTACTTCAATTCAACCAAAATATTAGGTTAAATTTTGCAAAACATTCAACCACAAACATTCAGTTTAGTTCAATGTAATACGTTGAAACAACCTATAATTGCAAGTGGTTTTTAGTGGTTTAATTCAATAAACATATTGTTTGAAATAACAAACACATGGTTGTATCGTTTGAGAGTTCTCAAACTAACCAAATAGTTTGGTTGTTTTCAACTAGAAACATTAGTTTGATTTTACCAAGCTTTAGTTTTAACCTGGGAGAGAGGCACAGATACTACACACGAAACTTTTCCAAATTGCAAATTCCGTTCACCAACGAGAATCAAGGCAGGCTTGGAAAAAAAATACTAGTTTTCTTTTGTTGTGTACCTTCGATCTTTCTGGACAAATTTGGAAAATGGGCCAGAGTTTTATGTGCATTTAATTTTAATTTGATTGGAAAAGAGTAGAAAGATGCGTGTTTCAATACTTTATATTTGATCGAATAAAAGGTGCTATCGTGGCATTGCTTTTGGGTGTGCAGGAATTGTTTTAACCGATTGTTGTCAACTTTGTTGAAATGCAAAAATATGTTTTGATCAATTACGCGCTTTTATCATGTTTGTCCATTCTCTAAGATCTGGGCTCACAGTGACAGTTCGTGACAACAGAATCTCGGCTCACAATGACGTACATAAATTTGTAACGAAAAATATGTCCCACCCTAGTGGTTTCCTATAGTATTGTTGCTTTATGTTTGGGTGGTTACAGTGAACGAGAGTGTTTGAACTACTTTTACCCGCCTTCAGATAAGAGTCTCAGCCGGACTCAGACACACGTCAGCAGTCTCCCTAGTCCAGGGAGTGGCGCTTAAGCTACTGAACGGTTGTAAGTACATTTCGCTACGTTACATTTGGCGCCCAACGTGGGGCCCTTTAAAGTGGTTACCGTTGGAACTGAATTGGATTTAGTCAATGAAATCATTTCTTACGTTTATCTTTTCTTGGGTCGGTTGTTAGTTATTAATAGTTAAGAAAGTAATTTACTGTGGATTGAATTCGAATTCGGAATAGTACCTACTTAGTAGAATAAGATTGAATTGTTTTGTAGCTTAGTTAATATTTAGTCTTTGTTTTTCATTTCATATTATCTTTTATAACCATATTTTGATTATTATTATCAGTATTATTATTTTGTATTTGCTGGATTCTTTATTATGGATTTTTATCGAATAAACACTAATGATCTAGAGGAGGAAGAACTCAATTACGAACTTAGGATTCGCGGAGTTCCTACGGACGGTCCGCTAGAATCCCGTCGCCGAACGTTGCGCAACTTGCTTCGTGAGCGACAAAATGAGTATAATCAGCAAATCGCTGATCATTTGATGGCTACTGAGTATGAAGTATTACCTCGACAGCTTCATAGAATCGGGTTGCTTTTATCGTCTGGTCTTCTCGCTGGTTGTTTATCCAGATTGGTCCACTACCACATGCGAGTCCGGCGTTATATCCCTAAGGATGCCACACAAACGGAAAATCAAAAGTTGTTGTTAGACCTGATTTCGCGAATGGGAAAACAGTATTTCGACGTGAACTTTGAAATGGTCTATGGATTGACCCATGAACGCGAGATTTTGGCAACGGAAATTGTCAATCACGAGGAAAATTCCGTCGACAACCAACCAGTTCTACCTCCTGGTGGGGTTGTTCGACGCGAGATTCAACCGACCGGGACTCTGTCCGAACCGGGTAGGTCCACGGGTACGATGGGGGACCGAAATGTTGAAATGTCTTCTGGTGTGGATCCAGATTTATGTGAAGGAGCAATAGGAGGAGAAGCCGATCCAAATGTAGGCCAGTGGGACAATCGTTCCACTAGTTTGCCATTGAATCTTCGACACTCCGTCCACGATGACACATTATTCGGATCCCAGATTGGCGTGGCCGCACCGCCAAGGCGATCTCAGCCTCCTCCGGGATTTGCGTCCCACTCTCTGAGAGGTGCTCAGCATGTTGATGAGGTTTTGAGACCTGAAGTCCTCAACCCCGTTTCGGGTCTTAAAACTCCGCCGGTGAACCAAACCGATCCTTCGGTACCTCAGGGGTTTTCCAGTATTCTTCGTCAACACAATTTCAATTTTGACAACCCGCAGTTTCAAAGTAGTGGATGTGAGCCTACTCAGAATCAGAAAATAGTACCGACCGTACAAGGAGCTAATAATAGTGCCTACGGGGTTACACCTAGGGCCAGACCTGAGTTAAGAAACCTTCCGGCACCAGCGGTTTCAGCTTTGAACCGTAATATGAATGAATATGTTCATGTGTCGGAGGTCGAACAATTGGTTCGTCGCGCAGTACGGGAAGCTCTTGAACAAGAAAGACAAAACCAAGGGACAGGTGAATGTGATCTTCCCCGTCTTTCTGACCATCTTACTCATGTAAGATTGAATGACGCAGGAGCCGAACGACTCCTCCAGGGAAGAGAAGCTTCTACTTCTCAACGGGCATTTTACGAACCCGCCCCTCCTCTTCAAATGAATCCCCAAGGTTTATATTCAGACGTTAATTCGCGGAATCAAGCTAGAATGCCTCATGAACCGGTTCCACCTATGCCAATGATGCAACCGGATCGTGCAGCGCAAGGGTACACAGCATCTAGAATGTTCCTTGGCAACGAGCACCAGTATCCTGTGCCTACCGGAACACCACTCGATGATGCCAGAAACTATCAGATGCCTCGGGATTACCGAGCCTCCAGAAATGATTTTCCTGTGGGAGATGCTAGTTTTGGATATTCGGGTCGTAGACAACCACACCAGCAATGCGCAATAATCGAAAAGTGGCCTAAATTCTCAGGAGATACGAATACCGTACTGGTTACAGATTTTCTTCGTCAGATTGACATCCTTTGTCGATCGTATGCGATTAGTAAGCAAGATCTGAGAATGCATGCCCACCTTCTGTTCAAGGAGGGAGCCTATGTGTGGTATACCACCTATGAAGAAAAATTTCTTTCTTGGGAGATTCTGGAGACGTATCTCAAAATGCGATACGATAACCCGAATCGGGATCGTTTGATCCGAGAAGAGATGAGAAATCGCAGACAAAGGCCTAACGAACTGTTCAGCGCTTATCTAACTGATATGGAAATGTTAGCGCAAAGAATGATTCGTAAAATGAGCGAGCAGGAAAAATTCGAGCTGGTGGTCGAAAATATGAAGATTTCATATAAACGACGACTAGCCCTAGAACCAATCCAGTCCATTGAACACCTGGCTCAGCTTTGTTTCAAGTTTGATGCATTGGAAAGCAACTTGTACCATGTTTCGGGTCCACCTAAACCCGTGGTAAACCAGTTGAATCTTAACGAGTTGGATTCGGAAGATGAGCCTGAAGTAGAGGACCCTGCACTCCTTTATACTCTGCAATCAAAAAAGGCGTGGCTTTCGAAGAAAACAGGAATCAAATCTAAGGCTGCCAATGAGCCTAAAAGGGGCATCCAAACATCCAACCTAATGTGTTGGAACTGCCAGCAAGAGGGACATATGTGGAGAGACTGCGATCAACGCAAGAAGATCTTTTGTCATATATGCGGTCAGGCAGATACAACGGCATTCCGATGCCCTAATAAACATAATCTTTCTTCGGAAGAGGAGAAAGAAAAAAACGAATAAGCGAGGATGATTTGGGGAATCGTTATCCTCCGGATGATGAAAAGATTCCCATTTCCTATGAACACTTCCAAGGGGTGTATCATATAAAAACTCATGTAAACCGATGTCCTCATCTTAAAGTACGCATCCTCACCGAAGAACTGGAAGGCCTTGCGGACACAGGTGCCAGTGTATCAGTTCTTAGCTCGTTGGATGTCATAAAAAAACTAGGACTCAAAATTAAGCCCGTTGCTCTCAAAGTGTCCACAGCGGACGGTACGGCGTATCAATGTTTAGGATACGTCAATGTCCCTTACTCTTTCGAAAACGTAACTCATGTGGTTCCAACCTTAGTCATCCCCGAAATTAGTAAAGATTTAATACTTGGGATGGATTTTCTTAATCAATTCGGGTTCCAGTTAGCCCCGCCCAAAAATATAATTATTAATGTTCCTAGCTCAGAAAACAGAACCCTAGCTAGCTTAAACGGGTTGGAATTCTATTTTGCTGAAAGTTATTACGGGGAACCAGAACACATCTGTTTTTATCTCGCACCCGATCAGAGCCCAAATCTACGAAAGGATTCTGAAGTCGAGGACGCAAGTCTAGAAATGCCCACGATCGAAATTCCTGAGAACACCATCAAAACGCCTTCGGATATCACCACTGAACATTCGCTGAGTGACGAACAAAGACAGCGTCTTTTTGAGTCCATTCAGTATCTACCTGCTACCAAAGAAGGACATTTTGGAAGAACGAATATGATTAAACATGATATCGAACTACTACCAGGTGCAAAACCGAAAAAAGTTGCTTATTATCGTTGGTCTCCCACGATAGAATCTGTGATCGATGCCGAGATCGAACGAATGCGCAAACTTGGCGTTATCGAAGAATGCCTCGGTGCAGTGGATTTTCTTAATCCACTACTCCCGGTTAAAAAAGCGAGTGGGAAGTGGAGGATCTGCCTCGACTCTCGACGCTTAAATCAGTGTTCAAAAAAAGATGAATTTCCGTTCCCCAATATGATGGGAATACTTCAACGAATCCCAAAGTCAAAGTATTTCACGGTAATTGATTTATCCGAATCATATTATCAAGTTCCGTTGGAAGAGTCGGCAAAGGATAAAACGGCGTTCCGAACTAATAAAGGTTTATTTCGATTTGTTGTCATGCCATTTGGGCTGACCAACGCACCAGCCACCATGGCTCGGTTGATGTCGCGAGTTCTTGGTCATGACTTAGAGCCTCAAGTCTACGTATACCTGGATGACATAATAATCATTTCAAATTGTTTTGAAGAACACTTACGCCTCATTGAAACAGTAGGCCAACGGTTGCAGGCCGCGGGACTTACTATCAATCTACAGAAGAGTAAGTTCTGTCAGTCAAGAATACGCTATTTGGGATATGTTTTATCCGAAGATGGATTAACCATGGATGTTAGTAAAATCCAACCGATTCTTGATTATCCAGTACCTAAAACAGTAAAGGATATCAGGAGGCTCCTCGGGCTCACTGGTTTCTACCAGAAATTTATTCCCAATTATTCTTAGATCACTACCCCTATAACTAACCTGTTACGCAAAGATCGTCGAAAATTCGCCTGGACCGAAGAGGCCAACGTAGCATTCAACCACCTAAAAAGTGCTTTAGTCAGCGCCCCAGTTCTCGCCAACCCAGACTTCGGAAAACCTTTTGTGATCGAAACCGATAGTTCCGATCATGCCGTGGGTGCTGTCCTCACCCAAGTGTTGGAAGGAGTTCGAAGACCAATTGCTTATTTTTCCAAGAAATTATCGGCCACTCAGAAACGCTATAGCGCAACCGAACGGGAATGCCTAGCCGTGCTTCTGGGCATCGAAAATTTTAAACACTTCGTGGAGGGTCAAACGTTCATCATTCAAACCGATGCGATGAGTTTGACTTTTCTACAAAGCATGTCGATTGAAAGCAAATCCCCACGTATTGCACGATGGGCCTTGAAGTTGGCAAAATATGACATACTACTGCAATACAAAAAGGGAAGTGAGAATATTCCCGCTGATGCACTATCACGAGCAGTATGTTCAATAGATGTGTCATTACCCGATCCGTACATTGAGCAACTTCGCAGAATGATCGAGACACATCCCGAGAGGTATTCAGATTTTAAAATTGTTCATGGGAAGGTTTATAAATTTCTTACGAACTCTACTCTGCCCGAAGACCCTAGCTTCCGGTGGAAATATGTTGTTCCTCAAGCGGAGCGGTTGGGTGTGATTCAATCAATACATGACGAAGCACATCTCGGCGCAATTAAAACACTCGCAAAAGTCAGGGAACGTTTCTATTGGCCGCGGATGGCCACGGAGATAAAGCGATTTTGCACTCGTTGTGAAGTCTGCAAGGAATCTAAAGTGCCTAATCTTAACGTAACTCCGCTCTCCGGAAAACCAAAATCCTGTAGCAGGCCATGGGAGATAATATCCATGGATTTCTTGGGCCCCTATCCCCGTACGAAAAATGGGAATGTGTGGATACTCGTTGTGTGCGACTATTTTTCAAAATTTGTTATGGTGCAGTGTTTACGCACGGCGACTGCCCCAGCCGTGTGTGCCTTTGTCGAAAATATGATTTTTAACTTATTCGGAGCACCTGCCACCTGTATCACAGACAACGCGCAAGTTTTTAAGTCGGAGAAGTTCCAAAAACTCCTTCATAAATATGCCGTTACACATTGGAGCTTACCGGTTTATCATCCGAGCCCTAATCCTACAGAAAGGGTTAATCGCGTCATCGTGACTGCGATCCGATGCTCGTTAAATAAAAAGATAGACCATAAAGATTGGGATGAATCAGTACACCACATAGCTCGGGCTATACGCACAAGTGTACACGATAGCACCGGATATTCTCCTTATTTTATCACCTTTGGAAGAAATATGGTCAGTACAGGCGAAGAATATGAGCACCTACGTCGTACACACACAGGTTTAGACCAAAAGCCCGAAATTCGCAGTCAAGAAATGGAAAAACTTTACCAAATCGTTCGGGAAAACCTCATGAAGGCTTACCTAAAATATAGCGGCAGCTATAATTTGAGAGCTAACATAAAACAGCATTTCAATAAGGGCGACACTGTTTACAAAAAAGAGGTTCATCTGTCAGATAAATCTAAAAACTTTGTGGGCAAATTTGCGAACAAGTACAGTAAAGTACGTGTTCGGGAAGTAATTGGTTCCAATGTTTATCTCCTCGAAGATTTAAATGGGAAACCATTAACTGGTAGTTACCACGGCTCCTTTCTCAAGCGAGCCTAGTCGGTCGAGCTATGACGGTGCTTAGGGCGAAGCACATAAACCAGATTTCACAATAAAATACCCTTCGTGGTTTCAAAATCAGTCCAACGTTGAGAAGTTACTACGTATTACCTCCGTTGTTGACCAAACCCAGTTGTAAAGAATCCATACAGCATATACAAAAGCTTTCATTGTGATTCAGCATCACAGAGCAGCGCACCATATCCATTTTCGTTTACACTTGTTTTTCCAAATATTTTGTCAATATTTCAGCAGCCTTCCGCATACAATTTATCTCCAACGCATAAACTCACCATAAATCCTTTCTTTTAATCCATTTTTCAGTAAATAAGCATCCAAATTCCGGAAAATTCCGCTTTTGTAGATCATTTGAAACTCCATGCCTTTTCACTAAATCAGTTTTGTTTCTTTTTTTTTTTCAACTCTTGAGTTCAGTTTGACAGTTCTATTCAGAGTCAATGTTCGAAAAGTAGGTGCAGGCGATATTTTGAATTCGAATGAAAACTTTCGCTCTAAAGTGGTGTAGATTAGGGTAGGCAAGAAAAATCTCGTTGAAAGTAACGAGCTATTTTTTTTCGATTATTATCGAAAGTAATTCGGTTTGATAAATAAAGAAATAATTTCCAAATATGTTTGGAGTTAATTGGTCGGAAAACGAGAATAAATTTTCAGATATATCTGAAGTAAGTAGGTGAATAAATAAGTTCGATACGCTGATCATGAATCAGTTTAGAAAAGTTAGAGTTAGATTTGGTCTGAACTAAGCAATTGACCCCAGATTGGATTGTGCCGTTAACTGTTTTGCTATGTTCTAAAGTCAAAATAAGAGCATTTTCAAAAAAAAAAAAAAATACGTCAAAATAATTATAATATTTAATATTTTATGGGCTTATACCAGAATATTATAAAAATTATGAAATTTTTTTTAGAATTAAAAAATTTCATAATTTTTATAAAGTTAGAATGGGCGAAATGTAACGAAAAATATGTCCCACCCTAGTGGTTTCCTATAGTATTGTTGCTTTATGTTTGGGTGGTTACAGTGAACGAGAGTGTTTGAACTACTTTTACCCGCCTTCAGATAAGAGTCTCAGCCGGACTCAGACGCACGTCAGCAGTCTCCCTAGTCCAGGGAGTGGCGCTTAAGCTGCTGAACGGTTGTAAGTACATTTCGCTTCGTTACAAATTTTGTATCGGTTTCTCCCTCCCAGGTTTTAACCAAATAAAAAATTTGTAATGAGCAATAAAGAAATAAATCTCTCATAACTTATGAACTCACCCCAAAAGCCATTGGTAACCGAGTTTGTAGCTCGTTATTTTTAAACAAATATAAAACTACCTCACTGGGAGATAGATATCGTAGCATAAGTTATGCAAAAAATATGACTTGGTGCTACCCTCTTGAACCGAATGCCGTTCGACTGTAACAATTAGGTTGAAAGGGTTTTGATAAGTCGTTAGGCCGGATAGGTTGAAATACTAAAAGAGTCAATTGGTTAAAAGGCTCGTTGTGATGAACTGTTGGACTGAAATTGTCGTAATACTGAAAAATCATCATGCCAATGGGATGGTAGACTAAAATGGTCACTAGGACGAAAGGGTCTATAGACTTTCTTACATTACCAAACGAAACTTGGAGAGCCTAATGGGTTTATGTGCCCGTTTAGCAAGTTGTCGCCTGTCAAACCTGGGCAAAAGTTAGATGCAGAATATGTTTATGGTGACACTCCGTATGTTATCCGATCACGATGTTTATTTGTCGATGGACCTCATCATCGCCCATCAACACGGCGTGAGAAATGCAACCGTTTCTGGAATGCTATCCGCGCGTCGCTAAAAGTGGCATTAGCTGTCGTTTTTTCTCCTATTCACAATCCGGTTGGGGCCTCCCGGACCAATTGGAACACCATTTTCAGGTGATGAAACATGGTAGCGAACGGCTGTCCGCCCGCGTGAATGGCCAGTCTCACATTCCTATAATTGATTGGACTGGTTTTCCAGGATTGGGTCTGCGGAGGAAAAAATACGATACATTTGTAGAAAATCGGCTCATCATCTAGATTGTCGCAGGGAGGCGTGTGATTATCGACAGGAAAGGCGATAAATTCTTCATTAGCACCAAGTTGACGGCAGGCTCGATGAGAAACGAAAACCGTTTCGCCTCATCATTTCCATTGGGGAGTAATAATTGTTACCGCAACTTTGTATTGCCCACTATACTGCGAAATGGGTAAATAAAGAGTGAACTAGTTTGCCACCTTATGGCGTGTTTATCGGTATGTAGTCGTTATGGTTATATTGAGGGATGATTCGATTCAAGCATTGCACGTGGTTTCCTGAGTGGACATGATCTCAAACGTGACCATAAAGTGCTTCCATTGGACGAGATTTTTTAGGAAATGCATGGTATTGATGTAAATGATACAGTACTTATATGTTTCGTACAAATATATCGAAAAAACATGTTCAAATCGTGAAAACTTTGTGAAATTTAAACGGAGTTTGGAATCATCTGTTTTAGATACAATATTTAACTTAAACATAGTATTTTTAATGTTGCTCAACTAAACTAAACAATATTTAGTTTACAAGAAAATTCAGAAGGGTAATTTTTATCATTAAAATAGTTTGTTGTCAAAAAGATTGAAAAATAGCAAAATTTAGAAACTTGAGAAACGCTTATAGCATAGCATAGACTGAAATAGAGAAACGCTTATACATCAGAAACAGTTTCATAAAATAATTTTAAAACAGATGTTACACAATTCTAATATATAGGGTAACCAATATATTTTGTACCCCTATATATTTTGGACCTCCTGGGCCATTTTCCTGCAAATTTCCCAGTTTAAATCGAAATACCAACTCAATTCGCATTAGAAAGATAGGTCTATTACGCACTTGGGTCGACCTTTTGTACATGGAAAATGTGATAATTTTATCTGAAATTAATTTAATTTAATCGGTTCATGCATGCAACCGTTACAACACGTTACATACAGAAATTGAAGCTGTCAGAAATTCTTCAAATGTGAACAAAAACTTTTTTCAAATTTCTAAACTAAAAGGGTATAATTTCTTCGGATTTCCATTGTCAATCGATTGATTAGACGGATTAGACTATGGGCAAGCATATTATTAGTCAACGGGCTAAGTAAAGCCCCAATGATAAAACTTAAAATCTAATAGTACACGTTTTAAAAAATTCAACAAATGAACATGTCAACACTAATAGCTTTCACAAACAATAACTTACAAGAACGGACAAATTAGGAAGCACTTGAAAAAAACGAACTAAATCTCGTACGGAGCGAATGACGGGACAAATTGAAGTCAAACAAAGTGGCTACTCTGTTGAATACTCGCTGCATGCCATTGATAGCACCGTGAGTGCTGTAGTTTGTTCGCTGAAGCGGCAGTCGCAGCATAATAGAAATATAAGTAGTAAAACGCTAATGGCGTTGTTGTCACAAAACTGATTTTAACTATTATTACCTTAAATTACGGATTTCCATTGTTTGTTCAATACCATGTCGTTGTTTTGGTTTCTAAAATTAATCTGACACTTTGAGGCCCGGTACTCAAGCTGTCAGTTCGTGGCAAACTAGATGTTGGTAACACGAACTGCAGCGACATTAGCATTCTTAGGTTAATGCTTCTACTCGCAGCATAGACCTGTTCCTGAGAGCACGAGGTTGGACATTTATGTTGATTTCATTCAAAATATACGGGCGATCAATACGCCCCTGAAGTACGTCCGATAACAGTAACGCTCTTGCCGTATCTCGACGAACCGATAGTGACTCCAGATCGATCAATTGGCAACGACTTTGGTAGCTAGGCAGGCGAAAAGGATCCGACCAAGGTAATCGTCGCAGCGCATATCTCAAGAACCGTCGTTGAACAGACTCGATCCTTAAGACGCCGTTGTTGTAGTGGGGAGTCCAAACAACCGAACAGTATTCCAGAATGGAGCGAGATAGAGAACAGTACAAAGATTTCAGACAGTAAATGTCCGTGAACTCCTTAGCTGTTCTGAAGATGAATCCAAGTACTCTGGAGGCTTTACCAAGGGCGTAGTCCACATGTTGTTTGAACGATAGCTGTGCATCCAGGATCACTCCTAAATCCTTGACTTGGCTGACACGTTTGATTTCTTCTCCTGACAATGTATAACTGTGCAATATGTGCTGCTTTTTGCGCGAAAACGAAATAACTGAGCACTTTGACGGGTTCACTTCCATCCGATTTAGATTACACCAATCCGCAAAGGCATTCAGCTGTTGGTGGAGAATTTATTATACAACCAATGTCGTGGACTTTGTCGCCAAACGATAAAAAATGCCGGGGTCCAAAAACATTTTAAACGATATAACTGAGACAGGCAAAAATTGGGCCAACTTTGGAATGCTGTAACTTTGACAAAAATTTAATGTTTTCAATTCTTTAAGAAGTAATGGACTAATCTAGTTTTGAGGTGTATCCACGGAGATGAACTATGACCACCGGATACCGGTGATAATCCGGATTTCTGGAAGCATGTCTTATGCAGTAAAATTATGACGTGTTTTTAGCAAAGATCTCGGCTAAAAAATCAAAATTTTACTACACATGAAGATAGAAGATCAAATTGAGTCCTAACATTTTTAATAAATTCTTGTTTTTACTTGATAATACGAAAAAGCATGTTCTTGCAACTACTTTATCAATTTTTCCAGCTCAAATAACGGCTATAACATATTTAAAATTTGATTTCAAAAACGGTTCCAAATATGAACCTTGACACTTTTGATCATGTTTGACATTCACTTTGTCGACAAAAATACCATAGGGGTTTTAGTTTTAACACTGGGGTTGTTCCTATCTGACATTTCGATAAAGACACGAAAAACAAAATATACCCAAAATTTGAGTTTAAATCAAAAGGTGTGACAAAATCTCAAAAACCATTAACAAAAATGTTTTTTGAACTTAAACCAACGAAAATTATTTACAAATTCAGTAAACATGTGTTACTGGCCTAAACTTAAGTGTTTGGTAATAAAATTGAAACAGGGCTTTAGGACCCTATTCTGAAGCGATTGGTGCGCCAAGTATTAAGATCGGTCCAGAAACAATTAAGATATGGCCATTTCCCCGGAATCGGTGCCGGTACACACTGGGGCAGAATCGAAAAAACGCGGAAACAGCCTGTAATTCTTCGGAATGAAGAGATAGGCGTTTGGTGTCTTCAGCGAAAATGGTCCTTTCAATGAGACCAATGTTTTGAGTTTAAGGCATATATTTTTGTATTATTCGCATAAATGGTTCATATGCCATTTCGGCCAAATGGCATTTTAGGTGTATGGTTTCTTCGGCAAAGTTGTTTATTGTTTTATGCTGAAAATTATTGCTGAAGACGTCAAATTTCCAAGGCCTACTATTTTTAAAATATAGACAATTTTTGAGAAAATGGTGCTAAAAATCGTAATATTTGAGTTTTGCTTGTATTTTTTTTTTTTCAATTTAAATGCCATATATCGTCTATGACTATGTCATTTATTGGCATAAAGCAGGTCTGGAAAAATTGGATAGGAAAAATAAAATTTTGTTTAATTTTTTAAAGAATATTTCCAAAAAACAGGGATATTGCGTATAGGCCATTCTTGCGATCGGGCAAGTTCGGGCAGGTGTTTTCATCGCCATCCATTCACGAAAGATGAGAGCATTATTGTCTATTAATTTCTAGGATATGATATTTAATATATTTTTTCTAAGCGATCTGGACGTATGCTACCCAGGTAACCGATAAGCATTTGAATAAGCCGCCCAACAGAATACTTATAGCACTTGATTTGCTTTATGTTTTATTTGAGCAGTTTGATTGCTTAGCTGTCTTAAATCAGCAGAAGCACTGCTTTCTAAAATCACTCTGTTGTTAATAAGCATTTTCACTGCAAGGTATGTTTCAGTTTTGAGCAGCCGAAATGCTTGTTTATTGCTGTACAAGTGTTAAGAAAGAAGAGTACAGATTGCATGTTACTAATTATAAAAGTGTTCCGTCTCTATCATGCCAATGCCTCATGTGTGGGATGGCTTTGCCATCTGATGAAGTAGCGGAAGATATATGAAAAACAAACTACTTTTCGTTCTTTCACCTCTTTAACGCATGACGGTTTCACAAAAAATATCAGCTGAAGCCATACGAAGGAATAAAATCATTTGCACAATTTCATTTAATTTCAATTTTAATTTTATTCGAACGCGCCGGTATCAAGCTCGCTCTTACATATTTGCATCCTGCTGCACTGCTTAGGAACAAATTAACGGGTAGCTTAAGTAGGGTATTAAATTTTCGCTCGGCGCTGAATCTTCTGTGACATATTCTGCAGCACGGAGCACCATCGTTAGTTCTTTACCATCCATTAGTTCGTTAGTTCGAATCTCAATCCAGCATACAGTCAACAAAAAACTGCACCACATCAACAACAAAACATTAAAAATAGCAACGACGACAGAAAGAGAAAAGAGAAAGAGAATGGAGATGACAGGATTTTTATTTTGTTTTGTTCTCCATGGGTGGCGTTACTCTTTTTTGACAGTAATACACAACGTTTCTGAAGGAATAGCATTAATGCAGCCCGTTATTTCGCCAAAACCTGCTCTGGTGCAGCACTTAAGGCAGCTATAGGTTCAAAGAGCATTTAATGCATTGCCGTGCTGACGCATATAATGCTGTATGAATGCTATTTGGAATGCTTATTGGTTACTTGGGTAATGTTTAATATATTTTTTCAATGCTATCTGAAAGTTGACTATGCTATAAACATGCTTGAAGTAGAAGTTTTCCAATTGAAAGAATTCCAAATAATGATGAATATTCTTGCGGTTGTCAAACCTTGCACAGCTTCCCTATGTTGGACAGTTATTCATACCGCGTGCATGAAGTACTCGTAGCATATTGGATTTCAGTCAATGATTCCATAACGCAAACTTATCGCAATGCAGAAATGCATTCACTCTAATCAAAGATGAAATAAAGAAGATCATTTTGTTGGATTTACCTGAAATTTGATGGCAGGTTAGGTAATAAACAAACATATAAAATACTGAGAGTGTAACAAACAAACGAGTGCAAGTGTAATACAAGTTTGCCAAACTTCGGTACTGAGCGTACTACGGAGAAACCGAATATAGTACTCAAAACAATTTTATCAGTTTTTTCGAAAAATAGTGGGCTTTAGAAATTTGACATCTTTAGCAATTAATGTAAGCATAAAATAACGATTAAATTTGCCGAAGAAATCATATACAGTACTGGACAGAATAAAGTACGCATTGGCCGTTTTTCCATACAAAATGATCAAGTTTGGAGTCTTATATCTCAGTTTCTAGTTGTCCGATTGACCTGAAATTTTCACCGCAGCTTGAAAGTAACCTCAAATTTGCTAGGCTTGCAATTCAAAGTTTTTCATTAACGAACTTTTAAGTTATCGCAAATCTCAAATTTTGATAAAAATGACAAAATTTTAAAGTAAAAATAATTTTTTTAATGAAAATATTTAGAGCAATATGTCTATGTCCTTCTGCAAAAATGTACAATTTGATAAGACACACAAGTTTGCAGAACGCCATTTTTCGGTAAAACTGATTGTTTTCAAAATATTTTCAAATTTAAATTTTGCAATTTTTTGCAGATTGAGAGATTTTCAATAATTTAAAAGATTGTGTTTCAAATTGAGTAAAATCTATGTTATATCAAGTCTGTGGTGAAAATTTCAGATCAATCGGACCACTAAAAGCTATGATTCAGATCTCCGAACTTGACCATTTTGTATGGAAAAACGGCCAATGCGTACTTTATTCTGTCCAGTACTGTACATACCTAAATTTCCATTCGTCCGAAATGGTTTGATATAATGAGCATGGCGCTTAGGTCATTTTTGCGAATAGAGCAATGTAAAGGCAATGTATATAACACATATTTCAGTTAATGTAGCAACCAATAAACCGCAAGAATGTTAACAATTATTTTGAACTTTTGTTTTCATTGGAAACCTGCTACATTGTGATGTAAAATAATGTTTAACCTTTTTATAAGCTTAGCATACTTCCAGATCGCATAGAAAAAATATATTAAATATCATATCCTAGAAATTAATAGACAATAATGCTCTGATCTTTTGTGAGTGGATGGCGATGAAAACACCTGCCCGAACTTGCCCGATCGCAAGAATGGCCTATACGCAATATCCCTGTTTTTTGGAAATATTCTTTTAAAAATCAAACAAAATTTTATTTGTCCCATCCAATTTTTTCAAGACCTGCTTTATGCCAATAAATGACATAGTCATAGGCGATATATTGCATTTTAATTGAAAAAATACAAGCAAAACTCAAATATTACGGTTTTTAGCACCATTTTCTCAAAAATTGTCTATATTTTAAAAATAGTAGGCCTTGGAAATTTGACGTCTTCAGCAATAATTTTCAGCATAAAACAATAAACAACTTTGCTGAAGAAACCATACACCTAAAATGCCATTTGGCCGAAATGGCATATGAGCCATTTATGCGAATAATACAAAAATATATGACTTTAACTCAAAAAATCGGTCTCATTGAAAGGACCATTTTCGCTGAAGACACCAAATGTTTATCTCTTCATTCCGAAGAATTACAGGTTGTTTCCGCGTTTTTTCGATTCTGCCCCAGTGTGCGGTAGTGGATCCGAATTGGGATCAAACAATTTATTCACTCAAAATATGTCGCGCAATATTCTTTTCTCCCTAGCTTATCATAAAATACCCTATTATAAGTTAAAAATGAGTCTTGTACAGATTTGGCCACTCATGGCGCCGCCAAGTGCCCCGGGGGAACCTTGCATAGGGGACATTTCGATTTTCACACCAAAGCATATCATGCGACGGATCATTCTTCGTGTGTTGTCGTAAATAGGGCTCAAAATGGATAGTTGACTACACTGCCCATGCTCGCAATACAGTCCCATTTGAAAAATCAGCATGTCGAGAAAAACGCTTCCAAACATGATTGCAAATATTTTCGTTTCACCGCTGCTGAAAGTATTAAATCGTGGTGGCATTACACAGCACATCATCATTGATGTATTATAATATCACTAACAACTGAAATTCAGTTCAACTGGTTGTTTTTCATGTTCAAATACCTATAAAGTACAAGCCAATGGGACTCGTTATCCAAGTATTTCACTGACCAAACACAAATATACCCGCATACCAGTCCCATTACATGGGCTCGCTTACTTTGTTCTCGCCAATCTTGACACATTTACATTCAAGTTTACAATGGACCTGTTCACTGGTTCACTATTTGACGTTTTAGCGGTGCCGTGTTATTTATGTGACCGTGGTAACCAGTGAATTCAGCACCGCTCAAACGTCACATTAGTGAACTCGTGCATCGGTCCATGGACCTATGCACGAGTTCATTATCTGACATTTTAGCGGTGCCGTGTTGTTTATGTGACCATGGAAACCAGTGTATTCGGCACCGCTCAAACGTCAAATTAATGAACTCGTGCATCGGTCCATAGATCCCAAGGCATTTCACTTTTTGCAGCTCGAATCGTTGAATTGCAAATAGGCCTTTTCATGTGACAGATCCGTCTATGCATTTGTTTACATCGGTGGAGGACCGGTGCTAACACGGGCCTGTCATTTTCATAGAAGAAATGTCAAAGTGCTTTCCGATCAGCTGATTTGAGACGTCATTTGAATAGGCCTATAACCTTTGAAGTTATCAAGCTCTATGGTGGTAACAGTGATAGTGTTGAAGATTTTCCTGGATTTGATTTAGCTGTTTCAGTCAGCCAATTTGATAAGCTGGATGAATCCACTTGCAGCACGGAAATATTGGATTTGAACCATACCCAGAAATACAGTAGAACAAGTTTTGATCAGTCCAATGACGGAAGTTTTTGGCAGAGAATCGGCATATGTGGATATGAGGGTATTCCTACTGTGTGCCCGGAACCATCGTATTTCTTGTCATTAGATGTCGCAAATACTCAGATTGCCAATGGAAACCATGTCGACGATGCCAGCATCGATGTGCGCATTGTTGTGCTGGTCCAAAAATCCTACCTTTTACTTCTGTTAAATGATGAGTCTATCGGAGATTTCATTGTAATTTGTCCGGCGATCGAAATTAGTGATAGCATTGACTCTAAGGAAAGCTATTTTGTTTATATTTTTTGTTTAGAAGCTCGCAGGAATAAGATATGGTTCTACCACTTAGGGCAAGAAATGATTAAACTCACTTGCCTAACAAAAATAAACGTGGTTTGAAACACTGTAAAATGCATTATTTCTTTTACCAATGAAATGTAAACCATGATGCAAGATTACAAAACTTATAATAGGAATAGGTTTACTTTAATTTATTCGTATTCCACTAATGGGACTGTTATGCGGGTACTTTCAAAATGGGACGTACATGGTTTGGTGTTTTTTTCGCATTTTGTCCATACAAAAACTCAAATTTAAACATAAATATGAAAAGTACACTATAAATAAACACCATTTACGAAGCTAACTCAAAAGTGGTGAAAATTCATATGGGACTGTTATGCGAGTATGGGCAGTACAGTAGGGGCCCAGATAGCCGTAGCGGTAAACGCGCAGCTATTCAGCAAGACCAAGCTGAGGGTCGTGGGTTCGAATCCCACCGATCGAGGATCTTTTCGGATTGGAAATTTTCTCGACATCCCAGGGCATAGAGTATCATCGTACCTGCCACACGATATACACATGCAAAAATGGTCAATCGGCATAGAAAGCTCTCAGTTAATAACTGTGGAAGTACTCATAAGAACACTAAGCTGAGAAACAAGCTTTGTCCCAGTGGGGACGTAACAGGTCGGACTCGATTATCCGGAGACTCGATTATCCGGGATTCGATTATCCGAAATTTTAGACTCGATTATCCGAAATTTGTTTTTTGATGTTCTTGTTTTTCAATTTTTATGCATAAATCTGAGATAATTTGGTATTGCAATATACAATATGAATGGTTTTGCAGTTTTGAACGTATTTCAAAGAAGAGGGGTTTGGAGAAGTGTTTTTTTGTGTATGCTAATTGAATTTTTTTTTTCTTGTAAAGACCCCTACTGTTCCTAGAAATAATTTCTGGCTACGCCACCGCATCATATAATTAAAACAACGAAAAAAGATAATATTTAAGTTATTTTATCGAAGATTTAAATTTTTTCTTAGTGATTCGATTATCCGGAGGATTCGATTATCCGAAGTGAAAAAAAAATCGATACTCCGGATAATCGAGTCCGACCTGTATTCTTATTTATAGGTTTCCTAATGAATAGTCGATCTGAAAAAATGTCCGAGGAATCAAATATATACTTGAATTTAAGAAAATGCAAATCCATTAAAATCGTGAAGAACGAACCGTCATAAAGCATTTTCTGGTGTGGAAACACAAATTTCCTCTATTATAGTTCATTAAGTAAATAAGAATTAAAAAATTGCCGTCATTTGATTTTGTGTTGTATTTAAGCACAATTATCCATATTACAGATTCTAAGTTACTCTATTCATAACAATGCATAAGGAAAGACACGTCACACGATCTGTTTTAGCGTTAAAACACAATTGTTCCTAATTACAGGTTTCCTCTTGAACTTCCGGTGTTCCCAAAAGTGGCCACTTAAATAAAATATGCATTCTCAGTCTATTGTTATCCTATTCATGTAGCAAATAGTAATTAAATGCTTCACTTTTCTAGCGCGAAAACAAGGGATACGCGTTTCGGACGACAACTTCGGATATCGTAAACTTTCAGATACGGGGATAGAATTCAAAACGCATATTCTATAAAAACGTGACCGAACGATAGCTCTCACTTTCAGATACTGACTCTATATTCGTATGCTTCTCCTCGCGGGGTGATGTTCGGGTGCTGTGTGGAACTGGTAGATCATATGGGGATGCTCAAGATAGTCCTACAAATCGGCCATCCTGACCACCATCCGACCCGGATGGTGTAATCTGATCGGCAGCATCCCCTCTGGTTTGCTCTTCATCGTAGTCGTAGATATCTTCGTCTTCATCTTCGCCTGGTACAAACCGCTTCATGAATTCCGCACATGTCGATGTCCGCTTGGGTCCTTCCTCATTCCCGACCTTTTCAACGTCGTATCTGTCATTTCTTTTCTTCTTAATTACGCGATATGGTCCAAGAAATTTCCGAGCGATTTTCAAATGGGTGCCAAATTGAGTACGACTTATCGCAACTAAATCACCAACTTCATAATCTTCTGCATCTTTTCTATTATGATCGAATTGTTTTTTCATTTTTCTCTGCGAATCTTCTATACTGGCCCTTGCCATCTTCCTAATTTCATCCCTAGATTCTTCGAAAATTCTTATCCATTCCTGCTCAATTATTTCTGCTAGTTTTATGTCTTCTGGAGCTTTCATTTTAGTACCAAACAATAATTCGAAAGGGGTTCGTGCTATGCTTCGTTGGAGAGTATTGTTCAAAAATCTTTGAAGGTTTCCAATATAACGATACCAGTTTTCCGGATTTTCAACTGAAAGCTTAGCTAGAGCGGGTACAATGACTCCATGAATCCTCTCAACTTGGCCGTTGCCACGTGGTACCCCTGTTGTAATTTGTAAATGTTCAATACCTTCGGTTTCACAATAATCTTGAAAAGCAGTTGATGTAAAAGCAGCTCCTCTATCGGAAATAATTCTCTTTGGATTACCAAATACACATCGTTGAATTTCTAACTTTTTCAATACTTCATCAGCTGTTGTAGATTTAACAGGGTATATCCAAACAAATTTACTGAAAGCATCTATTACAGTGAAAATATATCTATAATGCTTTTTCGATGCTGTCAGTGGTCCTAAGTGATCGATATGATATGTCGATAGTGGTACTTCATCTTTAGGAATAGGGTAAAGATATCCTTCTTTTTTTCCAACTTTGCGACCAGCTAATATGCAAGAAACACAACTTTTAACAAATTTATCTAGTTTGAATGGTAAATTCTCGATCCAGTACTCCCTTGTTAAGAGTTCACTCATTTTTTTCACTCCAAAATGACCTTGTTCATGAATATTTCTTATAACTGAATGTTGCATCGAACTAGGAATAACTAAAAGTTTTCCACCATTAAAATACTTGTATAATATTCCATGATCTACTAAATAGTCGTAAAATGGTTCTGTTTTTAAAACTTTCATTATTGCCGACAGTCTCTCATCTTTCTGTTGACACGCTTTAATTTGTTCTATTATATTACTTTGTAATAGCAATACTACAGGATTTCTACTAAGTGCATCTACGTGTTTCATGCGAGAACCAGGGCGATGTTCTAATGTGTATTCGTATTCTTCGAGTAGCAATGCCCACCCAGCAATTCTTGGGGATATATCTTTCTTCTCCATCGTCATCTTGAAAGCCGCACAATCTGTTACAATAGTAAACGAAATTCCTAGCAAATAAACTCTAAACTTTTTCAAGGCTGAAATCACTGCTAAAACTTCTAATTCGTAACTCGGATAGTTGGCCTCAGCAGGTGATGTTTTTCTGCTGTAAAAATAAACTGGGTGAAATGTATTTTCTCCGGCAAATTTCTGCAACAAAATTGCTCCATATCCAATTCTACTTGCATCCGTATGAAGCTCAGTAACAGCATTTGGGCAGTATAGCCTTAGTGTTGGTCTATCGCACAACGCCAGTTTCAATTTCTCCATAGCATTACGTTGTTCTGGTCCAAAGCAAAATATAACGTCTTTACGCAACAAATCAGTCAATGGCTTAGCAATTACCGAATAGCCTTCAATAAATTTTCTAAAATATCCTGTCAATCCCAAAAATTGTTGTATTTCTTTATGGTTTTTAGGTTCAGGGAATTTCGATACTGCATCAGTTTTTTCACTCATTGGACGAATGTTTCCATCTTCTATTTCATATCCCAAGTGCTGTATTCTTCGCATCAAAAACTGACATTTTTTCCATTTGACTTTTAATCCATGATCTTGTGCTACTTTCAACACCATCGCTAATCTCTCCAATGCATCTTCTTCATTTTCAGCTGGTATCAATATATCATCAATGTAAACTACAACAATCTTCTTATCAATTAGGTCTCGAAAAATATCATTTACAAATCGTTGAAAAACTGTGGGCGAGGTACATAATCCAAAAGGTGTTCTTAAAAACTCAAACTGTCCTGCAGGAGTAACAAATGACGTATATTTTATGCTGTCTTCTTCAACCGGTACATGAAAAAAACCATTTTCTAAATCTAATGTTGAAAATACTCGTGCTGAATGCAAATCATCAATTATGTCCTCAATTAAAGGAATCGGAAAATGATCCCGCACAATAATTTTGTTTAATTTACGATAATCAACACATAGTCGTCTTGTTCCATCCTTTTTATGAGCTAATACAATAGGGCTACTGTATTCAGAAGTACTCGGACGGATGATTCCATCTTCTTGCCATTTATCTATTTGTTCTTGCACTATTTTCTTCTCTAGCGGAGCTAACCGTCGTGGCAATTGCTGAATAGGTGATTCATTTTTGACTACTATTTTCAGTTTAACTCTAGTTGTTTCTACTTGTCGCGGAGAATAGTTTTCTATCATTTCTTTAACCTTATCACGCACAAAATTATCTTCAATATGTTCTAAACAATCATCGGAAACATCGTCCGTTCTTATTCTCAACGCAAAATGTTCCTCCTTCGGGCTGAACTTTGCCCCATCAGCCGTGACACTAACATCACCGAATTCCAATAAATTTCTACCCAACAATATATCATGTGGCAAATCTTCATCTCTTAAAATGTCAAATGTAATTCTTAATGGTGAGTTTTCTACCTCTATATCTAGTGAAACGCTTCCTAACGTCCATATTCCTCCTTTGAGCGTCAATAAACGCTTACGATCATTGTGATCCATCTTCAAATTCAATTTATTTATCCAGTCTTCCTTTAATAAAGACACATCTGAACCAGAATCAAAAAAAGCATGAAAGGGATTTGTCCCAACCATTATTGTCAAATAGGTACCCTTGGATACAGCAGTGTTAGATCTACAGATATTAGCGTTTTTATTTCCAAACTTCTTCGGGCATTCTCTAGAGATATGACCATCTCTTCCACAACTATAACAGTTTATTGATCTTGGTGGACTTTTGAATCTATTTGAGAAATTTCTATTATAGCCATTAGGCTTTCCGCTAAAGTTTCCGTCCCTGCCATATTTACTGTCTTTTATACTTTGATACACACGAAGTTTTTCTCTAAACTCATCCAAGGTCTTCGATCCATACAAAATAGTTTTGTCTGGTCCATTGTCATTTATTCCGTTAATGGTGTAGGTAATAATCGACGAAATATCCACATTGGCCTTCGCCCCAATTTCCCGCATTTGCAAAAAGTACTCTAAGACATTTTCACCTAAATTTCTTCTGCGATTTCGCAGTCTTTCATGCACCACAGCGCAATTTTCTGAAAACTCAAATTCTTTCATCAAAAAGTCTTTTAACATTCTCCAATTAGAGACATTGTTAGTAGTGTTCAATGACATTTTAGCTAAACCTGTTAATTTACGCTTTGCAATCACAAACTTACGTAGCTCTGTCAAGCCAATAGAATCAGACAATTCCTCAAAATCAGCAATCCATTTTTGTACAGGATAAAATTCAGTACCCGAAAATTCTGAAAAGGCAGTCTCTGCTTCACTTACCGATAATCGGGGTTCAATTTCTCTAGCCATGTCATGCGCATGGGCCTCCATGTGGTAATCACCACGCAAGCCACCGTACGCCACAGAGCCATTGCAGCTCCCACTCACTCTCTCTATAGCGTGTCGGCCTTCACCGATCCCAACGTTATCGTTTTCACACGCACGATTGCGGTTATTTAGCTGATTTTGTACATTTTCTGGAGTAACCGAATTATTGTTTGGACCATTGCCCAACAAATCATTATTTGCCACGCCATTCGCAACACCTGGATAAATATTTCTTCCCAAAACACTACCATCAGCACGACCGTCGCCGTCACTCAATTCGTCATTCTCAGCATTCACTCTAGCGTTTATCACTACTTGGTTATTTGCCGTACAGTTAGCATGGCTTCTAATATGCCTATTTTCATCATACCCACCCGAACTATCTCCATTAGGAGTGCTTGCCTGTTGGGGCACCATTGAGCCAGAGCGAATTTCTTCAACAGCAGAATTTAAACGGGTTGTTTCTGCCCTCATATAGTTCATCTCAGTGCGCAACGCACTAAGCTCCTGTGTCAAGTTATTCACAGTCGTATTAGAAAAATTCAATTGATCTATTAATCGCGTAAAAGTGTTTTCCATCATATTTAATTTCATTTCACATGTAGCAGCGGAAAATTGCACTTGGGGATCAGGAGCATTGGAAGCAGGGGGTGACCCGCCGCTGCTAGGCCGAAAAGGCGGAATGCTGCTGTCCTGCATTGTCACTATCACTTCCGAACGAAATAGTCACAAGAAAGAAAGAGAACGCTTTTTTTTCTCCGTTTACCGGCACTGAAACACACGCTTCCAAGTTGTTGTTTATTTTTTGCACCGTACAATGACCCTTAACCCCGGGTCAACTTTGAAGATTGGATTCTGCTTCTTGTAATTGAGTTCACAATAAGGGGTTTTACGATGGTAAAATTAAATTCAAAGAACACTTTTGTTCTCTTTTTGTCTGGCTAATTATTTTACACTGCCGCTATATTATAAAAAAAAAATAATCCGAATTCACTTATCACTAATTAATTCAATTTAATATCTTAGCACTAATTTATTCAATTCAAAATTAAGTTCAATCAAATTCAGTTCTCTTAAAGTTAATATTTCTTTGCAATGCAATTTCAAGGTTCGATTTCACGACAATTCTTCTAAACTTCCCGCCCACCGGCGCACATTAACGACTATCGCGACAGTTTCTTCCCGCGTTCCCGGACGAGCCCCCAAATTTGTAGCAAATAGTAATTAAATGCTTCACTTTTCTAGCGCGAAAACAAGGGATACGCGTTTCGGACGACAACTTCGGATATCGTAAACTTTCAGATACGGGGATAGAATTCAAAACGTATATTCTATAAAAACGTGACCGAACGATAGCTCTCACTTTCAGATACTGACTCTATATTCGTATGCTTCTCCTCGCGGGGTGATGTTCGGGTGCTGTGTGGAACTGGTAGATCATATGGGGATGCTCAAGATAGTCCTACATTCATGACAATAAATGAAGAATCAGCCATCGCATGGTATGAATTGGAATTGAATTCCAATTGTACAGAATCTCAGATTCCCTCGGGGACATACGATGGTCCCAAAAGTGGCCACTCTACTCAAATATCCATTTTCAGTCTATAGTTAACCTATTCATGAAAAATGAGCCATCTCATGATGTTTATTGGATTCCAATTTTCTCCAATTACAGGCTCGCTCGAGGACATCCGGTGGTCTCAAAAGTGACCACAATAATTAAATATACACTTTGAGTCTACAGTTGCCCTATTTACGACAAGACATGAAGAACGAGCCGTCGCATAATATGTTTTGGTGTAAAAATCGAAATGTCCCCAATGATTGGGTCCTTAGGGAACTAAAGGAGGTCCCCAAAGTGGCCATTCTAGTTAAATATCCATTTTCGGTCTAAGGTTGACCTATTCATGACTAGACATGAAAAATGAGCCGTCGCACGATGAGTATTGGAGCTCAATTCCAATTGTCCCCAATCATAGGTTTCCTAGATATTTTGTTATACCAATTCATGCGGACTTATAATCATGTATCAAGTAGATACGTTTAATGTTAAAACAATTTTGTAAGTGAATTTTGATATAAATTCTGTTATTTTATGAACAATATCTAATCCACGTTCTCTATTAACATTTTCGAATCAAGTTCCAACTGCAATGATGCCAAACAGTAGCTTGGATGTCGATTTTCATGTGTTCACATACCTACTATCAAAGTTATCCCATATCCGATAATCGACTTTCAAAATTATCTGTACATTCATAATGAATCATTATGCAATCTTCTAATTGCAATCGATAACTGAGATACCAATACTTGTTTTAAAAATATGAAATAAAAATCTTTTCAACTGAATGCAGAAATATGCAGAAGACCACGTTTTGATTAAAACTCTGGATAATAATTTATTATTGCTTTCAATTCTAATTGTAAACGTTGTTTTCAACAAAATTTCTAAAAATTGGCAGGTTAAAACATAAATGAAACAAATAATGTAAATCCATTTAATGTAACAGTTCAATTCAAACTAGAAATCAGTTTGTCGCTAGTACCTAGAAGCTGTGAAATTGGTTGATTTGAACTAAAATTTATTTGCATTTACAATATATTTTTCAGAGTGTGCATTCAACATTATCATTTATTGAATTGCAACAAAACCAAATGCATAAACATCTGCTATTAGCCACAGATGATGTTCAGAATGCATATAATAGCAACAGTGCTCACCTATGCACAAGAATCAGCTCAAACTTGACTAGTAAACTTGCGGTAGATGTGGTATACATTATGCAAATGTACATCAGTGATCCAAGTTAGACCATTTCAGAAAAAAAGAGAGACATGTTGTATTTTCGGCAGCTTTGTTCTCTTAGTCATGTTTTTTTTTTTTAATTTTAAAATAATTACATCAACAGTTTTGCTTATAAGCGCGTCTCACTGCCGAATTTAAGATGATTTGACCAAAAAAAAAGTCCATATCGAAGAGATCAAAACCTCTAAAAATGCGTAAGTTCCCCTACATTATAAGACAAGGTGGATTATGTTTTAGAAAGAGTGACATGATATTTCGGTTTGTTCGTTTACATTCTCCTATTATTTGCTATAACGAATTCAGTTGAACTTTGGATATCGAATTCAATTATTTTCAAAAATATATTTAATGCTAAAAACACTACATTGTAGCACTTTTGGTTATGTAGGTGCATATTCATACAATGAAAAAAAAGTTGAATCACAACAAAAATTTAAATACGTCCATAAATATAAATTGAAAATTATAATAGATTTGAGTCAGTCTATAACGACAACTTAGTTGAATGTGATGGTTATCCTATCATGCTCGTATGTATAAAAGATAGCTCTCGATGAGGTTTCAATTACGACACTTGTTCGATTAGTAGCCATAATGAGGTTCTTTTTAAAACATGATAACTTAATTAAACCGCTACCCAGCAAAGTTTGCATTTTTTTTCACCCTTTGCTGACGGAAATTGGCACCCTCAGTGAATCAAAATTGCCGTTATTTAAACAGAATAATCGCCTGGAGTAATTTCATCCGATGAGATATGGCTTTTTGCATGTCTGAACGACAGCTCTGGTCTTACATTGTAAGCTTCGTGGTGTATCGGCGTCACCCTGGTCTGCAGTGACAGAATTAATTTGCGCTAGCTCTACATTGAAGTGTAAGATATTTTTTAAATACGTTTGTTTGCATACTGCTTAGCTAATGGGGCCCAATTTTACGACTAAAAATTATTTGTTATAAAAGCAGCTACCAGCACATCCATCGCAGTAGGTGACGACTGCTGAAGATGCTTTCTTCACTGCTTGCTTTGGTTGGCCTCGTTCTGTTGCAGACCCTGCCAACTGCCGAAGCAACGTTCGATTTGATGTTCGTGTTCAAGGTCTGTGTACTGATATGATTTTATAATCAGATTTCAATTTAGAATAACTTCATAATTTCACGGATTCTCAACAGATTGCGTGGGACTTTTTTCTCAGAGTGATGGGAGAGTTCAGCATCGGCAATGATACCATCAAACCACCAGTAGCACAGTTATCAGAGAACGTGAAGTCCATTGACGGAAAAGCAATGACTGGTGTAGTTTCGACTGATGTCGATCAAGAAGATACTCCATTGTCTGCGTATCTAAAACTTATGCTCATATTGAAACATAAATAAAAACTCTTAAAGATATTTCATTTTGTTTTTTTTTTTCAATTAATACCTTACATGCAGTTTGCCTTTTGGACACTAGGAGAGGTATGGTTTAAAAAATCTATTATGCTTACTATCTAATCGTTCAAACGTTTGTTCGGTTTCTGGGTCAATGTGAACCCAGAGTACTTTGAATAGATGTATCTTTGTTTGTATTGTTGGTGAACCGATTTATCACTTTTTTCACACGTTGCACAATGGTCCATACGAAAAGTTGTCTTAATTTGCCAAAAACGATTTTTATATTTTTAATTATTTTCAAACATATCTTAGTAATTATATTCCTATGATTCTTGATTTAAATTTTATTTATTTATTTTTATGCCGCCGAACCTATGTAAAATAGAAAATATGATATTAAAGCAAAGTACGCAAATAATATGTTGGGAAATTAATAAATCTCGAGTGTTATGCACCAGTTCATGGTTCAACACTCTTATCGCACATTAGGATGAAATAAGGCTTAAGTTCTAGTAATATTCAATATAAAACCTTAGTAACTTTGATGATTTTTAACTTAAAAAGCAAGTTGTGTTGCGTCATGTCACCGCCATTTCGAATACTACACATTAAAAAGCACCCTTAGATTTCACGAATACCGTTTATTTTTCTTGTTTTCTGGTTTTTGAATTAGAGATGTTTGGGAAACATCTTAGCCGAGTGGTTAGAGTCCGCATAATGGAAATTTCCTTGACTTCCCTGGGCATAGAGTATCATCGTACTTGCCACATGATATACGAATGCGAAAATGGCAACTTTGGCAAAGAAAGCTCTCAGTTAATAATTGTTGAAGTGCTTATAAGAACACTTAGCTGAGAAGCAGGCTTTGTCCCAAGTAAGGACGTTAATGCCAAGAAGAAGAAAAAATTTGCATATATTTTTGACGATATCTTTATTCAATTATGATACATACAGTCAAAATTACTCTTCCTTGTTCGATACCGTAAAACGGGGTAACTTCGATTTTTTTTTCGAAGAACACTCGAATATTTATGCATGTTGTTTCAAAGAATTACAATTTATATTTTTGAAACAAGTACTGGCATCCTAGCTATCGATTGCCATTGATAGATTGCCAAAACATTTATTTTGAATGGATAGGGGAACTTACGTATTCTCGGCAGCTTAAGCCGATGCCGTGCTTCTTTTGTAATTTTCTCGGACATCAGCAGATAAATTCCGTGTTTGTCTATTTACATTTATGCGTTGCTCAATCCTCTATCGATTCACAGCGACAGACTTGTCAAAATGCTTTTGGAAACGTTTTTACAACGCTGCGAACGTTCCTTGTCAGTGTGACTATTGTATGCAGCCTCATTCTCTTCGGCAGCTCTCCCATAACAACTGCTGGTAAATCTCTTCGGCAGCTCCAAATCAGTCGCATTTTGAAGAGTGCTCATTTGAATTGATGGCATCTCCGGCGATATCGTTTGTTTAGTCTCGGAATTCTCGCCAGCGAGAAGCGAGAAGAACAAAGAATCATCTAAATGTTTCCACTGATGTGTTTTGATAGAAATTACTGTGTATTTGGCGTTTGAAATTTGGTTGCCGATAATAGTCGAATGGTGCCGAAGCCGTAAGTCTCCCTATATAATTGTTCATATAATCGAAAGTCGGTTTTCTGCTTTGGGGTTACTTTGATAATGCAGTATTAATCGAACAAAATTGAATGAATTACATAATATTTATAGGGCATTGCATACCTCTAGGCGTTTAACGTTATATGGAAATTTCTGACTTATGTAGATTACAAAAATGGTCCCAGTTTGTGAAAATGCTTTTCGCCAAGAAATTGAGACCATATTCAATTTCTATAATAATTCAAAGATCACTTATCACAACTATTCAAATCTACATCAAATAGTGATCGTAGAACAGATTGTTTATAAGCGTATAGAAAATGCTGAAATCGTACCAATTTTTCATATTCGTATATAAAGCCCCATATTCAAATGCAAACAGCTCTTACCTAAAGTGTCACACTAATATTTTGCATTCGTTTCGCTTAACACTAATTTAGCTTTGTTTGTTTTGCTTAACCGATTAACAGAAATATGGATATTTCGTTTAGTATATGGTGGGTAACGCACTATCAAAGTTAACCGCATTATCAAATATACCCCGTTTTACGGAATATCTGTCAAAACACTGGATAGCATTAAAACATGCCCTAAGGACTGTTCATTTAAGAAAGTGGACACCTAAATATTAGCATTTTGGTGTAAAAATTCCATAAAAACAAATAAAATTTTGTTTCAGTGTGGCGACTCTCATTTTTTTTCTGCACAAATGGTGTACAGAAAAACTGCCGTTCCGAGATTTGGCTTAAATCGCGAAGTGTCCAAATTGATTTTTTTCAACGCTGTGGCCAAAACAGATATTCCTGACGACGTACGATACATCCCAACAGAAAAATTTGGGAAAAATGATTTGGTATGGCAAGCAATTTGCTCCTGCGGTATGAAAGTACTACATATTTCACGACGGGTTCAATCAACGGCGGAAATTACAGAACTGAATGCATTAAAAAATGGCTTCTGCCCATCTACTGAAAGCACACCATGCCTCCATTGTTTTTGCCAGACCTAGCATCGGCTCACTATGCTTCAGCTACTTTGGAGATGCTCAAAAAGGAATAAGTCGAATTTGTAGAAAAATGATCGAATCCATCAAATTGCTCAGAACTACGCCTCATTGAAACATATTGGGCAATAATCAAACGGCATCTTAAGAAGGATGGAAGAGAAGCAAGCTTCATCGATTTTTTTCAGAAAATGTGGTCAGCAGTTCAAAAAGCAGTTCAAAAAGTTCCGAAAAAAGTTGTGCAGAATTTTATGGGAGGTATCAAAAGAAAAGTAAGAGCATTCTCCAGCAATGCTCAATAAATGTTCAAATTTATGTGAATTTGATCAAAATTACGTTGATTTCTATGTATTTTAGGTAAACTCATGAATTTGTTTGAAAATAAACAGTTTACTGTAAAAAACAAGTGTCCACTTTCTTGAATGAACAGTCCTTATATGTGAATATAGAGCCAATATAGTGTTTATCTAATACTTGTATGCATCAGACGTAGAAGCATTAATGATGCAGTAATAGGGTTTCTATACAGTGAAAGTGCTGTTTTAGGCGTGTCTACATTTGTAGTGCTATATGATGCCTGAATGTCTATGATAATGATTTAGGGCTTAATATGCGTGCTTATGATTACATTGGTTATTAACATTTTGTTAACAATATATCACATTTATTTTGCCGTAGCAATTCAGAATTTTTACATGTGAATTTAATTCACCTACTTATAAGAGAGAAAAAGGTATTCAATAAACTTCCCAACTAACAATTAGTGCAAATGTAAACATTCTCTAAGCCCTCTTTATATGGCTTTATGCTGAGTAAAGGCGCTGTACATATGAACACGAAAGCGTCTAAGCGATCTTTTTACCAACAAATCTGGCGAATCTACTCAGCTATTTTTAAGCTTAGTTGGCAGCTCTTATGCATACCGATCATTGCTCTATCTCGATAGTTTTAAGACAAATACAGTGAAACCCCCATGAGTCGACATTGAAGGGACCATCGACTCATGGAAATATCGAGTCATGGAACAGCAATCCTTTGGAAAGCTGCTTCTAGGGACCATCATAGTAACCATGAAATTTTGTTTTTAGTATGGTTCCATGAGTCGATATCGAGACATGGAACATCGACTCATGGAGGTATCACTGTAGCTGTGTTTACAACTTCGGAAGGCGCTTTCTCATCTTGAAATTTAAATTGTTATCTACTAGGAGCCTAAATCCAAATATTGTTGACTGAAATTGTCTATTGTTCCACGATTCGAAATCACAACTTTTGTTCGGGTTTCCCATGGAATTTTGTTTACACGCGTTCAAAACAAAATCGTAAAACCACTTGCCCTGACATGGCGCTTTACGATCTCTTAAGCATAAAGTTACAACCGAACAGTAACCTCACATCGATTGCGGCGCGGTGTACGTAAATAATCCGAAGAATAAGCGTGAGACGTTCAATTAGAGCGAATGCAGTCAGTCAACTTATATGGCTAATTTTACGACCCTTCTGAAAATTGCGCACCACCACCGGTTGATATAACGTTTAAGGTTTCATAAATTACGAAAGCTTCCGAGAAAAACCGCGCGTAGTGGTAAAGCGAGAATACTTAACATCTTAACATGTTTCTGTTTACTCACTTGTTTAGCGGCGGCGCCTATCGTCGTGTAGTGTTACGAACCTTTTGAGCAGGGTTGGTAGCGGGCCAAGCGTCTTAAAAATAGAAGCTTCAGGGGACCTCATACCTGAAAAAAGAGATAAAAGATGGAATAAGCAGAAACCAAAATAAGACCACAGGGAGACCAAAATTTCCTCAAAAATCTCTGAGATGAAATTCCTGACTGTAAAATAATTGAGTGTTCTTCTTGAGCCACTATAAAGTTGCACTAGAATTCACTACAAGGAAAAAATGGAAAAGGACCATTTTGACTAGAAAATGGACTGAAGAAATTTTCGATTGAAAATGGTCTCTAAATAGAGATTTGATATCAGCCCTGCCTTGCGTGATTTCGTTTACGATCCTGCTACCGACTGGTGGTGTGGCTAATCAATGGACATCAATGAAGAACCCATGGGCCCCCAAGAGTCCATGCCACTACTGCCGCCATATACATGAAATGGACCATAAAATCAATTCATTCAATCAACCAACGGCCGGACGCATCGTAAAAGTCTTTCTCGTCGTTTTGTATTTTTCAAACCTTCATAGTCGTTCAATCATCAAACTTGTTGGTTGGTTTATCGCACATGTTCGTGCGAGAGAGTGGAGCATGTTTTCGTGCAATCAGAGATCAACGACTGATCAGAAGAGAGACGTTACTTTCCTGCAATGTTGTATGCAATCTTTTGGCGCAAAAACTTGCATTACGTCTGCTTGTAGGGGCTCCTGGGGTAATATGCACTGCCGAGGCAAAACGCACCCTGTCAGTTTCTCTGAAATAAACGAGTTTTGAGAGAAAAACACTATGCGGATCGATGAAACGTTGCAAATTGTTGACACCCTGAGAATTTGATACATTTTTGAAAACTTAACAAGGAGATAGAGCAATAAATTCGAAAAGCACGATTCTGATGTAACTTTCCAGATCATTTCACTTGTTGTTTTGAAAGCGATGAATTGATAATTTTCACAACCTTTCACCATAAAACAGATGATTAGAGACTGGATAAGTTGTTGATTACATGATTTGGCAAAATAACACAACGATTTCTATTTTACATAACATTTTCTGTTAAGCGCCCGGTTGGGGCAACATGCACTCCATCGGTTGGGGCAGAACGATCCAGCCCAAAATAAACTACAATCACGAAAGTTAGGTTCTTTGAAGTCTTTACTAATGTATTTATGCACAATTATATCATCTTATACACGAAAACTATCAAAAAATCGTGTTTTTACGATAAATAAAATTACGTTTAAAACACGATGGTGCATCTTGCCTAGTTGTTGTGGTGCATCATGCCCCTTTGTTTAGGTGCGTCTTGCCTCAATGTTGTGGTGCGTTCTGCCCCAAAAAGCGGTGCATCATGCCCCGCATAAATCCTAATTCACGCAAAAGTAGTGTTTGAAAAAAGTTAAATTTCCCACCAATCTAAATTAATTATGATGAAAATTCGCTCAACACCATGTAGGGTGAACCCAAACCAACTAGATTCGTGTATTAAAACACTACATGCATGTTGTTTAGTGTTCATTTCGGCACATTTTCCTTAAGTGGTGCATATTACCCCAGGAACCCCTAAATTCCTGCATTGCATTCTGCTGCATCCAGTGCAAGTGCGCCAACAACCTAACAGATAGGGTTCATTAAGGCCGCACGGGACGTCATCATAATCACCCTATCCATTTCAAGAAGCAAATCCCAAGAACCACTCCATATATCGATGCGAAAATGTATCACTATGATTCTATATATGTAGTGCACAACCCGATAAATTTTCAGCTTCATCGGATCACTAAAACTCGAGATTTGCTTCCACAAAGTTTTGATGATTATTGTTAGAGTGAGACGAAAGATAGGGAAAATAACACGGTCTCCCGTGTCCCCTTAAACCGAAAATCACTCATCTCAGGAATGCGAAGTATTTCCTGAACTTTGCGAAGAACCTTTTTAGCTGGCGTTGTTTCGGCACATTCAATGCTCTTCACTTTTCAATTCTGTTCGCAAAGAAGAGCAACAACTTTTTGGAAATGCATAAGGCAATGCATCCGATTGTTGCATTTTTCATCATATTGTTTGACATGCCGGCAGTGCATGCTTTGCATAATTTAACAAGATCGGTTTCTGCTGTGCAAGAGAATTCTTGTTCTGGGGACATTTGTAAGTCACGTGACCACTAATGAAAAAGAGATGTACGTTGATTTCGTCAAATCCAATAGCTGAAGTAATCTGAAGATACGAATTGGATGGTACGTCATTTCCCATGAAGTCGTTCGGCACAAACATAATTTGGCGTCGTGATCATTTGATCCATGGCTTTAAATTTGACGTAATGGATGACAGTTTTCTGGTCTATTTTTATTGGAGCAGGCTTACTGCTTGGTCCATTTTTGGTCAGATTTAGACCAAGATTTGATTTGATATTACGTTTGTTTATCAATTCGGATTTTCTCCCTGAAACCGCCACCGCAGACCGCCACCGTCTCTGATCTCTGATCGTGAAGGTGCAAAAGTTAAGAGTGATTTGAGAAGGAAAGGCGATCATCAGGTTATTTATCCAGGTAATCCTTTAGAAAATCTTGTAGGAATTCGTCCAATGATTCCACCACTAATTTCTACAACAAAACGTCTAAAGATTCCTCAACGAAGTCCTACTGCAGAAATCTCCAGAAGTTTTTCTAAGAATTCAACCGAAGTTCTTCCGATAAGTCTAACAGGATTTCCAACAGGAATTTTTACATGGATTCCCACCAAGAATTCATCATTGAATTTCCTTCAGGAATTCCACCGGGGATTAGCTTCCATAATGATGCCTCAGATTTCTCTGGATTTCATCCAGCAATTCCTCGGAAGTTTCTTCAGAGTTCTACCGGGAATTCCTTTGAATTTCCTCTATAGTTCCTCCAGGAATTTCTCCGGAGTTCCTCAAGAAATTCCTCTGGAGTTCCTCCAGAAATGCATCCGAAGTTTCTCCAGGAACGCCTCCGAAGTTCTTCCAGGAATTGCTCCGGAGTTCCACCAGGAATTACTTTGGGAGTTTTTCTAGGGTTTTGTCCAGACTTCTTCTAGGAACTACTCCGAAAATTTCTTCAGATTTCCTCCGGGAATTCCTTCGAAGATTCACCTGTAATTCCTTCTGAATTTCTCCAGATCCCTTTTTTGTGATTCTTCTGGATTTTATTCAGCATTTTTACCTGGGGACGGACCTGGTGTAGTGGTTAGAACACTCGCCTCTCACGCCGAGGACCTGGGATCGAATCCCATCCCCGACATAGTCACTTATGACGTAAAAAGTTATAGTGACGACTTCCTTCGGAAGGGAAGTAAAGCCGTTGGTCCCGAGATGAACTAGCCTAGGGCTAAAAATCTCGTTAATAAAGTCAAACCAACCAACCAACCAGCATTTTTACCGAAGTTCCTTCTGAACTCCACTGGGTATTCCTTTGGATTTTCTTCATAGTACTTTTTGTATTTTTTTCCGTAGTTCTTTCGGGAACTCTTCCAGGATAGTTTTTTTTTTGGATTGCCCCCATGAATTTCTCCGCAGTTCCTCCAGCAATTCTTCCGAAGTTCCTTCAGCAATTTCTCTACAGTTCTTCCAGGAATTCTTTCGGATTTTCTCCAGGAATCCCTTCAGAGTTCCTCCGGGAATTTCTTCAGAGTTACTCCGGACATTCCTCCAAGAGTTTCTTCGGAGTTCTTTCATAATTTGCTTTGAAGTTTCTTCAGGATTTCTTTCGGAGTTCCTCGAGAAATATGTACTTACAGGAATTTTTCTATTTTTTGCCGGAAATTCCTTCGGAGCACCACCGAGAATCGCCTCGGATTTCCACCATATATCCTCCAGCAATTCTTTTGAAGTTCCTCCAGTAATTCCTCTGGATTTCATTCAGCAATTCCTCTGGATTTCATCCAGCAATTTTTCTGGATTTCATCCAGCAATTCCTCGGAAGTTCCTCCGGAATTCCACCGGAAACTCCTTCGAAATTCCCCCAAAGTTTCCCCAGGAATTTCTCCGGAGTTCCTCAAGCGATTCCCCCGGAGTTCCACCAGAAACGTATCCGAAGTGTCTCCAGGAATGCCTCCGGAATTGCTCCAGAGTTCATCTCCTAGAATTCCTCCAGGAATTCCTTTCTTCCGAAAATTCTACCAAAGTTCCTCCAGCAATTCCTCTGGATTTCATCCAGCAATACCTTGAAAGTTCCTCCGGAGTTCCACCAGAAATTCCTTCAAAATTCCCCCAAAGTTTCTCCAGGAACTTCTCCGGAGTTAATCAAGAAATTCCACCGGAGTTCCTTCAGGAACGCATCCGAAGTGTCTCCAGGAACGCTTCCGGAAATTTCTTCAGATTTCACAGCGTAACAAAAATAACATTTTTGTGTGTCTCAAGGATTAAATTATGTGTCTCTAGTAGATTTGAGGTCGCTGAATCTGATGCCGTTCTCAGAAATGTCCTTGCACGTCACAATTTTTAGCTACAGGTCACCAAAGTTGTATGAAACACTGGTTTAATTGATTTTTACATGATATTTAAAGTATGTTTTACCAAGCTTTTTTGTAGTCTGATCCAACACGTATGCAAATATGACTTCAATTTTAATTTCAGATATAATTTAATTGAAACTGCTCGATAAAATTTAGATTGAAACGATTTTTTTCAACGTACTTGCAGTTTCCATACAAAACTTTTCATTTCTCTTATATGGCAAAATACCATACATTTCTAAAACACCAAAAAATAACTTTTGAGCATCGGTAGCATCATGAACGTTGCTGATAAGTATTGTAATAAATATAAAGTTTGAATTCTGTGGGAAATTAAGCAAATAGATACACTTACAAGCTGGCAAACTTGCATGCAAGTTGGCTGAAATAGTCAAATTTTGCATTTTCAACAGCCAATATCTGAAAAACTAGACGTGCTGTGATATTTTTGAAAACGGCAGTGGATTCAGCAACCCCTAATTAAGTAAATAGCAGTATTTTGATGTTGGAGACAAAACCGTGTTCCGCAGTGTTTCCTCCGGGAATTCCTTCGGAGCTGCACCGATAGTTCCTGAGTTTCTCCAAAGTTCTTTTAGCAATTATTCTGGATTTTATTCAACATTTTCTTAGAAGTTCTTCCAGAGGTCCACCGGGTATTCCTTTGAATTTACTTCATAGTACATTTTGGAGTTCTTCCAGGATTTCTTTGGGATTTTCTCCAAAGTTGTTTAGGAGTTTCTCCAGTAATTCCTCCAGACGTGCTCCGAGAAATCTTCACGAGCTCCGCCGGGAATTTCTCCAGAGTTTCTGCGGGAATCTCTTCAGATTTTTCCGAATATTCCTCCGAGAATTTCTACAGAGTTTCTTCAGGAATTCCATCGAAGTTTCAACAGGATTTTTTACGGAGTTTCTCCAGGACTTCTTTCGTAATTCCTCTAAAAATTCTTACAAGAATTCGCTCTATTTTTTTTGCCGGAAATTCCTTTGGAGCTCCACCGAGAATTCTTTTGGATTTCCTCCATAGATCCTATAGAAATTCCTTGGCGTTACTTCCAATTTTTTTGGAAATCCTCCAAAATTTTTTCCAGGGTTCCTTCTGGATTTCCACCATAGTTCCTTCAAGAATTTCTCAGAAGTTTATCTAAAAAACTAACCCACACTTCCTCCAGGAATTCCTTTGGAAATCATCCAAAAATTTCTCCAGAGATCCTCTAGGAATTACCTCAGATTCAGAGTTTCTCCTTGAATTCCTCCGGAGTGCCTTCAGAGTTCTACCTGGAATCCCTACGGAGTTCCTCCAGGAATTACTTTCTTCCAGAAACACTTCCGAAATTTCTCCACCGATTACTCTGGGTATCATTCATCCAAAGTCCCTCCGTAGTTTCACCAGGAATCGCTACGAAGTTCTTCCATAAATTCTTTCGGAGTTCCTCCAGCAATTCAATGGATTTGATCCAGAGAATCCTCAGAATCCTGAGAGCATTCTCCACGGAATCCTGAGAGGATTCTTCTTAGAATCCTGAGAGGATTCTCCTTAGAATCCGGAGAGGATTCTCCTTATAATCCTGAGACGAATCTTCTCTGAATCCTGAGAGGATTCTTTTTAGAATCTTGAGAGGATTTTCCTCTGGACAATGAGCAGATTCTCATCAAAACCCTGAGAGGATTCTCATCAAAACCCTGAGAGGATTCTCCTCAGAATCCTGAGAGGAATCTTCTCAAAATCCTGAGAGGATTTTCCTCAGAACCCTGAGATGATTCTTCTCAGAATCCTGAGAGAATTCTTCTCAGAATTTTAAGAGGATTCTCCTCAGAATCCTGAGAGGATTCTCCTCAGAATCCTGAGAGGATTCTTCTCAGAATCCTGAGAGGATTCTCCTCAGAATCCTGAGAGGATTCTCCTCAGAATCCTGAGAGGATTCTCCTCAGAATCCTGAGAGGATTCTCCTCAGAATCCTGAGAGGATTCTTCTCAGAATCCTGAGAGGATTCTTCTCAGTATCCTGAGCGGATTTTCCTCAGAATCCTGAGAAGATTCTCCTCAGAATCCTGAGAGGATTCTCCTCAGAATCCTGAGAGGATTCTCCTCAGAATCCTGAGAGGATTCTCTTCAGAATCCTGAGAGGATTCTCCTCAGAATCCTGAGAGGATTCTCCTCAGAATCCTGAGAGGATTTTCATGCGAGGATCCTCCTTCGAATTTTGAAAGGATTCTCATCAGAATCCTAAAAGGATTCTCATCAACCAACCAACCGAACTAGAGCCGAATATACAGCTGCATTTCTACAGTTGTCATGGAAAAGAGTTTGGGTTACTGGGACATGTTAAGGATCTGGGAGTCACCTGTAGTTTCCCTGGGCCATGTGGTCGATGAAATATCAACAATTCTTACAAACCTTTGCAGCGCAAGGGCGTGGGAAATGGTCATCACGTGCAGTCAAATATTGAACAACGATCAACTTCAACGTCTCTTCTTTAATGTTTCATTTTTTTTCATCCACTCTCTCTCTCTCTCTCCGAATCTGCTTGTCGTCCCACGGAATGGTCAGACGTTGCGCTGCTGTAGGTTCAGAAGGGTTCACATTGTTATGTTTTCTTTTGTTAGAACTTTGCTGTAGTTAACTCTCCTAAATCGATAATTTAGTTTCACTTATGTTTCGCCTTATTTCAATAGAATAATGTTCTTCAACAAACTAATGCTACATTTTTCTTATCATTTCAGTAACGCAATCAAAGCGAATTATCTCCTCTTTGTGTTGAAGAGAAAACTCTCAGGCCTCACTGTTTTCCGATTTGAGAATATTCCACAACAGTCTTTTCAGTTCTTTGTCTCCGTGACAGCGCCACGTGATCTTTCTTGTGAGCTGTTAGTTTCATCCGATTTTTCCTCCTGACTTTTTGTATTTCCGCACTTTTCATAAAAATATGTCCTCTAGGATACTGCAACACACATGCATCTGTTCCATCCTTACAAGTAGGATTCGCTATCAGATCAAATCCCGCGGGATTTCTAGTTTTTGATTTCAACGCAATAATCAATTCAATAGGTTAACAAACAATAGTAGAAAAAACAACTTTTCTTTTCCTGTGACTATCGGGGGTAAAGCAGCCGGAACAAAACAAGGCAAAGTACCGAAAGCATGCTGGTGATGGCGAAGGAGTTTTGTTCACAGTCGCTGGCTAGGTCCTGGCATGGGATCAATGCCTGCGGAAGGCGGCAGCGGAGGTCTTCCGCTAGAGCTGGCAATCGCTATGGGACCGGCAGCGGTCGACAGGGGATTATTATTGTCCAACGGTAGCGGTGGCAGAGGTACACTGGTCGGCGTGGGCAGATTAGAGTCCAGCTCGTGGTTATTGTTGCTCATAGTGCTCCCACCGGATTGGACCACCAGGGCAAGGTTTTTGATCTCGGACAACCCCTCGCTCGAAGCCAACGAGATCGACAGAGGAGACGTGTGGTCCAGCGAGCCAACGGCATCTGTAGAAAAAGATATTAGTTAGATGGTAGGGATTCATATAAAAATAAGCGAGAAAAACCTGTTCGGTCGGAATCGGGCGAACGAGCGACAGCATTGACCCGTAGCTCCAGGATTGCTTCCTCCATTTTGACCACGATCGCTTTTTGTGCATGGTATTTGCGCTCAAGAGCCTGCAATAAAATAAATCAAATTAGCAAACACTTGGGATCTGGGTCATTTGTTATAAAGCCACGACATTTGGCACAAGAACATAAGGTCAATTTTTATAAAGGACATTTGGCATGATTTTGAACAATGTGTAACGTGAGAGAGTTATTTGGCATAACGGACATTTGACACAATATCAAACTACCCGTACTTTTATCCGAATATCGTTTCTTCGAACGCCAGTTCTTCGAATACCCCATTTCCCAGAATTCCAGTTTCTGTTATTCTTGGTTTCTTTGATAGTAGCGAGAATAATCTCCAGTGACAGGGTGGTAAACTATAAAGAATGAGAATCAATAAAAATAAAAACGACTAAATGCTCGATGCCAACAATTCCAAGGTGAATATAACCCAAAAAACGTCAATTAAATAAAGAAGGGCGTATAAAAGTTCACCGGATCATACTATAGGACGCTTTGGCAATAATGAGAGGCACAAACCTTTCAGAGAAAGGGTCTATTGTGGAGGAGGGATATTTGGGCAACTGGCACTACTGGCAGGAGCAACGAAAATCTAGAAAAAGAAGCCCAACCTTTGTTCTTTAAAATTAGATTTTATATTTTTCTATATCAGATAAGGTTTAGCATTGCCAATATGTCAAATCAAAGCTTTGAATCTTTTTTTATGAAATTCTTCGAAACTGTGATTTGAAAGCTTGAAAGTGCGCTTGACGTGGGCACGTCGAAGACCGGCTTGTTTTTCCTCTAGGCTTTGAAATCTCAGGATTATATCGGGACCGACCTCGGGAGGACTGAAGTCTGCCGTATTTTACACGCTTGATAATATTCGCATCTTTGTACAGTTGATTCATTCACTCATTTATTTAGTTAACATCTAGACAGATAACACTGAATCAACAATTTCACGCCACAATACTCGGTTCGTGGCCGCATCTCTCCATCCTCGGTTCTGCCCCACGCTCGCCAATTTGATACGTTTTTGATCCGCCCACCTAGCTCGCTGCGCTCCACGCCTTCTTGTACCAACCGGATACGAAGCGAACACCATCTTTGCAGGATTGCTGTCCGGCATTCTGGCAACATGCCCTGTCCATCGTATCCTTCCAGCTTAGGCCACCTCCTGGATACTGGGTTCGCCGTAGAGTTGGGCGAGCTCGTGGTTCATCCTTTGCCGCCACACACCGTTTTCCTGCTAACCGCCCAAGATCGTCCTAAGCACCCGACGTTCGAAGACTCCAAATACTTGCAGGTCCTCCTCGAGCCTTATGAGCGTTTTTCACATGGTACATTTGGTGCGGGCGTGAATCTTTTTTGACCGCAGCTTCTTGTGGAGGCCATAGTAGGCCCGACTTCCACTGATGATGCACCTCCGTATTTCACGGCGAACGTTATTGTCAGCCGTCAGCAAGGATCCAACGTAGACGAACTCGTCGACCACCTCGAACGTATTCCCGTCTATCGTAACACTGCTACCTAGGCGAGCCCTGTCGCGTTCGGCCCCACCAGCTAGCATGTATATTTTCTTGGACGCATTCACCACCAGTCCATTTTTTTCTGCCTCGCGTTTCAGGCGGGTGTACAGGTCTGCCAACTTTTCAAATGTTCGGCCGACGATGTCCATTAGACAGTTTCACAAAAATCAAAATTTCTGGGATTCAACCAGTCACCCCCAAATCCTAGTTGCAATACTAAAACAAACTACCAGACAAATTTTCATCCAATTTGGAAAAGATTAGGAGGTGCCTCAAGTCGAATTTGTGTTTTTTGGCTATTTTTTACATTCAAAAAATTCTACCGAGAATTTGGAAAAATGAAAATCAAAATAAATACCACTGGTTGAACGTATTATTAGTACTTTACAACTTTTGAGAACACTGTATGCCGATTAGAGATGGTTTTGACCTCATAAAATTGATTTCTGTCCATTAAAGTACCTGTAAAACATACATTTCTCTACAGTTTTTGTTCTACGAGATTCTAAACCTCATGCCTAATCATAAAAGTTCAATCGTTGTATCATTCCTTTGTCATTTCTGAACATTATTGTAGTACATCATTTTTGTCTCCGAATAACAGATAAATTGTAAAAAATCGTCGGAAATTCGACATTTCGCATTCCCTTGCATTTAGAGCTGCTGCCAAATGGCGCAATTGCTGACATGTTACAAAATTGAACATAGTAGCTTTGCTTTTTCAATGATGGATGATGATTGAAGAAAACATCTAGCAAATGTCATCAACGCAGTCGTGTTTCAATCAACATTCGCATTTGATGCCAAGCAATTACATATATGATATAGCCCCGAAGTCAAGCTTCTCGACTACCGATCTTGAGAATCGAAGTTCAATTATGATTCTTTTTTTTTTTCGAGTGAAACCAATGTTTATTATATGCAGCATAGAAAAAGGACTAAAGGCGCAAATCACTACTTGAGCATTTCTCTTCATTCTCTCAGGAGTGGGAGATTTTTGTGAGTCCTATTGATTAAGACTCAGCCACAAGATGCACTTTTGAACAATGAATCGTGATTAATTTTTTTGGCCTCAAGTCATTTGGTCTATTGGAAAAAATAAGAACACTCTAAATGAACTCCCGTAATCAAACTCTGATCCTCAAGATCAGTAGTCGAGAAGCTTGACCTCGGGGCTATATCACATATGTAATTGCTTGGCATCAAATGCGAATGTTGTTTGAAACACGACTGCGTTGATGACATTTGCTAGATGTTTTCTTCAATCATCATCCATCATTGAAAAAGCAAAGCTACTATGTTCAATTTTGTAACATGTCAGCAATTGCGCCATTTGGCAGCAGCTCTAAATGCAGGGGAATGAGAAATGTCGTATTTCCGACGATTTTTTACAATTTATCTGTTATTCGGAGACAAAAATGATGTACTACAATAATGTTCAGAAATGACAAAGGAATGATACAACGATTGAACTTTTATGATTAGGCATGAGGTTTAGAATCTCGTAGAACAAAAACTGTAGAGAAATGTATGTTTTACAGGTACTTTAATGAACAGAAAACAATTTTATGAGGTCAAAATCATCTCTAATCGGCATACAGTGTTCTCAAAAGTTGTAAAGTACTAATAATACGTTCAACCAGTGGTATTAATTTTGATTTTCATTTTTCCAAATTCTCGGTAGAATTTTTTGAATGTAAAAAATAGCCAAAAAACACAAATTTGACTTGAGGCACCTCCTAATCTTCTCCAAATTGGATGAAAATTTGTCTGGTAGTTTGTTTTAGTATTGCAACTAGGATTTGGGGGTGACTGGTTGAATCCCAGAAATTTTGATTTTTGTGAAACTGTCTAATGTCCATATCATCCGCGAAGCAAACAAATTGACTGGATCTCGTAAAAATCGTACCCCAGTTGTTAAGCCCGGCTCTCCGCATAACACCTTCTAGCGCAATATTGAACAACAGGCACGAAAGTCCATCACCTTGTCGTAGTCCCCGGTAAGATCCAAACGAGCTGGAGTGTTCGCCTGAAACCTTCACACAATTTAGCAAACCTTCCATCGTCGCTCTTATCAGTCTCGTGAGCTTCCCGGGAAAGCTGTTCTCGTCCATGATTTTTCAAAGCTCTACGCCAGTGATTCCCAAAGTGGGCTAATTCGCCCCCCCTGGGGCGATTTTCAGGTCCAGGGGGCGAAAATTTGTAAAATGGAATTTGGGGTGATTACACATTTAACTTTTTCCCTCTATATATTTGTTTGTACCTCTTTTCATGCTCATTTTATAATCACGATAGACAAAACTTCGAGAAACATTGTCAAAAACGAAATAGGTTTGATGAGAATTTGGTTTTCAGTGTTCACTTTGAATTATGAGTTGGCAACTGTTATGTTCCCAAAAGATAACGTATTCAGATTTTCGTTATCCATTTGTAGTTACAGATAATAATTAAATTGTTTTTGAAGTGATTATTAGAAACTTTTTAAAAATGGGTCGAAAATGAAAAATAAATAATTTGATGTTTTATTTGTAAAAGAACTTCAGATTTGGACAACTTATTTTACGATATTTGATATCCGGGTCTACAAAGGCTAAGATTTTAATAGAACTTGTTTTGATATTTTGTTACGATATTTTTTTTATTCATTACTTAAAGTGCATACTATTTTATGAACCTATTTCAGAAAATTTGACCAGAAAAAAAAGTGTCAACATTAAAGCCATCAATTACCAAAGACGTGAGTCATGTAACTAAAAATAGATTTAAAGGAATATCGGATTGAAACCTCGAAAGCTAAAAAAACCTTTTTAAATTACATTGCAGTGAGAAAGGTACAAACAACTTTCAGGATTATCCAATGTTTTTTCCAAGTTTGGCAAAGTCCATATTTCTTATCTCGATATCGAGTTGAAGAACCATAGTAAAAGTTACACTGATATTATGTCCCGTAAGTCGCTACATCCCTAACTCGATGATCCCTTTAATAACGAAATATGGAGAGTTCACTGTAAAACATCAACTTTCAACTAACCAAATTAAATATTTCAAAACCATATCAGGTGGGCGATTTCAAAAATATGTTGGCCTCAGGGGGGCGAAAGTCAAAAAAGTTTGGGAAACAGTGTTCTACGCGGTCGATACTGTTGTATGCCGCCTTGAAATCGATGAAAAGGTGATGCGTTGGGACCTGGTATTCACGACATTTTTGGAGGATTTGCCGTACAGTAAAGATCTGCTCCGTTGTCGATCGGCCGTCAACGAAGCCGGCTTGATAACTTCTCACGAACTCGTTTACTACAGGTGACAGACGACGGAAGATGATCTGGCATAATACTTTGTAGGCCGCATTTAGGATGGTGTTCGCTCGAAAGTTCTCACAATCTAACTTGTCGCCATTCTTGTAGATGGGGCATATTACCCCTTCCTTCCATTCCTCCAGTAGCAGTAGCTGAATTCCTGGTATGGTTACCTCTAAACGTTTGCACCATTGATCCCTTCCAACACACTTCCTGCAACGCTACGATTCCGAATCCGCGGTCCTTCAGCACGTCGGCGAGTATGCGTGTGCTCCCGATGAAGTACCGAGCTTCCAATCGCTAGTCCCTTTACGTCGCTGTGGTCTTCGCCGATTGTCCCGGTTCGTACTCTCTCGTTGATTATTTTTTTTACGGCTGGCTTGCAGGGCCTGGCAGCAATCCCCTAGATTTCCGGAGAACCATTCCCCCTAGATGTTCGGTGGACCATAGTGCACAGTTTAGATTAGAGTCCTTCTCTGGCACTCGGACGATGATCAGCCGCTCCTAACATGGAGTACAGACGCTCAAGGTTTGCAGAAGCAAAAGCAAACCCCCCTTCCCTGTCAGCATATGACCAAAGTTCCCACCGTGGGTTGGTTACCCGATCTTCCCTACGGTTACTCGTAGCCCGGCCAGTACCGCGAGGAGGTAGGGATAAATTATGTGAACAAAATCAAGTTTTGTACAATACCGTCAAACGGGGCTTCTTTTGACATTATTTCCACATTCTTCAACTTTGAGGATTTGTAACTCTTAGAATTATGGATAGATTTGGATGATTCTTGCATATATTTAAGTTGTATATGTAAGCAACAAATGTGCAAAATATGAGGCAAATCCATCAAGGAATAACAAAAATGCTTGAATAACGAAAAAAACGTGTCCTTCAAGACAAAAAAGGGGCTACTTTGGACATTTTCCCAATTTGATAATGAAATGGTTTTTCTTTATAAATTTCAAACTGATTTCAAAGATTATCGTCCATTGTGATGTTATTGAACGTTTTTTCAATGATAAACATAATTTAAAATAATTGCAAAGTAAAGCTCGAAACAATTGGGTTGTTTAGTGATGAAAAATTCTCCGTTTTTTGTAGCTTGATCGAAAGAGCACATTTTTCTAAGTGTAACACGATTTTGTTGCGCTTTAATATCTTAATTTTGATATATTAAATGAATAAGAAAGATTTCAATCTGTCGACTCAATGACGTTTCAATTTACATAATGACAGTTCGTGCCGAAGTAAAAGTAGCCGAGGGGTGATTCAAACGCGATTTCCATACTAATTTCGAACGTGTTTTAAAAATAGTTCCAGGGCACGGAAAATTATGAAACTTTGGATTCTGGCTTAGTTTTTAACGTAGAATCAGAATATGTAAAAAACAGGATACCCCTAAACAAGCCAATTACACATGTATAACAAATTTCAGCGAAACCTGCTATTCACTATTTTCCGTTTGTTATATGAGACTTAAACTTTCAACTACCTCTTAAATGGAACTATCAGTTACGAATGCTTGATTTTTAAGTTTACATAAACGAACGATGTAACTACCAGGTACTGCGATTATTGATGAGTTATGTACAAAAACTGTTTTTTTTATTCTTACTGTTATATGAACGATATACAGAGGGATCACATTAATATCTGTACTTTAAAAGTAATTTTTATTATAAACGCAATTAATATATGAAGTAAAGATCGTAAAGAAGTAAAAGTTTGCTTTTGTAATATGCTTTTAGTTTCTTAGCAGTTCAGAGCTGGCTTAAAAGTAGTCTATTTTAGCCATTGAAGAATGCAATTGTTTTGTACTGCAAATTCATTCGAAATACGACGGAAAAAATTGTTTTTAGAGATAATGTTATGATCTTGTCATTGGTACGTATTGAAATATGTGTATTCTATGTCAATTCACGTTTCCATATATTTTTTTTAATTTTTTAATGTTGTGTAAAATATACAAACCAAAACATTTTAAGAAAATAAAAGTTGTAAAAATAAGGCCTTTGAAGAATTATTTTAATAAAACAACAATTTTAAGCAAAACAAATCACAAGACTTTGATGAAACATGATGATTTGATAGTTTTGTGATGCTCCCAATAACTTTCCACGACATGGAAAAAAATCATACAGTGTTTGTATAGCCAATGTTTTATACCTTGTGAATATTTATTCGGACTTTTTTGAAATGCTTTCTTGTTTATCCTGTTATTGTTGTTGTTGTTCCAAAAACAAGTCATGCCTAGTGGTAGAGCATACATTGGTTAATAAAAGTGCTAAAGACACAAAATTGCTCAGATTAATATTTATGGTGCGAATAAATACAAAAGGTGAGTGTCCAAAGTAGCCCCCGGAATCAAAAGTAGCCCCGTCCGACGGTACCGCTAGATTTAGACCATGATAGATAAATCAGGAAATATGATTCAATAAACCCTTTTAACGTTTGTTAGCCCTGAAAAGGGCCGATTGAGCTTGTATGCTGTCACAGATGAATAGCACTACGGGATGTTATCAGTTGATTGCCATGGTTAAACAGGGAAACCCCAACGAAAGTGTATATGTGAATAGGTTCTCTGTTTATGCGACAAGCCAGCTGAATATGGGTGCATGGGTGCACAACAGCAACAGGGTAGCGAATCACAGGGATTTAGTAGAAATCTGGAAACGTAGCTCAATCTTGAAATCTTGAGCGATTTAACAAGCCCGACGCTTGATAAGCAGCTCCTCGGATCAGCCACTCAGGGGGCTCTGGTATTGGTGCCTAGCGGGCTTGTTTCTTGACTGCACTACCGATGCTGAGTTTATCACGAGTCGAAATCTGAAAGCGCGGGTCGGTCAACCTAGAAATCTTGAGCGATTTCACAAACCAGATGCTGGATTGGCAGCTTGAAGATTAACATCTCAGCAGGTTTCTAGCAGCGAGGTACTTCTTGCTAAGCAAGTTCGGAGGAGCTCTTACCAGCTCAAAAGCGGAAATGGAATGAAACTGAATCCGACGAAGGAAGCATGTTTTATAACCTTAGAATAGCAGATAATGCTCCTCCCTTTTGTGCTCTTCGTTTTCTGATCGACCAATCTGGGAAATGGGTATGTGCCAATAATGTGTTGGGCTTAGTATTACTGGGGAACTATGTTCAATGCAAAGCGTCACTATCTTGATCTTGTTTTCGATAAACTTCGTTATAACACGAGAAGGAAATCAAAACATAACACTTTAGATACTTCTAGTTAAATTCTTGTAGCTCTTGGATACTGCAAATTTCGGATATCTCTATATTAATATTTGCATGAACTTTTTAAGAAGTCTTTTAAATAAGCGATTCTTTTTTAAAATCACTGGGTTTATCCAAGAGAAATGCCTGGAAAAAACCTTGCAGCATTGCTATGAGATTGTTTTATGTGATTCCTGGAGTAATTCTTAGAATAATCGAAGAAGGAATTTTTGTATATATAGGACAAACTCCTACAGAAATTACAATTATCTGAAAAATTCTGCAAACTCGTTGAACAAACCAAATCAGCATTTGTTTAGAATTTACTAGGAAAATACCATAAAATTATTCAAAGCTACTCGTAGCGGTAAACGCGCAGCTATTCAGCATGACCATATTGAGGGTTCTTCTTCTTCTTTCTAGCGTTACGTCCCCACTGGAACAGAGCCTGTTTCTCAGCTTAGTGTTCTTATGAGCACTTCCACAGTCGAATCCCACTGGTCAAGGATCTTTTCGTAGAGGAAATTTTCTCGATTCCCAGGGCATAGAGTATCTTCGTACCTGCCACACGATATACACATGCAAAAATGGTCAGTCGGCAAAGAAAGCTCTCAGTTAATAACTGTGGAAGTGCTCATAAGAACAATAATCTGAGAAGCAGACTTTGTCCCAGTTGGGACGTAACGCCATAAAGGAAGGAAGGAAGGAAATCCTTGGAGTAATTTCTTTGATAAACCGTGCCTAAGACATTGCTTGGATATGTACCTGGTTCGGTGTAAATTGTGTGTTAAGTTCAGTGGCGATTTCCTAACCTCAAATCTACCTGTGCTACGAATAGAAATTGATGAATTTTTACAACAAATGCGCATCCAATGAGTAGGAAATGCTTTCAATAGTTAATTTTAATCATTTAGGTATTCTGCATTAGACCGTTAATTAGCCAAAATATCGATTTTTAGTATCGTAGAACAGGTAAAAAGTGAAGTTACGAGTCGCCCCTGGTTAAGTTGAAGATGAATCGAAGCCAAACCTCATATTTTCAAAGGCACAAATCTGGCGAACCAAACATCTGTTTGAGCTAAAAACTTAATCAAATGGTGACCACCAGCAATCAATCGATTATGTTTTCAGCTTGAACGGATGTTCGGTTTGCCAGATTTGTGCTCTCAAAAATTTGAGATTTGGCTTCGATTCATCTTCACCTTTATTCTAGTATCAATCTGGTATCGATATTCATGGAGGAGTTCTTAGAGGTTTTTCTGAATATATTTTTTATTAGCCGCAGGTTGCATTTCATCAGGTATGTTCAGGAAAGATTTAAAAAGAAATAAGCAACCTGGACCTGCATCTTAGACCATTATTTGGAGGAATCCCTTCGCAGAATAACTGAAACAATTCATGGTACATTTGCCATTCCCCTAGAGATAAGGAGTCTAGCTCAAATGACAACACTATTTACGCATACAATGCTGATATTGTTCAGCGTTAGGTATCGTACTTATACTGGTGTTTCGGATGACCTTCATTTTACTTGTGGTTTGAAGTTATGCCACATGTCCGTTATTATACCAAATGCACCACTTTTTCGCCCTTTTTTGTTACGCTTTTTGTATGAGACCTTCATACATTTTGTAACACTTGTCACACTATGCCAGATCCTCTCTCCCCGCTGGAGCGTGACGTAATTTCTACATGGCCCCAATGACCTTTATGGCTTACTGATAAATTGTGAGCGCCACAAAAAAAAATACTTACATTAAACTGCTCCTTATGCTCTTCCTTGACCGTTTTCAGCATGCGTTTCTGTAACGTGATGGTTTCATCGCGCTTCATGAGCTGTTGCTCCAGTTCCGTCAGTCGTTCTTTGGCCGAGTCCAGCTGAGAGGACTTCATCTCCAAGCTGAGCTTCAAATCTGAAAGCAAATTTCAAAAGTGACAACTAAGATCATAGCCTAACGGGAAAAACGCTACGCACCTTTCACCTCGTCCTGGTACGTTTCCTGAATCATTGCAATCTCCGCGTCCCTGGCCTTCAGACTGTCCAGCTCGGCCAGACGTTCTTTGCATTTGAGTTGAATTTCCCCCATGAGAATCATTTCGCACTGTAACCGCGTCAGCTCATCCCGGTACTGCTGACCCAGATCAGCCTTGTGTAGCGCCTGTTCCATCTCGTTGGTCATGTCGAATAGTTCCCCGCGCGCCTGTTCGAGGGCCACTGTTTGCTCCTTGCGCGTTCGCGTGTCTTCATTTAGAGCAATTTCTAGTTCCTTGATCTTCAGCTGTAGATCCTGATTCTTTCGAGTTTCCGCCGCATATCGCTCCTTCAGTTCAACGACTTCCGTCGAGTTTTTGGTCCAGTCCATGTTGGTCTTACGCCTTAGACTCGCCAACTCCGTGCTCAGCGAACTAATCTCTTTGGTCAGTCGGGAAACCTGGTCCTTCAGTGCATCATTGTTCTGTTCCAACGCCCGTATCACCCTGCTCTTCCCCAACAGACGTCGGTTTCGCTCAGCGTGGATTTCCCTTCGATGCTTCTCAAACTGTAACTGCAGGTTCAGCAGCTTGATATGGTCACGGTACATTTCTTCTATTCTTCGCGGGTCACCGGATTCCAGTCGTTTCTTCACGCACAGCTCGATGTATTTGTCGAGCATAGCGTTCGGATCCATCTTGATTCCGGGTTCGGCTTTTTCCTGTAGCCGCTTCACCGCAATGTCGGCCTTGAACTTTTGTTCCTCCTGCAGAATACCGTAGATGATCTGTTCGTATGGCTGTGGGTAGCTTTCGATTGTTTGGGTGCCGCTTGACACGAGCTGCGATACCGGTGGTCCAACGATCTGTGCTGGCCTGTGTGCTCCCAAGTTGGTGAGATTTTTGCGAATCTCCTGGAACAACGCCATATTCCGACGAATGTGCTCTTCAGTCTTTTGCTCTTGCTTCTTGTTAAAGTGTGTCGCAGCCGAAATAGCCTCTTCTTCGGAGGGGCTACTCCCGCTGCTGCTATCGCCATTCGTTTCCACTAGCGTCAGATCTTGCCGTTCGCCAGCCAAAGTTTTCGGGTCTACTCTCAGACTGTACTTCTTCAAATCGGGTAGCGAATGTCTTCGTTGGTGCTTCTTCAGTGCCTCGGCAACAGCACTCCTCGTAGTACTGATTCCGACGCTATTCTTTAGCATGTAGTTGCTGGTATCTGCTGGGGACGTCCCGGTGCTGTAACTGGGGTCAGAATCCACCAGGCACTGACTGTGCATCCGGTACCGTTTTCGAGTGAAATTGATCATCGACTGAGAGCTTTTGAAATGCAGTCCACCGGCCGAACATGGCGAACCTTCTTCCTGTTCGAAATCTTCAGCATCGAAGGCCTCTTTCATGGGGTGCTGCACAGGTGCTGTAGGTGGCTGTAATTGTTGCTGCGGTTGGTCCTGCAGCAGATGGCTATTGATGTCGGTCACTTCCTGATCCTCTTGGGTCGAATCCGACAACTGCATGATCGAAGGCGAATCGTACCGTGGGGTGATAACCGTTCCGCCCGGTGTCAACTTGAGGTTTGCGACCTTTTGAGACACCCGGGAGATTTCGAACGTCGGTTGATCGATCGGAAGCGGACTAGAAGGCACACTGTTGCTAGTTGTCGAGGTTGCTGTCGTCGTGGTAATGGTGGTGTTCGAGTTGCCAGACGATATCTGCATCACTGAGTGATTCCGATCGTTCACCATTCGGAGTAGCTTCTGTGATGTGATGATGCTTTTCTCGTTGAAGTTAAAATGGCTGGTGGATTCCTTCTTGATCGGTGACGAAGGTTGGCTAGTGTTCAGGATTGCTCGTACCGCGCCCGAATTCATGGGGTACGGACGAATCGGTTTGACGATATCCTTCATCGGTGTGGTTTCCGGAGTGGCTTCGACGGCTGCTTCCGGTGGGGAAGCACCGTCAGCCGCCGGTAGAAGAGGTCCCGATATTGAAGGAATTGTATAGCTGGGGGTTGGATTGGGAGTGTGGGGAACAGTTGCTGGGCCAGGGGGTGGTGTCGGTTGCATCATGTTACTCGGGGACCAAAATGAGTTTTGTACGGCTATGGTGCTAAGCTTCTCGTCGGTTGAGGACTTGTTGAAGTAGTTCACCGTAGCCTTCCATTGCAAATCTATCGTCGCCGTCATGGCATTGAACTCTACCGGTTTCATAGGTGTTGCATAGCAAGGACATTCACTGCCAATCAGCTGATTGTTCTGTATCTCTTGCGGTTTGCCCATGTAATCCAACGACATTCGAGCACATTCGCTCACTACATCATGCGGTTCCATATTCCTCCATCGAACTTGGTTGATTTCACTTTCCTTATCCGAAGATACCAAACGCGGGTGGATCTTAACCGTGCCCAACAGTGGTTTTATCGTATGTTGGAAAACCGCTTGTTTGTCACCGCGATATTCCTGCTTCAGGAACATAACGAAGTTACAAGGATACATTCCGTACAGCCGGTTGAACAGCTCATAAAGAACAAACTGCAGATGGATCAGCTGATCCTCCGGCAGGCTTACGGACGTGTTCCGATCGAACGTCGCCAAGTAGTTGAATATTTCGAACAGATCATGCACGAACATGCCCATTACCAGCGGAATGACCGGCAGCAAATCGATAATGCACAGCACAGCACTAATCAACGGTATGATCTCCCGCTCCATTTTGGACTGCTTCAGGACTTCCTTCACCAGCAGATGGTTGCCCACCTTGTACAGCCACGTTGGTCGCTTCTGGATGATGTGTCCGAACAGGGTCAACGCCAGCATCTTGTTCGACCCGCTGCGGATCCATTCGGTCAGCTTGTCCAGTATGAACTTGTCGTGCGGGGTTTGCACCTTGACCAGGATGTCCACGACGCGGATCGACGACGTTTGGCCAAAATAGTCCATCATGTAGTGTGCGAACCATGGCTCACGCGCTGAAAATGGAAACAAAGAGCATTAAATTAGTAAAAGTTTCGTTCAGTTTGATTGATATTACAAATTTATCGATGTTTTCTAAGAAAATTAAAAGTTTGTGCTGGGTACAATATATAATGATAGGTTGATTTGATTTTGCTGCAAAGATTGAACGTGAATGCGATCGCTACCCAAAGTTACGTCATCAATTATCACAGGAGATTCAAACGATCAAGACGGTCAAGGAGGCAGAGTGTAACTTCAATGGTCTGAAACACCGAATATAGAAATCCCTGTAGTAACATCAGCGCAAACGCTGGAGAAAACTCCTCTGGTCAGTATCTGGTATATTTCCTGGAGGAACATTACATTCTTGGACGAATTTCTAGAGATTTTGCTGAATATATTCATGGAATCATTGAAGAAATCTCTATAAACAGTACAGACGAATCATTGAAAAAAATTCCTGCAAAAATCTCTGGCATAATTCTTGGAAAAAATACCTGGATATATTCCGAGTGCTATTCCTGGAAATAATCCATGTGCAGATTCTTAGAGAAATTTCTGGAGATTTTTTTGAAGAAATTTCTCGAGAAATCCTTGAAATATTTTTTTTTTTTCGAGAAATGAATGTAAAAATTTCTGGAAAACCGTTGGAAATCCCTTGATTCCCTAAATGACTTTTTGGAAAAATATGTTAAAGACTTTTCAGATGAATTTGTAAAAAAAATATATTTAATTATAGTAGCTTTAACTAAATGTACCGTGAAGGCCCCATACTCTGCGCACTTAAGGCTTTTCAAATTTCAAACAGCTGTAATTAATTGAAAACAAAACACAATACTCTCAAATTTTGGGAGCAAATACTTATTGATCTTATGTATAAGGAAAAAATATAAAAGCTTCACTAAGTAATGATTTTTATTGCAAATTTTAAATTTTTCTCAAAGGTGTTCGTGTTCCTAACTCTGCGCACTCATTTTTGCAATGCTCTTTATTCTGCGCATTTAGGTTCCTAACTCTGCGCACTCGAAAAATTCTTTATAACAGTTGAAGTATTTTACTAAAAACATTATTAGCATTTAAACTCTGAATTAATCTTCATTTTCTTGCTTTATACGGCTTTACGTCCCCAGTGGAGCGTGGAATGTCTCTAACATAGAAGTTTACTAAGTGAAGTAAATTGTATCTATAATTCAATCCATGATAATTACTGTTACTGAATACCATTAAGTGCAACTCTCAAAATAATCGAAAACATCATATGATTTCCAAAACATGTAATTAACTTAGTTTTCTAAAATCTAAACCAACATACAAAAAGGGTATAAACTACGTCTTTTTGCGTTCACCCTTGGCGTGTAGAGGAAAATTAGCTTTGACTGTTTATGTATTTTCACTAGAAAATATAAAAACCAAATTTTCTTTGGTTCGGTTCGGTTCGGGTCCGGTTTTGGTATTGAATAATTGTCTCGGATTCGGGTCGGATCCGGGTTTGAAGAAAATAAAAAAAGAACCTGGTTCTGGTTTGTTATATGTGAAACCCGAACATTTCTACTTAGCTTAGCTTAGCTTAGCTTAGACTGACTACACATATCAATGGTTGCTATTCCGTGATCGACCGAAGTCAGTGAAAATGCACAAAGAATCAACTAGAAGATCGGCTGGGATTGGCCATAATCTTCTTCAGTGTGCATAATTCAGTGCCTCTATTTATACATGGTCAATAACAGTGCCGGCCACGTCCTTGCAGTCAGGTGGGATTGGGGGAAGGAATGATAGTGTGTAACCTTTGCTATTTGGAGACCGTGTTTACCTCTGCATCTCCACAAAGGTTACTGGGAGGGATGTTTGTTAATGGGGAGGATCGTTGGGTCACAGGATTCACTTTGATAAGCGATTAGACCATGATAAATAACACTGCGGAACACGTTTTTGTCTCCAGCACCAAAATACCGGTATTCACTTAATTAAGGCTTGCCGAATCCATTGCCGTTCTCAGAAATATCATAGCACGTCTAGTTTTTGAGATATTGGCTGTTGAAAATGCAAAAAATGACTATTTCAGCCAACTTGCATGCAAGTTTGTCAGCTTGTAAGGTAATATATTGGCTTAATTTTCCACAGAATTCAAACTTCATGTGTATAACGATAGTTATCATCAAAGTTTGTAATACTTTCGATGTGGAAAAGTTTTTTTTTTTGATGGTTTAGAGAATTGTTGTATTTTGCCATATAGAAGACTAAGAATTTTGTATGGAGACTGCAAGCATGTTGAAAAAATTGGTTTAATTGAAATTTAATCGCGCAATTTCAATCGAATTATGTCTGAAATGAAAGTTTAAGTTCTATTTTGCATGTTTGATGGAATAGATTACAAAAATGTTTGATAAATTGTACTTTAAATTTCATGTAACAATCAATAAAACCAGTGTTCCATACAACTTTGGCGACCTGTAGCTAAAAATTGAGACGTGCTGGAACACTTCTGAGAACGGCAATAGATTCAGCAACCCCAAATCTACTAGAGACACATAATTTGATCCTTGAGACACGCAAAAATGTCATTTTTGTTACGCTGTGTAATTATTGGTAAGATATAAACATGCTTATATGTAAATATAACATTTTCATTTGATATGAACAATATCTATGTAGAGAAAAATTATGCCGACACTTGAGGTGACGAACCTTCCAAAGTATGTTGAATAAAGTGAACCTTTCGTAAGTCTACACTTGTAGTGTCGAACTATTCAAAGTTTTTGTTAATTATAAAAATAAAGGTAAAAAGAAAAAGGAGTTTTGAAAAAAAAAAATTAGACATAAATAATTTAAGAATCAGAATGTATGTCGACACTCACAGTGACGAACCTTTCAAAGTTTGTTGAAAAATAATTTTTACGTCTCACCGTTGTAACAATTATAGGTGCAGTCATACATATTTTAAAGATTAGAAATAGTAGCATGAAACGAGCTCACCAATTGATCCGTCATCCTTGAGCAGCAACAATCCCTTTTCTGCTTCACTCGTTTGCTCAGCTATATAAAAGCACTCAGAGAAAATAGGCGCGCGACCCGAGAGGGAAAACAACTGACGACTTCTCGGGCTTTCTTGATGCACTGCCCAGGAGCAATCGTCAAGGTCGAAGGATCAAACACAACTAAAGGATCACGCCACTTTTTCACTTTCACTCGACCGACGCGCGACATGTTTGATCCTGCCCTCATCGCCGGCCCCCGCAGGAGCAAGCGTCAAGGTCGAAGGATCAAACACAACTCAAAGTTTCTTGTTACCATTACTTGATGATAAAGTAGAATCCTACCTGATTTTCTTAAAAGTTTAAGCGTATCTAACCCTATTTACGGACTCGTGAGCAAGTACATTGCAAACAACGTAAATCTTCAATTGCCTCCTTCGCATTCTTGGAGGCAGACATCCAGCCGTTGCACAATCCACTCTGAATCCGGAGCCAGGTCTTCAAACGCCCGTCGTTCGCTTTAGACATTACTTCACCCTGTGAAACCCGAACATTTCTACTAAATACGAAGAATAGTTTGAGGGAAAGGGTATATCCATTCTTAATGTATTGTTCATCACTCAATCGAGAAGTATCGTCACTCTGTATAAGCGTGACGTAATTAATGAACGATTCCTATTACATATCAATAGCAGTACTTTATTGGCGTTTCTTATAGCAAATACGATTAAACCTCGATGTTTCATTACTCGATATTGACTCATGAAACTATACAAAAAATCAAAATTATTTTATTGCATGGTTAGGGAGCATTAAACAATTACGTCCATCGTTCAGGGGAGGAGGAGTCTACGAAAATGTGACAATGCATGCAATAAGTACTGTAAAAATCGCAACAGAGGATTGTGGAGACGGAGTGTAGAAATCCTTAAAATATGATGGACGTCATTTTTTAATCTTCCCTTACTATGATGATCCCCTCAAACAATTTTCCAAAGTATTTCTATTCCATATATCGATGGTGTCGACAAGTCGATGGTTCCCTACAATATCAACCTCTGGAGGATTGATTGAATATTGAAAATAATGTTTTTTAACTGCTGCGCATAGTAAGGAACATAGTTGAAAAATGGTTCCTTACTATGCGCACTTAAGAAGAATACGAAAATGAAGAGAAAATAAGTTGCACTTTACCAGTGAAGATTGCTCGATAAATAAACTAGTGCCTAAGGACTGTTCATTTAAGAAAGTGGACACGTATTTTTTAAAGCAAACTGTTTATTTTCGAACAAATTCATGTGTTCTCTTGAAATACATGGAAATCAAAGTAATCTCGACCAAATTCACATAAGTTTGAACATTTATTGAGCATTCCTGGATAATGCTCTGACTTTTCTCTTGATGCCTCCCATCGGGTTCTGCACAACTTTCTTCGTAACTTTTCTTTGTGTTGCTTACCACATTTTCTTGAAATAATCCATGGAACTTGCTTATCTTCCATCCTTCTTAAGATGTTGTTTGATTATTGCCCAATATTTCCAAATGGGGCGTAGTTATGGGCAATTCGGTAGAATCTGCCATGTTTCAACAAATTCGACTTTTTCCTTCTTGATCATCTCCAAAGTAGCTGAAGCATAGTGAGTCGATGCCAGGCCTGGTCAAAACAATGGAGGCTTGTTATACTTTCGGTAGATGGGCAAAAGACGTTTTAAATGCATTCAGTTCTGTAATTTTCGCCGTTGATTTAACCCGTTGTGAAAAATGTAGTACTTTTCATACCGCAGGAGCAAATTGCTTGCCATAAAAAAAAAATTTCCCAAATTTTTCTGTTTGGATGTATTGCACGTCGTCATAAGCATCTGTTTTCGATACAGTGTTGAAAAATTGAAATTTGGACACTTCGCGATTTAAGCCAAATCTCGGAACGACAGCTTTTCTGAACACCATTTGTGCAGAATAAATCTGCGTGTCGCCATGTTAAACCGACCTATCGCTTGGAATTTACAACTCAATACAGAGTCAGAATTAGGGCGAATGTGAACACTAATACATTGTCAGTAAAATCGGTTTGAAGTTCAGCGGATATAATTTCAATTCTTTATTATGTTTCCGATCGATTTAATCGCATGATGCATTTTTGTATGATCCATTACAATATTACTTTTGTAACAAAACATTTGATTTATTTTTATATTATGAACAACATGTTAAAATAAATAAAAAAGCATCATGCGCCATTCATCAAAATTGAGGATTGTTGCGCCCCTCGGTTTTTCGTCTCCTTCATTTTGACAGCAGCGATTGCGCCGTTCTACCTCATCCTTCTGGTTTGACTATCATCAGCTTCGCCGTTTTGCTACGCTCTTTCACACGAACCTTTTTCACTATCGACCTTCTGCACACTCAGTTTTAAATGCGCCCTGCTGCCACACTCAATCGCAAATGCGCCCGGTTACCGCAGGGGGGGAAGGTGGGCGAAATTGACATCATAGTTCGTATCGAAAGAAAATATCAAATGCGCCTTTATGTTTTTCTCACTTATTTCGTGAAAAACGTTATTTTTAAGAAACAGTTGTGCAGTATATGATTGTAGTTTATCAAATAAACTGTTAGGTGAATAAAACTCAATTTGTTTACATTTGTCAGTTAGGCCGTTGTTCTGGTACTGTATTGAACTGTTTGATGTCAACTGCTTCTGCTGTCAAAATAAACACTTGAGTACACACTGAAACAAAATTTGATTGTTTTCCTTGGAATTTTCACACCAAAATGTTAACAATCAGGTATCCACTTTCTTAGGGGTCTATTTTGTAAATCGAGTGGATTCATGTGACTCGCCTGTAGTCATTGTCGATCAAAGTAAGCATGCATATTTCAGATGTCACCCGTCGACTCCCATAGTAATCCAGTCACATAGAGTGACAACCGTCGATAAACTCGAGTGACGAAGCCGAGTCGAGCAAAATTGTTGGTCGACAGTGACTCCAGTCGAGTCGTTTTTGGTCGACTCGACTTATAAAATAGGGCCCTAAGTCATTTGAAGCAAATTAAAGAGAACATATTTCAGATTTTTAGTACGTAAGGACTGTTCATTAAGGGACCTATTTTGTAAATCGAGCAGATTCATGTGACTCGTCTGTATTCATTGTCGATCAAAGCAAGCATGCATATTTCAGATGTCACCCATCGACTCCCATAGTAATCCAGTCACATAGAGTGACAAATGTCGAAAAATTCGAGTGACAGAGCTGAGTCGAGCGAATTTTTCGGTCGACAGTGACTCCTGTCGAGTCATTTTGAAAGACTCGACTTATAAAATAGACCCCTAAGTATTTTACCAGATTTTGGTGGATTTTTGGTAAAAGTGCGCAAAGTTAGGAGCTGCGCTGAGTTAGGGGCCTTCACGGTATAAGGAAATACCTGGAGGAACTCCAGGCGATCAAATATCATTTAATAAACTTAGGGGTCTATTTTATAAGTCGAGTCGATCGAAATGACTCGACTGGAATCACTGTCGACCAAAAAAATCGCTCGACTCGGCTCTGTCACTCGAGTTTCTCGACAGTTGTCACTCTATGTGACTGGATTACTATGGGAGTCGACGGGTGACATCTAAAATATGCATGCTTACTTTGATCGACAGTGATTACATACGAGTCACATGAATCTGCTCGATTTACAAAATAGGCCCCTTAGGGCCTTATTTTATAAGTCGAGTCGATCAAAAGCGACTCGATTGGAGTCACTATCGACCAAAAATTTCGCTCGACTTGGCTCTGTCACTCGAGTTTATCGACAGTTGTCACTCTATGTGACTGGATTACTATGGGAGTCGACGGGTGACATCTGAAATATGCATGCTTACTTTGATCGACAATAACTACATACGAATCACGTGAAATTGCTCGAATTACAAAATAGACCCCTTATATAAGAGTTCGTAGATAAATTCCTACAGAAAATCCGAGACATTCTTTGCAGTTAATTCTGAAGTAATTCGAGGGGGAACACCGTAAGAAATTCCTGAAAAAAAAACTAGCGAATTCCTGGGGCAATTGCTGGAGCAATTCTTCGATGAATTTTCGAACAAATTCAAGGAATTCAACGATAAGTAAAGTTTGAGGGGTCTATTTTGTAAATCGAGTGGATTCATGTGACTCGTCTGTAGTCATTGTCGATCAAAGTAAGCATGCATATTTCAGATGTCACCCGTCGACTCTCGTACACTCAGGCAAATTAATTAACGAATTCCATAGATTTTGCCTTATGAAGCATTGAAAAATCCATAAAAGCCGGAAGGCTAATATGGATTCCATACCTTTGGAATGATAATTATAATTGAAAATATAGGTGAACATAATAAATACTTACAAATTTCATTGCGCGCTTTATGATTTCCATTGCTTTCATTAGTAATTTCATTAATGAAACCATACATCATAAGGCTATTATGAATTTCATATTAGCTCGATGAAAACCATAATTGCGAAGTAAGCTATACTTAATTACTGTATATCAATTTCATTAGGACGCCTTACGATTCACATAGCTGTCACTAATGTGAAAAACTCATAAGTTGTTATTATGAATATTGCAGCTCGATATCACCGCCATCGTTGAGAACCAACATACTGCGTCAAATTTTTCAGAAGTCCTGAAAGGAAGTTCGCGGGGATCCAAAACATTTAATAAAAGGAGAATAATGGTCGAGTTGTAGTTCGAATGATTACATTCCCAATTTGTTCAATATCTGTTTTGCATTAGAAAATGGTAACCAACGTGTGAAAATTGAATTTTCATTTCTCGCCACGTCGCAGCTCGATATGCAATCATGCTTTGCTGCGTATTATTGTGATGCTCGCAATACGGCAAATTAGTTGGAAATTTGATTTCCACAGGATAGCTAATCATTTGTCTATAGTTAAGTCGTAGAACGCATTGAACTTTCTGTAAATGCTGTGAATGGAATGTATTGTCAACTGAATATAAAAACGAATAATTAAATAATAATATGTGACATAAAAAGTAATGTGCTGATAGAAGAAATTCTTTTTTTTTTTTTTCAATTTTCATAATGCTGTTTTATGAAATAAGCAAGACATCACATTGGCATGATTCAGATCAATTCATAAGGTGAATCAATGAAATACTTACCGATTTCTTGTGGCTAATAAACATAAGGGGAAATAATGAATATTCATAGAATTTTTGCCTGAGTGTATTAATCTAGTCATTCCATAGAGTGACAACTGTCGATAAGCATGAGTGACAGAGCCGAGTCGAACAAAATTTTTGGTCGACCGTGAATCAAGTCGAGTAGTTTTTGGTCAACTCGACTAATAAAATAGGGGCCTAAGGGGTCATCCGCTTTTGCACAGCGATTCGGAACATCCGTCAACCGCTTTCAAGCCGGCATCACAAGTAAATGAGACAGTGCCACAAAGAAATCCAACCGGCGTGGAGTTTCCCGATAACTACGCTATGCCAGTAAGACGGCTACGATGTCTGGAAATGCGCTTTAACACAGGGGTACATCCACGAGGCCGCGGAGGATGAGTTGGGTGCCACCGACCCAAGAAGATTGTGGTATCTCCCAGTCGGAATAGTGCAAAATCCGAAGAAGCCAAACAAGCTCCGAATCGTGTGGGATGCGGCAGCAACAGTGGATGGCATTTCCTTGAACAGCATGCTGCTAAAAGGTCCGAATTTAGTGCAACCACTCCCGGAAGTGCTCTGCGGATTTCGGGAACGGTAGATCGCCGTAGTGGGTGACATCATGGAAATGTTTCATCAGTTAAGATCCGACGAGATGACCGCTACAGTCAGCTATTTGTTTGGCCCAGTGAAAACGGGATTCGGCTCAATGGCTTTATAGATTGGGCAGGCTTGCTCTAGTCGTCTAATCCAAATTTCCCTACATACTCAAGAAACTGGAAATGATAACACCAAAAAGCAAGGGTTATAAAATAACACGAATTAAAAAAAAATAGCTTCCATATTGTACTTATGTTTTTTTTTTATTATGCCCTATAATGCGCCTTATGAATTAGGTATTTCTTCCTTGGGGGTAAAACGGTGTAAATTTCCCATTGAACAAATTGGAGCTGCTCCTTGTTCAAGTTGTTATGAGTTTGGCAAAAACAAGCTCATCAATACATGTAGGTGTAAATCAAAGACTGTACCCAACTAGATATAGGAACATTGGGATTCCGAACCGGCATCAATTTTGTTGTTAGCGCCGCCATCACCACCAACAACCGACCAAAGCAGTGAGCGGCAGTGAGTCGCTTTCCGTGCCTTTAACGAACATTATTGTCTTATTTTTAGAACAATATTCACCGGTTCGTTAGCGGTAGCCCGAAGCAATGCCGGACAGAGTTTGTTTTCGCCAACATTTCTCAACAAATTTATATTTTCGCAACAATGTGCAGTAGCTATTAGACATAGTAGGGTCTTATCAGCTTATCATCATCGCGCGTTCATTTACGTTGAACACGCTTGTCAAGAGTTGTTTGCCCTCTGTCCTAGCCCAGCACCTTCCAGCGATAGAATGAGATCGAAAGTGAACCATCGTCATTCATTCATTCGATTATGAATATTTCCTCACTACAGATTGTGTAGAGATCTATTTCCACCGGAACGAAAGAAGCTGAGTGTATTTACAGTGACTCAAACTTATATTCCTACAGGACACTGTTTCCACATAAAGTTGGTAAAAACTATCAGATGATATATCGAATAAGTTATGGCAGAATATCTATGTGCATTTAAAGATGACAAGAACTGCTTGTAATTCCGGTAAACTGAAAAAAAAAACAGATTCAATGACAAAAATATACGATCCTGTCGGACTTTTAAAGCAAAATCGTTGAAAAAGGGTTATTTTTATTAATTTAATTAATTTTCAAATAGGTCCGCTTATAAATAATGTAAATGAAGTCTAGTACATCTGAACAACGTAGTAAAGAACTTGAGCAAACAAATGGAGCATTAAACTTTAGTTTTAGTGTTGCATGTTTCAATTTATATAGGTGAATGAATATGGATTTGTGTCAATTTTAGACACAAAGCCAATACTTTTATATTATTTTAAAGATGAAAAAAAAAATGAAATAATATATGATTGTTGAATAATGTATGATACCCATGGCCTTTATTATTGAAGTATTTTGAATTCCATACACCATTTCATGGTTTTTTCCCAACTAGATGTAAAAAAGGTGCTCTGTACAAATATGCAATTGAGTCACTGAAGATCTGTTCAATAGTACTGTATTCCCCCAGGCGGAAAGAAGCTAGTGTGCTTATGAATACTTGAATGAATAGAAATGCGCCGGTTGTTGCTGTAAACAAAAATGTTTATCAAAACCAGTTGAAATTTCCCACTCAGTACTGTGTTAAAAATACGTGTCAACGTATTGCTATATGCCCCCATTCCCCCCTTTGATTGCAGCCTCCCCATACCTACAATCTTAAAGTGGAGGGACCTTTTTTCAACAAACAACATCAGGGCGTCTCTTTCGAGTCTCCATCGTCGTCCAATCTCCGGTCTCGTTTCAGCCTTTGTGCGTAATGTGTAAAAACAACCGAAGCTGCTCTCCGTACACACCTACAAGACATTGTCCGCTCCCATTAGCTCCACCCCTTTCCCATCGTTGCCACAGAAAAGCCAGCTGTTTTTCTGTCAGCCGAGAGGTGAGCGTAGAACAAGTCGCCAATGCAACGATTCATGAAATAAATCGAACACTAACATGGCTTCTTGCTAACTTATTTTACTTTTGATGGCGCTAGTCAAGACATGACCTGCGCCACACTATACGCCAACAAACTCGGTCCATGGCTGCCGTACCCTTCTAGTTTTGACGACCTTCTGGATATTGGGTTCTGGATTGTTAGCCGAGTGGTTAGAGTCCGCGGCTACAAAGTAAAGCCATGCTGAAGGTGTCTGGGTTCGATTCCCGGTCGGTCCAGGATCTTTTGTGCTCATAAGAACACTAAGCTGAGAAGCCAGGTCCGTCCCAGTGGGGAGGTTAATGCCAAGAAGAAAAAGAAAAGTGTGAATCATTATATTTCACCATAAGCTTTTTCTCTAGAAATTGTTTTAGAAACCTAAGAAGAAATTTCTGTAGAATTCTCTAAAGAAATTAAAGTATAATTTCTCAAGGTATCCGGAATCAATGAGTATTCCTGAATGATACCCTACAAGAATTTTGGACGAATTTCTAAATCAATCCGTGGGAAATTGTTGAGAAATAGTTATAGAAGAATCGCTGGTGTGATTGCTAGATAAATCTCTACATAAATTTCAAAACTTTAGAAATTTCAGAATGAATTCCTGGAGACATCCTTGAGGGAATCTTATTAATACACCAGGACGGTATTCAATAGGAACTACTAGAATAGTATCCGTCTGAATGACTGTATCAATTATTTAGCCTATACCTACAAAAAATATCTCCTGATTGACTACCTGTTTCTTTAGAAATGTCTGTACTATTTTCTGGGGATAACCTAGTAAAATTTCTCAATGTATCTTTATATGAATTCCTGAGTGTTCCTTGGACGAAACCCTACAAAAATTGCTAAAGGAATAATTCTTCCATGAATTTCTGAGTAAGCCAAGCCTTAAAAAAATAGTCATGCAAGAATCTCTGGAAAAATCTTTGAACGAATCCCTAGGAAAAAAAAATCGTTAAAGTGTCCTAAGCACCTCGTGATATACCCTGCACCTACTTAAACACAGGGGTTGTCAAAATAATTGGGACAGGCAAAAATTGGGCCAATTTCGGAATGCTGTAACTTTGTCAAACATTGATCGATTTTATTTAATCATAATAATAAGCATTGATGACCCTACATTTCGTAGTTGCTATTCCGTGATTGACAAGAATAATCGAAGTTGCACAAGGAACCAACAAATGTAGCTTGGGAGTAGCTTTTCATCTTCAATGTACACTTTCGAGAACTCCAAACATCTAAAAATCAATAACGGCGCCGGTCACGTCCTTACGGTTATCGGGAAAGGCAAGGAATATTAGTGAGACATTCATTGTTACTAGAGACCGAGATCACCTCTGTATCTCCATGGTTGTCATGGGAAGGAGTTTTGTTAGTGGGGAGGGATATGCATGATCAGGATTCACCTTGGTACGTGATATGATTCATGCAACATCAATTCAAAAAATCACCTAACAGTACTTCAAAGACAACGTGAACATAAGGTAAGTCGACACTTGTAGTGTCGACCCATTCAAAGGTTTTTTTTTTTATAATGTTAAAAATCAGGTAAATCCAAAGGTATGGGGTCTCTACTGTTTTGTAAAACATGTACCGTTTGGGACCAACATCCGTACACTTAAGCACTGAGGCAAATAAAACCCTCTGTTAAAAATATGTGGATATAAATTAGTCATTTTCCTATAACTTTCACATCTTTAAGGATATAATTAACCACAACATGAGTCAAAAGTTGAGTATAAATCATAAATAATGAGCTTAAAAATCTAAATCCGTACACTCTGATGAGGTTAAATTAAAATCCATACACCTGTGATTCGAAATCCGTACAGCTGCCCAAAATTCAATGCTTGAATGCTAAAGAAGGTATTTTTTTATTCTTCTTCTTGACATTACTTATGCTGAATTGTGGGGCACAACTGAAATGGAAGATCTTTTTTTATCGATATTGTTAATTTTATTATTGTCATTATGGGTATTTGGAATGTAATAAATATATTGACAAACTGTTCAAATTAGTTATGATTTGATCTTCGTTAAAAGTATTACCATGTTCTTCTATTTGTCTATTTGTAAAGCCAATGACAGATCAAAATTGAACTGCCCATAAAACATAACTGGTCATAAACACATAACAGCAACATTCATGTTTTGATATACACTTCACGGTGCATATAAAAATGCACACACTTTGTATGAAAATGTTATGGGGAAATATGAAGTAAGTGTAGTTCCATATTGAAAAATAAAAGCATAACAAGCTTTATATTTCTATAAGCAAAATGAATAATATGTAAGATATATGGCATGCAGATATGTACTGAATATGGTATGCAGAAATATACCAAAAAATCTACATGTTTGTATAAGACAGTGGTCACCAAACTGCGGCCCGCGGGCCGCATGCGGCCCTCGAGAAGGTTTTGCGCGGCCCGCGAATGGATTTTGAATGTTAATGTAATGCGGCCCGCATGTTATAATTTTTATTCATGCTGGTGTTTACTCCTTTGCTCTTGCAACTTTGTTCTTGGAAAGTCAGTCATTGAAATCATGTAAAATGTTTCTGCGTTCATGCATCTTCATGGCATAAGGAGTAATATGAAATTGACTTTGACTCATTCAAAGGTTCAAAGTTTCTGAAAAACCTGATTTTTTTTCTATTTAGAATCTTGAAGGCATTGGGGGGTCCCGTAGCCTCGAGGTTACGCTTTCGCTTCGCCAAGCGGAAGGTCATGGGTTCGATTCCCAATCCCCCCACACAAAAACTCCGTCCAGCCACCAGAAGACGCCGCACGAAGGACCGTGTATTGGGGAACACAACCATCCTTCGTCAGTATCGGATGGTGACTGAGACACACTGACCCTCTTTGTAGGCTGTTGCCTCTCACGAAACGAAAACATGGCAAATTGAACCACCGCACACCAATGGACTTCGATATGGATATGGATTGGACGAACGACAGCACTCTCCTCTACCTGCTCGGTATGAGAGAAATAGCAATATGAACTATAAATAGATTGATATCAAATAAAAGTAAGGAAAAAAAAATCTTGAAGGCATGGCTATGGGCCTGCAAAATGTCTTTAAGTCTCTAAAAATCTCTCTTCTGAACATATTTAAGTTAACAAAATTGAACCAGGATCTTGGTCTTGCAGAGGTGTCCGCAGAATGCTGATTTTTTTAGATTTTGACTTCAAAAATGTTTCCTTTTTCTGTATAACTTTGAAAATTATGTTATTCGGAAATTTTTACTATGGATTGCTTTCTGAATTGTTGAGGAGCCCGAACGTAAAGAAATGGACAATACATCTGCAACTTTTTCGATCTTCCATACAAAATGGTCTACTTTCGTGGGCTTAATCTCAGTTATTTATAGCCCGATATGAATAAAATTCACTATTCACACAGCATGTCGGACGTTACTTAAGTGTCAACATATATTTTTAAGTATTTAAAAATTGAATACAAAAAAAGAAAAATTATATGGATTCGACTGAAGTGAATTTCGTGAAAAATATTCAAACGATTTATCTCAAAATATAAGAGACCTACACAAGTATCTTCAGCAAAATTGTTAAACTCATCTAAATGTACAACATTGCTGAAGATACTATTAATCTGTTTGGTCATTTTTTTGGTTTGATATGAATCGATCCATAAAAAAAATAGATAAAAACCTCTAGAGTAGACTATTTTGTATTATTAATCGAAAAAGTTGCAATAGGGTAACGACTGTTTATTTCGTTCTTAATCGCTAACAGTTGGCGCCAGCGGCAAAAAGTACAGGCAACAACCTTTCGAACATTCAGTTTTTTTCACCGGCCGCCGAGCGACGACACTGTTGTTTGTATTCCTCCCACTGATCACGCTACGCTGGATTCTCAAATTTCTCAAACTTTCAACACAAGCGCATGGAAGAATGGTAGTCGGAGAACTGTCAAAACGTATGGAAAATAATGAAAAACGTAAATTACTTGCAATTTGGAAACTGGATCAAAAAAGTAGTGATGAGAAATCAAGTGTAAAGTGAATACATAACTTTTTTGTTTAGTTCATCTTCCGTAGAGCTTTCTTTGCTTCAGGATTTCGTTTTTACTACCACTAAAAAAGAGCCATCTATTGCCTTTTCAGTTTTGAATATCGCCCTATTGCATTGTCCAATACGGTAAGAGACATATTGATCGTATTTGAGTTGAGTATGTTAATAAAGCTTTGTTTCTAGCTTTAAAAAAGTTTTTCAATGTGAGTTTTTTCGTCATGAATTCTTTTGTATTAGCTAACATAGTTTATTAAAAACATGGCATTTTTTCTGTCACTTATATCTTTGCTTCCAAACCCCTTTGCTTTGATCATAAAGTTCCCAGAAATGTATTATCCGTTCTCATAGAAATAGTGATTTAAAGTGAGCTGTTAAAATTAATCATTATAAATCTTGCGGCCCGCGACTGATTTTGAAAGAGTTAAGATGGCCCGTGTAATCGGTTAGGCTGAGGACCACTGGTATAAGAAGACGAACTTCGAACTTTAAGCTCTATTTTCCTTAATGTCTACTTTTTACCAAAAGCATCCGCAGCTTTTTACGGAATGATTGGTTATTGTGCACTAATTCAACGGCTTTATCTTTACATCGATGTTATTTCAAGCATTTGCAGCATATTTGAGCTTCAGATATCACCGGTTTTGTCTGAAACTTTATGAAATATGTTAAAGTTTTGCCATGTACGGATTAAGATTCAAATGAAAATTTTGAATTCAAATCCGTACAGCACCCAAATGCCCTCAAACAGTAATGGACCGATGCACGAGTTCACTATTTGACGTTTGAGCGGTGCCGTGTTATTTACGTGACCATGGCAATCAGTGAATTCGGCACCGCTTAAACGTCAAATTAGTGAACTTGTGCATCGGCCCATTGTAAAGCTGCATTCACTTCCTCGGAATTTAAAATACGTACTATCCGAGGACATCGTGATTAACAGCTGGTTTAAAAATATGTACTAATTTCACTATTAATATGTTGAAAACTATATCCTGCCTCAGGCGATAACATTTTGATTTTTTCAATTTGCAAAACATGGCCTACTTATATTTCGATAGCATTAACAACAACATATAACTTATTGTAATTAGATGTGTAATTTTAGAACTGCATATTTATTCATTTTAATATTAAAACAATGAAAAATTAATCAAGTGTACGGACACCAATTTTGGTGCTGTATGGATTTTGTTCCCACACGGTAAAAGATGTATATCGACACAGTGACGAACTGTTTACTCGCGGTTTACCCGAGGTTAGGAGTAACAATAATATACAGGAAGGGATAAGGTAACGGGGCGTGACGTTAACAGTTAGTTTTTGCGTATTTGCTGCCGAACTAACGTAGAGAGGACTGAAAAACCTGTAAGGATACAAGAAAAAAAACGATTTCAAGGGGACACGAGGTGGACGAGTGGAACAACAAAACGGGGGAATCAAACGACAATTGCGGATTGCTTAATGAAATCACACACAAGTTTCATGTATTCCATGTCAAGTTTACCCAACACATCTCTAATGTCCTTCTCTGATTTCCCTTGGGACCTGAGGGATACATATAAATCGGATCTGGCAATACCGTAGTCGGGGGTATTCCGTGCTTCGGTGCCACGTCCTTGCAAATCGGACTGTGAAAAATAGATTCAGCTGATGGTGCTATTCCACATGCAAAATTTGACGTGCTCCCGTTGTTCGCGATTCCTCCGACTTTAGCAGGTGTAACGACATCCGGGTTGTAGTGCTTTGTACAACGATAAATAGCTGCAATGTAACTGGCTGATGGTGCTGTGATTAAAGTGGTATTTTTATTTGCAAAGATTTTGAAGATGGCTCGTGGCGTCTTTGAATTTTACATGATTCTGTTCCCACGCCACTCGAATAGTTTTTCGTTTGAGATAAGTCGAGTCTAGTAAGGGTATTTGGGGTAATATGCACCCTAGATTAGTCCGTAAGCAAAAATATTATAGAACTCAATGGGGCATCTCCTAGATAGGTGATTTATGGTAAGAAAATAGCTCTCAAAATTTCAACTCGTTTGGTTGGTGCAATCAGTCAGAAGTTTGTATGGAGTATTTGTTTCTTATATATTGAAAATTTACCCTATGTCATTGTTTCGTTCCGTATACAGGTCGGACTCGATTATCCGGAGTATCGATTTTTTTTCACTCCGAATCGAACCACTTAGAAAAAAATTGAAATCTATGACAAAAGAACTTAAATATTATCTTTTTTTTATTTTGTTTATATGATGCGGAAATTTTTTCTAGGAACGGTACAGGGGTCTTTACAAGAAAAAAACAATTTTGACCAGCGTACACAAAAAAAACACTTTTTCAAACCCCCGTTTTTTGAATACGTTCTAAACCGCAAAACTATCCATATTGTATATTGCAATACCAAAGCATCTCAGATTTATGTATGTACAGTTGTGTTCAGAATAATAGTAGTGAAAGCCGATTTTCATACAAAATGCTCAACTTTGGCATGCTGTAACTTTGTTTCCATATGATTAATCGGCATGAAATTTTGGCGGTGAACTACAAATATGATCAATTTCATTATCACAAAATTTGAAAATTTTCACACTACCGGCTAAAAAGTTAAGCACCAGGTGAAATCGCTCAAAATAATAGTAGTTTTTCTTTTGTAAATTTTTGTTCAGCAATAATTTAGTAAAAAATTGTATTGTCTATACATTTAAAGCTTGGGTGGAAATGGTTGAAACGATGTATAAAGAAAAATTCTAAAACTCAAAATACAGCAGATATTTAAATTATTAAAACTACTATTATTTTGAGCGATTTCACCTGGTACTTAACTTTTTAGCCGGTAGTGTAAAAATTTTCAAATTTTGTGATAATGAAATTGAGCATATTTGTAGTTCACTACCAAAATTTCTTGCCGATTGCTCATATGGAAACAAAGTTACAGCATGCCAAAGTTGAGCATTTTGTATGAAAATCGGCTTTCACTACTATTATTCTGAACACAACTGTATGTATGTAGGTAGCCACCATCCTAGCTTGAGTCTTGCTCTGCATGCGGTTCCACTTAACAGTACAGTCAATTTTCATTATCAATCTGAATTCAACATACCATTGTATGAAGGGCCAAAATGGGGTGTGGCGGACCCGTAAGCAGAGGCACTTACGCGAAACCCGCGGGAAATAGAGAATCTCCTTCCAATAATATGATCCAACGGAAAGTATAATGAAATTTGCAATACCTGTCAAGTTATCCACGGGATGGTTTGTTATAAGAAGGGCGCGTCAAATCCATTACAACTGTTGGGATAGAAGAACTCATCTACAAGGATGTTCCGGTTACTTCAACCCTTGACTCCGGCTGGCACTCCACTCCATTGTCCAGCTGTAACTTCAATGATGCTCTGATGCACCCTCCCAATATCACCCATGTTATATGATTCAATTAAATGATTGTTATGTTATGAAATTGAAAACAATAATAAAAAATATAAGAACTCATGCAATAACTCGATGATTCGACCTAGAATTGAATGAAATATGATTAATATTGAATACATAATAACAGATTATTCAAACAAGCCTGAAAAAAAATACAATGACAGTATTTATACTAAATGTTTACGACGGCTTCCTGCAATTGCATAATGCTGATATATCCTAAAAAAAATAATCAAACAAATTATTTTGCAAATCATTTTTGATGATCATAGGAAATGGTGCATAAAATCTGTAATCAATTTTTGAATTAATGGTTAAAATTAGCAACTTAGCCCATGACTGCCATTCTCACATATAAACACATTCACATCGACAACTTTCTGCGAGAAGCGATATCTTAACTGCGGGTCGTTTAAAAAGAACTTTTGCACGAACAACCGGAGAACATTCGGCTATTGGATGTTGCTGGATTTTATTTTAGGATTACAACCTACATCTGGAAAGAGTACTAAGGAAACTCTCAAGTAAAGAAAGATTTTGAATAAGTGAATTAACATTTACAATGAATAACATCGGAGGCGACAATGTTTTCCGGGCCAGCCACCATCCTAGCTCTGCATGCGGTTTAACTGGATAGCAAAGTCAATTTCCATTATTAATTTTAATAGTTTAGATGAATTATGATGGTGATAAGTGTCTCTTTTTTCCTTTTGGAGGCAGTATAAAGTCAGCCGGAACATCAAATGCAATGGTCTCGAGCACATTGCACCGCTCCGAGATCCGAAACCATCACGCACACCACTTCACTTATGTGTATATAATGACCAAATCATCTCAGATTTATGCATAGAAATTGAAAAACAAGAACATCAAAAAGCAAATTTTGGATAATCGAGTCTAAAATTCCGGATAATCGAATCCCGGATAATCGAATCCCCGTATAATCGAGTCTCCGGATAATCGAGTCCGACCTGTACTAGTTGATCGCGTTAAATTGAGCCAAGAATGACAATAACACTAGTTGATACTTTGTCTGTGTTGATACCCTAAAGAACATAACTGCAGAAGATTGTATCTGGGTTTCATTATCATTTCAGTTCTCGCGGAACATTACTAAAGGACCTATGTACAAATGAGAGATTCTCTCCTCTCTCGTTCTCTTTTGATTATAACAGTGGAATACTAAAGATTTTGGGAAGTTTTTCACTATAGATCGAAAGTCAATTTCCTTGACTAGCGTTTCATACAAAAAAAGCAACAGAAGAGATTAATGTGACTCAGTTATTAATGAAAGAGAAAGTAAACAAAGAGAGCCTCTCAATGTTAGATAGGTCCTTTAGTAATGTTACGCGAGAGTTGTTGAAAGTTCTGCCTAAATCAGCATTCCCGTACAATCACATATATGCATGAGCCTTGTGAAGCAGCGTCATAGGCGGCTATGATGCGCAGTGGCTATTTACACAATGGACCAATGCACGAGCTCACTATTTGACGTTTGAGCGGTGCCGTGTTATTTATGTGACCATGGAAACCAATGAATTCGGCACCGCTCAAACGTCAAATTCGTGAACTCGTGCATCGGTCCATTGTGTAAATAGCCACTGCGCATCATAGTTCAAATCAACTTCGCTCCATTCATTGTGTGGTTTTGACAAGGACGGAAAAAATTATCTAGGGGAACTGGGGGTAAAATGAACACCCTAAGCAATTCTCATGTTTTCTTGTTTATGAAGCTGTCAGATTCTTTTTCAATAGCTCAGAATTGAAGAAGGATGTTTATGCCATGTAACAAGTTGAAATATTGTGATGGAAATAGAATTTTATCAACATTATTATAGTTTTGAAAATTCCTTTCCATAGAGTCAATGTTCCAAACGTGTGGGTAAAATGAACATGTAACGGGGGTAATATGAACATATACTTGGGGGTAAAATGAACATACAATGGGGGTAATATTAACATACACTGGGGGTAAAATGAACACATGCTGGGGGTAAAATGAACATGCAGTGGGGGTAAAATGACCACCATTTATATTGAACGGGTTGCGGTATGATTCTCGGCATCTGGTACATGAGCAATGCATATCTCACAGACATTCTGGAACAATGGGACGTTTAGCTGCGACCATTTGGATGGCTGCCGATGTCTGCCTTTGTATTTTCTTCGGAAAACTCTCGGTATCTCCAATAAAATCCGGTAGTATTCGCCCTGCCTTGGTGTTCATATTACCCCCATCTCGAGTGGTTCATTTTACCCCCAAATAATCAACATGTTCAAATCATTTGTTCTCAGGATTTAAAAGATAAAAATACTTTCAATTTTCGTCTACTTATCATAAAAACCATAAAGATATGATGTGCTACGCAGTTCAATAGATTTTCGATGATTTTAGTCATAAAAAACTTAAATTCCAAGAGTGAAAACTTACATCATATGAGAAAACGGAGAGGCGTACTTTGTTTTTGTTTACTTTTCCAGCTTTTGACAGTTCTAGATCGTGCTTGAGTTGCCGAAATAGTTTCTTAGTCTGAGTATTAAGGATGGTGCTATGTTTTGCATAGATTTATAGCATAATTACCGTAAACCACAAACCTGTTCATTTTAACCACCCCCCCCCCCCCTGTTCATTTTACCCACAGTTCCCCTATGCACCCATGCTGTTGAGTTCTATGTTCAGATATGAAACCATTCAGAGCATGTCGATTCAAATTCCCAACAGAATCGTTGAAGTTTTATGGAGGAAACGTTTTTTTTAATCGACGTCTTGACAAATGCACGGAATTAGTGAGTTTGTTCCGATTGACCCGCTATTACTAATTCTGGGCTCTTTCTGTATCATGGGGTTGAGTCAATTTATCTTCTCATTTAAAAGAGCGAGCAATGGCGCTACAACCAAAGCTTTTCAACTAGGATGGAAATACCTGTATCCCATCCCTGAAATGGAGTGACCTGCGTCAAGCCCCAAGCACAATGTGAGCGGCAGCACGGTACAACGGCAAGCCCATCTTGAGCTACATTGTACTTGTCAAGTCAATGTTGAAAAGGATTTAGTCAACATGGGATTGATAAGTAAAGTGTAGATCAAGATGGGCATGCCGTTTTGCCGTTGTACCGCGTTGCCGTTCACATTGTGCTGGGGGCTTCACGGGGCTTAACTTTCTTAGCAACGTCACTCCCAACGATGATGAAAACAATACATTCACACTTACACCCAATTACAAAAAGTATACTGAACTACACATACACTAAATGTCAAACCGATCTCATCACTCGCTTATAGAGAATTCTACACGATGACCCTTCCCATCATCCAACTCCTTGACATCTATGAGGGCGTCATGGAGTCGCTGGCCTCTCCGCCTGTCTTCAAGTAGGTGTCATATCCTTTTCCTTCCCCTTAAACGGAAAAGATGGGCGTGACCGGCAAAGGAAATCATCATGCCAAACTAGGGTAATTCGCTAATTGTTGAACGCTACCCAAATGTTGAACGATCTGTAGAAACCATGTTAAAATAGAAAATTGAACCATTCTCAAACAGTTTCAATAAATTATACAGATTATTTTGTGAGTAAGCTGTACTATTGGACACAATAAATTTAATTAGCACATTAATTTCTTAAACGAAATATATATTGAAAATGTTTATCGGTAGGTGAAACGAAAATTTCAATTCTTTTAGAAAAAAAAACTTAAGCTGGGGCTGCTATGAAATAAGCTGTGTAGTAAAACAAACTACGTATATTGGGTTAAGCACCTATTCACGATATCAGTAAAAGTCTACTTTAGTTATTTTCTAAACATCCGTACAATTTACTCGTACCTATTAATTACATAAAAACATTTTCAATTGCATTTTCGTTTCACGTACATTTGGATATTTGTTGAACACTAGCATAACATGACAGTCTTGGTTTCATCAACAGTATTGCCAGTTTTTTTATTTTCGTAGCAAACACCTATATTGAAATGAAATATTGCATTACACAATATTGTATTGTTTATTGCTTTAATTGTCTGTTGAATAATTATTATTAAAAAATCCTTTAATGGTGTCTGTCGCAATGATGAAAAACGCAATTCAGTAAAGTATAATTAATTGCATCCCTGGCTATATCCTGAATCTTTTTCGAATTTCACTATCTTCACTATGGCATCAATGCCATCACCGATTGTTTGTTTGCATCATGATTGAAATAACGCATCGGTTTCCGATTTATCCGGAGTATAACCTCAATCTCGCGATTGATGCTGTAATGTCGAAGGTGATGTTCTTTAGGAGAAGCCGCTAAAGTCTATGGAGTGTCAAAGGGGACGATTCACTTCCGTCTCAGCTCAGAGTGGTCAGGGAAAGTGCTTCGCGGACCTTACCCTGTCCTCACAACCGACGAGGAGCGCGAACTTGTAAGTTGAGTGAACGTGGGAGTAAAGCGGTCAACATTTAGCGACAATCGTTCAACATTAGGATAAGATGGGTTATGTATGTGTTCAACAATTGGGTATAGATCTATCTTTTTAAATATATATATTTTTTTTCAAAACGGATATTACAGTACCAAAAATGTAACAGGAATAATGTTAAACAATCGCCTACGGTGTTGAATGCTTTTTTTAGCAACCTTTCTATCAGAATTTCCATTAAAATCAAATAACATAAAAACGTCTATATTAACCGTTCAACATTTGGCAATTTACCCTACTCTACGGTAAAATTTTACCTTATCATCGTTGGATAAGAACTCACAAAAATACCATCAATGATTTTCACAGAGATTTTTGGAAGGCTTCAACGTTTAAACTAGTAATTCATGAAGTTCCCTAAATATATCAATCAAAAATTTCAAAATAAATTCAATAATAACGTCTGGATTCTGTATGGAATCTGATCAGAAACCAGGGTCTTAGATAGAATCCACCCAGAATCTAAATCTGTCAAAAATCATCTCACTAGGAGTTCATCAACATCACGTGATTAATGGACAACCGCTAAATACCCAAAAACTCCCAAGTATCCATGAAAACTTGCAAGGAAACGCTCTTTGTTTGAATCAGTATCTTCGTGCTTGCCACACGGTATACGAATGCAGAAATGATCTTTTTGTGAAGTTCTCAGTTAAGGCCCTAGTAAAATTGGAGCAAATGCCAAAACTGAAAAAGCAGTTTAATCGAAAATAATCGAAACATCTTAAAAAGTAAAAACACACTGCTGTTTCATTTGTAAAATAAAACCGCTATGCGGTTTTGCTTTTTTCGATTTGTTGATTAGTTTCGAGAAAAGTTTTTTGCAGTTATAACATTTGCTCCAAATTTACTAGAGCCTTTATAACTGTGGATATTTGCATAGAACACCAATCAACCAGTCTTCATAATTATTTATAGATCAAAATCAACAACATATGCTTTGTATGCATTTGATTGTTATCAATTTGATTTTAATTATTAAAACCTCTCGTATTAATGTGGATATCCTTCTAAGTTTATGTAAATAGATCTTACTAAGCTGTGAATGTATGTGGAACTTTAGCGTGCAGCGGGATGAGAATTGAATATTCCACTGCGTCTGATCAATGGTACAATAGACAGCAGTCTCTCTGCACACGCTTCTCCCGTACAGCAACCGGCGATGATGCTTCTGATGAGCACGAACAGTGGCGGTTGAACAGGTTGAAGGCACAGTAGCGTTTTCCGACGACATGTCTCTTTAACTTTTGCGCTGCTGTCTTTAGTGAAGTACAACGCTCGTGCTGTGGATATCAAGCGAGCTTTTTACATGGTGCGAGAACCCAACCCACTACGCGATCGTTCTTGGCGCATTGGAACAATTGCTATGCTACTTCTATGTAAATAGTGCGTATGAACCTACACTATATTGAAAGCACTCATGCTATTTTAAGATTTGATTAATTTGATTAAGTTTTTTGAATTCAATACTGTACCAGAATAACGGCCTAACTGACAAATATAAACAAACTGACTTTTATTCACATAACAGTTTATTTGATAAATTACAGTCATATAATGCCTTACAAATAACGTTTTTCACGAAATAAGTGAGAAAAACATAAAGGCGCATTTGGTATTCTCTTTCGATACGAACTCTGATGTCAATTTCCCCCATCTTCCCCCATAAATTAAATATTTTGCTACAAAAGCTATATTGTAATGGATTCTACAAATCAAGCGATTGAATCGATCGGAAACATAATATAAGCATAAGCATAAGCATAAGCATAGATGACCGTACAATTCGTAGTTGCTACTCCGTGATTGACCAGAATAATCAAAATTGTACAGGGAACCAACAGGTGCAGCTTGGGAGTAGCTAACATCTTCAATGTACAATTTCGAGAACTCCAATGGTAGTAATGTCAATAACGGCGCCGGCCACGTCCTTACGGTCATCGGGGAAGGAAAGGAATGATAGTGTTACGTCCATTGCTACTAGAGACCGAGATCACCTCTGCATCTCCATGGTTTTCACAGGAAGGAGGATTGTTAGTGGGAGGGTTAAAAAGCTACATAATCAGGATTCACCTTGGTTAGTGATGCGATTAATGTAGCCTCAATTTGAAAAAAGTTATCTATCTGTCGTCGACAATTTTATTGTCGAACTATTCAAAGGTTATTTTTTGGTTATTGCAACCAATATATAAAATAATATGCTCGTGTAGCTCAGAATTTTTAAAACAGGGATAATGCCTTATGCCGACACTTACCGTGACGAACCATCCATAGTTTGTTTAGTGATTAAATAAATGAACCAATGCCATGATACAAATTAATGTTATCACAAGCATGAAACGAACTGAAATGCGGAATAATAAAAAGGTTTTGCCAAGGGATTTGCAAACAATACAACTAACTTCTTCAAATGCTATAGAGTAGAATGATAAAAGGAAAGTTCTCACCGAATGTCAGAGCATGTCTTCATGGGAAGTTCGTCCATTGTATCGGCCGGAGCTACTCCTTTTCAGCTAGCGAAATGTAAAAGAAACCCAACTCGAATCCTGCTCTTCTTTATCTTGCGAAGACTTCGATTTCACAAATCTTGACCGATGAGAAACACTTTTTCTTTTCTCAGTTTCAGTTTCTTCAGATTGGAATAGTTGATCTTTTTCCCTGCAGATTTACGACAAAGACGTTTCACTATCTTTACAAACTTTTTAAATGACAACAATAAATGCTTCTTTAACAAAACTGGAAAACCAAGTCACTTTTAAATGGCACAATCGTCGGCCAAATATCAGCCAAAACGCTAAAATTATAGAGTGAAAATTCGTGACAGGAACAATTTTGCGACCGGTCACGAGCGCGGCTTACTGCGATCTCCTGAATCGATCGGAAACATAATATAGAATTAAAACTACATCCGCTAAACTTCAAACCGATTTTACTGAGAATGTATTAGTCTTCACATTCGCCAGAGTCAGTGTATTAAATTTGTTGTACGATTTTGATTCAAATGGTCTACCTGTTCAATGAACAGGCTGGTCTTGGTAACCTGCGCCACAACCACATCGATTGCTATCTGCGAGGCCTATTCTAAAGAAATATGAGCCTAGGGAGTAGTGATTGGACATCAGGCGACACATTATCGACACACTCGACTCATGTTCAACCCCTAAAACCATGGTCTATTCGATACCTGTGGAAAAATAGAATGTAACCACCTGTCCCAATTCCCTTCATCCCATTTTGTTACCAACTACCCATGACTGGCTGGCAAGCAATTGTGAAAAAGACACTTTTCAAATGACATCGGTGCTAAATCATCAAAAGAAATAAATTATCTAATTCTAATGAAAACTATTCTGAAGCCACGAACCTGTTTTCTATATTCAACATCGATTGTCCCAACATTTTTAGTTACTGTCAATTGCGTCATTTTGTTTATGTTTTTTGCAATCATTGGTAGTAATTACACCCATTTGTACCTATCCGAAATAATTTACATTTTTACGAAGTTTTACCGCGGAATACAACGTATCGTAACCGCGTAATCGTGAAATCGCGGTATAAAGATCCTGGAGAAGCAGCAAAAGTTTGCAATCGCTGGGAGTGTGGCCTAGTCAGGAACTTATTCATCCAACAGAGAGAGTGCAAATGTTTCCTACTTCCAAAACTGATTTTTACCTTCCAATTTAATTTTTACCCAATCAATAGTCCGTTTGTTTTGTGACCTCAGCGGAAGGTTGAATTTAATACATGTTGCCAAGGATGTTGTCGTCATCTGGAGATCAAAGCAAATGCGATACAGATACGAGGATCTGTTAGTTTTGGATTCGTGAATTTATCAGCATAACGAACATAGTATGTTGAGCATTAATTTTTATTGTCATACATTGCAGCGATCCCCAATGATCAATGCGATGCTTTTATTATTCTATAGAAAATATACGCGCAGTGACGTAGCGATAAGGCAGCAGATCGATCCAACATAATACTCTACTCATAATGTCGAAATTGCAGGTTTGGGACTTTAATGCATTATAATTGATTGTATGATAAATCAAGTAAAACTAACAATTCATAGTTTTTTTTTTAACTACGTATCGGTCCGAGGCTTTTACTGATCAAAACTAAATTTGTTTATATTTGTTAGTTTCGCTCATTTTAGGAAAGCATACAGAGTTCAATGCATCCTTTCTAAGTATGTATTTCTGGTATGAGACAAAAAATACTGGAGGAAATTCTTTGAAGAATTGCTAAAAAGTATATGACTATTCCTAGAAAAAATCCTGATAAATTAAATCTGAGGAAGTATTTTTGAAGAAATTCCCATAAAATCTTTGAAGGGACCCAGGAGACATCTTGAAAGAATTCTGCTTGTCGTGAAACTCACAATAATTCCCAGATCAAGATTAGGAGGTAACTAGCAATTCAATGATCATTCCCATTTCATCCAGTTTTCGTGCCCCATCATCTGCGAAGCAAAAATCCTCGAATTGTGAGGTTAATTTCGGCCATTGTAGCTCCCAACCCAAGTCCCTTCCCATCTCATATAATACGTAGAATCACACTTACTGCTTGCGAACAGCTCGTTGAACCGCTTTTTGGCCTCATCCACCAGGGCAGGGCTATTGGACTCCAAATCGGAAAACAGCTTTGCCACATCCATGACTGGGGAATCGCCCTGTGGCAACTTTCTTGGCACTGCCCCTGCACACTTAATAACAACACCGCTGTCGACGTAATTTTTTCTTCGTGCCTCTTCCGGCTATTTCCCTAGCAGGAAAATTCCTAGTTTCCTGTTTTTTTCGGATTTTTTCTTTCGGTTGTTTAACCCAGAAGCACTCCCTGCCCTTCAAAGCTGCTTTGCCTTCGTCTCCGTCGTTTAGCCTTTAGTCTTCGTTTCTGCACTTCTATCATAATTCTCCCCCACGGAACTGCACCCGGAATTCCGAACCGTAACGATTCCACAACTAGTCAGCAGGATATTCTTCCATCTAGAACTAGCACTAGGTAGGAATCCTTCTATCTTTTCCACTCCGTAGAGGAACCATTTAGGGAATTCAGAAAAACAACACTACTGCTGCTTCATCCGTCTCATGGCCCACACCCTGTCACCTCCTCGCCCCCCACAATCCTACTGCAGCAAATTTTCCTATTCTGTTCCTGCTCCTGCTTGGGGAGTTCTTTCTTTCTTTCTTTCTTCCTGTTGTTAACCTTGAACCACCTGCTTCCAAATCCCACTCTTGCCAAAGCTCAAACTATTGCCCACGGAAACACTACAAAACCAATTGATTTCCGCACTAAATAAAATGAAGATTTTCTTCCATCATTCACACTGAAGTTCGTTTTCCAGTGGAGCCCATTGAGAGCTAGCAATCACCACAAAAACTCAATCCGAATCCGAAAAACTCGTCCGATCTGATCGAACTTCTCGCGCACGACTGGCAGGACGGGACGGACAGCGAGCGGTTTGCAAACTGCCAGTTTGTTCTGTCAAAATTGACAGACCAGCAGATGCTGTCGGAAAAAGGGCCAGGTACGTAATCTTCGCACAATCCTACACTGAACGAAATCTCCCGCAACAAATTGAATGATTTTTGACTCATCCGAGCCCCATACCTATTTTCAGACACATTCAGGATGATTTTCATCTGCGTTGAAATCATCTGTTTACGTATCGCACCGAATGAAAATCATCCAATCTTGATATGATTTCAATCCCTCTAGAAGCTGCAAAAAATCGAATGATTCCCGCATAGAAAAATACAATTTGTCTTAGTTTCCTTACAGTATGTTTCCTCTAACTGTAACTGTTAATGTTTCATAAGCGGTTAGTTTTATGTTGAACAATATGAAACCTAATGCCTGAAACTGTATGCAACTGTTTTAGAAGTCCATTCCAATTAGTAACAATATAGATTATACCCCAGAAATTGTAAGATTGTATTGGAATCTCAACCCTTGAGAAATAGTTGCAATGTAAAAATACATTTGGCCAAATGGGTTTAGGCGAACATTTTCGCAATGTACACACATCCCAAGTAACCACAAGCATTATAACATTGCACGTATTCTACTGCATATAAACAACATTGATGTAACATTGCTTTTATGTGACATATTTCAAGAGCTGTCAAGCAACAAAGCATTAACTCTACATTAGAAATGTATCAATACACTAATATCACTTTATAAATTGCAATGCTGCACTAATGTTACTTTATAAATTGCTTCATTGCTTTATCGTCGTGTTTGCATTAGTGCAACTGTAAAAGGGCCCTTTTCCACTTTTTAACTACTTTAATGGTAGGCTTACGGCAATGCAGCTGCATTATATATGCAATGATATAATGCTTCATGGTTACTTGGGATGTACATTTAACGGTACATCACCTTTTTTCAACAGTTTGGCAAACATTTTCTCACATTGGTGTTTGTTAGCTATTAAACATTTGAACACGCTAAGAACCAGGTTCACTCAAGCTGTTATAAAATTTGTTTTTCTTTCACATTAAACAATTAGAATAAATGTACAAAATAAATATCGTTTCATTCAAAAATGCATAGGGCTCATTCACAAATTTCATAACGCTGAAGGGGGTGGGTGAGTGTCCACATGACGTTGCAGTCCTTAAAAAAATTGTAAAACATTCTTACAAAAAGCGTTACGCAGGGGTGGGTGGGTGTCAAAAATGGAATTTTTGCGTTATGAAATTTGTGAACAAATCCATACAAATTTTCCCACATATGAGCAAGTTTACATGTATAACTATCTCGGTCGAATTGTGTGCAGAATTATTTTTAGCGTGCATGGATTTGAAACATGTTGTCAAAACACGAAAGAAGAAAAATATAAAATCGATTTGTCGGATCGGCGGTGTTTGAAAAATAATTTTTACGTTCTATTTGAGTGGTAGGCAGTGAAAAGAACCAGACACAAGTATTGGGGAGCCGAGCACTTTCCAGAAGTGCTGCTGCGGGGAAGTAATCATCCTAGCGGAATCGTCAAGTAAGCTTTGAATGTCCATTGAATCAACTTGCCCCACTTTACAGTTCCTGGCGAACCAGTGTCTTTCCGGTCTTTCGCAAACCCGGAGGATGACCGCTTCATTTATCACGACCAACCATTCTTCACCTGAATCACAAATCGTACGCACTCCCGAGGAAAAGTGCATGTTTTAGGTGGCTGCCATGGATTCGACGCCCAGTGTTTATCTGAATGCAGGAATAATTATAACGTATCTGTAAAGCTATCAGTACACACTTTGCCAAATGTGCAAATATTTGCCAAATTTTGACAAATTTATTTGTCATATGTGTACTGACCAAATATATTTGCACAAACATTGATGTGCAAATATTTGTCTAACTTTGCAATAGCCAATACTTGAAGATATGAGGAAATATATATTGCAAAAGTATGCCAAAACAAGTTTTATTTGGTCAACTTTGCAACTCTGTTCAGTTCTCGAGTGGCAAACATGGACAAATAAGAGTTTGTCAAATGTTTGTCCACCGTGTACTGACTTTTGGCAAACAATAGGCAAACGGCAAACGGCAAACGTTAAGCAAACGTCTGAAACGTTAAATAGCCAAATATTTGCACACTTGACAAAGTGTGTACTGATAGCTTAAGGAATGACTCCGACTCGGCTGTATTGTCCATCCGAATCATTGCTGTAACGTCGCTCAACCGCCGCCATCGATAGACTAGCGAGCGCTTTTCAGTTTAGTGTTGAACGCATTAGGGTTATTCACAAATTTTATAACGCTGAAAATGGTTATTTGTGATACCTAACCACTCCCTCGCAATGCTTTTTATATGGGTATTCTAAAAATTTCAATGAACTTAAACATTTTAAGAACTCCCCGTACCCCTTTCTACGTTACAAAATTTTCCCCTTACGCGCGAGATAAATAAGAAACCAATGTGAATATGTGTTATTGATATGTAAACTATATTATAATAAGAATAAATATGAATAGTAATATTACATAACAACTTGACAATTTATTTTGAAAAAGAAACAAAATTACGGTTTGGTAAGTAGTATTTGAATACTATAATTAACTGTAAAACAATTACTACGCATACATTATTTATTTTGGTCCTGGCTTTATAGTTCAACTGTTTCAACAATGTTTGCTTTACAGTAAATCAAGTGCGAAATGGATGGTATGTCGACAGTTTGGTTTACTGTAATCGCAAAAATTTGTTCGGAAAAATCAGCGTTTTTGAATGGTTACATAACTTAACCGCCTATTCCCCACATTGTTATTTGTCCATTTACCATTCACCAAACTGTCGAAACAGTCTGCGATAGTGTTGCTTTATTGTTATTTAAGATGTTATAGGAAACTGGCTAGATATTGTCGTTCATGGTTGTGGATAGTTTGGTGAATAGTGCGTGTACGGTTCTGGTTTATGCAGGTTATCATTCAATGGTGTAAACAGACCTCATCGCATACTAATTAATAATTAAAAACAAATAAATAAAACAGATCGTTGATTTTTTCCCCATTTCTATAGCATATATGTAACATATATGCAGTTTTATTGGCACTGTAACAAATAAGTGATCATAACACAATAATTGTTCTTGGTTGCTGGAAAAGATGCTGAAGCGTACATGCTGTGTGTTGTTGATTCTGGAACCGAAATCATCGAACTTAAGCAGTTTGTGGTTTAGGCACCCGTTGAATCGAGCCTTTAAGAGTGAACAAATGTTTTAAAACGATACAAAGTTTGATTATTCCATCGTAAAGTGCAATTACCTGTAGAATTCACGAAGAAGTTTCAAAGTGATCGCGCTGCCTCCGCCATTAAATTAAAACCACAGAGAAACAGACGTAACACTTAGAACAAATCTCGATCAAAATCATAGTCGCGAAATCATGTACGCCCAATGCTAAAAACACTGTAGTTGGCCGATGGACCAACAGGTGGCGGTAGTGTGTAAACGTCAAACACGAACAAAAACGACGCGAGCGCTGCGGGTGGTCGATTGACCACCTACCCAATATTTGAATCGATCGTTAAAAAGATGGTCGATGGACAGATATGAGAGTGTGACGTCTGTTTGTCTGTGTTAAAACTGTCAACAAGGATGATTTTCTATCTAGGATCATTAATCTTCTGTATGATAGTTAAGACAATAATTGAATGATTTTCGATTTGGGTCATGGAAGAAATTACAATCCGTCAAAAGTCCGATGTTATTCATTTTGATTAGCACAACTCAACTACCTGCTTATAGTCATACGGAAATAGATTGAAAGTCATCTTAGAATTGGATGATTTTTGTTCAATTGACGATGGATGCAGCATATTGTTTCATATTCATTCAAAACGAAGAATATGAAGTTTGGTACCCATGTGAATTACAAATCATTCATTTGACGGCAGAAGCTTTCGTTCAGTGTAAGCTGATTCGAAGCTACACTGAAATGAATTTTATTGTACAAACTACTGAATCCCTGAATCCATGCGGTAAAATTAGGAACTGCACCAACAATGGGTTACATTAGAAATCCTTTATAAGAGAGATTCGCGGAAGCTGACATTTCTGTCAAAGTGTGAGCCAATCGAGCAGCGAGAGCTGTCAAAGTGTGAGCCAAACAAACATGCGTTATGTTTGTTTTGAACTTTTCTTGAGGAGTAATGTAATCCGTTTGAAATTATTTCGGTAAAGTAATTTTGCATGAAGCAAAGAAATGAAATGTTTTACTTTTTTGAATTTTTGTTAATGCGATTTTTAGTTTTTGATTTTTTCGGCTGTTTATTAGTTTTGATATGTAGCTCAAAGATCTATAACGAAACAAAATACACTTTATAGCAACGAGGAAGTCATGTCCGTGTTACAATATTATTCTCGACGCCGAGCAAAATCAGCACTGCTGGTCTGTTGCCAAATCATTCCATTTTACTTCCGCGTATCTCTCTATAAAGGATCACTAGGTTACATGCATGCCCTTATTCGCTACTCGCCACACCGTAACGCACATGCGCTAGTGTCTATGCATGAAAAATCGCTAAAAGGTAACGTGGAAAATATTTGTATGGCGAAAAGCATCTAACAAATTATTTCTCAAATTTGGGAATTATTTTCGAAAAAATATTTGGTACCGGTTGTACTTGATGATGGTGGCTATTTCGATTAAAGCTTCCATGCACAAGATTTATGAAGTTAGATGCCTTTCCCCATACAAAATAAAATGAGAAAACTTCTGCTGATCAATTGTGAACAGGAGCAAAGCAGGCAATCCATTTTCAAATGACTGTACAGATTCACTTCTATTAGCGTTCATTCACAAATTTCATAACGCTGAAAATTCCCATTTTTGACACCCACCCACCGCCTCATACCGCATTTTGTATGAGCTGTAACATTTGAAGAACACCCACCCATCCCCTACAGAGTTATGAAATTTGTGAATGAACCCTTATTCTGCGAAAACCACGCGCTTTCAATCAGGGTGGGTGTACGGCTGTCAACTACAAACAAAGCTCGCCTAACAATCATCTCTCACGCGGGCCGACCCAAACAGCACAGAACGAAAACGCGGGCCGTGCCAGGCAGCAAATGCTGATGCTTTTCAACACTTAAACAGCGGAATGTCTAGCAGCGTTGTGAGCCACACGAACACATCCACAAAACATGAACGGTAGGCGCACCTCGTTGCGTATACCCCTCTGCTTTCAATAGGTTACATGCATGGCCTGATTTGCTACTCATCACATAATAAATTAATCGCATTACGGTTGCCAAAAATCAATTATCAATTAATTATCCCTTCAATTGCTCTAAACTCGCTTTTCATATACAGCTCTTGCATGGCGGTTCTGGCGGTCCAAATCCAAAATCCAAGTTAAATAGTCGTTTTTTAACAATCTGGTTATGGAACCATGTTGCTGAGTGTGTACAGTAATGTAGAAACGTTCCAGAAGATTGAAAACAACTGAATACAGGAATGACGTTTCCGAAAACAAAATTGAGGGGAAAACATTTTTAATATTTCATGGCTTGCTGACCTGGCTGAGCATAACATACCTGCCAGCTGTCATCCATTTTCCCAAATTGGCGGAAAGCTCTAATTGACACATCGAACTACCTCGGGTTTATTCACAAATTTCATAACGCCAAAAATGGTCATTTTTGACACCCACCCTCCCCTTCGTAACGCATTTTGTATGAGCTGTAACATCTTAGGGTTTATTCACAAATTTCATAACGCCAAAATTGTTGAAGAGCTAGTCCGCTAAGACCACGCAGATCCTAGCGAGGCTAGCCCGTCCACATCCGATTGCAAATCATAAAGAAATACAATACAGTAGATGTCTCCTTCAACTGGGCAGCTAACTGACTGATACCTCAATCAGCAGCTGCAACTCTCTTTATTCAAACCAGGTATCTATTTTTACAATTCAACATCCTACACAAATATTATACCTCACAACAAATCTTCCACACTTTTACCTACGACGACGCATGCTTCTCAACCGACGATTCTTCTACCTGAGGTGCGACACTACCTATATTCCAACACTCCTCCTTAGGGTCGCAACCTCGACTCCCGATCGTCTCCTCCTGTCTCGAAACTCCTCCTCGTTCCGAACTTCATACATGCTCCGTCATCCATCCGAGCTCCTCCTGACTTCGATCCTGTCCACGAGCTCCTTTGACCAGCCAGCTGCCATCCAGTGTCCTGTATCGCCTACGTTCCCGATAGATCCCGTCCTTCGTTGCGACCAATCCATCCAGCCTGAGGATTCCGTACTGCGCCACGCGACTTATGCGGCCAATCCTCCTCCAGAACGATACATGCTGTAAGAACACGTTCCTGGGCCCATAACCTATTGAAGAGCTAGTCCGCTAAGACCACGCAGATCCTAGCGAGGCTAGCCCGTCCACATCCGATTGCAAATCATAAAGAAATACAATACAGTAGATGTCTCCTTCAACTGGGCAGCTAACTGACTGATACCTCAATCAGCAGCTGCAACTCTCTTTATTCAAACCAGGTATCTATTTTTACAATTCAACATCCTACACAAATATTATACCTCACAACAAATCTTCCACACTTTTACCTACGACGACGCATGCTTCTCAACCGACGATTCTTCTACCTGAGGTGCGACACTACCTATATTCCAACACTCCTCCTTAGGGTCGCAACCTCGACTCCCGATCGTCTCCTCCTGTCTCGAAACTCCTCCTCGTTCCGAACTTCATACATGCTCCGTCATCCATCCGAGCTCCTCCTGACTTCGATCCTGTCCACGAGCTCCTTTGACCAGCCAGCTGCCATCCAGTGTCCTGTATCGCCTACGTTCCCGATAGATCCCGTCCTTCGTTGCGACCAATCCATCCAGCCTGAGGATTCCGTACTGCGCCACGCGACTTATGCGGCCAATCCTCCTCCAGAACGATACATGCTGTAAGAACACGTTCCTGGGCCCATAACCTATTGAAGAGCTAGTCCGCTAAGACCACGCAGATCCTAGCGAGGCTAGCCCGTCCACATCCGATTGCAAATCATAAAGAAATACAATACAGTAGATGTCTCCTTCAACTGGGCAGCTAACTGACTGATACCTCAATCAGCAGCTGCAACTCTCTTTATTCAAACCAGGTATCTATTTTTACAATTCAACATCCTACACAAATATTATACCTCACAACAAATCTTCCACACTTTTACCTACGACGACGCATGCTTCTCAACCGACGATTCTTCTACCTGAGGTGAGACACTACCTATATTCCAACACTCCTCCTTAGGGTCGCAACCTCGACTCCCGATCGTCTCCTCCTGTCTCGAAACTCCTCCTCGTTCCGAACTTCATACATGCTCCGTCATCCATCCGAGCTCCTCCTGACTTCGATCCTGTCCACGAGCTCCTTTGACCAGCCAGCTGCCATCCAGTGTCCTGTATCGCCTACGTTCCCGATAGATCCCGTCCTTCGTTGCGACCAATCCATCCAGCCTGAGGATTCCGTACTGCGCCACGCGACTTATGCGGCCAATCCTCCTCCAGAACGATACATGCTGTAAGAACACGTTCCTGGGCCCATAACCTATTGAAGAGCTAGTCCGCTAAGACCACGCAGATCCTAGCGAGGCTAGCCCGTCCACATCCGATTGCAAATCATAAAGAAATACAATACAGTAGATGTCTCCTTCAACTGGGCAGCTAACTGACTGATACCTCAATCAGCAGCTGCAACTCTCTTTATTCAAACCAGGTATCTATTTTTACAATTCAACATCCTACACAAATATTATACCTCACAACAAATCTTCCACACTTTTACCTATACGACGACGCATGCTTCTCAACCGACGATTCTTCTACCTGAGGTGCGACACTACCTATATTCCAACAAAAATGACCATTTTTGACACCCACCGACCCCCTCGTAACGCTTTTTATATGAACGTTCTCCAAATTTTGTATGAGCTGTAACAACCGAAGCATACCCACCACCCCCTTAAGCGTTTAGAAATTTGTGAATAAGCCCTTCACGTCTGTCTGTGCTTTACATTTACAAATTATTTGTGTGGATTGGCCCTTTTGCAATGTAGTACGAGTAGTCCTGCTCCTTTCGTTTTTCCGTGTATGCTGTCAGTTGAACTGTCACCTGCGGTGTTCGACGACGATCTCGTTTGTTTATCAACACCGGCTACGTGCTTTTTATTTGCCGCAATTATTTCACATTTACCTCAATTAACTCGCAATTTTGACTGAATGTTTCCCGTAAAAATACAGTAACATGCAAGTTCAAACAGACGCCACCTGCGTGCGGGTGCTTTGCAGTCGAAAACTGCTCGTGGGTAAGTTTATTTTCCTGCCTAATGTTGATATCCCAAAGTAACGATTTTCGGCGTCTGCTTCCCGCACAGGTATCGGAAATCAGCTGTTTCTGTTGCACGTCGAATCGGACGGATCGACCCGGCGCTTATCAGCGGATGGTTGCCTACCGCGCTTGAAAGACAAGATCCATAGCATCGACTGCCGGAAGCTGGCCTCCGGGTCCTGGTTGGTGGTTCTTCACGCCGGTCGCGAGGCTTATTCGTTGGAACTGGGAGAGGTTGGTATAAGAGAATTAGGGTGTCCCAAAATTTCACGTTGTCGGTAAACTTGTTGGCTCAATCTTTAAATGGCAGCTTCTTCTTCTTCTTCTTCTTCTTCTTCTTGGCATTACGCCCTCACTGGGACAGAGCCTGTTTCTCAGCTTAGTGCTCTTATGAGCACTTCCACAGTTATTAACTGAGAGCTTTCTTTGCCAAAGTTGCCATTTTTGCATTCGAATATCGTGTGGCAGGTACGATGATACTCTATGCCCAGGGAAGTCAAGGAAATTTCCATTACGAAAAGATCCTGGACCGACCGGGAATCGAACCCAGACACCTTCAGCATAGCTTTGCTTGGTAGCCGCGGACTCTAACCACTCGGCTAAGGAAGGCCCCAGGTTTTCAATAGATTTTTTATGGAGCTTTTCTTGATTAAGCAATATTTTTAGACGTTTCTTCAATGATATCTTACTAATGTCGTTGTCGATTCCCTGGATAAATTATATGAGAACTACATTGGGAAATTTCTCAAAGAATTTCTGCTGAAATTCCAGAAGTGAACATAGGAGGAATGTCTGGAATATTTTCTAAAGGTATCCTCTAAGAAATTCTTGGTTGAAATAGATTCAACGGCAATCCTGGTTGGAATCCTAAGAAATCAGTGGAGGCATCTCTGGAGTATTATTGCTTGAGCTGATAAAAGTATCCGAAACGGACATGTAGGACGAAATCATAGCGAAATTGTTTGTAGAACCACTAGATAAACTCCAGTTTTTTGTTGATAAGAGATTATTCTATATAAATAAAAATCCAATGGTGTTTGTATGTCACGAAATGGCTTACGAACGGGTCAACGGATTTTAATGATTCTTCCTCCGTTTTGTGTGTATAGAATTCCCATGATATTCGTCAGGATGGTTGGAAAAACGAGAGTGCAGGGTATTGTCATTTTGTATGGGACAATCCATTGTGTTTTTCAACAACCTACTTGATAGCAAGATGAAGTTTGCCGTAATAATTCTTGAAGAAAATCATGGGAGAACCTAAGGGGTAATTTCTTTGGTATCCCCAAAAATTGCAGGTTGAATTTTTGGAGGTATATTGAACTATAGTCAACTCTCCTTCACTCGATATTCTGTATCTTGATATTTCTCCTAACTCGATGGAATCGTGCTCCTTCCACTGACGGCGGAATCGTTAGCCACCATTGAATCGTGTATGACTAGAGTCAAGCTGCAGTTGGCTCATCACAAAACGGAGGTGGTACTGGTCAGCAACTGCAAGGCGGTTCAACGTTGGAGGATACGCAATCTCAACGAAACGCTCTCTAAAGCACCTTGGAGCAGTCTTCAAGGATCATCATTGCTGCAATGATTTTTTGAAAAGCATGCTTTGAAAATATCAATGCTTCGCGTAGGATTCGCGCCTTTTCAATTCAATTGCTCCTGTGCTCACATGATCAAAAATAATGCATCATTGATTCAAATCATTTCAAAGCAAACTGCATACTCTAGACAGACTATAGCTAGCACAGAAAAAATCGCTGTGTAGAATAACGGTTTTCATCTGAAGGTGGCTGGGTTCAAACATCCTGTCGATTTCCTTGACGTCCCTGGGCAAAGAATATCTCCCATAGATTATCACCCTTATTCTTGTTTACGGCGTATTGAATCTTATTCGTTCGAATCAATGTCCCATCTGATTTTGCTGGCGTAAACGGGAATGCAAATCGATTTTCGATCAAAAGTATACCTGGGTGAAAACTAATAATTTCTTTGAGTACCAGAAATCGTTTAAATATATGCCATATCTACGAAAAAAAATTTGGTTCAAAATGTTAAATTCATATGTTAAAAACGTTAATGGTCAAACTTGACCATCCGGGCATAATGGAATTTGTTTGTCGGGTTAAATGGACTTAGAAAGGGGAACTTTTGATACGTTTTTTCAATTGAGTGTGAGAGTAGAGGCGCGTATTATATGTAAAAACAATTTTTTCCATGATATTTTCATTTGGTAGATCTTTTTCAGACATTCCAAGAACATTTTTATTGCCACAAAACATAGGATAAAATATTGTGAAGTAATGCATAACAGAGTGTTGAAGATCAGGGTCCGTATAATATAGCCCTGTTCTGAACGGTGCAATAATAGTTGGGCTCCGTGAAATGATCCATGCCTCCCACAGCGCTACAGTGGTGGTGTTCCTGTTCGATCATGACGCCAATGCCAGTGCCAATGATAAAATATCATGCCATTTTCGTAGGAAAAGACTAAGGAAACTGATTGTGGCTGTAATAAAAAGATGATTGCATTAACGTTTATATAGAATACATGAGCAAATTCAACTGATACTTAATAACAAGTATAGTAGTGCGTAGAGCAACAACCATAGATGACTTGAATTCTGAATAACTCTGTACACACAACATCGTGTACCATTTTGATAAATATTATCACTTGTTAACCATTGACGCGCACTTCGTGAATTCGCGATGAAAAGAAAACAGTGTGCGTTGCTAGGCCTACCAGCAAAGCTTGTTATCCCTCTGCAGCTTAGTCTACCTTGTTGAATGAGTCACAAATGATTCAGAAAAATGATGCAGTATTTTCACCGAAATGATAGGATCAAATCAAAGCCTTGTTGGATTGAAAAATAAGGATCGTGCATTCTCTTTCTCGTTGTTTTATGAATCAAATCAACGCAAAGCAAAGGCAAATTTGAAGACTGCCTTGGAGTAATGGTCGACGACAGGCTAAACTTCAACAGCCACGTAGACTATGCCTGCGAAAAGGCAGCGAAAGCTGCTAACAATGTAGCTAGGATCATGCCTGTGGTAACTACTCGAAGGTTCAGTCTATGATCGATAACACGCACGCGGTGGTAAGCAAACAACCATGCTTGTGCAAGGTGGAAGTGAGATTCCCCGAATGATGTACAACGCATCTCGAACGATATCAGTCGGATAAGCATGAAGCGGTGTTGTCTGTACTGATATTGATATCGGCTCTACCACATCCCTTTTTCCTTCAAAGATGTAAATTATGAATTATTTATCATTTTTTTATTGTGCATGTCACAGTTTAATTCAAGAGCATTACTCGATTTAACCCTCTAATACCCAACCCCGCCTTTAGACGGGGTACACTTTGGAATTTTGTGTATTTTTTCGTAGCTCGGAAATCAAAATTATTTTATTTTTGGCTTAAACCTTGACTCATAGTACTCATATAAGAAAAGTTTTTTATGACTTTTGAAACTTTTTTGTATTTTTGAAAATTGTTTGAAGAATTGTATTCTTATATAACCTATAAATGCCCGGGGTTAATTTAACGTGTTATATAAAAAATCGTACCTTTTATATTTTTATACGATCAACCTATCACAAAAGAAGAGCCAGGTGGTATCAAAATAATTTCAAACCTGTTTTTCCGTCAGTTACACGGAAAATAAAATACGCTCCGAAAAAAAATTAAAAATGTAATATTTTCAAAAGTATCACAAAAATTTAAATTTTTATTATTGCCAAAAATCAACAACCAGAAAAGGCTTCAAGAAAAAATGAAAAAAGTTAGGGATGTTCAAAAATAAAAATTATAAAAATCAAAAACCAAAATTCAAAAATTTGCGAATAAAAATAAATAATTGCCCAGAACGTGTTTAGAACGATTTTAGATAACGAAAAATAATATTTAAATCGAAAATAAACATTTGGGTATTAGAGGGTTAACTTTAGTCAAATTATTACACCTCACATATGTGTTTTTGAATACTATCACTAATTTTCAATTCAACAAAGAAATCTTAGAAGTTGCTCAAAGTCTGCCGGTGCATATTTCATATTTTCTTCGATTAGCCGAACTACCTCCGGATTTTTTTCGAACCCTGTACAAGTGAAGTTAACAGAATGTATGAGCAATACTATAAGATACAGTCAACCCTCTATAAGTTGACAATAAGGAGACCACCGACTAATGAAAACATCGAGTCACGAAACCGGAACACTCCGCAAGGCTCTCTAAAGGGATCATCATGAAAATTTCTATCTAACATGGTTCATCAGACAACATCGAGTACTTAGTGAAACATCGGCTCAATGATGAAATATTTACTATACTATTTTTAACTGAAACTGCCAACCTTATTGTTTCTATGCATATAACAATGATATAGAACTACAGTCACCCCACAGTTATGGATAGCACACAGATATGGATCAGAGTTGGATTAAAACGGGAATATCTCATCAAATATAGTTGCAATTACGCAGAACACATTTTACTAACGTGAAACATAAATCGGTACAGCATCGCAATTAATTATAATATGCTTAGGCATATTTTTTCCGTTCGTAGGAAATAAAATGTCATCCGTATTCCCAGAAGCGTTGATTCATAACTGTGGGGCATTGAAACCCATACACGGTAAAAAATCAGCACGTTCGATTGAATAGATTGATCACTTGACTCAATTCAAAACACCAATCACCATGATTTGAAGAGTTTCAACTTTGGATTTGCTCTACTGTCTCTAGAACTAGACTCTGAAGTGAAAAGTTGTTGATTTTGAACATCATGTCTTTTGTATGAGAGCAATCATTGACAGCTTGTTGTAGAAAGTGATTGAGATCAATTCAATCCATTTCAACAGATGCGAGTTAGTGTCGAGGTAAGACACTAGACTTGCACTCCGAAGGTTGGCGGTTCAAATCTGGGTCAGGCGGAAATGTTTATTTTAATTTTTTTTTTATTTCAAATCAAAACATGCAACGTTGAATTCAAGTGCTGTTACCTTGATTTTGTCAAGATTCAACAGTAGTGCAAATCCAAGTGCAGAACTATTGATAGCATGGTGTCTATTTTTTACCGTGTACCACAGTTATGAATCAAAGATAAGACGATTCCGAAACAAACGCCAAAACGTATGCTTTCACTAGCACACCGTTCGTTTACCTCGCAGATAAATAATTTATTGCTTATTATTGCTTATTATTTATTGCTGTTATATTGTTTTGATCCATAATATGAGTCGGTTTGATCCATAATACGAATCCTTCTCTCCCACTGATCCACATCTGTGGGGTGGACATCGTTTGCAATTTCCATCGAAATCGACACTTTTTTGTAAATAACCGGGTATTTTGAGGTGTATTCTCAAAAACAACTATATTTAGTGGTACCAGGGAAGTAGTTTTGTTTTGTACAGCGTCACCATGTTTTTTAATCATATTTTGTTCTGAAAAATTACCCTTAGTTGATCCATAACTGTGGGGAAACTGTACGTGAATAAAATATACAACAAGATTACGTCCTTCTAATGAGATTGCTAGGTTCTCTTATGAAATTTAATCTGAACCTCTCAACAAAAGAATATATTATTGAACAAGTTTTATTGGCCTATATATTTGTGGTCCCCAAAATCTTTATCAGTGTTTGAGAATTATTTCTCCTGGTAATAGAAAAACCACATTTAATGTTTGCGTTACACGTCGTCAATTAATTCCTGTCAAAAATTCTTGTGTTGTGCTCTCGAGTAATGTGTTTCGTTGCTGATTTGTCGATAGTATATTTTAGTTTTCTACTTGTTCGGTATTGTTTTATATACCCTGTGGTTGTTTAGATTGCAATAAAACCGAAGCTTAGAATGTTTCATTATTTTTCACGGTTGAAATCAAATTCATCAAAAGTACCAACAGTTCCAGCTACCATCGACATTTTTTTTTGTATGTATCGAACCTACAGTGATATTTGGTTTTCAAGACCAGCAGCAATCAAAAGACAAGTATTTACCGTATGACAGTATGACAAGTATTTCTCAAGTCAATCGTGGCTCAACATGCAGATATACCATTTCAGCTGACGGCAATGCTGGCAGTTTTTTTCATAGCTAGTAATAATTTGTTAAACGAAAGAATTCACACAACGTAGGGTACGAAAGCGAGTTAGTTGAAATAAAATTCAGTCAGTAAAATTCAATCCATTATCGAGGCAACTTCAAAGTTCCAGCAGAGTTGAAGTGTTGAAAGATTGAGTTTCACTGGTGATTCTTTTGATATTCAGTTCCGAAAACCGTAACAAGTCCGGTAGTGCCTGAAATGTCCGTGTGTGACCCAATTCCCCGCAGAAGCCACGATCCTGCCTTAAGGGGGCAGGATCCGTCATCGATTTCGGAATTTTCAAAAGCAGTTTTTTCGTTCAAAATCAAGAAAATTTACAGGAAAAAGTGTTCACTGTATTCAATTCTCCAACCACAACACGGTGAACACATTTTCGTCGAATAATTTTCAGTTTTGAACAGAAAAACTGCTTTTGAAGTTTCGATGATGACGATGATTACGATGACGGAGCGTTGAGCGTTAACACAGTATTATATATCACTCAAACATCTCTGTTCTGCCATCGAATTCTATATATACTGCATGGTGGGACAAATCCAAATTTCGCCATGCTACTTGTATCACATCTTCAACAAATATAATCCAAACTTCTGACACTGGAAACATTTAGAATTTGCATCTGTTTATCCTCAGCATAGAATATGACTTCATGGCTCGCGATATTAAGCAAATAGTTTGCGAAATGATTAAAGACGGTCAAGTATTAGACGTTAGCACAACTATGTATCGTCAAAAGTGTTAATTATTGATACAAAATTCCAAAGCAGCGTCCTTAGCAATATCTAATAAGTCGATCGCTGTATGAGGTGCGTTTTGTAATCACCACAATTCCGAGACTTTCATATTGTACATCTCAATTTTCAGTTAAATTAGTCATTTTTTTCACTTGTACTACAATACCGACGACATTCTTTTGTTTTTAAGTGCTTCATTTTTTTCTGAAAACGTGTAATTGTGTTGTATTTCATGTTTGGTTTCAAGTTGATTTATTACGTGTGATAATTTTGTGTACCGTTAAGTCACCAGTCACCGTGCGGCCTCCATTCACCGTGCACATATACAAATTCCTACAGAATATTCATACAATTTTCACAAATTATTCTTTTGTCAGCAAAATAAGATAAAACTGATGAAATGAAGTAGTTTTTGTCACAAAGCATTTTGAAAAACCTAGTTTATGTACTCAAAATCATGTGAATTCTGTTTGATAATGATATTTTTCAACACTCTTAGTAGAAACGCCAAAAAATCACATTTTTTCATTTTAACGATAGAGTATGACATTTTTTTAAATTTCAACAAGTTTTCACTGTGGATACTATTAGTAGGATGTATTTCATCGTATGAGCAATAAGATTCTATGCAAATTAGATTTTTTTATTTTGTTTCAGTCGAAACCCAAATGCACGGTGAATGGACCCTTTTCAATATATATGGTTCCTATTACCGTGCATTAGTGTAAAAGGCATGGAACTATTCGGTAATATTAGATTTATTGTTATGTTGTCATTAAACTACTTCATATTTAGTTTTTGAGTGAATATGGAATGGTTTGGACAATACAGTCAAACCTCCTATAACGGTTTTAATGAAAAAATAATGATTTAGACAATTTTATTTTTTTTATTGTAAATGATGATTCGAATACTCTTAAAAATGAGTGCGCACACTACTAGCAACATAGTTGCACCATCAACAACGTTTCTTCGAGATACAAAATTAAATCATGACGAAAACTATACGCACGGTGAATGGTGCACTAGTGTGCACGGTAAATGGTGATATAGAACGGTACGAGGCGACCTTAACATTACATTTTCAAACATAATTTTTGAGTATTTGTTTGTTATGCATCACTAGTTTTAGATTTTTCCCTGAATTATTATATAATTGCACGCTACGTAGTGGTATTCTAGTGCGCTTCAAATTATTTGGAAAAGGTATATAATTTTTTGAAGTGCAAATTTTTCTTAAATGCACGGTGAATGGTAGCTTGACGGTAATTCCAACGTATTTTTATTTAATAACAATCTGTGATTTGAGATATCCGTAATATGTCATTACCTAGAATCGGTTAATTATTATTTCATTCCAATACCATCATAACTCATTAAAAGGGTTTGTGTTGGCTACAGCTACACACAAAATCATTATCACAAAGCTAAATTCTTAATTTTTCACAGATTGCAGCATTAGAAATGGAACACATTTTCACAACAATTATTATCCATATGCAACACTATATTCCCTATCCAATCATCAGATTTAAGTTATTATATGGCACTGAAGGAATATTTTGAATTTGTGTATGTCTGAGTAAACGAATTCCAAAACTATTACAAGATATGTCGTTTCCTCACCTTACAAACTATCTTGCACCATTTGCGTTGTTGTTACTATTCTGCAATATCCTTTATTTTTGTTTAAACGCAGTTTTTTAAATACATGTTTTTTCGGATCCATTCCTTTAGAGCAAATATACTATTGTTATTCAACAGATTCTACTGAAGTCCATATTCTATATTTGTGTTTGATTTTCAATTACGTACCTAAGTTAATTTGTAAAACACTTTCTTTTGCGCAACATGTTTCAAACATATTTTGCCAAAATAATAAAATAAAATGAAAATTATGTTTTATGTAACTCGATACCTCCCTAACTCAAGTTAGAGTGAGTTGACTGTTATTTGATAAACAATTCCTCAAGAAGGCCGTTAAAATCAATAAATGTATTCTCTGAGCAAATACCTGAATAAGTTACTGTTGGAATTTTACGAAAAAAATCTTGAAAAATGCAGACTGTAATAGGGGAACTTACGTATTCTCGGCAGTCTAAGCCGATGTCGCGCTTCTTTTGTAATTTTCTCGAACATCAGCAGCCAAATTACGTGTTTGTGTGTTTACATTCATGCGTTGCTCAATCCTCTATCGATTCACACCGATAGACTTGTTAAAATTTTTCGGAAAACGTTTTTACAACGCTGCGAACAGCTCTTGTCAGTGTGACTATTGTTGGCAGCCTCAATCTCTTCGGCAACTTTCCCATAAGCACTGCAGGCGAATCTGTTCGGCAGCTCCAAATCAGTCGCAATTTGAGGCGTTTTCATTTGAATTGGTGACATTTCTGGCAAAATTGTTTGTTCCGTCTCGCAAATCTCGTCAGCGGGAAGCTGACAGAGCAAAGAATCATCTAAATATTTTCATTGGTGTGTTTTGATAGATAAATAATGTGTATTAGGCGTTTGAAATTTGGTTGCCAATAATAGTCGAATGGTGCCGAAGCCGTAAGTTTCCCTACTTATAATTCCCAAAAATTGAAAATATTCCATTTCCAGATTCCTGTTTGGATTTTCATTGTTTTTTTTTGCTGTGTGATTTCTTACTGGTTGCCTTACGATCGCTTTTTGTTCCTATAGGCCTTTTTATGTGACAGGTCTGTCTATGCATTTGTTTACATCGCTGGAGGACCGGTGCTAACACGGGCCTGTCATATTTATAGAAGAACTGTCAAAGAGCTTCCGGATCAGCTGATTTGAAACGTCAGGTGAAAAGGCCTATTCGGTCTCTTTTTAGTCTTCTTTTTTCAATTACACTGCCCATAACTGCGCAGTACGCATTTGTCACATTCGACATTTTTATTGCGGCGCTCATTTTAAATCCACATCCAGCGACAGAATATGCGCGCAATTCAAACGCAATGTCAAAATTAAAGTAGGCTTGCAGGGTGTCGACTACCTGGAAAAACCTGGAAAGTCAGGGAATGTCAGGGAATTTATATTTGACCTGGAAAGTCAGGGAAAATCAGGGAATTTCACTTGAGGTCAGGGAAAAAAATATCAAAACTACAACATCAAACGAGTTTATTGTCTGCAAAGTAATTGATTATGCTAAATCAGTACACCTTCAGCATGGCTTTGATTTGCAGCCGTGGACATTAACCACTCGACTAAGGAACCAGGACCCAGAAAATTCTCCAGAAATTCTGATTCTCAAAGTTCCTCGATTATTTTTAGTAATCCAGAAAATCATTGAAAAGCAGAAATTTCAGGAATATCATTTGAAATAATCTTGATAATCTATTGACCAGTGCTGGGAATGGTAATATTAGTAGGCTTGAATTTCACGAAAACCATGTGGCTCTTCCCAGTACAGTAGTTCAAAAACGTGAATCTCATCAAGTAGGGGAACTTACGTATTGTCGGCAGCCTAAGCAGTTGAACTTTTAAGAAGGCAATTATACACAACAACAAAGCACAACAATTAACAGGAGACACCTATACTACACTTGAGCACACTTAATTTATTAATTATTATGCACAAAACACTATTTTGTTCTCTAAATCATCTTTTTTTTCTCACCAAAGTCACGAGGCACTTGTTCTTTTATCGGCAATGCAATTACTATTGTCGGCAAGAAAATTGTTCTCTTCGGCAATCCAAAAATGTACAAAAACTAGGTTATGTATTGGTAACTTTTCGTATTTGTTGACAATGCCTGAAATTGAACGTCACTCATTATGTTCTACTTGTTGAAAGGGCCAATGCAGAAAAATACAGACTACACTGAGAACAGCATTGCAGGTATAAATAGAAGAGCTGAGAGTCATATTGAATACACAACGCCACTAAATTTGTGCACACTAAGGCGCCGTCCACAAATTGCGTAACGCTCTAGGGGGAGGGGGAGTAGGCTCTAACACAAAATTTACTTTTTCATACAAGGACCGTTGCGGAGGGGGAAATGGTCGAACACGGTTCTCTTGATTTGTTCTTATTGCGTATCAATTCTACATGCGGCGATCTGGACTATAGAAATTCATACATTTTGCCTTAAGAAAGATGGAAAAATTGCAATACGAAAGCTTTATTTATCGTTTTAGAATCACCCCACATCAAGGCGTCGATAGACGGAATCTATGACAAAAGGTCGAAAGGACAAAAGGTCGAAGAACAAATAAGGGGAGACAAAAGCTCGAAAATCTTTTTTTAAAGAAGGAAAACTTTCCCACCAAGCAAATCATTTTCGACCTTTTGTCCTTCGACCTTTTGTCCATAAACCCGATAGACGAGGGGAGTGCGCACGAGCTTATCGATCACAAGATTCTTGGTTCGATTCCAGGTAACAGGCTTCAAATTTATCCCTCGCATTTACCATTATAACGTCTATCTTTTGATACTATCAAATGATACTATCACTATGGGTAGCGATAGGGATACTATCACTTCTTGAAAAATGATGAATAGAAGATAGACTATATTATTTCAATCAATTGATAGACGGATGGAGATACTTTCCGCATTTTTTATCACTGTTGGATCAAGCATATCTTTATCATCTATCTTTGGGGAACAATATACTATTTGCAAAATTCTATAGCTATCCCTATCTATTCTATCATTGATACAAATACTGAAACCAAAATCTTGCGCATAATGGGAAAAAGCCAATAAAAATAAATCAAGGTATGTTCTCATGGTTATTTTCGAAACGGGCGCGACGAGGTGATGACGGAAATCGATGTGCGACGCCATTTTGAAATCTAAGATGGCGGGCTCCGGTTTGGTAAATTCATCGAAAACCCATGCAATATGGGTATTTTCTGTACGTGAACGATGAGGGGCTGACGAAAATTGATGTCCGACGCCATTTTGAAATCCAAGATGGCGGCCTCCGGTTAAGGAAAATCGTTGAAAACCAATGCAATATGGGTATTTTCGGAACAGGTGCGACGAGAAGATGACGGAAATCGATGTCCGACGCCATTTTGAAATCCAAGATGGCAGCCTCCGGTTTAGTAAAATCATTGAAACCTATTCAATATGGGTATTTTTGGAACGGGCACGATGAGTGGATGACGGAAATCATGAATCATTCATAAATCATGTTTTTGTTCATGTTATATTGAGTTACGTTATAAAGAGGTTACGTTTTATCGAGGTATGATTTTTCTGAACCGGAGGCCGTTATCTTGGATTTCAATATGGCGTCGAACATCGATTTTCATCATCCCCTCGTCGCGCCCGTTCCAAATATACCCATATTACATGGGGTTTCAACAATTTTCCTTGACCAGATGCCGCCATCTTGGATTTCAAAATGGCGTCGAATATCGATCTTCGTCATATCCTCATCATGCCCGTTCCGAAAATACCCACATTGCATGGGTTTCCAACATTTCTTACACTCCTGAAGCCGCCACATTGGATTGCTAAATATGGAATTTAGGTAATTTCCTATACCCATCGTCCAACAATTTTTATTCTATTTTTATCAATTGATAAAGATAGAACCTCTATCATTGTTATTTGAGAGATGTTGTACTGATAGTATCATCATAAGAATTTTTTGGGATAGGGATACTATCACTCTATCCTCTATCTCTGATAGGAACCATTCTCTCAGTGATACTATCAGGATGGAAAAGAAGTGATAGTATCATCTGGCTGAACTGGTAGTATCAGTTGTCTATCGGATAGATGATAGTATCATCGTCTATCTGATAATTTTGATGCCTGCCTGAGGCTACCGTGAAATATATTTTTGCAATGAGAATACATATATATTTTTTTAGCCGAACACATCAAGTCAAATGGCGAAAGTTGTTCAAAAATAAATGAGGACTTTCGCATTTTTGGCCAAATCTCACCCCCAACGACGGTACTTGCACATTTTTTTCCAATGTTCCACGATTTGTTCAGGTTTATGAATATTGTTCGATCTATTCGGATCAAAATCCAAAATTTGCCAGTAAAATTGATTTGCGTTCCTATTATTCTCAGTGTATGAGAGAATCAGAATAGGCCCTTTGCAAATCAATTCACTTATGACTTGACACAAAAACATCATCCTCTGATTGCCTGTAGAACAACAGGAGTGTTGCCAAAATAGTTCAACTATTAAAAGACGTATATTTTATATGTTTCTCAGTACATTGAAGATTATGCCTTACAATCTACTAATAAGAAAGTATTAAAAGGCTTAATTGTTACCAATGCATGCTTTGTTGGCTAATTCCAATAAATTAATTAGTTGTGTTCTATTTTTTCGGTGAATTTAAATCGTAAATAATAAATACACCGCAATTGAATATGGTTTTCTGGCAACCTAGTCCAGTAATAAAAATTGATTGCCGAGGAAATCAAAGTGCATTAATTTCAATTTGTGATTTAAAACATAAAAATTAGGTATTTTCGAGTGCTTTATGTACAAATCAAAAGTTCAATAGTGCATAAGTGCACCGATCACTAGCTTGTGTGAAAAAATTGCCATTGGATCTGAGAATTGGACCTTTTAAAGTGGTGAGTTTTTGTAAGCTGTTCTTGTGTTGTTTTATTCGGCAGCTCACAAATGACGATAATTTCAAAAGCATTTATTTGATTTAATGATAAAACCCATGTTATATAATATTTTTGTGAAAGATGTGATTTACATGGAAGATTATAGTTCAAGGAATATGTTGAGTACATTGAAGTTAACTCTTGTTCCATAGATAAATTTAAACAAGGACGATAAGTTAGTGCTGCCGAAAATACCCTCAGGGTGCCGAAGCCATCATTTACCTAGCTTATGTTGGGTGCATGAATTTTCTAAAACTTTAGTGTCATTGAAGGCTCTAAGTGCGGGAAATGCAGCGGAAAATAGAACATTTTTCTACAGTAATTTTGGGTTGCCCTTAGCAATGGGTGTTTTGCAATTTTCAAGGCTTTTTGCCTACAGCAGCGATGGACGTGAGTTTCACTGGCTTCGCTGACTGTGATTGGCTTTGTTAGGCTACTGTAGAGTGAATTTCAGAATTTTTCCCAGCCCTGCTATTGACAATTTGTGATATTACTTAGAGATACTCGTAGATGAGTTCTTAGAAGAGTTCCTCGGAGCATTGCTGAAGGTACGACAAGTACAAGAGAAACATTAGAAACCTTCTAATCAGCGCATTGTTCAAGCCCTGAATGCATTCCGTTAAGAATATTGAGATATTTTTATCGTGGAGAAAAGCTAGGGGTAATTCATATCGAAATCCTAAAATATTAACTATAACTAATCATCGTGAAGAATTATCAAAGATATTCTAAGGAAAAAATAAATAAAAATGTTATCCTGAAAAATATTTTTATAAGCATTCCTGGAATAGTTCTAGGAAATCAAAATGCTATTTTTAGAAATATTTAAGACTGAAAGACATTCTCTAACAATTTTTAGAGAATCTTGGAGATGAGGAGTTTCTGGAGGAAATCTTTCAAGAGTTCATTGAGAAGTATTGAAGGAATATCTGGAAAAAAATCTTAAGAATTTCAAGAAGAATTTCTGAGCAATCTATGTGGGATTCCTTGAAGCAATTCTCCAAGAAAGTTTTATGGCAATGGCTAGAATTTTGCCTGGAAGAAGCCAAATTTTTGGATAGCTTTCTTCCACTAAAAAAAGTATGGTGGATGATCGTAATAGTGTTGCCTCTTGTATAAAAAAGGAAGGAGGACCAAAATTTTCGTTCATGCCTAAAATTTTAAATTAGGTCTGAGGTAGCCGAGAACATCTTTGTTCATACGGATCTTCAAGTTTGAAATGTAAATAGATTCTCAATTGTTCAGTTTTATCATATCAACTTGAATAAACGTTCAAGAATGTCATCTGGCAGGTACATACATCTCAATAAAGCAAAAGCCTTTGATCAGTTTATTCATTCGACCTATAACATAACGAATATGTATCTTCTTGTAAAAATCTTACTTATTTAGGTTCAAATTAACCAACTCAGTGGTCTGGAACTTTTCTGGAAAATGACTGGAAGGTCAGGGAAAGTCAGGGAATTTTATTTTCAAAATTGAGTCGACACCCTGGCTTGGATTCTTTCGTTCTTCAAGAACACAAATTTGCTAAATCTGAAACATTTGGTGATTTTGGATATCACTGCAACGGTATATCGACATTTTCAGATAATCGCATTACGTGGATTTATCTTGCAGAGCACAATAACGATTTCGAGTTAATATCTTGGAACGTCATCAAATCATCACATTACCTTCGACTAACTTATTAATATCTATGAGATTGTTTTAGAAAGCTAAAAAAATCCAAGTTTTCACATTGCTAAATATAACCGCATAACAGTCCTATTGAGATTATACATGGGCCGCGTGATTTAGTGGTAATGAATTTCTATCAGAGTTATTTTCTGCCTGATGATATATATGCGAGATGAGCTGTACCACATTTCAGCTGCATATAAGATAAGCATTGTTTAATTCTCGATATTTTCGTAATTTTAGTTCTTCTCAAACTAACAAAAATTCACACTTGGTACACAGTCAAACAAACGTCACACTCTAATCATTGTTATCGACTTCCTTTTACGGTCGATTCAAATATATTGTAGGTGGTCAATCCACCACCCGCAGCGCTCGCATCGTTTTTGTTTGTGTTTGTCGTTCACACACTACCACCGTATGTTGGCCTATCGGTCAAACACACCGATTTTAGCATTGGGCGTACATGTTCTCTATGATTTTGACCACGATTTGTTCCAAGTGGTACGTTTGGTTGTCTGTACTTGGTACATCATTTACTCAATGCCTTGTTTTGTCGAATGTTATAATTATGCAGTTATGGGCAGTAATAGTGTCTCTCAAGGGGACAAGATCCGTCGTCAATTTTAGAATATTCAAAAGCAGTTTTTCGTTCAAAATCAACAAAGTTTAAATAAAAATGGTTTCACTGTATTCTATTTGCTAACCAAAATACAGTGAACATATTTTCAGTAAAGACATTTCAGTTTTGAACTGCTTTTGAAGTTTCGATGCGCCACGGCAAATTATAAACAACGATAAGCAATCAAAAGTAAGAGGTATTTGGGCATTCATAGCCAAGAACACTATCACTACTCATATTCGCATAACGTTACCATTTATTTGAAAAATCCCATAGAATCTGTGATGGAACTGTAATGCGAGTAGGGGCCGTACACATGTTGCCAAACATGCCGAGCACGGTGAAACTCGAAAGAACTGCTAATCAAATTACAAAGATTGCGTATCAGATGACCACCCTAAAAAGTATAAAGTTATGACAATTATGAGTGCTGAAAATTTTTCGGGGAACCGACATTCGGGGAGAAGCAGCACAACCCAAAAGTTCTATTGTAACATCCTTAGCTATCATTTGGAGGTTGAACCTCCAAGTATTCTGACAAAGGAAAATTTTGGGACACCCTACTGTTGATGTAATTCCAAAGATGTGCCAATTCTGAACAATTTCTGTTTCCGTTTTTTCAGGACAATACCTTTTCCCAGCTGGGTCAGTTCCATTTGTTCAACCGAACCGAACATGTGCTGTATGATCCTCAGGCTATGGCACTCCTAACGTATGCTCGACGACGCCTCAATGACTGGATCAGCACCATGAAGCTCCTGGGGGATGACGAGGCTTGCCTGATAACTGACCATGGGGTGGCCATTCGGTTACAGAGGGACTACTTCGGAAGCTGGTACGCTTCGGATACGTGTGCCTGCGAGGACGGATCGACGTTGTACTGTTCTCAGATTGTGGGGACCAGTTGGGAGGATGCGCTGTGTTTCAGCGGAACGGCCCTGGGGCTGCTGGTCATTTGGCGCCCGTTTGGGCCGGAGAAGGGACAGATCTTGTACAGTGCACCTGCTCATAACGGAGTGATCTTTTCGATCGAGTGCGATTTGGCGAAAGGGTTCGTAACGACTACTTCCGACGATCGATCGGTCAAGTTCTGGAAGATGCAAGAGGGCGGGAAAGGAATGGAGTTGAAGGAGCTGAGCTATTGTTTCGGACACACGGCCAGAGTTTTCCAGAGTCGAATCATTCAAGCTGGTGGGGCCAATTGGGTGGTTTCTATTGGAGAGGATTCGAATCTGTGTCTGTGGGATGAATCAGGCAATCGCATTCACAGGCAAAGGATGGAAGACGGAGCCACGCTATGGAACTTGGATTACGACGAATCAACGATGACCGTTTTCGTGTGCGCCAGCAATGGAAACGTATCCAAATTCGAAATCGGGCGGTTCTTGGAACCGAGTCAAGATCATCTTGTGGTCCGAGATGTAACGCCTGATATGAAGGATGAACACCCGACGAAGGTGAAATTCTGTGAAGGCGGTGCAATCGTAACAGTAACTAACCACAACCGGATACTACTGTTGAGAGACTCACAGGAACCGGAAGCAATCGATCAACTTAGAGAACAATTCAAATGTAGCATTCTTGAGGTGTCGGATGATAGAATCTTCGTCGCAGGTAATCGATGGCTTAATATCTACGAGTTGAGTGACGGCAGCCCATCTTCGCCAAAAGCCCGCAAGTTGTCCCATTCCAGTGATAAATCTCCTTCCGTTTTTCTGTTGAAGCACCTCGAGTTGGATTTCAATCTTCCGGAGCTGGTCCAGGAAGAGGAACCCATACAGTTCAGCATAATACGTTCGTTGCACATCTCCAGATCCGATGTGGTCATGTGCGATAACAATGGCCGTTGCTTGATCTACGATCAAAACGTGGAAATCCTCAAGTCCTGCCATCGCCTACCGAAGGCCAGCGAACGATGGTTAACGTCCGCATTCCGCTTGGATTCGCAGTTTCTTCTTCTGGCGGATCGCAACGGGAATCTCTATCTGTTCGACAGCCTTCAGAGGGATCCCATATTCAAGCTGCCATTTCTGCACGGGAAGCTGGGAGTCACACACATCCAGCTGGAGGAGGAAACCCCGGAGGGATTCTTCCTCCTGACCACCGGCCATGATAGCAACGTTAGATCGATCTTCCTGGATCGGACCGAACGACGCCTTCAACTGTACGAGGCTCGGAAAACGACCGTCCATTGGATCGAACGCCTCACGTGTTCAGGACAGCAGAAGCCGTTGGTAATGGGCTTCAACGATTCGCACTTCGTGGTGACCCGAACGGACCAGCAAGATGTGCTGCTCGAGGTGGACTGCGGCGGAGGTCACCGCTATTGGGACTTCCTGCTTTCTAATGGCCACATCGGTTGCTTCGTCTTCATTCAACATAAAAGACTGAAGCTCGTAACGGCAAACTGGGCCGATAGCGAAGAATCCCGAAACTTGCTTCAAGTGCCACGACTTTGCTGGCACACTAAGGCATGTAACGTTGTTAAAGTTCTCCGACACAACGGAACGACTACCTTCATTTCCGGCGGAGAGGACAACGTGTTAAGGATCAACAGAGTTTCCCCTGACATTGGAACCCTTCTGGAGCAACCCAAGAAGCATCTAGACTGCCACATTTCCAGCATTAAAACCATCCAGCTTATCGATCATCCTCAAGATCGGAACAAAGTGTTGATCCTCTCCGCTGGAGGACGCGCCCAACTTTGCCTGACCGCATTGGATCCCGCGCAGCTCCATCGAACTAAGCAAGAACTGTCCTACATGCTGCACTCCAGCGACAGCGATAGGTCCCGATGGCGCAAGAATCGAACGGCGTCGTTCGATCCGGAAACCAGATTCATGTGTTCCGTTCAGGTTGAATCCCACGTCTTCGTTGGCTGTTCCGACGGATTCCTGAGACAATTCACGATATCACGCGACGAAAACGCATATAAAGCCGAATTAGTGCATGAAACCAACTACGGTCGGTGCATCCTACACATGACGAAACTAACCCTAGGAACCGGAACGATTCTCCTGACGATGGCCACCGATGGTAACGTGTGTTTCTGGGACGCTTCCAATTTGGCCGAACCCTTCTACCACTTGAAACATCACGCCAGCGGAATCAACGGATTCGATTTGAAACCGCTCGCCAGTGACGGCCAATTCCTCCTTGCAACCGGTGGCGACGATCAGAAGGTCATTGTGACCAGATTCCACCTCTCAACCGGTGCCCAGGGGAAGATCTCCTTCTTCCGCCAACGTTCCGTCGTTGGTGATGAACTGCACATAGCACAGATTACCGGAGTGAGGTTCAGCGGGGAAGCTACCCTGTGGAGCGTAGGAGTGGATCAGCGCGTCATACTGACGGATTTCTCCGGGTGGAAGAAGATGGTGGTGCTGAAACAGCTGGGAACGTGCATTGCGGACGTTAAGGGTCTGGAGCTGGTACCGGAAAGTCGCAGCCTGTTTGTGTACGGGTGTGGGTTCGAGTTCATTGGTCTGTAGATGTAAGGCAAAGTAACACACGGACTCGACGTGTAGATTTTTTTCAGTGTAGGGTAAGAAAAAAGTGTTGGGAGCCGATATGGCATAAGGTCGTTTGGCAGAACGCCATTTGGCATAACTCGTGTTTCATCATAGTACTTATACTCCTTATCTTAAAATATGCTGTTCTTCATGTTATGCTAAACTGTTATTATGCTAAAAGGTCCTTGGTCATTTGATTTGTTATGCAAACTGAGCTTAACAAATGACTTTATACCATTCGGGGTATACCCAGTGAAAAGGTCGGACAAGTGGCTAAACACGGTTAAGTCATTCACATTGGTCAAAAGATTTGTACTTCTTGACCATCAAAAGAGCAAAGCATTTCATGTATTGCTGTTTTGACTTGAGTTCATAAAATATGTATATTTTGTATAATCCTTTTCAAGAGTTTATTTTTGTGATTTTATTTTCGTATATTCCTCTGATTATTAAGTTTATCGAATTATGAACTTATTTCTCATAAACGGCTGTCGTTTATGTTTTTGTTTAAATAAACATATGAAAAAAAAAAACATTTTCTTCAGCACAGACAAACAGATGTAGCACTTGGATAGAACATTTACGTACAATGCTGAGTTTGCAGTGTTTAGTCGTACATAAGAGGAACAGGTGGCGGTAGTGTTTAAATGTTTGACACACAAACCAGTTTGGTCGATTGACAGTGACGAGACTGTAACATCTGTTTGTCTGTGTTATTAGTAGTTATTTTTTCTTATCACATCCAAAATCATTCGAAAAAAATAGATTCGATAATTCTAATTTGTCCTTCTGTCTGTGAGAAAAAAAGATTACGTTTTCTGTGTCTTAGGGTCATATTGACCACAAATCCTTGTCCATATTCACAAATTTTCAATCAATTTTCAATTTTTTCTGCCGTTTTGGAAAGAAAATTTAATTTAGTTCTACATAAAAATATAACAAAAATCGAAAGAAGAGTGGTTCATCGCGAGGAAGGGTTATTGTGAAAAAAGGCCCAAAAAAACTAAAATTTGGACACTTCTCAGAAACAGTTTTAGGGTAGAAGTACCAATTATGGCTATAGTACCAATTATGGCAATAGTGGGAACAACAAGAGATTTTTCTTATTGTTTCACTAGACTATAATGGCTTATATCCACAGGAATGATTAAACTATTTGTTTTTGATGGTAACTTAACCTTGAAAAGAACATTCGTGCAATAAACTTCGAAAAATTAACATTTGAAAATTTTGCCTCACATATATGTCACCTTCTTAGCAGTTGGCTAAGGGACCTCCGTTACGAAATGTATGTTTTCATCCTGATAAACTGTTTCAACCGATGAATGTATGTTGCCTAGTGAGAACAAATGAATAAATTTAGCTGGTATGCAATCAATTCTACTGTTTAAAGTTGGAAATCGTGTTATTTCCACTATGGCGATAACTGGTACAAAGAATGTATGAGAGCCCAATTATGGCAATACTCTGGAGGCGGTTTGTTTACATTTTTTAATCAGTGAAATAAAAGAAGTAAAGCTATTTTGCGGGTGACTTCCACGACGGGACGGTTCGGTAAGGCATTATTTCATGTTTTGTACTCAATTACTAAGATTTTTCAATCACACCTTCGAAAACGTTCGCGAGCGGAAGATGCTAATTTCATAGTAGAGAGGGGTTTTCAGCGATACTCGATTTTTGAATTTTCCCTCTTTTCTCGTTAAAAATTGGCACTAAAAAGGTAATGTAAGATCATTAATGCTGTTTTGTATCATAATTTGCATTTACACTACATTTTGACTTCTTTTTCGAAAATTAATTTTCTCCCATGAACCCATTGCAAAAAATTGATTTAACATCTATTTAACCCAAAATTTTTGGAAAATTTTATGAGCGATATCTTCATTACATATTAGCGTTGCATTATCATTCGCTCTTCATTGTGTTTGAGTTCATTTCGTGCAAATATTCGATAGTCCATAATTGGTACACTTTTATGTCGAATGCTAGGAACGCTATTGCCATCATTGGTACAAAGACAACGCTTTTTAAAATCCATTTTTAGAAGCTTAAAGTTAATTTAGTACTAAAACTATTTAAATCTACAGATTCGCAAGGCTTTAAACTAGTAATTGACACCAACAAGTCATGCTTGCGTTTTAGAAACGCGGTTACAACTTGATTTTTATCACTACTGTTGACATATTGCATCCATAATTGGTACACCTACCCTATATAAGACATTCTTCGGTAAAGATTTGCAACAGAGGAAGGGCTACTATGTTACACATTGGTTTGGCATGCAAAATTTGTCGTCTCGACCCGGCATATTTTACAGTTCTGTCGGTTCTATAGATCTATGGTATATTGTCGTGGACTCATAAGAGAGTCGCGTTACTTATTGGATTTTTCGTGCTTCGTTCCATAAACCCCTAATTCGATCAATTGATCTCAATTGAACAGAAGTTGAAGTTTAACTGCTCTTTTATCGTACGACTCATTTTAACATTTCAACGAATAATTTGGTTTCGTTACACGATTTAACGATTCATTTTTCAATGAAAATCGGTTAATAAACCACAAAAAACCAAAACTGTTACTTTGGAAAGGGGGAAGCAAAATGTAATTTCTTTTTGGTATAAAATGCGTCGTATTTAATGAAGAACACACAGTTTGAGGAGGGGATCGCAGCAAGCCGCGCGCGTGAAAGGCTGCTTTTGTTGTTCTGTCACGGGTTTATTTTTTTTAGTTTTGCGCGTTCGGGTGATACTCTTTTTTTGCGTTTGTCTTTTCTAGCTTTATTTTTTGCCCTTTTACTCGTGTTCGGAATTATCCGATGACCCTGAAGGGATCGGTTTTGCTTATTACTTTTAACGAGCAGAAAATCACTACCGTTGAACGGACAATTTTCTTTCTTTATTATTTTTTTTTTCGCGCGGGACAATATTATTCATATTGTACATAAAACATTATTTCTTTCTTTTGATTGCCGGCATTCAAAAGTTTAAATGGAAAACAATTAAACATCAAATCCTTTGGGTCGATCGCCAGCTTTTCAGGCGAATCCTGGCTTACAAATCCGTAGCACTTAGGCCTCTCATTAAGTAAGTGCTACATCAACATTTCCTTCCTTTATCCCTAGTTATGATAAAGATGGGCGTGGCCGGGAATAGCGATGTTCATTATTTTCAGTAGACAGCTAACTATAGCAGCGAACGATTGCGTTGAAACCGTTCTCGTATATCGCTTGATTATACGTCGCGTTGGTGGTAATAAATTACCTTTCGTCGGTTTATCTTCGCTCCATTTTGAGCCAGTCCTAAATAGTGTCTGCTTGAGTAGTTTTGATAGCATTTAGAGCGTAATATCAAATATTAATTGTGCTGTAGCCTCGGATCAAGCTTCTGATTTCAGAGCGCTGTGTGGAAATCAAACAATAGAGCTGATTGCCATTGTCTGCAGCTAAGCGAAAATACCGTCAAGTGAGTGGCATCTCGTGCTGTGAAATTTGTTTTCTCTTTCGAGCTGGTGAACAATAAGTGGTCTACCAGTTCCCGACATGCTGTCGGGGACTAACCCTTTCCCCATCTGGGATACGGGTCCAGCTAATCGTCGGAATGGAGAATTCACAGGACCCCTCTTCCCTGAATGGGGAGATCCGGATGGTAACCTCGGTCAAATGGTAATGCTAAGGATGGAAGCCGTGGAAGGTACTCTTCCCCCAGCACCTATCCTTCTCAGGAAGTCAGTAGAAAGCTACTTGGGAGCGAAGGTGGAGGGAGCTTATCCTGAAGCGAGAGGCACTTCGTATGTCTTGAAGCTAAGGAATACTGCTCATGTGGAGAAATTGAAAAGAATGTCTCAGCTTGCGAACGGATTCCCGATTAGAATCGTGGAGCACCCAATCCTCAACGTATCCAAGTGCGTTATTAGCTGCAGTGAGTCGTGTAACTACTCGGACAAGGAACTACTCGAGGAACTGCAACCACAAGGCGTGAAGGAAATACGCAGGATCACCAAATCTCACGGCGAAACACTCATCAATACACCCACCATCATTTTGACCATCCAAGGCACCACCGTACCCCAATATGTGCACATCGGTTGGATCCGCTGTCGAACCCGCCTATTCTATCCTTCACCAATGCTTTGCTACTGCTGCTGGGAATTTGGGCACACCCGTGCTCGTTGCACTCAGCTTAACAACCCGACTGGTGGCCTCTGCTCCGAAAAACATGTGATCGACAAAGACAATCCGTGTACTGCTGCTGCTTTCTGCAAACGATGCAACACTATCGACCACCCACTCTCAAGCCGCAAGTGCCCCACTTATACGAAAGAAGAGGAGATCAACACTTGCGAGTGGATATGGGAGTTTCGTATCCAGCAGCCAAACGTCAATACGATTTGAATCACAGCTCAAAATCAATGGCTTCCGTCGTAGCCGCAGGCAACGATCAACGTTACGCTGAGCTCTCGTCTAAACTGGACAACGTGCTAAAGGACATGAAAACCAAGGATAACAAAATCGAAGCGCTGATTACAGAAGTCCGAAATAAAGATGCCCAAATTGAAAAACTCCAAGCAGCGCTTAAGGCCACACCGCAAGACAGACTAAATCTGGTGAAGGAACATGGCACGATTCAGGACCTAGTCGACAAGATTCGTTCTCTTGAGTCTGCTCTTGCCAGAAAAGACAGGGAAATTGCCACGATTCGAGACATATACATCCCAAAAAGAACCGCCGATAATCTTTCTACCGACCGCTCCACCAAGAAGCAAACTACAAAAAACCAAGAGTCGAATTCCACCAAAAGCTCTAACAAAGGTACGAAGAAGAAAGTGGATAAAACTGATAGTTTTGAATCTCTCAATAAACGCATCAAAAATCGCCCTTCGCCATCAGCCACTCCTGAACGTACAGATCCTGCTCCGGAGTCCCCCTTGCACACTGTCCACATGGATTTCTCTTCAGGGGACGAACCGATGCTAAACGCATCCGGTTACATATCCGACACGTAAATGTTCGGCAGTAAGACTAGTTTTCCCTCGATTCTTCATAAGATCAACAGAACCACCAACGACAAACTTCAATGTTGCCCCATCGAAGCAGAATTGAAGCCATCAATCGTAGTATAGATCTGGAAACTAGTCTAGTATCTACTCACACACCAACAACATCAACCGCCAACAGCATCTTTAACTTGGCATCCATCTACGACAGTCAACTTTCCACCCCTTCAACTTCCCCGGCGGAGCTACCGAGCAGTCGAGGCCCCGTCAGTGCGGAAGTCATGACCACACCGGAACTGGCGGACAACCCCCGACACTCCGTAGCGGCCGGAAGAGGGACGGACAAGGGAGGAAACTCCTATCCCCCTGAGGACAACGCGGGACTCAAGACTTCAAAAAAGCCGGCATCCAATCCTGTGAAGAAACAATCCTGCAAACGCTGTAGTACTACTCCCTCGGCACCTGGCCGATATCCACAAAGAAGAGCCTTGCCTGAAAGTGCTAGAACCGATGCAGCATTATACGACTTAATACAATTCAAGCATACGAGAACTCCTTTTCCAACAGCGGGACGTTCTAGCTCGCCTCTCCACGAATCACAACATGTCAACCAAGAAGAATCGTCCGAAGCACCAAGTCTCATCAGGACTCCACGTTTACCTGAAGCTGGTACTCGCCTATCTATCGCGGAATCATCAATCCTGACAACAAATTCTCCTACTCGACTATCTCGAGACAACTCAAGCAGGCTTACTACCAAAGCTCCGCTGGCCATCCAATGGAACATGAATGGCTTTTACAACAACATCGGGGACCTCGAATTACTTATCCGTGATCAGCAACCAATTATCCTTGCCATTCAAGAACCCCACAGGATCAGCACCGATGGACTAAACCGCTCTTTGAGGGGGCAATATAAGTGGACCCTTAAATGTAACGAAAACGTCTATCACTCGGCTGCTATCGGTATTCTGTCATCTGTCCCCCACTCTCCTATCCCATTGGATACCGATTTACCAATAGTAGGCGTGAGACTTGACACTAATGGTCATCACACAGAATGGGGTAGCCCTTCTTCCAACGCTCGTGGTTCGCTTATCATGAGAATTGCAGAATCGCTTGATCTGGTAGTTCTTAACGACGGAGCTGTAACCTTTACTAGAGGGGATACACAATCTACTGTTGATATCAGCTTATCTAGTGCGAATATAATCAACCGACTTTCTTGGACAGCCGGAGAAGACCCTTTGGGTAGTGACCACCATCCGATTACAATCCGCTTTGACGAACAACCAGTGGCGATTACACGCCGCCCCCGCTGGAAGTATGACCAGGCAAATTGGTCCCAATTCCAAGAAACCTTAGACACGACAGTAGCAGATATGAATCCGAACAACATCGATGATTTTCTGAATGCTGTTCACCACGCGGCATCATCTACCATCCCTCGAACAAAAGGGAACAGTGGCCGAAAATCGCTTCCGTGGTGGTCTCCAGATGTAAAAAAAATAATAAAAGAAAGAAGAAAAACTCTCCGTGCAGCTAAACGATTGCCCAAAGACCACCCGAATAAAGACCACGCTGATGAGGTCTACCGCAAGAAACGAAACGAATGTCGTCAACTTATCCGAGAAGCAAAGCGGAAGTCCTGGGAAGACTTCTTGGAGGGGATCAATGCAAACCAAACATCCTCTGACCTGTGGAACCGAGTCAACGCGTTGAGTGGCAAACGAAGAGCAACAGGCATGACTCTACAAGTAGCGGGAGGCCTTACCCGCGATCCGCATTTAATAGCCAACAAGCTAGCAGATTACTTCGAATCACTCTCTTCATTGGGTCAATACGACAACAACTTCATTCGGCGCAATCACGTATCCATTAATAGCATTCAAAACATAGCTATTCCGGAAGACACTACTGTTCCTCTTCCTATTAACTCTCCATTCCGCCTGGAAGAACTGAACTTCGCTCTACGTCGCAGTAAGGGCAAGTCAGCTGGCCCAGATGAACTCGGCTACCCGATGTTTCAAAACCTAACCATCAACTCAAAAGCTACTTTCCTTGAACTTCTAAACAAAACGTGGGCCGAGAACACTCTTCCCAAGAGTTGGACCCATAGCCTGGTTGTCCCAATCCCCAAGGTAGGAAAAGTTACTAAATCACCCAGTGATTTCCGGCCGATCTCACTCACCTGCTGTGCTAGTAAAATTCTTGATCGAATGGTAAACCGCCGACTGAGTCGATTCTTGGAGGATAACCAGCTTCTTGATCATCGTCAACATGCGTTTCGACCAGGTCACGGAACAGGAACGTACTTCACTGGGCTGGGAGATGTTCTCCAAGATGCCATGAACAAAGAGCTTCATGTCGATATCGCTTCCTTAGATCTGGCAAAAGCGTATAATCGCGCCTGGACTCCAAAAGCCATCAATCAATTGTCCGAATGGGGCTTAAGTGGCCACATTCTCCATTTCCTGAAAAACTTTTTAAGCGGCAGGACATTCCAAGTGATCATTGGAAACCACTCCTCTTCAACTCGGAAGGAAGAAACCGGGGTCCCACAAGGATCCGTAATTGCAGTGACTATCTTTCTAGTTTTGATGAATAGCGTTTTTGATTCTCTTCCAAAAGAGATATACATATTTGTATATGCGGACGATATTGTCTTGCTCGTTGTGGGTCGTACTCTTAAGTTTATCCGACGGAAACTCCAGGCTGCAGTCACTGCAGTTGCTAGATGGGCTCTCCACTCTGGTTTCAAGCTGTCCGCTGAAAAAAGTGTAATATCCCACGTCTGCCGCTATCGTCATCGAATGCTATCATCGCCTGTGAAGACAAACGGGTCTCCAATCCCAATGAAGAAAACTGTTGTTATACTTGGAATACGATTGGACCGCGAGATGAGATTTGAGGACCACTTGCGCGATACCAAAAAGAATTGCCAAACCAGACTGAACATTCTCCGCACTCTTTCAAAACCACACCGTAGTAGTAATCGAGGAACCCTCCTTAAAGTATCTAAAGCAATCGTAAATAGTCGACTACTTTACGGTATTGAGCTGTTCTGCCTAGCAGAAGATTCCCTCATTTTATCTCAACTTGGCCCTACGTACAACCAAAGCATAAGAATTATCTCTAGTTTGCTCCCATCCACACCAGCAGATGCAGCTTGCATAGAACTAGGTGTGCTTCCTTTTCTTTTTTTTTTTTTTTTTTTTGTATGGTATTCAGTTGGAGCTGTCTGACAGCTTAACTTGTCAAGGCTGAACCCTCGGTCTGGCTTTTGCCAAGTTTCCCCTCTACCAGGACCAATACTCAGACGGACTAGGCAATGGCGCCCACATGAACACTGTTTTTTTATTAGTATTGTGACGTGGTAGTTTTTGAAAAGTACCCATATTCCCTTGCTTCTGAGAAAAGGAAGCATTATGAAAATCAGCAGCTCAATTAGAATTTGTTTGAAATAGTAGTGTAGAATTTGTTTGAAATAGTAGTGCATTACTAATACTGTCTAGTCGAAATGGTTTTGAATAATTTGTCATACAAGTGCTATTCTGATTACTATTGTCTTTTATGTAAGATTAGAGTCTTAAATGTCAAGTGTCGTCAAGTCTTAACAAAATTAGGCTGTTTAGTAGTAGTTCTAGTTAATTTCATTTTTTGTTGTTAAAAGTATTTATTGGTCATTACGTTCATATATCCTTAAAGAAAAAAGTCGCTTTCCTTGTCTGTTCAACAATTTTTCGAAACTAGCAAGTGTACCCTAATGATCGATCTCAGCGTCTTACTTTCCATAGTCATTTTTATAGTGAATATTGAAGAGTAAAGTTACCTTAGGCTTCTATTACAGTCTCCTACAAGATTCACTTTTCGGTGGCAAATGCAATGCTTCACAACGCCTACTTCCTACTTGTAAATTTTGCGAAAATGAAGCTGGAATTAGATTATTTATACCGCTGTTACAAAAGAAGTATTTCTTATTATGGCAATGTAAAAACCATATTAAAATAAGATTGTCGCCACTTATTTCTACTCAGTGAATCTACTAGTCATTTTCCTAAGAGTTCCTAAGCATTCCCTACGTCGTATATGATAGCGATGTATCTAGCTAGCTAATAGTAAGAGTGGCTACGGATCATTCTGGTTAGCAAAAGGCAAACTGAACGTCACCAATAGTATTAATGTCCACTTCGAATAGATTAATTATTTGAAATGGGCATCAATTCTATCAATGACGCAGAATGTCCGTTGGATCACATCCGAGATATTATTGCGTCTATGCCGTATGAATTATGACGCGGCTTTAAGCAAAAAATGCCAAAATGTGATACCACCACTACAGGTTACGCCTTTGGTTTCCATCATATGGGCTAATGGATTATGCCCTCCCATCGCGGCAAGGTCGCATAACCAAGGGGAGGGAACTAGGTGTGCTTCCTTTTCGGTACCAAATGGTGGAGACTTTGTGCTGCCGAACAATCGGCTACCTCGAAAAAACCACGGGAGACCACGAGGTCTTTCTCCTCAGAGAGGCGAATAGAGCCCTCGCAAATCTGGCCCATTTAGAACTCCCCCCGGTTGAGCAGGTCCACTGGGTTGGAGCCAGAAGGTGGGACGCTGCAAACCTACATGTGGATCTTTCCATCGCGAATCGCTTCCGTGCAGGAGATAACTCCATTGCTATGCGCCTACATGTCACCGAATTGTTAGCTAGAAAATATTATACTCACCAACTCCGCTACACTGATGGTTCCAAGACCAGGGGGAGAACCGGTTTTGGTGTTACCGATACGGACAGCAGCCACTTTTTTCAGCTCCCCAATCAGTGCTCAGTGTTTTCAGCTGAGGCTGCTGCAATACTGTTGGCCATTACAACACCAGCATCCAAACCAATTTGCGTAATCTCCGATTCAGCAAGCGTCCTATCTACGATCAACTCTCCAACAACCCAGCACCCATGGATTCAAGCTATTCAGAAGGACTGTCCCGCAAGAACCGTTTTCCTTTGGGTACCCGGCCACTGTGGTATCCAAGGCAATGTAGAAGCAGATCACCTCGCTGCCATAGGACGAACCGGTCGCATGTTTACCAGGTTGACACCAGGTGCGGATCTGAAACACTGGTTAAAGTCTACAATCCGCGTAGCATGGGCTCAAGAATGAGCCAATGTGAGACAACCCTTCATACGCAAAATTAAGGGAGAAATTTCACAATGGACCGACACTACCAATCGCCACGATCAACTGATACTTTCTCGTCTACGAGTTGGACATACTCACGCTACACACAATATGGGATCCACGGGGCCTTTTCGCAGAATATGTTCAACATGCAACATAACCATGACGGTGGAACACCTACTAGTCAACTGTCCATTCTACCAGGGAATACGAGATCGCTATGATATATCAAACAACATAAGAGACAGATTGATCAAGGCAACGATGGGTAGTGAATGTACAGTGTTGTGTGAAGGTAACGGGTGCGTTATCGGACCCGTTTGAAACAAGCAAAGGACTTCTACAAGGCGATGGTCTTTCCTGCCTCCTGTTCAACATTCCGCTAGAAGGTGTTATGAAATGAGCGGTCTTCAACATGCGAGCACGATCTTCAATAAATACAGCCAGTTCATCTGTTTCGCTGACAACGTGGACATTGTCGGGAGAACGTTCCAGGTGGCTTCTGAACAGTATACGTGAAGCAGACCGGGTTGGATTGAAGAAAATACGTTGAAGACGAAACATCTGCTGGCTCTGGAGGAACCGAGTGAACGACGTGTGCTTAGGACGATCTTTGGCGGAGTATGTAAGAACGGCGTATGAAGGAGAAGAATGAACCACGAACTTGCGCAACTCTACGGTGAACACAGTATCCAGAAAGTCGCCAAAGGGTAGGATGGGCGGCAAACGTTGTGAGCATGCCAGACAATAATCCCGCAAAAATGGTGTTCACCTCAAATCCGGCCGGTACAAAACGAAGAGGAGCGCAACGAGCTAGGTGGTTTGATGGAGCATGATCTGGGAAATGTGGGGTGATCGAGAAACTGGAGGTTATTGACTGCGCAGCACCAATCTGGAGTTCGTCGGTTGGACTTCCGAAGCGAAGTTTTGAACGAATTAACTGTCATTGCTCTGCCGGCTCGGCTTTTATCTCGACTGTTTTTGAAAACAGTCCAACATCACGTCGACGGCAGAAGTTTCACCACAACGGAGGATTTGTCAGTTCGAGCGCGCCAAAGTCCATTCGATTGAAAATGTGTTGGCGGTGCTTAAGGTGCAACTGTTTGCTATCCATAAATGATGATCAATTGGGTCCTAAAATTTTTAATAAAATCTTGTTTTTATGCAATAACACGAAAAAGCATGTAACTGCAACTACTTTAGCAATTTTTCCCGCTCAAATAACGGCTATATCATGTTTAAACTTTAATTTGAAAATTGGGTCCATACATGAACCTTGACACTTTTGATCATGTTTGACGTTCGCTTAGTCGACAAAAACACCACAGGGGTTTTAGTTTTAACACCGGGGTTGTTCCTATCTGACATTTCGGAAGGGACACGGAAAACAAAATACACCCTAAATTTGAGTTTAAGCCAAGGGGTGTGACAAAATCTAAAAAATATGCATTTTTGACATAAACCAACGGAAAACATTATAAAATTGAGTAAACATGTGTTTTTGACCTAAACTTAAGCGTTTGGCACTAAAATTGGGACAGGGCTTTAGGACCCTATTTTGTAGTTTTGGGGATGTGATATCGGTTCTACCGGACAGAGATGAACTGAAAGTGTATCAACATGCCTGTTGTTAGCAAGCATATGATCCGGTAGATCACCGAATGACCGATATGATATAAAACAGAAATATTTTCTTTGGATGCCACGATGAGTCTATCGTGTGTTACCTTAAGTTCGTTGATAAAGAAGAGGAAATTAAGCGAAGTTCTCTTTCTGAATTTTATCGGGATGCACAATAGCAGCCATGCATCGAGTTAGTTGGCGTAACATTGTGGCGCAGGTCATGTCTTGAAGGACGTAGCGCCATCAAAAGTAAGTAAGTAAAGTAAGTGTATTGAGACTAATTTGTAGGTATTTTCTACAACTATGTTCATTGCTTCTCAAGAGGGAATATTTTTTTGTTGCAGGTTTGAGAAACGTGTGTTATTCGTTTGATTCACCATATTTCCATAATACCAGATTACGGAGAAACCACATATGAACTAGATTTAACTTTTCCGAAAGTATTTGATTTCAAGATTGAGTTAAGAATCTTGAGGCATATGGGTTTGATGTATTTGTTGCTCATTAGTACCACCTAGTGACACTATTCCGTACTAATCGGATATGCTAATAATTGCTGTTGACTTAATTAGCAACTTTACTGATAACATCAGCCTGCTATTTGATCTGCATCTTTAGATATATGAGTTTTTAATGCCAAAGCTCATTAGCTTTATCTACTGGCAAAATAAGGAACCAACAAAACTTGAGCAATTTGTAGCCATCGAACAAATGAACAACTTTGCCAAAAACACTAGTCTTCTAACTCAAACTCGAGACATATAAGCAGAGTTGCTGTGCACGTGCTGTAGACTTAGGTGCATAAGCCTCATTGCTTGCAAGCGCACGGGCGCGCTGTACATTGTGAGACCTTTTTTAGCGCGTCTCATCTGTGTCTCAATGCGGTCTCATGCGCTCTGTCTGTGCGCTAGTGCCATCATACCAAAGACGAAATAAAAACTTCCATGTTCCTTGCAGTTGCCCAGAATTGTATGGCACATATAAGGTAATAGAGCAAAATCTAGAATGCCGTGATAAGTGTACTGCGATCTGTCAAACTTGCGTATCTTTTACAGTACTAAGGGACCAAATGCAGTACTAGAAGTGGTACCCAATCTGAACCAGACTACTATAGTATATACATATATGTCTCTATGTATTCGTCTCTGATCATACTATCATAATCACACTTTCTCGCGCTGACGATTTCAAATCGTTTAGCTGTCTTTAATTGCGCATTAAAATGAAATGAAGTAAATTTTCGCGTGACGTGCAGCGTTTTGGTGTTTTCGGAGAAAGACAAAACGCGAAACCAAACGAGCTTCAAAGGACATGCTGTGTACCTTCACCTTAAACGTCTTCATTTTCTGCTCGGGCTGTCAAAGAACGCAAACTCGCCAAACGCACTCCCCGGACACAAACCCTGTAATATCGGAGCCACTCACACAGCACCGTGCATGCATCCTGCTGATCACCCTATCCCAGCTGTCAGTTATCGGCTACCTCGCTCTCGCACTTCGCCCCGTCGTGTTCGCGGTGAAGGATCTGCCTGTCTGTGCCGTGCTTCTCATCGCCATTGTGTGTATTGTCCCGCATGAAAGTCTCGTATTTTGCACCAATTTCCCGTGCAATTTGTACTTTTGTTCAGGTACAAAGTGATAAAGTTATAGTTTTTCACGAAGAAAGTGAAATTGTGGCGGAAAATTGCGCTCGCCGCGTGTTTTCGTCCGGGCGCACTGAAATCTTTTTTTTTTGACATCGCCAAACGTCGTCGTCTTTCGTTGTTGTGGTTGTAGTGTTTTTCTGCCGTGCGTGCGATAAAGATAGAAGGCGCAACGACGAGCTCACAGTCAGTCAGTCAGTGTGTGGATTTCTCGGACTTGTAAAAATTTCTGCTTCATTCCGTGTTGGTCTGGTGTAGGGATTGTGAGCACAATTTTCGGTTCGGTTTTGTGGTGAAACTCTCGGTTCCATCGGACAATGAGCGTCGAGGTGGAAGCGGCCAATCCGCAGGTTAGTACTTAAAGATTCAGGTGATAATTTCATGTATCCAATTCAATGCTTAGTAGGCAATTGCGTTTCGGAAAATTCTCGAACAAATTCCCTTATATTTGGCCTACTGCGACCGAGACAACTCGACTAGCACCAAGTCGTCCAATCGAAGCAATCTGGGACTTGTGAAAATTTCATCTGCTCGCTCTGCCTTTGGTTGCTGCGATGTGTTGTGTGCCAGAGTCAAAGTGCTGCGCTATGAAGAGAAAATGGCGACCGGAGACTAAGTCCCACGTCGCCGTCCAAAGGGGAAAACTTTGAAAATTAATATTTCCCTTTGGGAGGCGCATATTGCGCTGAAAATTGCACCAAAATTCGTTTCGCTTCGAACCGCACCAATTGAGCGGAGGTTACTTTTTGGGCCAAAAAATTTCGCCAAGTCCGGGATTTTTCCGGCACTTAGAAAATTTCCGAATCATAGTTGGCTGACTGGTTTGGCTGTCTTTCTTTGTGCTCTTATGAAACGAGCAGAGCACGGCTTGCTACGACGACATCGTCGTCGGACTTGGTGCATGTTGGATTCGATATCTCATCGCCTGCTTAGACGTAGCAAGCAGAAAGCAAGGTAGACGGACTTTATTATATTTAGCAGGCAGCGGCTACTTTGCTTTTGCTTCGCGTTCGAGTGCTGTGCTGGCTTTGAATTTTCACAAGTGTTCGGTCGTTCGCTGGCATTATATAGGCAAAGTGGAAGCAAAAAGAGTGCTGCATTCACCGTTTTTTCGTCAAAGTCCTATATTTGTAGCGGGGCACAATGGGGGAATGGTTAAAGTTATGGCGTGTGTTGGTGTTTGGTTTGATTGTATTATTTTTGCATTTTATTATTTAAAAAAAAAGTTGTATACAGAAATTACTTTAATAAATATTGATTATTTTTCATATTATAAACTCAAATTAGTATACTTGATTTGATAAAAGTGTATCGTAAGAAAATAAAACAAATAACAAATTATACGACGTAACAGCAATTTCAAATATATTTCCTTGAGTTGTTGTACATAAATTTGTCCAAAAGTTATTGTAAAAAATAAGTAGCAATAAAAAAAAACATAAATAAATAATACGAGATTGTCCATATTCAAAACTCTTGTATCTTGAGTATTTTTGAACTATTGAACCTAAAATGCTTTAATGACTTGCCTATCAAGTTCAAATTGAATTTGCGAGACATGCAATAAGTAATATCTAATATGCTCAGTAGTGTGCAACAAAATTTCTCGCTCCATTCCACTTTTTGGATTGCATTTAGGTCCCACAACGATTGTGCAAAATTTCAGCTCGATCGGTGAAACTATATTTTAGCGCCAGTCGTTCAAAGTTTGTATGGGATTTACTATGGGGAAACTTAAGGCGACACGGGAGACCGTGTTATTTTCTCTATCTTTCGTCTCACTCTAACAATTACCATCAAAACTTTGTGGAAGCAAATCTCGAGTTTTGAGTTTTAGTGAACCGATGAAGCTGAAAATGTATTGGGTTGTGCACTACATATATAGAATCATAGTGATATATTTTCTCATCGATATATGGAGTGGTTCTTGGGATTTGAGTCTTGAAATGGATAGGATGATTATGATGACGTCCCGTGCGGGCTTAAGACCCAAACGCAATGATAGCGGAACGGTAACGTAAAGCGAAACCGGTTCGCCAGCATGAATCACATCATCCTGACTGAGCTGTCAACGAACGAAAATGAGCCAAGTCTGAGTAGACAACCAAGTTCATTCTGGCAAACCGATTCCGCTTTCCGTTGCCGTTCCGCTATCATCGCGTTTGGCCCTTCACTTTTGCAAAGAAAAATTGCCAGAGGCCGCACATTTGGTTATATTGCGGGTTTTGCCAATATATCGTCACACCACTTTTGCCTCAATTGAATAGAGACTTTAAATTAACGACCAACATGTTACGTCAAGTGTAACGCATACTGTCGGATTGTGCATTGGATACAAGGTGCGTGAATCTGATAACTACCATGTAAACTGTATGTGAGTATTTATTTCCCCACTTTGATAAGTATATTTTGTAATAAAAAGAACACTTCCTGGTGTTTAACTTTTTAGCACGTACTTCCAAATATTTCATAACTTGCTTACCCGACGTGGCTAGCCACGTTCCAACGAAATGTTAAGGGTGTGAGCCGCTTCACCGATTCGTTTAACTTTTATTTAAAATTTGACAACTCGATGGTTATTTCCCCTCCGGTTGAAAGTAACCCTGCTCTGAAGCATAATTAAAATTGATAGTTCGAAAGTTATTTTCCGCTCCCGAGAATTTGAGAATATTTACCCTCTGTAAACTTTGTTCAGAAATATCTACTCGACTGTCAAAGCCCGGGTTGACCGCGAAGTTCAATTTAATCATTTGAGGGAAAATAACTATCGAAATGTCAAATTTTAACTAATAGTTAAACGAATTGATGAAGCGGTTCACAGCTTAAAGCGAAAAGCTACCAAATCGCATGATACTGAAGACCCCAAAATCGCCTAAATCTATGCTCAGGCAATACTCCATCGAGCACGTGACCTCCAGACTGCTGTAGTGTTCTAATCTGAAATGATTATAGTCTTATATGCTGTTGTAGTGTTTCTTATGTCGTGAAATATTTCTAAAGTTCCAGAAGATTCTTTGAATTGGAGAGTAGAATCATACCAAAAAATCTAGCATATCTTCCCAAATAGCTGCTGTAGTGTAGTATGATTCATTGTCATTTTTCAAAATTACAGTTGTGAAAAGACCATCAACTCAGAGAAATACCATGTCATGGTACAGGAATGTTTTAAGTAATCATCATAGAAGCATAAAATTTTGTATTAAGTTTGCATCCATGAGTCGATATCGAGTCGTTGAGCATCGACTCTTGGAGGTTTCAATGTAAATTAATAAAACTCGAATATTTGGCGCACATTCATCTCATTTATGTTTATCCTGCTTTTACAAATGTCGAACTCGTTTTTGAGCCTGAGATGGAACTGGAGAAATCGTTTCACATTTTCAATTCACACCCGATTCAATTTGCTTGAAGTTGATTTATTGACGTTCTGATCACCAACCAAATTTAAAATCAGACGACAATGATGAAATGTTCGAGAATATTCTACGAATTGGAATGAACAATTTCCCAGAAAACTCTAGAATATTCTGCCAAAGAGCTATTGTAGTACTCCACATTTTGCAATTGTAATGTTCTAATCTTAAAATGTACCGTTGTAGTGCTCTTAAATTGCTGTTGTAGTGCTCAACAAAACTTTTCGATGAAATATTTCAAAGCGTTACTGACAGACAGACAACTCTGGGATTTTATATACAGTGGGGATTCGCTCGTTGGAGCTCCGCTACATGGAATGACTCGATGGTTGGATGTTCGCTGGTTGGAAAATATTCCATCTAAAAAGCATTCGAATGTCAAGAATAGATGTCAAACTGACTTTGACGTCTGAGCACCGTCGCATTGAAGTCTCCATATATAGAACAAATGTGTATGTGACGATTCGTGACGATTTACTCTCCAGCTGCGTGAGTCTGGAGCATTTCCACCAGCTGTCAGTCGTTAGAACTAACAAGTCGGATTCGCTAGATGGAAGGCAGTCGTGTTCCAACCAGCGAATCCCCGCTGTATATGATTATATGTAGTTCTCTGTCAAAATTCCATACCAATTGCTCATAGGGAAACAAAGTGGGGCAAATGAAAAGTTTGTCGTTTTGAACAATAAAATGGAAAACTAACATTTATATTTACGATTTCCATTAACTTTAACATTTGTTAAGGAGTCTAAATGAACAATAGCAAAAGTACCATGTCAAGAAAGAAAATGTTATTCTTGTCAATCCAATATAATTCTGTTCAGTTATGTTTTTTCAAATGGTTTGCCAACATCAGGGTGGCCACCGAACCGGGAAAAGCGGGAAGAAGACGGGAATTTGATTGCACCGGGAAAAAGACGGGAAAACCGGGAATTTGAGATGACTACCGGGAAAATCGTAATGAAAGAACATTTTGGAGCTATCTATCTACAAACAGTACAGAAGTTGTAGAAAATCGTTATATTTGAATAACACATTGGATTGCTTATTTTTTTAACGATTTAATTTCTACTTTTTACACTATGCGTCTTAACAATGTTCACGTTTCAAGTCCAGTATATTTATATTAATACCCAAAAATATTAACTTAAGCGAAGTTCGCCATTATAAAATAAAAAAACGCCGGCCGCGCCTAATGATTGCACAGATTTTCAGTGTAAATTTCGGTATATGCTAAAAAAGATTGATTTTCACCGAGCTTTGTGTAAATTTTTCACAGACTTTTGTAAAATTTTAGTTTTCACCGAATTTTCTGTGAATTTTTGACAGTTATGTTGAATCCACTGTTGTTCCACGGAAAAATCTGCTGAATCATATGTCACGGATTTTTGTTTCATTCTAAGTATGTTGTTTGCTTTGGAGAACTCTTTATTTTCATGAAGAAAAAATAAAATGATGAGAAATTGAGTTGAAATATCTTCAATTAGCTAAATCAAAAACCGGGAAAATTTTGGTGACTGTACCGGGAAAACCGGGAAAAAAGCGGGAATTTCAAAATGGAAATTTGGTGGCCACCCTGCGACATTATAACTAAAACATTTGCTAACAGAACTAACAGTTCTTACATCATGGGACAGCAATTGCATTTCTGCTATGTGAATTTCCACCGCTCGTTATTTGTTTATAAGGAAGTAGGATATGACGTCGGATAACTCTTTGGAAGAAATCATTTCTCGGAACGGAATCCTTCAATAAAGTATTTTGATTATTTTTGTGTGTTTAGACCTATACCCCATATTTATGTTTTGAACTAGCTTTACATAGACATTCCTCGATATTCCCCTGAAGAAGACTGCAAGTGGTAGTCGAAATACGCGTATCTGTCAGAGATAACCATTTGGGGCGGAATTAAAAGGTACAAGGTACTCCAATCTACTTTTAAGTTTCTTTATTGAGATTCTGCTCAGAGAATTCGCATACAATGAAAAGAGTAATGATTAGAGTCCGGAATGAGAATCATGAAAATGCCACACATTTCGATTTATTCAAAATTATTCTACGAAAGTGTGACAGTGCATGTATTAGGTATTGGAAAAAGCGTGACAGAGGGAGAGGGGGGGGGGTCTAGAAATCCCGAGAAACGATGGACGTCATATTTGAATCATCCCCAATTATTTATATGGATAAAACAATTTTGACCCCTTTATACTTTCACTTCTACCACTGTTCTTGCATCAGCAAGAAAGCACATCAGATGCGACCAGCGCTCGACATTATTATTACGCATATACGTACATACACGGATGTGCGCTATACCCGCGTACGGCGAACCGGACGGTGGATACAACAAAAAACGAACTAACACCCCCATCACCGTCAGTCAGTATAGTGTTGTTCCTAAAGAGACCCACTAATTGTCTTATTCATCCGACAATGAGCAAGAGAGATTTGCAAAATCGACCAAACATTGTTGTTGGAAATTTAAGTGATTTTTGTTGGTAGGTTGTTTGGTAGATTGCAGGGTGTTCGTATCAGGGCCGTTAAATGTCATGAATATCACGTGACTTTGACTAATAAATATTGCTAATATCATCGTTACTCATAGAAAAAGTAATCGGAAAATGTTTTTTTTTCGGTAACCTTTTCCGAATTAATATCGGTTGGCTGCTATAAACATTTAACAGCACTGGTTCGTATATTATCCGGAGAACATAATTTGGGAAATATTATGTCTCATTGTAAACATAACATATCTTATGATATGTCCAAGAATTTTATGAGAATATCGTATGAAAATCAAATCTTTCCTCCCCTTGGTTATGCGACCTTGCCGTGATGGGAGGGCACAATCCATTAGCCCATTAGATGGACATAGATAGAGATAGCTTCATACAAGAATTATAATAATTTCTTACATGCTATGAATACGATCTATGAAACAACGGAAATCAATCTTTCAAAATTCACCATCGGGAAACGCTTTTATGCATAATTAAGTAAAATGTAATCTTCTACATATACCTAGAATTCATAATTTTCTGACTTAAAAAGTATCAACAGTGCTCTCTATTTAGTTCTAAAGTTTGCTAGATTTACTCATTTCGTTCAAAATCTTGAGATGAAATTAAAATTCATTCCATCAAATCATGTCAATCCCTACGAATTCAATCAAAATATCGAAGTAAAACTGGTAAAACGTTATACAGTCAACTCTCCCATAATCGTATCTCGATATCGAATTAGAGAGATTGTATAATATTTTGCGGTAATTCATTTCGCGGTTTGTCATTTCGCGGTACGCCATTTCGCGGTTAGTACCATTTGGCTGCATGTCAATTCGCGGCAGTATCATTTCGCGGTTTGTACCGAGATGTTTCATCTATCTTAACAGTGCAATATGAAGGACTGCCTGTGTTCAAAAGAAGGGTAAGTCACCGATGAAAATATTATTAGTGATAATCCCAATAATTTTCAGTGCAACTCGTAGGAAAAACTCCACCGCGAAATGGCATACCGCGAAATGGTACTAACCGCACAACGGTAAACCGCAAAATGATACAAACCGCGAAAAGGTACACCGCGAAATGGTTGACCGCGGAATGGTTTACCGCGAAATGTCGGACAACCATTAGAGAACCTTAGTAAAAGTTGGGTTTCATGACTACCTCGATGGTCTGATTGCACTGGTTTTGTGTTCTGTAACTCGATATCTCCCTAACTAAGTTGACTGTATGGAGAGATACTAATCTCGTGTTTAGGTGCAGATGAATAAAAGCCGTATATCAATCTTTTATGGGCACAAATCTGGTGAATCAAACAACTAGGTATTCACTTTAAAAAATAAAATCGTTGGTTACTCGCTGGTATTGATCAATTGATAAATGTTTCAGCTCGGAACACTGTTAGGTTTTCTAAATGTGTGTTCCTGAAAATATGTGGTGTGATTTTGACAGTGGTAATTTTTTCGGATGAATATTTTGGACAATTTCACTCATGTTATATTTGTTGTGAAATTGCATATCATGTAGCGATGGGTGATTTTGAATCGATGTTTGCATTTCGATTGATCGATTTTTTGAATCGATGTTCGCAGCATCTAAAATCGGGTGAATCGATTTTCTTCATTCAATTAAGTTTGTGTTGAAAGCGGTAAATATTTCTTAATGTGTTAATGATGTGTTAAAGAAAATTAATATCGATGTTATAGAAAAAAAGCCCAACGCTAATAACATGATGCTTTCATACTACAACATACTGCACATTACTGTTGAAAATACCATTAACTATAATTTTCAATTATCCATAAATTTATGAAAATGTGCCGAATTAGGGTCCTAGCGTTACTTAAGGATTTTTTTTTTATCAGGAGTTTTCTCATAAGTATGCCCAGTTCGTTTTTTTTTTTCTAAGAAAGAATATACCAATGGAATGCTCCAGAAATTCTTAAGACGCCTCATAAAATTCATTAAGCAGAAATTTTATTTCAAGGCATCTGCTTGATAATCCATTGAAATTTTATAAAATATACTCATAGGAGAATTATTGGAAGAATTTCTTCGAGCATTGCTGGAGGCACGCTATTTTTTACAAATTCAATACAAAAAGAAATTCTCTAACATTTTTTTTGAAAATCCTGGAGACGTGATTAGTAAAATTCTTAGAGAAAGCTTTGAGTTTGGGTTGCGGAGCTTTTAGGAAGAAATCTTAGAAGAGCTCTCGACGAAGCATTGGAGTAAAACCTTGTAAACACGTTCAATAATTTCAAGAGGAATTTCTGAGACATCTCTGTTGAATTCCTTGAAGCAATTCATAAGTTATACACACTAACTTGAGCTCAACAATTTTGTGTGCTCAGTAATTTTTTATACTCTCAGCAAAAAAAAAACGTTTGTCACCTAGGTAGTTGATTTTCGCAAAATATTTTCAGAATCTCAGCAAAAAAAAAATACCCCACTTACTGAGATCTCGTCGAAAGTTATTTTTACTGAGCGCTCGGGGGTGTCAATTTTGGTGAATTCTTTGACAAATGCCAAGACTTGGCGAAAAAAATCAGTCTAGAGATGCATTTGGAAAAACCTGGAAAGCTTGGCTCTTGAACAGAACAGTTTGCGGCATGGTCAGAACATGAGCAATAAATTGAAAAATTTCGATATCAAGAACAAGCATGCTGGGATTGCATTATTAAATTGATCACGTGTTTCCATATTTTTGTGATTTCTGCAGCAAAGCATGTAATAAGTTACAGCAACTGTGAACTTTGCTCATGCTCACGCGTTCAATGTCTAAGAACATAAACATGATCTGAGCAAATGCGTCTCTGGTGTATACATTATGCGAATAGTATCTTCTGGTACAAATATCATTTTTGTTCAAATTGATCAATTTCAGTGGCCTGGAACTTTTCTGGAAACTTTTCTGTCATACAGACGCTTATGAATCTCTATCATGAATATTACGTTACTCACATCGATCGAAATTGTGACTTATAAAAGCCAATGATCATTGTGTATGACAACTTACAAGGGTTTCTTAAGAAATAATGTTTGAATAGGTAATGAGTATTATTCCATAAGTCTGTTATGGAATAAAATTATCGAATTGAAAACCAAAATACTTGTGTCGGTATTTTATAAGAAAATCGTGTGCTCTCATACGTTCCGTTTCCTCGGTGTGTAACTTCAAAGTAGCGTTACTTCCCTGAACTGCCTTCAAGACTTTACTAACCAATTTCTCCCTTATCCATTCTTATCATGCGCAGGATAACTCCACCAAACAGGTGAACGGCGAGTCGGCCTCGGATCGCGCGAATGGAGTGAGCAATGGCCACTCGGAGGGCGGCGGCGGTGGCTCCAGTGACGATCGCCGCAAGAGCCACAAAAGCTCCAGCAAGGACAAACACCGGGACAAGGACCGGGATCGGGATCGCGAGAAGGACAAGAGCCGATCGGACAAGGATCGCGATCGCGACAAGGACAAGGAACGCTCGAAGGATAAGGACCGCGATCGGGACAAGCACAAGAGTAGTTCATCGTCCTCGTCAAAGTAAGTGTCCTAGGTGTTGGTCGTTGACTTAGTTTTAACGGTGAAAATTCTTTCTAGGGACAAAGATCGCGATAAGGACAAGTCCAGCAGCAGTAGCAGCAAGGATAAGGATCGCGATCGACATAGCAGCTCGCACAAAAGCTCGAGAAGTGATAAGGATCGCGAGAAGGACAAGGAGCGATCCAAGGACAAAGACAAGGAACGGTCAAAGGACAAGGATCGGGAACGAGACAAGGACAAGGAGCGTTCGAAGGACAAGGATCGCGAGCGCGATAAGGATCGAAAGGATCGCGACAAGGATAAGTCTAGCAGCAGCAGTAGCAAAGACAAAGACCGCGACAAGCACAAGAGTAGTTCATCTTCCTCGTCACGTGATAAGGACAAGGAACGTGACAAGGAGAAGAGCAAGAGCAGTAGCAGCAGCAGTAAGGATAAGGACAAACATTCCAGCAGTAGTAGCAGCAAGGACAAAGATCGTAAGGACCGCAGCGATAAGCATTCCTCGTCCAAGGATAAGGATCGAGAGAGAAAGGAGGAAAAGGTCAAGGAGGAGCCTGCTGAAGTGAAGCAAGAACAGCAGGAAGTGAAGCATGAAGAGCCAAGCGCAATGTTCAATGGTGTTGCTAGTAACGAATCGTCTCAGGATGTTTCCGAGATAAAACAGGAGGATCCTCTCAGCATTTCCCAGGCCAGCTCCTGTGACTACTCGATGTCGCAGTTCCGTGCTGATGAATCCCAGTTTGTCATCAAGGAGGAAGCTTCCGATCAGGATCAAGCCGAAGAGGAACCGGAAGAGCCCACTCCGATGGAAGTTAAGCAGGAATCGGATTCCGAGGATGACGTTCCTCTGTCGAAGCGCAAGAAAAAGGACGACGATGAAGACTTCGATGGCGGTAGCAAGCAGAAAAAGATAAAGACCGAGAAAAAGGACAAAAAGGAAAAGAAAAAGAAGAAACGCGCCTACGAATCTGAGGCGGAGGAATTCGACGAAGAGGAAGACGAGGATTACGGTGCCGCCAAGAAGAAGAAACAGGCGAAGCAAGTTAAGAAAGAAGTCAAAAAGGAAACCAAGACCAAGACCAAGGTGAATGAACTGCTATGTTTTGGTACAGCTTATATTTTGGGGGGATTCATTCTCGTTCCGGGAAAATGAATCTCATTAAGCCTCAAATGCTGCCTGCTGTTGATAATGTGCGCTAATGGAGGGTGCATTCTGTTTTGTTTTCTTCCGTTCGTCAACAGGTCAAGACCGAGGTAAAACAGGAGACTGCCAGCCCCACTAAAGGACGCAAGAAGAAGCAGGAAGAGGAGGAGGAGGTTTGGAAATGGTACGTACTTGAATTTGGATTAATCTGTGGTGGTTTTTGTCTACGCCGGTTGCCGACGGGCTTGTTTAGTTTCAGTGCTCACCACCCCGTTCGCCGGGTGGCGCTGAGATTGCTTAAATTAAACTGACAGCATCTTTTTGACGTTTATGATCCGTCATAAACGCTACACGCTCGTTGGAATCTACTCAAAAGTGAGTCGCAACAGATTGCAACTGCTCAAAATCGTTAATAGGTCTTTTCATGTGACAGATCCGTCTATGCATTTGTTTACATCGTTGGAGGACCGGTGCTAACACGGGCCTGTCATTTTCTTAGAAGAAATGTCAAAGTGCTTCCCGATCAGCTGATTTGAGACGTCATTTGAATAGGCCTATGGTGTCGACCAAGTCCCTCTAACCTGCATACCGTTTTGTCTAAAAATTCGGAACAGACTCATATTCCGAACACTCGGTTATTGTATGGCGATTTGGTTGGAATGTTTCGCTGAAATATATCATCACATTATCACGAAATGGCAGTCAATTGCAATAGGGTCCTAAAGCTCTGTCTCAATTTTAGTACCTAACGCTTAAGTTTAGGGCAGAAACACATGTTTACTCAATTTTTAAATGATTTTCATTGGTTTAAGTACAAAATAACATTTTTTTATGATTTTTGAGATTTTGTCACACCCTTTGGTTTAAACTCAAATGTTGGGTATATTTTGTTTTCCGTTTCCCTTCCGAAATGTCATATAGGAACAACCCCAGTGTTAAAACTATATGCCCTGTGGCATTTTTGTCGAAAAAGTGAATGTCAAACAAGATCACAAGTGTCAAGGTTCATATTTGGAACCATTTTTAAAATTGAAGTTTAAAAATGTTATAGCCGTTATTTGAGCTGGAAAACTTGCTAAAGTAGTTGCAATAACATGCTCTTTCGTATTATTAAATAAAAACAAGAATTCAATAACCATTTTAGGACCCAATTCAGTTTCGGGAGTAGTGATGGTTCTCTAGTTAGAGACCAGTAGAACTAACAAAGATTAATTTATTTGCGAAATTATTCACTTGAATATGATTCATTTGTGCTGTTCGGAATTTGAATCAAGGTGTTCGGGATATGAGACAGAACGAACACATTTGAATCAAAATGTTGTTTTATACTTTTACGTAAAAACAATACTAAATTTAAATAAACAATTTTATCAGCAAACCCAACAGCTAACAGTTAGACTTTGTGAAGAAATTGAAATTTTCATAAAAATCAGCTAATTTGTGCCTATGTGTTCGAAATACGAGTCGGTACATTTTCACGCTCCATATCTCGATATTGAGCTTCTCGAGAATTTTTAGCATTTCGATCATTTCCTCTTTACTTCGTGTGTTACGCGCCAGGGTCTGGTACAAGTTGGACACTTTGCGAATCTTTTCTCGAAACCGTACACCACCAAATAAGTTGCGCGCCGATCGATCATGCGCCGAGTTGTGGATCAGTCAAAATTATTTAACGCTTGCAACTGAAAAACAAGACGGTACAAACATTTGTATTCCTTATGTTTTTCATCGATCAAACAATTTTACTCGCTGTCCAGCTTAGGACTCAAGCCCTAAAAGTGATTCACTTCCTCGGCGAGATATTTTGACATTTCCTTATTTACTTTTTGGCTGGCGCACAACTCGGCGCATGAACCACTTGTTGGACAGTCTGCGGATTTAAGTAAAGATTTGCAATATCTTCATATCTCGATGTGTTTCTGTTGATTTTTTGTTCTCAATTTTCTCTCAGTATATCGATATGACCAATATCGAAGGTTACTAGACCAAAGTTTTGGTATTCAATATTGTAAATTTTGCATTCTATCGGATACGACGATTTGTAATCGTCGCCGGTGAAACCGTCGCCAAAATCGTCGCCAGCCAAGCAACCGCTGTGTATTTAACGTTTCATCAATCTTACCAACACAATGGTAAATCACCTCCTTTCATTCAAGGGCGGCTGTCAAATGAGAGTAAAATAGAAAAGCCGCTAACCTAAGTCCAGAATCAGTTTTAATGCTTAACGAGGAAAAGTAAAAAATATTATTCGCAAAATCACTTAGTGACATTTGAATGCACGAAGACTAGCATACGCTCGTCATACACAGTTTGTTTTTGTTTTCCTCAAAGAAACTTGCACACGCTTTGCAGACTCATCAAAATGCATATGGAAATATTACCCAATTTGAAAAATTTACACCCGAATTCTGGATGTTTTTCGAGACAGAGTGCATATTGTTTTCCTCTAAGGTTCACAACCACATCTACACTAGGACACGCATACCATTGGGCGTGATAACCACTATACGCTTGAAAGATAGTGTTTACAAGCAGTTATTTGCTACGTGCTACTGCAGTGCGCTGTTGGCAATTCAATCAACAAATTCGGCTTAACTCCCAAAATGGATGTTTTCGAGAAAATTGGTTACGCCTTCACCATTGTTTAGTCGGAAATTTGTATGATTGTTTACTTTTTAGAACCAGCGACATGTTGGGGTAGCAGTAAAGAGTCGCCAGTACCACCCTTGCTTTCATTTGTTTTCTGGTATTTGACGTTTCACCAGTCTTGCCAACACAAAGGCAACTCACCACCTTTGATTAGTTGACTGGTAACGATTTTTTTCAGTCCTGTTCGAAAGTTGGCGGCGCGTATTGTTGTGAATGAAACAGACAATACAAATTAGGAGCGCAAAATGACGTCTGTTTGTGTATCACTTCCTTGGCAACGGAGTGTTTTTCAATCTAGTATTCATCAAAAATTTGTTTTTTGTCTCGATCTCTCCCTATCTCGATGGTCCCTTCGATATCGAGATGTGGAGAGACGACTGTATTGACAATTCACTTACAATTTGTTCTATTGTTTTGTACCATTGATTGTGAGCGAAGTCGAATGAATTGTTGGCCACTAAATGATCAATAGGAATATCATTAGTGTTACGTATGTTTGTGTGTGCCTTTACTCACTTCACGGAGCCGCAAATCAACCCAACTTTGACTTCTTTTGACGCAATTCGGCTCTTCCGTGGGATAACCCAAATTTGCGTTAACTGATATATACCTATCGTTGGGTTGTTTTCATTTGACAGCGGCAAAAAAAAACTCAGTGCAAAAAAAATCTACCCAGCGTTAGCTTTCGAAGTCTCCGAGATGGGTTAAAACAACTTAACGTTAGGTTAACTCGAAAGAACCCAAATTTGCCTTATTCCATTGAACTTCGACGCTGGGTCGGTGCATCTCTCTCTCTGTTTTTGACAACATTGCTGTTGCGAGAGAGGCAAAACAACCCAACCGTTGGTAAAAACTAAATGCAGTTTACCCAAATTTGCGTAAAAAGAACTTAATATTTGGGTAGTCTGATTTCTCCGTGTTGAGAGTAACATTCAATTTTATCAATAGTGAGTAATTTTAACTTTTTTTTTTCTCCCGAACGGCCGGAGAGGGTGTTCATCTGCGGCCTATCAAACTGACAGCATCATTTTGACGTTTTGATCCGTCATGACGTTGTCTGTCATTTTGTGCTGTCAAACAGTGCGTCTTTCCCTGCGCGTTGCGTGTTTTTGTCGCTCACATGCAATGAAAATTTAGGAAATTCCAGGCCGCAAAATTTACTTTATTTATTATGTTACATAACCGGTGCAAGTGAAACTACTTTAATGTGGACTGTCGTTCACTTCACATGGAGAAGCGTTCGCTGTCGAGAACCGGTATCAGCGGCATGCTTTCAAATCGGTGTGATTTGGCGAAATAGTTCACGCTCTAAAGCAGCAGCCGCCTCTGTGGGAGTTTTGCGCACTCTGAAGAGGTTGATCTACTTATATTGTAGTCCGACTGGTGGAACCCTCTTTTAAATCGATTCTCTCAATTTCTCATTTTAGGTGGGAGGAGGAAAAGCGCGAAGATGGTGTCAAGTGGAACACGCTGGAGCACAAAGGCCCGGTATTCGCACCGCCCTACGAACCACTTCCGGATAACGTCAAGTTCGAATACGACGGAAAGGTGATCAAGCTTTCGCAGGATGCGGAGGAGATTGCCGGCTTCTATGCCCGGATGTTGGAGCACGAGTACACATCGAAGGACGCTTTCAACGACAACTTCTTCAAAGACTGGCGCAAATCGATGACCTCGTCGGAGCGCGAAAAGATCAAGGATCTCAAGAAGTGTAACTTCCGCTCCATGCACAAACACTTTGCCGAAATATCCGAAGCCAACCGGAATCGCACGAAGGAGCAGAAGCTAGCCCTCAAGGAACAAAACGAAGCCCTGATGAAGGAATACGGAACGTGTTCCATCGATGGGCACAAGGAAAAGATTGGTAATTTCCGTATTGAACCGCCAGGTCTGTTCCGAGGTCGTGGTGAGCATCCCAAGATGGGTATGGTTAAGCGACGAGTCATGCCGGAGGATGTGATCATCAATTGCGGCAAGGAGAGCGTTTGGCCCAAAGCCCCGGAAGGACACCGTTGGAAGGAAGTTCGACACGATAATTCCGTCTCCTGGCTGGCGTCCTGGACGGAGAACGTCCAAGGCCAAGTCAAGTACGTCATGTTGAACCCAAGCTCCAAGTTGAAGGGCGAGAAGGATTGGCAGAAGTACGAAACGGCTCGGCGACTGTTGAAACACATCGACAAAATTCGGGACACCTACCGCGACGAGTGGAAGAGCAAGGAGATGCGGATACGACAGCGTGCCGTGGCCCTTTACTTCATCGATAAGCTTGCGCTGAGAGCGGGTAACGAAAAGGACGAAGACCAGGCCGATACGGTCGGTTGTTGCTCGCTCCGTGTCGAGCACATTGACCTGCACAAGGAACTGAACGGCAAGGAGAACGTGGTCGTGTTCGATTTCCTCGGTAAGGATTCCATTCGGTACTACAACGAGGTGGAAGTCGAGAAGCGTGTGTTCAAAAATCTGGAATTGTTCAAGGAGAACAAGAAACCCGGTGACGATCTGTTCGATCGGTTAAACACCTCCGTACTGAACGAGCACTTGCGTGAACTTATGGAAGGTATGTAGGCTACAGTCCAAAGCTATGTTCCCTTTTTCATTCCACTATATCTTCCATATTTGCAGGCCTCACCGCCAAGGTCTTCCGTACGTTCAACGCGTCCTTTACGCTGCAGAACCAGCTCCGCGAGCTGACCGATCCGGACATGACCGTGCCGGAGAAGCTTCTGGCGTACAACCGTGCGAACCGGGCCGTGGCCATCCTGTGTAACCATCAGCGGGCGGTGCCGAAAACGCACGAGAAGAGCATGTCCAACCTGAAGGAGAAGATTCGGGCTAAGCAGGAAGCGGTCGAAACCTGCGAGCGGGAGTTGAAGGTGAGTTTTGGCTTCCTATTTCAATAACGAGGGGAAGATCAGCAACCAGAAGATAGGGGAGATAACCCAATGCTCCGGTTGTCACATCTCCGACGACTCACTGAAACCTACTCATGCTCTGAAAGTACAAACATTACCCTTGGCATCAGACTTTTTTCTCTCCAACGACCTTTCGGTACCGTGAGGGCCCCTAACTCTGCGCACTTTTACCAAAATCCATCAAAATCTGGTAAAATACTTAAATTTTTGTTTACATTTTATTTTTCATATATTGCTACAATAGTAATAAAAAAGTACGCGAAGAATTTTCTTGACAAATTTACGTTTATAACTTTAATAAAAAATAAAATATTACTTTAGGGAAAGGCCAGTGCATATAGAACTTAACACATGTAGCAGAAGTAGCCTAGGCCGTGACAGCCGTAGTTACTGCATTCTAGCACTTTGTCCGGGGGTGTCCCCTCCACATGTAGCGAGCATGAGATCTCGCTCAGCAATAATGAACCAATATTCTTTTCCCTCATTTTTGCAGGACCTCAAGAAGAGCAACGTTCGCGACAAGGTCGCCAAAGACAAGAAGCAGAAGCAGCTGGAACGCCTTAGGGAACAGCTGAACAAGCTCGAACTGCAAGAGACTGACAAGGACGAGAACAAGACGATTGCCCTGGGCACGTCCAAGCTGAACTATCTCGATCCCCGTATATCCGTAGCATGGTTAGTTTGCGCCGCATATACTTTTTTGTTTTGTCTTGGAACAATTAGCTAATTCTCACATCCTCCCACAGGTGCAAAAAGTTCGGTGTCCCAATCGAGAAGATCTTCAACAAAACTCAGCGGGACAAGTTCCGGTGGGCCATCGACATGGCCGATGAGAACTACATATTCTAAGCTCACAAAAGAAAGAAACGGATCGGATCCGGTATCCCCCAACTGTGAGATATCGTGTGGGGTCTCTCCGATAGTGTGTCGTAATAGTGTATCGTAAGGTACCCCCAAATTCTGGCAACTTTAATATCTGATGATCCAAAATGTTTCGTTTTTAGAATCATAAAAGTTTTTTTTAGTAGAAAATTATTAGTGCCCATTGCTTTTTTTGTTTTTAGTCTCACTCCTTGTGATAAGATAGGGCTATTGTTCACCTAGAAGCACATACCCACCCACGGAACACTAATGCCACAGTTTAAAAGGAGGGGAATTGCTGTTCCTTTCCTGGAATAGAGTGAGACGTTCCGCGCAGTTAAATCAGTTTTGTAAAAATCTATGTATTTATTTGAGAGTAACATTATAAAGTCCCCCAATATAACACATAGCAAGTTGTCGATCCCTTTTCGGGGTTGGCGATGATTTTTTAAACCTTTGTTCGGAAACGTACGCGTGTTGGAAGTGAAGAAGCCATCCGCAGACATCAAGAGTTGTTTAGGATACTAGTTTAAAGAAGGATATTTTTATAATTATTAAAAAAAACAAGCATTTTCTCGATTAGGAGGAAATGCCGTATATTTTTATAATTTTTGTGAAACTTCCGTCAGAAGGAAACCTTTCCATTTCATCACCTCGCCTCCCTGCTCCTAGAAGAGCAGGGATCGGGGCATAACTATCGTTATCTTACGCCAACCAACCACATTTTGAATGCCAGCAGTCAAGGTTTATTTATTTCGAGAGAGCTAAACAGAAAGAGCATACCTTAGTTGGAAAAATTCCCTTTCTTCCTTGCATGGACTAAGTACGTACCTATGTTTGTTTGATTCGTTTTCTCTTTAGATTGTAAGTAGTAGCAATTACATATTACCAAGTGCATATGATTGATGAAGCAACAGTACAGAAATTTGCAACGTACAGCGTGTGATTTTGAAGACGAGCCAGGAAGAGTTTCTTTTTTTACGTTCCCTAGAGAATAGTTTAGGAAGATGGAATAATTGAATAAGCCCCAAGAGTGTGATTTGCTTTGGAAGGAATGATTTAATCAAATTAGTGCCCAAAAAATTAGAAGCCGAAAAATTAAGACAGACAGTGTAAACCGAGTGGCAATGAAATGGAAAATAACTTGCGATACAAAGGTTCATATTTACAAAGCAGACAAAAGAAAACATATATTAGTAGCCCTTAGTAGGTATTATTGAAAAAGTAATTAATCAAATAAACAACACACCCCTACAAACCACAAATAATACCATAATTAAGAAAAACGTCATTTCCGTATAGTTCTCACTGCGTACCATGCGCAGAATTACCTTGCTAAGAAAGAGGAAACAACTCCGCAGCAGCAACAAAAAAGTGCAGTAAAACGACTAGATTTAAGGCAACAGAGGTTTTAAACGCGTAAGAAAATTGAAACTCCTTATCTTAACGAAAGTCAACCATTGACAAAAGCACATATGATGAAGCAGAACGAAAAGAACACAACGGCGATGAGAAGATGATAGTAGCGGTAGGACAGCATTATTAAACGAGAAGAGTAAAATGACGTCTTGAGAACGGTCCCAGCAACACAAAGAGTGTTCTTTATGAAAGACATTCTGGGAGCCCTTCTCGTCGAACCACCAACATCCACAGACTACTAAATCATGCGAACACTCGTACACACATATTGACCTATTTGAAATAAGTTAAATATCTGTAGGTTGAACAATCAAGAAAATCTGGAAAACCGCAAATTGTGTGCATCAGGCAAAAAAAACACTAAAATAAAATTCCATAAAAATTGAAATGGTGTTCAAATTTACCGAATACATGGAAAATCTTCGAAATCCTTGCCAGTTACAGGTTCACTCCAATTCTTAGCTTAGCTTCTTTACAAGGGGTAAATCTGCGAGCAGACCAATGAGAAGGTAACTCAGGAAGCGTGGGGATGCCGCAAAACCGACGACCCACTAAAACCATCCGACCACCTTACGGTATTTCTTCGGGAAGGGACCAGTGCATATAGCACTTAATGTAGCCCGCAGATGCTCAGACGGTTTGACGCCTTCAAGTTAGTCGAACCGATTTATGTTGCTGTTGCTCAAATGGTTGACTGGCTGCTAAAGTTCGTTGTAGCAGCACTATATTTCTTTGCATGTTTGGAATGATCTCGTCAAGTCTAGTGATTTTTTTTTTAATTCTGTTGCTGTGGGGGACAATTTCTGGGCAATAATCGTAGGTGAGGAAGAGCAGAACTTTCAAAACTCAAGTACCGGAAATAATGGATAAAGATGAGGAATTCTAGTTGTAACTCGCACGAAGTATTCCGGTTGACCTCTAAAAAAATCCCTCATTCTCTGTCAGGGAATTATTCTGAACAGTCATCGTTTTGCGGAATGGTTATGGTGATTTCTTTAAAGATTATATCTAGAATCTTTAGTGGTTTACTCTAGTTATTCTATTTTGAATATTTTCCAAGAATCCATGGAGTGCTCCGGGAAGCGCAAACAAAACTGTTCGTTTTCGGGACACCGAATGTATTTTGTAGTTGTTTTTTTTTTCTTCGCTCCGCGCGGGACACCGAAAAGTTTCGCGGTTCGCGTTGTGCGAGTACTAAATGATATTCGTGTGCAGCTTAGTATGGATTACCAACTGGTGAGCTCGTTTCATACTTATGATTCCCTTTTTTATGACTGCGCATTTTTCCTGTTTTATAGAATTACAATATACATATACCTATTTAAATCTTCTACCAAAACCTTTTCTTCTCGAGAAAAAAAATATACAAAACTAGTTATAAGTAAAAGTCGTATTTTTCCTCCTTATCCATGGATCACATCACCGACCAAAGGTGACTCCCAAATCTTTTCCTCTGTCACTAATAAACACCCTTCCCGTGGTGACTGTGGAGATACAGAGGTATTCTCGGTCTCTAGATGTAACAATCATTACACCCTAATAAAAATACATTCCTTTCCCATCTCAACTGACTGTAAGGACTTGGCCGACGCCGTTATTGATCTATTATATGCAGGGATGGGAAATGTACTGTAGTAAACATTTACCACCTCGACATTCACATTCAAAACAAAAAAATGTCACGGCTCTTCAAAACTGTAATCTTCTTCTTCCTAACGTTTTTTCAAACCCGAATGCGAAATGACTCGAGCACAGTGCTGAAACGATTTTTTCCGGTTTTCGGGGTTTTGCATTTTTGCTCGATAAAGGCAGCATGAAATTGAATTTGTTTATATGTATCGCAACGGAATGATTGTGCTCTTGCTATTAGTGCTTATAGATTTCAATTAGTTGAAAACACAAGCGAAATATTAGCGGTTGAGTTATTTAACATTTTTTTCAATCATTCACCTCGAGATGGTTGCCCGAAAACGATCATAGTGGAGAGACAAAAACAGTCAAGCAGTGTGTGAACCGTTGGCAGCGCAACGCCTGATGGTACTGATTAGAGATGGGCGAACCGTTCGCGAACGGTTCAAAAGAACTAGTTCTTTGCGGTGAACGAATGAGTCATAATTCTTTTTTTGAGAACGGTAGTTCAGCAAGAACGGTTTACTGAACGCGAACTGCGAATGAACGAACGCAACGAACGTGGAGAAGAAAACCGTTCGGTATGCCTTCTTCCAACGTTCTCGCCGAACGAACGGCATAGAAAAAACGAAGCGAATGAAGAACGCTACACTCCGCTCTTGAAATGCCCTGCCCTTCCTTAGTCCACAAGATGCTGTTTATGATTCGGTGCGACGAATGAGCAACGAATGAAAAGTGTTTGTGTGATAATGATTCGTCGACGCTTCGCTTTAAAAATTTCATTCATTGAATATTTTTGTTTGGATTAGCTGGATAAAGTCAAATACGTAGACGGACAAGGCTTGGCGCGCAAAGGAAAGCGCAAGTAATGAGCTTATTATTTTCATTTCATAATTTATTTTACAATAAATCTCTTGTATACTTTAAAATAAATGCATTCTGTTGGATTTTCTCTAGTCAAAATTTTCTAATTGATAATAGAATCATAATTTAGCATAAAATTCCAGCGTTGAGTAAAAAATCTTTCATGAGTCATGAATACATCATTTTAAAGGCGAAAATAATAAGATTTTTTAAAACCGAAAGAACGGTTCAAAAGAACTAGTTCACTTTCGAGAACGGAACGAACGCGAACTGTTCATTGAAAAGAACTGTTTTGCCCATCTCTAGTACTGATGCTGCTGCTGCTTTGTGTTTTGGTTGACTGGCAGAATCGATGAACTGTTGTAAATAGTGATGACAGTTCCCAAGCCTGATTATATGAGATCTACTAACATGTGCACTGCCCTTATTCATTTGGATCGAAAAGAAATTCTTACCAGTTCCGATCAATCACGGAGTAGCAACCTTTGGCATGTACAATCAGTCTATGCTATGCTATGCTTTGAAATTTTTCCAGGAATCCATGGGTTATACTAGGGGTTCCACCAGAAATTCTCCCTGGAATTCTACCAGGAATTTTCCTCTAGAAAATTATCCATCCAAATTAATCCATAAAACTCCTCAAATGATTTCTTCAGTAATGTTGTAGAGCTTACTCCGAGAATTCTCCAGAAATTGCTATAACAATTTCTTCGAAGATTCCTTCAGAAATTTATCTAGCAGTTAGTTCCAAGTATTCCATCATGCAGATTCAGGAATCACATCACGAATTCTTTCAGATTCCAGAAGATGGTTCAGAAATCCCAGAAGGAATTTTCTTCCTTGTTATTTGTCTACAAAGTTCTCCAGGGGTTTATCAAAAAACTACTCAAGGGATTTCTTCAATGTTTCCCTTCAGTGATTTTCCTATGAATACCTCCAAAAAATCCTTCAGTGATCAATGCAAACATTCTTCCAGGGATTCCTAAACGAGAAATTCCTTCAAAAATTCCTACAGAAATAGATGCAGATATTGACTCCAGGAACTCTTACAGAGATTCGCTGAATTTCTCCAAGGATTCATCAAGGAGTTCCACAAGGGATTCCTCAAGAAATACTGAAAAGGAATTAAAAAACTTCCTACAGTATTTGATTTAGAGATTCCGCTTACAATTTTTTGAGAGTTTCCCCCAGGTTATTCTCAGGGGATTCTTCCAGTGTTTCCTTCAAAGATTCTTCCTAGTATCTTCTGAAATCCTTATAAGAACTATTTGGTAAAATTGCTGGAGGAGTTCCCGAAAACCCCCAAGAATCCCTGGAGATATTCCGCGAGAAATTCCGGAAGGAATCTCTTGAGTAATTCCGATGATAAAAATGGCTGGTGAAATCCCAGGAGGAATTCATGATAACCCTTTATGATCCTTGAAGTTATTCCCAAGTAACAATTCCACAGCAATTTGGCATTCGTGTGGATTTATCAATGTTTTACGACAGTTACGTGAATGCTATAATAGCTAGAGGCAACATTTAACGTTGCTAGAAGATGATATACTGTAATTCAGCTCTTAGTTGTGTGTGTGTGTGTGTGTGTGTGTGTGTGATCCATCTAACCCCCACTGTCCGGCAGTGGTATTATGGAAAAAAGTTTTCAGCAAAACTGCTTTGGTACTGCATTTTTGCAAAAAGCTTCAGTCCGGGAGTTAGAAGGTGATAGCTCTATTGCAGATCCGGTGACCCATTTCAGAATGGCTGGAGAGACACGTCCATTCAGAAGTCACTTTCACTAACAACAAGCCCCGCATGTATACATTACCGTTATCAAATGTATAATGATAATGCATACACACTTCCTGTTTCAAAGATGGTTACTTTGGAACTGGCGCGTATTTACTGTTCAAGTACAGATAATTATATAATCAGAACAATCTCACCAAAATTCATCCAAGGCGGCGTTGTCATCAAATCAAATCAGCAACTAATTTGGTATGCATTTTCTTCTCCTTGTGACGCATATACCACTTGTCATTTCTAGACCACATTTTTTACTTCTTCTTTCGCGTATTTTTCACAATTATTACAATAATGTTTTTTTTTTCATTGTCGAAACCATCCGGTGGCATGTCAGTCAAAATACAAACACAGCAACAACAACAAAATCACGTGGAAATTCATTAGCAAAGCCAATTAGAACCGGTCATGAAACATCACATTAAAGAAGTCTTTGATCGCACGAAACGCGCTGGATTTTTTTTTCACTATAAGATATCGAGGTTTTTTTCAATATTAACATCCGAACTACAATCCGGATGGTGTAGCACCAGCCAAATCGTCGGCAAAATCGCGAAAAACTAGCATACTGTAATTCAGCTCTTAGTTGTTTTTAAAACCTTTAGAGACAAAATATAAAGACAAAATGTTGTGGCTACAAAACCAGCTTTATTGCAGCATTTGATACCTCATTTGAACTGCTTGTAGTGGCTGAATGACACTTATTTGTTACGGCTATGATAAAAGATTGATATAATACACCTTGTTGTCATAAAAGCTGCTTTCATACTGATTAATTTGCACTTGAATCTGTATAATTTACCTAGAGGTATAATACTCTTAAATCAGAATTTGGACTCTTAATATGCAACAACACCATTAGAATTGGGAATTTATATTTATATTCATTGACATTGCGTTATTAATCAAAAACACTTATTCTTAATAGAAAAACGCCAAACTAATGTCCGTTTTCATTGTTTTTGTGTATTTTCTTCAAAACAGCACCCTCAAACTGTCAAACTTTGTTGAATGCTGCTTAGATACCATAAAATCCGAAAAAAAGGCTGAATCATCTACGATCAGCATTTATTGAGGCAATTTTACATCCACAAATGCCGAATTATAATATTTGTGTATTTATGATGACAAAACAGCATTTGTCGATGAATCTATCAATTATGGTCTTATGAGCGAGTAATGGCGCTCAAACCAAAGCTTCTTAGCTAGGGCACAAGGTGGAAATACCTGCGTCTCATCCCTGGAAGACGAACACGCAAGGAGTGACTTTAACTTTCTTAGAAACGTCACTCCCAACGATGATGAAAACAGTACATTCACACTTACACTCAATTACAAAAAGTATACTAAGCTACACATACACTTAATTTCAATCCGGTCGCATCATTCGCTTATGGACCGATGCACGAGTTCACGATTTGAAGTTTGAGCGGTGCCGTGTTATTTACGTGACCATGACAACGAGTGAATTCGGCACCGCTCAAACGTCAAATTAGTGAACTCGTGCATCGGTCCATTATGGTCATGTGATATTAATTTCACTCGGGTTGCCACAATTTCACTTATTTTCAAATCATATTATCTCCACGAATTCGCTCATAAGATGTTATGGTATGATGATTAAACTGACTAAATATAATTTAACGCACAATTACTATCCAATCAAACCAACAAATCTATATAAATAAAAATGGAATGGTGTTTGTATGTCACGAAATGGCTTACGAACGGGTCAACGGATTTGCATGATTCTTTCTCAGTTTTGTTCGTCAAGGGTTCCGACGTGTTTGTGTGTATAAAAATCCCAGGATATTCACCGGGAAAGTTGAAAAAAGTAGCACGAATGAAACTGTCATTTTATATGGGGCGATCAAAAGCGTTTTTCAACAGCCTACTTGATGGCGAGACGAAGTTTGCCGGGACCACTAGTGTTGAATATATTTTATTCTTCACCTGGCGGATTATTTTAGCAAATGCTAAATAACTAGAAATATACCACTTTCAGAGGGGGCGCACTCAATTTTACTTATTTTTCATCACATTTCACAGTAAATATCGTACAGTGTTGGACAAAACATTTTTTTATTCCCGACGATTAGATCTGAGTTATTTATGGACCGATTTGGATTAAATTTTCACAGTTCTTTCAACATAACTTGATATTTTAGGATGATATTTTTGGATTCCAATCACGAGTTCAAAAGTAAAAACAAATCAACTGTACTGAATTGCTTGACAAATTGTAATAATTTATACCCCACGTCATATTTTAAGCACAACAGAAAAACAAATGAATTAATTTTACAAGACCTCTCAAAGCCCATTGACAATCATCAACACTACTGTAATGAAATTGAATTTATTTTCCATGTATTATTTTCAGTATGTGTATTTCTGAGATTAGCTATCAAAATATTTGGAGAAAAACGCTTACAATTTGCTCTGGATCGATAAATATGCGTATATGATTTTGAAAGTATGGAATTTTTTTTAATAAAACGACCATAAAGCGTCAGAATGTGGGTCAACTCACGATTTAGCTCTCTTTTGTACAAATACAGTTTCTTTAGTAATCTAAACCATTTTTCAACACGCTTTTTACTTTACTTTGGTGTAATAACAAATTTGGCCATAAGGAATAAATCACTACAGTGACCTACTGTCAGAGAATGGTGGAATATTATTAAGGTTTTTAAAGCTCTACCTTTATTAGAATAGTAAAGAATACCAACATACAATTTTTTAATGAAATAGGGCAAACGCTCCCTTAGTGGAGGTAGCTCCAATAGTGGAGGTAGTGTGTTTTGGCATGTTTCGCGCTAATAAATGATTATGTGATATTTTTGTATTATGTACGATGCCAAAATGATACAAGTAATCGAATAATATTCATGAAATTTAACCGTAAAACTATTTAAAACAATTATTTTGCTTAATTTTTTTGCTCCTTTGCACCTATAGTGGTGCATCAGTACCCATAGTGGAGGGTCCCATAAGAAATCAATGGTTTGCGCCACTAAAGGAACCATCCTTAAAATATACCTTCACTAAAGGAACAGTGTTCCTATTATTGGTGCAAGGCTTTTTGCAGGGAAATTTCAAATGAATCGTGATTTTTATACATTTGAATGATAGAAGGATTTGAGATCTATCGAATGATACGTTAAAATCATATATTTCATGATCTTAACACCGTGTTTTAGCAGTTTTCCCTTAGGTGCACCACTAATGGTACACTTGCCCTAAAGATTTTTTTCATGCGAAAAATAATGCTTAACTTTGACGAACTTTGGAGTCTTTGGTAAAACTATTTGGGTCTTCAATCAAAAGCATTTTGTAAGTTTTAATATGTTTATAACATTGTGGAATAATAGTTGAACGTTGCACAGAAAACCGATAACGATTTTATTAATAAATAAAAAAATATCATAAACAAGCTGTTCCCTTTATGAAATGAACTGTCCTTATTGTAAAAAATGCTCAAAACTACCTGTATGTCAAAAATGAAGTTGCTGACGGGCTGCGAGAATTTCATTCAAATCTATTCATAAATAACTGAGATATCAAGTTTTTTTTTTTTTTTTTTTTAAGTTTCTTTATTGCTAAATCTGGCCCCTGTTTTTCACCTTTACAGCCAAGCTTTGTACTTTAAATTAATCTAAACATAATGTCTACAAATCGATTTCGTTAGCAATTATAAATTCGCATAAACACTTCATTATACTAATGTTTCTTCTTTTAAGAATAGTTTCTATATCTGGAGGAACGTTTCTTCGCCGTACCGTTCTCCATAATTGCTGTCTCAGTTCAGAATTTTCGTATTGTGTACACTCAAAAAAAATATGATTTGGAGAGGCATTTGCTGCACCACAGTTGCACTCAGGAGAGTCTATTATTCCGTTTCTGTAGAGATGGGAAGGCAATCGGGAATGGTTCGCAATTAGTTTGCATAAAATCACCACTTCACGACGTGAGAAATTCAGCTCCGAGAACCATGGTACTGTGGAGACAACTGATAGTATGTTGTGGCAGAATCTTCCCTTGTCACTGCAGTTCCATTTCTCTTGCCATTTACTCATACCACTTGAGCTCGAGCTCAACCGAATATCCCTGCTGTAGATGTTTGCTGGGTCAGTTTGACCACGTATAGCCGCTTCTTTTGCCGCCTTGTCTGCTTCTTCGTTGAGCGTCACTCCTTTATGAGCAGGCACCCACAGCAAGGTGACTTCATATCCTGCATCCCACAACTGTTTTAGTTTGTTCCGGATCTTGAACCACAACATCGGAGTAGAACTAGCTATGCTGTTACTTTGAAGGCTGATTAGACTGCTCATACTGTCCGTTAGGATAACGAACTTCCTGGTATCTTGTTCCACTAAACATTGCACGGCACAGAGTAGCCCGAACATTTCTGCACTGTACACGGTGGCGTACTTTGGGAGTTTCTTTGTAATAGCTTCTTCGAGACAGTCAGATGTAACGGCAGCTCCTACATCATCTTCACATTTGGATCCATCCGAGGCAACACACACATATCCATCGTACTTAGCGGATAAAATATCCTGAACATGCTGATTCCATGTTTGGTCCACATTTGTTGGCTTCTCTCGAACGGACAGATCGACTCTTGGCATATAGTGTTTAACTTCTCTTTCGTATAAATAACAAGGCAGCCGATCAAGTAACAGGGTGTTGTCTGCTAATGTGTCTCTCATCAACAGAATACTTCTATTGATAGCAGATGACGAATCATTCCGATCCATTACTGGTATTGCGTACTTCTCGTGCCATCTACGAAAAGAGAATCTCTTTCTCACGAAGTTCTGTGCTGCTAACTCCCGCCTGATCTTCAGTGGAACAATTCCACTCAGTACTTCTAAGGACTGCGTATGAGTCGTTTTTGTGGACCCAATACAGATTCTAATACATTGCCACTGTATTCGATCTAATTGGATGGAGATCCACTCTGGACAATCCGCAAAAAATATTGATCCATATTCTAGTATTGGTCTAATACATGATTTATAGATCTTCAATAGTATTGAGGGGTGAGAGCCCCATGTTTGACCCGCCACACTCCGAAGAAAATTGATGTATGGAGACACTCGTCGCTTTACGTAATGTACGTGGGCGTTCCAGGAGAGAGTTGAAGTCAAATACAGCCCCAACAACTTGACGTTGTATTCGTGAGGAATTTCTTGATTACCGATGATCAGCTTCGGGTCGTATACGGGTTTACGTGAAGCAAATAACAATGTACAACACTTTGACGGCGATAGCTCCAAACCGATGTTCATGAGATCACACACTACTCCATCCAACCCTTGTTGCATTACATGCTCACTGGTGGTAATATCCCTTCCAGATGTCACCAACGAAAAATCATCCGCAAAGCTGACTAGAACAATCCCCTCTCTGGCTGTCGCATTTTGTACTACATGGTTTATATATATATTAAAGCACAATGGACTCAGCGGAGAACCTTGAGGGAGCCCTAACCAAGTAGTCCGCATTTGGGCATCACTGTTATTGATTTGCACAATTAATCTTCGTTCCCGAAATAGCCAATAGATAATTCGTACCAGTTCGACTGGTATTCGCCAGCGTAAAAGTTCATCAGCCAATTTGTTGATGTTGACACAGTCGTAAGCACTTTTTATGTCTAGCATACACAACAGCGCATGACCACGGTTTGTTATGGCTTCACGAGCAATGTTAATTACTGAATATAGGGCATCCTGCGTACCCTTGCCTTTGCGGAATCCGCAGATGTTCTCCGAGAAGATATCTTCCGATTCCATAATCCACTCGATCCTATCTTTAATCAGTAACTCCATAACTTTTCTAAAACAAGACGCTAGCGCAATCGGTCTGTACGATTTGGCCAAATCGGATCTTTGGCCAGGTTTTAAAATCGGCACAATGTTGAATATTTTCCAACTCTCAGGAATGACTCCTGTGACGAAAATTTCATTATAAATTCTTAGCAACACTGTTCTGGCAGCAGCAGGAAGCTTCCGCAAAGCGGCGTATGATATTTCATCAATACCAGGCGATGAATCACTTGTTTCTTCTAGCACTCTGTTCAGGTCTTGAATGGAAAAATAACCTTGATCCACGCCATCCAACACTAGAGGCAGACTAGGATGCACTGGTTCTAGAGTAGATGAAGGGGCCAGTCTTTGTAGCAGTTCATCCATCATTTCAGGATCTCTTGGAGGATTACCACAACTGTGTCTTCCTTTGAATTTGCGGGCCATCCGCCACAGCGTAGGTAATGATGTATCACTGTCTAAAGAATCACAAAATTTGTTCCACGCTTCACGTTTTTTAATTTTGACCATTTGCTTGAACTCTTTGTCACATGCTTGATAACACTCGTACAAAATTCTTGAATAGCCACTACGTTTCCACCTCTGAAAAGTATCGCGTACTTGCACCACTTTCGTCTGCAGTTCAGAATCCCACCACGGTTGCGGAATTTTCCTCCCGGGGTTTACATTTTTCACCGATGTACTAGATGCTATGCTTTCTCGGATAATATTGCAAAAATCGTCAAAACTCTCACACCTCAAAGAATCAATTCTTCTCAAGACTTCTACTGAGTAAGACTCCCAATCTATGCGGTGATAAGCTCTAGCATTCCCAGTATTGCACGAAGAAAACTCCATCTCGAACACAATCGGCACATGATCACTACTGAAGGGATTATTCAACGTGTCCCAAGTGAAGCATAAGCTGATATCCGCTGATGAAACTGTTATATCGATGGCACTAGAGGCTCTTGATCTGTCGAATCTAGTGTGATTTCCATTGTTAAGGACGACCAACCCTAGCGATTCCAGAACGTCGTAAACAACGTTGCCCCTCCTATCGTTTTCTGCATTACCCCAAAGCGAGTGCTTTGCATTCCAATCTCCACCCACTATGAATGGTTTGGGGATAGAGTTAAGGAAGAGTTCTAGCTCCCTTGCGTTTATTGTGGAATTTGGATGAATGTAAATTGAAATTATTGTTATAACTCCACTAGAACTGTTGATTGAACAACCAACAACGTCGATCCCAGCAGGTCCATTGAGATGACAGGGAACGGGGTTCATGTGTTCGTTGACGGCTATCAAAACACCTCTAGAGTTGCTCTGATTATCTTTCCTCATAATCTTGAACCCTTTCAGTTGAAATTGCATAGACGGATCTAAATGTGTTTCCGAAAGTAGTATTACAGCTATGTCGTGAGTGTTTGTGAGGTTTACTAGTGAGGCATGTTTTTTCTTGATACCTCTACAGTTCCACTGGAGAAACTTTAGAGGTATAAGGGACGTAGTGTTGTTCTTGTCGAATTTCATAAACGGTTGGGAGAATCAATCTCCCCTCCACTACTTTGATCAGTCATCAGAAAACGGTGTATGTTTCCGATCGCACTCGGAGAGCCCAAATCGGAGAACTCTTCGCCCATGCTTCCCTCTCCCGCATCAAAACTTGTTTGAAGAGAGCCTGACGACTCCCCTTCTTCGATTTGATCATCGTCGCTGCTGACGATGGTATCCACTACTACAGTGGATCGTACTTTCAACGGTGGGTACGCCTCATCATCACTGATATAGTGCTTCTCCGAGCTCTTACGCTTCATGCTTGCTGCCTCTTCGTCGTTAGCTCCTAACGATCTTGCATATTCTGTTGTGCACGATGTTGACGCTTCTTCAGTTGTGGCTGAGATAGATTCTACAGTACGCTGAGTACTGCTTGTATTGAGGCTTTGTTGAGTAGATGTGTTCTCCACATCTACAACCTCAGTAGTCGGAGATAGAGCAGCAAACCAGTCAGTCTTCCCTTGCGAAAAACTTGATTGCCTTTTCTTCTCCTCTTCCCGTTTTTTGTTGATAGTGGGACATTTCTTGCTGTCGTTGGCTCTGTGATCTCCGGAGCAGTTAACGCAGACTGGCCCACCAACACATTCGTGATCGTCGTCCACACTTTCGGATTGGCATGAATTACATCTACGATTGCTTTTGCATTGTTTCATCACGTGGCCGAATCTCCAACACTGTCGGCATTGTCTTACCGGATAATTGTATTGCCGAACGGGATACAAAACGTTATCCAATTCGACGTGTGAAGGAATAGTATTCCCAGCGAACGTGATAACCGCCAATGCTAGTGGTATTGGACCTCTATCACCTCTCTTCTGCATGCGTCTAACCTCGATCACTTCGGAATTGCCGGTTTGGTAACATTTGGATTTCTCAAAAGATGTTAGAAAATCCAAGTCCTCATCATCGACGTCTTCGAGATAAGCCACCCCCAAGCATTCGACTAGCCTTTGGGGAACGTTCCATTTAACCGCACCGTATTGCTTGGTAGATAACTCATTCGCTGCTTCAGCTGAAGCCATGAGGAATTTTGTCTTCCTACGTGACAACGGTAACGCTTTCACATAGGCTCTGCCAAAGTCGTGAGCCACCAACTTTGCCAATTTGGATATTTGGAGATTGTCTCCTTCCGATTCCGCAATAACAATGTATGGTCCAGGAGACGATTGACCGTATTTCCGCGCGCGAGGCTTACGAACAGCGCCGTCCTCCTTGGAAGCCATAGTATCGAAATCGAGCTATTAGCGACTCGCAGAGAAAAAACTTTGTAAACGCTAACCGAGAGTCAACACTACGTGTGTTCGCTTTGAAAGCTGAATACATACTGGAGATATCAAGTTTAACAAAATTGTTCATTTTATATGGAAAATCGAAAAAGTTGCAAATATTTTTTTAAATACACTCCCATGCAAAAGTTTGGGTTCACCCCCTAAAAAACATACAAAATTGTTCTGTCCATATCTCTGTGATTACCGTGCTGCATCAATACCCTTACACTTAAGCTGCCATGAATGTTCAAAATCCGTTTTGAATAGGTTTTCTTCAAAAGTGATTGAAGTGCTTGTATGCAACGAATACTTTCATGTTTTATCTAAGCAAAAATGATCAATTTTTCGATAAAATTGAAGAATTTATCATAAAAATAATTAAAACAATAGAGAATGTCTTGTCCTTAAATCCGGACACCAGCACAAATCATGTCTGTTAATCCGGACAGTTTTGAATCAAAATCTGGACAGCTATTAATTAACATGCTATTAATAAATCATTAAATGTAAAATTTTCTAAATCAACTTAATTTATCACGCTTTTACAAACAGGAACAATGCATATGTTTTTTAATGGTTTAAACAAATGTGAGCAAATATGTGATTTGATTACCTGGACTGAGACGATTGTGGGTTGAACTGCACCAATCACTTACACCTTATAAACACAATATTCAATTTCAATGTCCGGGCTTAAAACACTTGGCTCCAATTCCGGATCGCCATTTACTCAAGATCTTTTCACTGTTTCCAACGCGTGTTTACTCCATAGACTGGCACACTTTTTTGCGTTGTGAAGACCCTAATTGACTTGTCGAGTATTTTAACAACTGTGCCAAATACCTTCATGATACTTTTATGGGTTTATTCACAAATTTCATAACGCCAAAAATGACCATTTTTGACACCCACCCACCCCCTCGTAACGCTTTTTATATGAACGTTCTCCAAAATTTGTATGAGCTGTAACAACCGAAGGATACCCACCCACCCCCTTAAGCGTTATGAAATTTGTGAATAAGCCCTATACCAATGTCATATATAACAGGTCCGGCTCTTAGTATGTGTTTGCTTGTATTAGTCACGAAAAAGATGTAAACAAACGATCAGCTGATGGTGACGACAAGGCTGCGAAAAAATTTGTTCGCAGTTTCCTCAACGTGACGTCATCTTCGGCTGCTTCGTGAACTTTCGGCTCGCCGTAGTTGGCATTGCACAACTACCACTTCAAAACTGATGTTATCACAAATACTGATTTGATGTTCGCCCGCACCTCTAAATACCCCACATCGGCCCTATACCCTTAAGAACTCGTACTTTCAAACCAAATGTGTGGTTCACTGGGGAAATTGAACTTGCTATTGTTAACAGAAACTTGGCATATAGTAATTGGAAACATAACAAAACTATCGAACTAAGGATTGTATACAATCGTTTGCGTAACCGTGTTACTCAATTGATTAGAAGTGCTAAAAAGAATTTCGAAAAACGTAACATCAATACTAATCTGCCAAGCAAAGTGCTCTGGAATAGAGTCAAACAACTAGGTCTTTCTAAATCCAAATCAACTACCGGTATTGATAATTTTTCTTCTGATGATATCAATGACTATTTTTCCTCTAACTTCTCGACAGAATATAGTGATTATTCTTCCTTGTATGATGTATCCAACGGATTTATGTTTAACACATAGTTGAGGATTATGAAGTTATTAGGGGTCATCCAAAAATGACGTCCATCATTTGGGGAAGGGGAGGGGGGGTCTATGAAAGTGTGACAGTGCATGCATTAGCATGCATGCAAAAAGCGTGACAGAAGGGGGAGGTGTCTAGAAATCCCGAAAAATGATGGACGTCATATTTGAATCGTCCCTTAACGCAATTTTCTCAGTTAAATCGAATGCTGTTGGCATTGATGAAGTTCCTATAAGTTTTATCAAAATATTATTGCCTTCAGCTCTTCCTCTTATTGTACACATATTCAATTCCATCATCAAAACATCTACTTACCCCCTAGCTTGAAAGTATGTTAAAGTAACACCAACAAAAAAGAAGGGTAATTCTTCGACTCTTTCAAATCTTCGACCCATTAGTCTGCTGTCCTCGCTTTCAAAAGCTTTTGAAAAATTACTCGAAATTCAAATGTCAGACTATCTTACTGGCGCTAATTTGTTAACCCCGCACCAATCAGGATTTCGTAAAGATCACTACAGCCTTTTTGAAAATACATGATGATATTTCACAAAAAAATTGATAAAAAAGGAATAGCACGGTGCTCCAATTACCGTTATTATCAAATAAAATATACCATCCAAACGGCAGTTGATTCCAGATGTTGTTCTGCACCTCTGGGCCGATTTTGAAAAAAATCCTTAGTCAGAATTTTGAGTTACGCCCTTTTGAAGTTTATATGATAGAAATCACATGAAGTATGTCACTTTAACTTGTTCAAACAAACAGATCATATTAAAATTTTGCAGTTTTATGTTTTATCTTGTTTTAGATATTGAAAAATACATTTCTCTACTATTTTTCTAAACCAACTATTGAAAAGGGCCAATGCTTTGTTTAGTTATTACTAATCAGCCAATAAACGAAAAATGATATCTACCAATCTAACGCTTGATAGTGATTTTAGGAAACTGTCCAAAGCATTCAAATATGTATGAATAGTTCTTGAACAGGACATACAGATACGCCCTTTTGAAATGTATGGAAAGAATATAGCTTGATGAATTCCGAAAAATTGCTATGCACAGACTCTAACTCCTAATCCGTGCTTTTCATATGCTCCAAGAAAATGAATATTTGAATGGGTATTTCACTGTAAGTTCAAATAAGGGTTTTAACTTATATGTTATTTTTTATGTATTTCAAGGACTTGAAGCATTTTTTAATAAATGCTTTTCATTTGAGCTGGATCCTAGTTTTGAAAGTAATTTGAACAAGTTTGTCGAGAGCTGAGAAGAGCAGAGTCTGTCGAAATCTTCGAAATATCATATCACCAAGTTTTATGTAAAAGACTTCTGCAATGCGACTGGTCGAGGACTAGACTGACATAATGAGCAGGCGTCGGTGTCTGTGCATAGCGCTGTTTCGCAGACCTGTCAGCGCTACAAAGTCATACAAATATCGAAAGTGTACCGTTCAAATTATATGCGCGCAGTTGATGATTACAACATTAGCAGTTGTGAACATATGTTATAAGAACAAGTAAGGTGGATCAGAATAGAATAAATTTAAGTAGAGTAGAATAAAATAGAAAAGAATAAAATAGAATCGAATAGAATACAGATATGTGATGTTCGAGTGTTTCGATCAACTTTGATACAGTCTTTGTTCAGCTATATTGATTTGTATATATTTAAATTATACTTTGGCCCATTTCTAATGTCATTCTAGACAATATGTGTACGTGTAATTTTCATGCAACTTGCTAAACTGAATGGAAAAAGAACAACTGCACATGATAATGTATGCACCTATCGTTGATTATAGATGGAACGGAATTCACCATGCAATATTCTTTCCATACACTTCAAAAGGGCGTATGTGCATATCCTACCCAAGAATTATTCATACATAGTCGAATAGTTTGGACAATTTCCTAAAATCACTATCAGGCGAAAGATTGGTAGATATCATTTTTCGTGTATTTGATGATTAGTAATAACTAAACATAGCATTGGCCCTTTTGAAATGTCGGTCTAGAAAAAAAATAAAGAAATGTATTTTTCAATATCTAAAACCAGATAAAACAAATAAAACTACAACATTTTATTATAATATGTTTTTTTAAACAACTTAAAGTGACATACTTCATGTGATTTTTATCATATAAAATTCAAAAGGGCGTAACTCAAAATTCTGACTAAGGATTTTTTTGAAATTCGGTCCAGAGGTGCAGAACAACATCAGCAATCATCTGCCGGCTGCCGTTTGGATGGTATATTTTATTTGATAATAACGATAATTGGAGCACCGTGAATAGCTCTGTTATTATTGATTGAGTTATCGAAGGCCTTTGATCGCGCTTCGCATAGTAGGTTGCTCAAGAAATTAAACTGTCGTTTTAATTTCTCTTTGTCTTCCATTTCTCTAATTAAATCCTATTTAACTGATAGGTTTCAAGCTGTTGTAAATTCCGGATCAACATCGTCAGCCCATATGATAAAGTCCGGTGTACCTCAGGGATCTATTCTTGGACCATTACTTTTCTCTATGTTTATTGACGATCTACCCTCCGTACTCGACATTTGTTCGATTCATATCTTCGCTGATGATGTTCAAGTTTATTTATGTTCTGGAAATACTATTGATATTGAACAAATGTCTGTAAACATAAATCATGATTTACGAAAAATATTTAGTTGGTCGTGTATCAACCTTTTACCCATCAACTCCTCGAAAACAAAGGCCTTGCTAATCTCTAGAAAAAGAAATCCACCTAGGGTAAGTGTTCCCTTAGTTGTGGGTGTTCCTATAGTTGCGGTAGTTGCGTTTCGCTGCGTTTTCACTGATTTTATTGCATTAGACACAGAAACGACACTGCCAATCGATGTATTGGCTTGTTGATACACGGAATAGTTGAAAAGAGCGTCAAAATTGCTTGAAAACTAATGAAAAATCACTAAATTAGCTAAAACTGTTCTTGCTTGTACCAATAGTTGCGGTAAAGTGTTCCTATAGTGGAGGATTTCATACGAAAACAACGGATACCGCAACTATAGGAACACAAATTAAAAATATACCGCAACTAAAGGAACAGTGTACCAATAGTGGAGGTATTATTTTTCACTGACATGCCGTGGATTACTACGATGAAATCATTTTTCTCATTGAGTCAATCGTCGTTACTTCCCGTTACAACATCAACTTGTGCATTAATTGCGCTTCTTGAATTAAGGCGGTTAAATGAAGTTCAATCGCGCTTAGTACCTCCACTATTGGTACATCTACCCTAATCCCCCTGATATTTTTATCTATCTATCTTCTATATATAAATGGAGTAGTGTTTGTATGTCACGAAATGGCTTGAGAACGGGTCAACGGATTAACGCAAGTTTTTCAGTGTTGCACTCCGCAAGGGATGCGACGTGTTTGTGTAAAGAAAAAATTCGGGAATTGTCCGGAAAAATCGGGAAAATGAGAGAAGACTAAGGTGTCTTTTTGAACGGGGGATTTCTTGACGTTTTCCAACTGCCTACTTGATGGCAAGACAAAGTTTGCCGGGACCACTAGTTAATAATGAAAAAACTGAATTTGTTGAACAAGCTAGTAACTTAGGAGTAATTTATTGTAAAAATTTGAATTGGGATGCGCAGATCAATTCCCAATGTGGTAAAGTTCATGGCAGTCTCAAAAGGTTGCATCTTTCCACAAGACATCTGGACATCAAGACTAAAATTAGGCTTTTTAAGACTGTTTTATTGCCGTTCTTCACAATAGGTGATTTTTTATATTCAAATGCTAATGCTTACGCTCTTAAAAACTTCGTTTATGTTTCAACGCTTGCGTGCGTTATGTTTATAATCTTCCTAGGTTTTCAAGGATCTCCCACTTACTTGTTTGATGTTTTTCAAGATCATTAACACAATGAAACCCGATTATGTGTATAGCAAATTAGTGCCTTTAAGACAATCTCGTGCAAGAAACTATTCCATCCCTAACCACGTTTCAACTTACTATGGACAATCTTTTTTCGTTAGAAGCATTGCTAATTGGAATCAGCTACCCTCTTCTTCTTTGAAATCTAGTTCATCGGTTACTATTACTCCAGTAAAGAGTAATATCTCGATTGATAGAGAACCTCAGGAATTATAGTTTTAAGTTAGATTGTAAGAATATGATTTAAAAGGCTTTGCCTTACTCACATTTTCATTGGAATAAATAAAATTAAATAAAAATAACATATAAATTTTGCCTTAAATTAACGAATATTATCATAGTGTCAGGATATTGGTATCGTCCGGATTTTGATTCACCACGGTACACGTCCAATTCAAATTCTCTATGGCGCGTTCGAAAGGCAATGAGTTATTCTTACTTCGTAGGTATTTTTCCAAAAACAGTTTTCGAATTTTTTATACTAAAGTTTTACTTGAAGTTAGGACAATTTTCGAAAAACAGACTTAAAAAACATGGCCAGTTTTCTCAGCATTGGATGGACCAAAATTTTAAATCAATGTGTCATTAGAATCGTTATCTTATATTCTTTAAAAAGCGCACACGAAATGTTGGCGGAAAAATCTGAAAACTATTTCACATAATTTTCGTGTTTAAATAAAATTCAGGTGATCCCAAACTTTTGCACGATACGCATCATAGTGACGGGTGAACCTAAACTTTTGCACGATGACATAAATGACTGTTTCATTGATTTTGAATAGTTTTCAGATTTTTCCGCCAAAATTTTGTGAGCGCTCTTCAAAGAATATAAGATTACGATTCTGATGACACATTGATATGAAATTTTGTCGATCCAATGCTGAGGAAATTAGCCATGTTTTTTCCATGCGTATTTTGACAAATGTCCCAACTTTAAGTAAAAATTTAGTACACTAAATTCAAAAACTGCTTTTGGAAAAATACATACGAAGTAAGAATAACTCACTGCCCATCGAATGCGCTAAGCTAAAGAGAGTTTGAATTGGATGTGTAATCACCGAGATAAGGGCAGAACACTTTTGCATGTTTTTAGAAGGTGAACCCAAACTTTTCCACGGGAGTGGATATGCAAGGTACGTACGACACGAGGGTCATTGCATTGCAGCTATGACCTAATCCCGATCTGCTTCAGGTTATTGACTGCTTCAGTATCTGCACCAATATAATGCGGTAAAACGATTCAAATGAAGCGAAAAAACAAAACCAAAACACCTCACTGTTACATATAGGTAAGGTACCTACCTATAATTCAATCTCAATGGCCAGAGAGTGCAATATGCAATTCATCTGGAACAATAAAAAAGAGACACTTATTTTTAAGTATAACTAATCGATAGAAGAAATGGATATGCAAAACAAAGCGAATTTCCATATTATACTCAGGCAGCGTGGCCCGGCGGGTCGCAACTATCAATTGGTTGAGAGGTAGGTAGGTACCACAGTAGCTGTTCGCGCGCGGCTTTACGCATCACTGGCCAAACAGATCACTGGTTGTGTAGACAAAGTCGTGTCAATGCCCAAACTCAAATTCAATTTCATCTGGAGAGCATAAACATTAGAGTGTGCCGAAATTACACTTCGTCAGAAAACATGGAGGCCCAACCTCCATGGATGTTTCAAACAAACTTTTGTATATGGAGAACTCTAAGAAATAATGTCTAAAGGTTGCTCCGTAGAGATTTTCGTGATTGTGGAGTGAGCCCCTAGATTTTCTGACAAAGTGTTATTTTGGAACACCCTAATGCATATTAGACCATTCCTTGGTAAATGATTACACTTTTATGGAGGTATGAATGATTCAAAAGGTACAATTTGGCTTGATCCAGTCTAATGCGCAAAACGTTGGGAGTAGAGGGTCTGCCTTGCCTCCACGATCTGTGCAGTATTGCTATTATTGTTCAATAGCTAGATTTACGCACGGTGCTGCTGGTTGATCCGCGAAAAAACAAAAGAGGGAATGCGATTTGTAAATTTTCTCCATATAAAAGTATACCTCGTCCGGTTCAGGGGAACTAGTTCGCTGTAATAATTCAATCATGGCAGTCCAACATTGATATACCTATTCAGTGTGAGAGCGTAAGAAAGTATCAAGAACATCTCGTAGAACACGGAGACATGGCGAAGAATCAGTGGTTCGGTGTCCACGTGCTGACGATTGCGGCGGTGGTGGCGTTAGTGTCGGTGACCCGGGCAAGTGACGTTTCAGACTTTCGGGTGTTCGATTTCGGCGATGAAGATACGGAGTTCTTCAGCAGTTCAGCGTACGAAAAGGCGTTCAATGATCACGAGTCGTACTTCCCAACGGACTTGAACCTCGGTGCGTTAGACTTGATTGCTGCAATCCCGAACTTTGCGAAACTTCCGCCCTACGTTGATCCTAGTGAAGTGGAAGTGGCTCGTAAGAAGCGTAGGGCTGCTTCATCCGACGAAGAACAATCCAGTGAAGATGAAGACGAAGACGACGGAAAGAGTGATTCTAGCGGAGGTCCTGACGATTACGTGGATCGCTACGAGCGTTTCGTCAGTCGTCACTTCAAAAATCGCGACGAACAGAGACAGAAGGACGATGCGAAAGGAGATGGAGCGAACTACTCGTACCGGTTCGACTATTCTCCTTCGGATGACTACGATCGGATCAAGCAAGAATCCGAAGCGCAAAGCCGTCAGCTAGCCAAGGATCCAAAGAATTGCAAAGCCTATGAGCAGGATGGCATGTTGTGTCACGTGTGTCGCGATCCGGACACGGATACTACCTCTGAGTCTTGTGCCTACGCCACGGTTCCACATCACAAGAAGTTTGCCTACGTGAAGCAGAAGAATTACAACAGCAAAGACCACGATAAGGAAGCGGATAAGGATGAGGACTACGACGAAGAGGCTCGAGAAGATAATCAAGAGACTGAGGATGACGAAGAAGATGTAATCGAGGTAACGACAAAGCCACCTTCACCGGTGAAACAGCGAACTCGCGTAGAGAACATATCCAATCTGCCACAGAATCGGAAAGTCATTCCAACGAAGAAATCCGTGGTGCACGTGAAACCTGGGCAAGGCGTCAGCAATGGGGGCGGTTATCGGTATCAACCTGTAGACATGCGCTCAAACAAGCAGAAGCCACAACCTGCGGCCGGAATTGTCCATCCCACGTACTACGATTTCTATACGCATTTCTTCCCGTCGAATTCGGGCGGATCGGCTGGACGTAGCCAGAAGATCCAACAGCAGGAACCATCTAATAGCGAGGACGTGTACGTGTTGAGCTATCGGGACAAGGATCAGGTCGCTAAGGTTTTGGCCGATTTTGAGTCACGCGATTGGTCCAACTGCAAAAAAGGTAAGACGGTTACAGAGTTGTTGAGAACCCTCTCAAAGCTTAGCGTTAACGAAATCTCCTTGGAGTGCATCTTATTCCTCAACTAGTTTTTATATGGGTGACTCCTAGTAATACTTGTGGAGTCTTGGAAGATTCCCTGCAGGAATCACAAGAAGAATATATGGAAATATAACTGAAGGAATCTTTGAATAACATTCTACAGGAATCTCTGGTTAAATTTCTGGCCTGGATAGGAATCCATGGGGGAATTCCTGGAGCTATAATTGAAAGACTTACTAGAAGAATTTTCGTAGCATTTTGAGCAATAATTCCCAATGGACTTCTGGCATAATTCCTGGAGAAGTTACTGAAAATGATCATAGGAGGAATTACTCAAAAACTATGTAAGAAATTGTTGAAGTGACCTATGTGGAATCCTCAAAAAAATTATTTTCAATTCCTGGACGAATTTATTGAGCAATTCTGGATATGTTTCTGGAAATATCCTGGGTAAATTTTTGGAGTGATTACTGAAGGAAATGGTGGAAGGTTTACATGAATGTAATCTTTTAGGGATATCTCTGAAATTTCTCAAAGAATTTCTGAACAATTACAGAGAGTATCCCTGAAGGAATTTTTTGAATAATCTATTTGAAAATCACTGATGACATTTCTCTAAAAACCAATGTATAAGATCACCGGAGGACCTATAGGAACTCCTGCAGGAATGTGTAGAGGTTTCGTGGAAGAGTTATTGCATAAATCCTTGCTGGAATTCCGGGATGAATCTCTGAAGGGTTCTAAAACCCTAGACAAAATTTTAAGTACCTAACTTGAAAAAATAACTGGGGCAACTACTGCAAGAATATTTGAGATAAACTACTGATGAATTCTTTTGAAAAGGTCTTGAAGGATTCCCTGAATTAATTGCTGGAGTAATCGTGGGAGAATGCCACAGGAAGGATTTCTGAATCACGATGTCGACTACCTGCAAAAACCTGGAAAGACAGGGAATGTCAGGGAATTCAATTTTTGGCCTCAAAAGTCAGGGAAATTCAGCGAATTTTACTAGAAGTCAGGACAAAATGTAAATATTACAACATCAAACAAGTTGATTGTCTGCAAATTTATTGATAAGGCCAACTCAATAGTTAATAAAAAAAAACAATAGTCAATAATCATGATGTTTAAGTTTAATACGATTAATGGAAAAAATGGTAATAAATCTTTCAAAGAAACAGTACACCATTGAGAAACCGCTATTATGCATTAGTAGAGTAAACTGTACTTTACTACTTATGCTTATCATCTGAATTCATTTTTTTTTTTCTAAATAGAAAATCATCATCTTTTTTTTTAAATGAAAATCATCAACAGCATCAACAGTGCTCTACGAAGTTGGCGTAGCTTGCTCCAAAAATTTAAAGATTCCTAAATCAACCCATTGCCTAGTTCCGCTCAGTTTGTTCAAATTCTTGAGAAAAAATGGAATTCAGCCCCTTAAAATCATGTCAATCTTTATAAGTTTGCTCAAAATTGCATGGTAAAACTGGTAAAACGATAACTAGAGAAGGAACAATGAAGGTTTTTATTTTCAAGAGCACAAATCTGCAGGATATTTTCTAAATTTTGTTGCTGGAAACAGTATATATTAAGATATAACCGTAAAGTGCTCTTATACTGATATTTTTCCATTTTGCAATCTATTTTAATTTTTCTATTTTAATTTTCCAGAATTTTGTGAAAACGTTGATTTTTATCAGAAGCTTACTAACAAATATGGACAGTTTGTTTGTCTAAAATTTTACCCAGGAAATTTTCCTGAAATTTCGAAGATCATAACATTTTTCAACAAAATTTCTTCGGGAATCCAGAAAAGACGACTCTAGTACACGACACAGAAGACGGCCTTACAGTTAAGGTCGAAATACGCGTATCTGTCAAGGGATACAAACTCTAGTGGAATTAAATGGTATAGTACTAAATTCGGTTTTTCATTTACTTATCTTGAAAATGCTTGAAAGCTGAAATTTCAGGAATTGGGCTTGAAGGAATCAGCTCAATAATCCATTCACAGTTTGTGAGATTACTTGGAGATACTCATTGAAAATTCTTAATGGAGTTCCTCCGAGCATTAAAAAAAATACAGAAAAAAAAATAATTTTTGTTTTTAGAAGCACCGTAAAAACTTGAATTTTTATTTTTGGCAGAAGAGGCTTCGAGAAAAAATGAAAAAAAGGATAGGGATGTTCAAAAATAAAAATTAAAAACCAAAACTCATAGATTTGCGAATAAAAATAAACCATTGCCCAAAACGTGTTTAGAACGATTGTAGATAACGCAAAATGATACTTAGATAGAAAATAAATAAATTAAAAAGAAAAACATGGAGCATATCTCTTTGAAATCTTTAGTGTCTATAGTTCTTCTTCTTTCCACAACACTAAAATTATCACACTTTCTTCCAGGTAACAAAAACGAACTAACCTGCTACACGTGCACCGACAAGGAAGGCGTTAAACACGAAGAATGCATGTACCTTTCAGAGTCCCGTCAGGTTTCATCGCAAGTTCAACCACCGGCCACCTCGGCACTACCCCCCACAGTACCCGTACCGCCAACGGGACCCATGAAACCCAACCGGCGCAAGAAGGTCCAGAAGGAATCGTCGGAGAAGAAGCCAATATCGCCCAAGTTGAGAAAGGTAAGACCCAAAGCGGCGGGTAACAAGTCGGCAAAGTTGCAGCTGGATGAAGACGACAGCTCGAAGGGACTCGAACGTCAAACGGTGAAGCGAACCGTTTCGATTAAGGCCCACGTGGATGGTGACGGATTGGCTCCGATGGACGGAGAAAGGGTCGTGCACTACGAACACCACGTCAGTCACCGGCTGTGAGCGGGCGTTGGGTGTGTGTTTAGTTTTGTAGTTGTTAGCAGATTGTTTATACTCTTGGAAATAAACGAAATCGTCTTTTCTATGTTTCTACTAATTTACTCTTGCATCAAAACAAAAATTGTATTACATAATCTACAGCAATGTCCTTACAACAAGTTTAAGTAACATCTTAAGGTGAAGATGAATCGAAACCAAATTTCAAATTTCCAAGAGCACGAATCTGGAGAACAAAACATTCGTTCAAGCTGAAAACCTTATCGATTGGTCACTAGCTGGTGGCGAGCAATCGATAAGATTTTCAGCTTAAACGGGTGTTCGGTTCTCCAGATTTGGGCTCTTAACTGGGTTTCGGCTAATCTTCACCTTAACCTTTCTTTATTATTATCATCATATACATTAGAACTTACCTGGATGACATTTATTTCGCTGAAAGCTATTTCTCTTAAATGTTAAGACACAGCTTTCACTGGTTTTAGCTGGAATTCATGTCCTTTTTAGCAAGTTGTTGTTCTAGTAAGACAGCGAGTATGGGCGTAGCAATTAACTCAACCAAGTCATGGTGGTGGGTAGAGACAGAGGAAAGTTGGTATCTATAGGGTCCAACGAACGACCTAGAAGCAGCATTCATAGTGAAGGGCCATAGGCAGAAGCGCCTTGGGTATACTGATGTGAATACGCAGATTGATGAACATCGATCAGCATAATAAACGTGTATCGTCCATATTCCGGACACGAAACTTGGACGTTGAAAAAGATAGACTGAAATTCGTTCACGGAGAAGATGGAGCTCTACAATATGTAAGGTAATGACAAACAGGCACCCAAGGTATAGTTCGGATCAAGAAACTCCTACCCATCGTTTGATTTTTCACTGTTTTTATTCACTTTTAGCCTGTTGCGGTAGATTACCTATTTGATAAAGTTACGTTTACGTTACGATACGTTACGGGTTTAGCCAATAAACTAGCTGGTATATAATAGTTATCTGTACCTACTGCGCCGGTGCACGTCGTTTCCTCGCCGCCACGTGGTAAAGTTGCAGCGTCCGGAAACGGACATGACCCGGCCCCGCCTGACCGACCGCCACCGTCCGTCCTAATAAAATGCAATAAAACTTCAATTCCAAAATGCGGTTACTGACAATCGTTAATGGTTTCTTAATATGGTTGCAGTTGGTATGACTCGCACAAACCGGCTTCTTTGTTGGTTGTATATCTAATTGCTACGTTGTCGTTAAGGTGGTGTTTTAAAATGTTGTCTTTCTGTTCGCTTGTGGCTTAGCTAATCTTACTTCGAAGGTATCCTACTAGCTAAATAGGTTACACCTATATAAGATAAATTTGATTTACAAAACAGAAAAAAAAGCGATAGAGGGAAAACAATCATCGCAACGGATGGATACGGCAAATACGCGTAATGTTATTTTGTTATAAGATTATTATGTATACTCATCAATCGAAAAAATATGTTTCGGGAAATTTTAGTACGATTTTATTGCTGGGGTGGAAGCATGAACATTCCATTTTTTAGCTGAGATATATGATTCAGTTACATATACTTAGTGTTCAGTGTGTGTTTCAGTTGAATAATTTGATGATATTCATTAACAAGTGACGAAAAGCCGAGTGGGATGATCAAAGGGAGGAATCACAACACTCACACAAATCCAACACGCATTGATCACATAAACAAGACCACACCATATCAATCATGCCTTTTCTGTACCCAGTTCCAATTCCTGCTAGAGAACAAAAATTTAGCTTAATTTTGGCACGCTGTTTGCCTAATAATTTATATATGCACATACGCAAAAATACTACGTTACAAAGCGCAAACGACAAAACTTAAATCTTACTAGAATAATTTTGTTTTTTTAGTACACTGTGAAAAAGTAACAAATGTTTGCTCCATGGCGAAAGGGTATAGAATTTAATGTTAATATTTTGCAGAATTTTGTTTGAACATTATTAAAAATATAATACATGTGATTTATTAAGATAGTTAATGATTTCATAGTCATAAATACACAATAGTTAGCAAATTAAAGTTCCGATAAAGGCATTACAGATTGTGAAGAACTCAAATCCTTATACGACAAAGGTTTTCTTCTCAAGAAACCGTTTTTAACAAGCTGAATTCATTGTTTCATTGGCAATTTTGATCGGTGTACTTATTACACTACAGCCAACTGTTTTTTGGCTGATATCTGTTGCCAGAACCTCCCGACGGACACTCCCGTTAGCACCGTCACCAATGTACTCTTCTTTCTATGAACATTTTTCAGTAATATTGCATAGAAAACGTTTCGGGCAAGTTGTTGACAGTGGCAACAGAGCGCCTTGGAAATTAACAAAATAAATGATGTATAGAAAATAAATTCCATTTAAAAACTAAAACAACATAGCTTATGTTCCTAACTACAATCCCGCGCCCCAATGTCGGTATGAACCCCCTCCCACGCCCCGTCGTCCTTTACACATGTATTGTGACTAATATTGCGCATCCGCAATCACCTACCGCCCTATATTACGCCTGCCGACCGGTTACCTCTAATCGGCAAACTCGTCCACTTCGCCTTCGACAGTCGACGTCGTGGGCACCGTTTCCGTTTCGTCCTCGATTGCACCGTTTCCGTTGGTGGTCACAACTCCATTGCTGTCTCCGCCACCATTGGTAACCACCGCTACCGGTTCCACCACTTCCACCTTGGTGACCGGTTCCGGAACAGCCGGTGCCGTCGTCGTCACCGCCGCTACTACTACCGGTGTGGCAGTGGTTCCATTCTTGGCACTGTCCATGTTCGGTACGTAGTCCATGGCCATCAGGCACGCGAACACGGTCATGATCATCTTCGGCTTCACCTCGGCAATGTCCTCCGGCAGGGCGTACACCCGGGCGCCAATCTTACGGGCCATCGAGACGGCGTACTTGGCGTTCTCGAGGTTTTCCTAGAAACGAAAGGAAATTTATATAATGTTAGTATAAATCATTGCTTAGTATAAATCTGTGGGCAAGGATGGAAATCTAGTGATCATGACAAAATAAATGATGTATCGCGGTTGTTCTTTATCAAGCAAGCATAGCAACAACGATAAACTATTAGTCGGCAAGGCCTAACAACAAACTCCGCTCCGCGAACAGTCAATGAATCACTCAGCATGTGTGCTAACGATCAATTGTTCGCTAACCAAAGTCATAACTTTTCCAGGATTTCAAAGCTTTTATTCCGCGATCTATCTTCTAGTATGCCATTTCTGATCAGAAAATCAATAGGGCATGGTTTGGGCAGCAAATTATGCCACGAACGCTTTCTGATCCATGTTAATCGCAACTTGTTACAATATCCGACAAACGGTTTGTCCCGCGACAAACAGTGCATCGGATGCATCATATATCCTTACTATGCGCGCGGTGAGCTGTTCAAATCATGCTTCTGCAAGAGCCTGGGAGACTGATTTGGAAGAAGTGAGTACTATTATTAAAAAATTCAAAAACATGAAAGCTCCTGGCGATGATGGAATTTTCTACATCCTCATCAAGAAACTTCCAGAAAGTAGCTTATCATTTTTAGTTGTTATATTTAACAAATGTTTTCAATTAGCATATTTTCCTGACAAATGGAAAAATGCTAAGGTTGTTCCAATTTTAAAACCAGACAAAAATCCTGCAGAAGCTTCTAGCTATCGTCCAATCAGTTTGCTTTCCTCCATCAGTAAACTTTTTGAAAAGGTTATTTTGAACAGAATGATGGCCCACATCAACGAAAATTCAATTTTTGCCAATGAACAGTTCGGATTCCGCCATGGACATTCGACCACTCATCAACTTTTACGTGTAACAAATTTGATCCGTTCCAACAAATCTGAAGGCTATTCTACTGGTCTTGCTCTTCTAGACATAGAAAAAGCATTCGACAGTGTTTGGCATGAAGGTTTGATTGTAAAATTGAAAAACTTTAATTTTCCAACATACATTGTTAGAATAATTCAAAGTTATCTGTCAAATCGTACACTTCAGGTTAATTATCAGAACTCCAAATCTGAAAGACTTCCTGTAAGAGCTGGTGTTCCCCAAGGCAGCATTTTGGGACCAATATTATACAATATTTTCACATCTGACTTACCTGAGCTACCTCAGGGATGTCAAAAATCTTTGTTTGCGGATGACACAGGCCTCTCCGCCAAAGGACGAAGCCTGCGTGTCATCTGTAGTCGATTGCAAAAAAGTTTGGATATTTTTTCTTCATACTTGCAAAAATGGAAGATTTCTCCTAATGCTTCCAAAACTCAACTAATAATATTCCCACATAAACCAAAAGCTCTTTATTTGAAACCTTCAAGTAGACATGTTGTCACGATGAGAGGGGTTCCAATAAATTGGTCAGATGAAGTTAAGTATCTAGGGCTCATGCTAGATAAGAATTTAACTTTCAAAAATCACATTGAGGGCATTCAAGCCAAATGTAATAAATATGTAAAATGTCTCTATCCCCTTATTAATAGAAAATCAAAACTTTGTCTTAAGAACAAGCTTTTGATATTCAAACAAATGTTCAGGCCAGCCATGTTGTATGCTGTACCAATATGGACTAGCTGTTGTAATACCAGGAAGAAAGCTCTGCAGAGAATTCAAAATAAAATTTTGAAAATGATTCTGAGGCTTCCTCCCTGGTATAGTACCAATGAGTTACATAGAATATCCAATGTTGAAACATTGGAACAAATGTCAAATACAATCATTAATAATTTCAGGCAAAAATCGTTACAATCTTCTATTGCCACGATTAATGCGTTATATGTTTAGGTTAAGTTAGGTTAAGTATATTAAAAACTTTTTTTTTTCTCTTATAAGCAGGTGAAATCAACTCACCTGTAAAAAAAAAACTGCTACGGCAAATGAAATGTAATATGTTGTTAACAAAATGTTAATTAAATCTTAAATTTGTTTTACCAAATTAGGATGATAGTGTTGTCAAATAACACAGAACACCTAGATATAAGAAATGAATGAAATGTTTGGAATGATACTAATAAAGAAATAAAAAAAAAAAAAAAAAAAAAAAAAAAAATGCTTCTGCAAGAGCGACGGCCATCTTGGTCCATTCAAATACTATGTTGTTAGTCGCTAGAGGCAATGTTTTCTCATCCTTGCACTAAACCTAAAGTTTCTTTCGCCTTCTTGATGGCGCAATATAAATTTCTGAATTCCAAAATTGATAGGGATTCCAGACTCTAGAGAGGCTGATATTTTTTTTGTTTTTTTTTTCATGTCGATGATATACCCGAAAAGACTCATACCTGAATACCTGAACGATACCTAGAGCAGGCCTGACCAACCTTTTTGATTCTTATTTGTAGCTTACAAACAAATTAATTTTCATAAAATCGAACAAAAGTCATTAAAAACAGTTCCGACTCGTAACCTAATGTTTTACCTGGTAAACGAAACTAAAAAGGATTAATTCGGCACATTTAGTTCATAAACAAACAGCAAATCATTGGATTTGTCCTTTCTAGCAAATCTCCACTTATTAGATGCAAATTTGTTTCTGGAATTCCATCATTTTCATTCGTTGAACAGATAGATTTAAGATTAGGAAATCGCCTTTTTTCTTGTATAAATGAAAAAAGATACTTGCTTCTTAGCACGCTTGAGGATTTAATGACAATAGGGTCTTAAAGCCCTGTCCTAATTTTAGTGCCAAACGCTTAAGTTTAGGCCATAAACACATGTTTACTCAATTTTCTAATGGTTTTCGTTGGTTTAAGCTTAAAAAACATTCTTTTAGATTTTGTCACATCCTTTGGCTTTAACTCAAATATTGGGTGTATTTTGTTTTCCGTGTTCCTTACGAAATGTCAGATAGGAACAACCCCAGTGGTCGAACTAAAACCCCTGTGGTGGTTTTGTCGACTAAGCGAACGTCAAACATGATCAAAAGTGTCAAGGTTCATTAATGGACCAAATTTTTAAATTAAAGTTTAATCATGATATAGCCATTATTTAAACGGGAAAAATTGCTAAAGTAGTTAAACAAGATTTCATTAAAAATTTTAGGACCCAATTGTGCTGAGGATTTGTCTTCAATCTCACCGCGAGTTTTATGTGAATGAAGTCCAAGATTTTATAAGAAAATCACTCAACATTCTGTCAGAATTCTACCTGTCTCTGAAAGTCATACCGAGGATTCCAAAAAAAATCATGACCAGTGTCGTAAAAATTCAGCCGAATGATTCCCGATCAATGCGAAAACGAACAAAAACATACTTCGCTAGCATGACGCCAATCTGACTACGAGAGCGATTGCGACTAGAAACAGAATGGGTGCAACACACGCACACATTCAGTGTTACCCACTGTTGATACTATTTCATGTATTCAATTTCAACTAGAGGCACTGACATTGAGAATTGAATATAAAATATTGCAAATGAATTTAATTTGGGTTAATTCTACGAGTTATTATATTGATAAATCTGAACAAATTTTCGCAATAAAAGGTAAGGGATCGTTCAAATATTACGTAACGCAACAGGGGGAGGGAGGGGGTCTAGCATAGTGTTACGGTCCATACAAAATTTTAAAATTTTCCATACAAAAGCTGTTACGTGGGGAAGGGAGGCGGTCTAAAATTGGCAAATTTTGCGTTACGTAATATTTGAATGAACCCTAAGAAGCATGTATTAGTATACCAAAATGGATTGTATCAGAATGAAATTCATATAATTTTATATTATAGATTATTTATGAAAAAATAATTTTAGGCTGTTTAAGGCGTTAAACATGAGTTTAACAATGATTTTATTATCTGTACCATTGGCATACATGCCATTCGGTACTATTATACATTTTTCACATTTCAACTTTTTTCCTACAAAAACAAATGTTGAATCTTGTGTCTAGTGCAAAAAGTTGGGGAAAATATCAAACAGCCGATTTTTGACAGAATAACATGTTGAAATGCTGTTAAATGAGCGGTGAACGGCGTCCTTACGGTAGTTAAGCTAGTATTCCTAACAAAGCTTCAAAAAATTTCATCACTAGTCCACTGAACAAAAACACTTGATGAATCTGCCTAGGATTTCAGTTCACTTGGATCTCCTAAAAGATTTGCGAAAATCCTTTCAGCTTAGTTTCCATTAAATGCTAAGAATTTAAAGAAAAATCAACCAAGGTGCTTTTATACAATTTACATATATTTTTATTAGCAATCCTCCAATTACTGTTTCAGTGATGTTCTAAGGAACTTTCAAGTAACTGATCAAAGCCTTGATTCCCTTTCATGCTACAATCTCTCTCAACAAGAATTTTTCAAAAGCCTCCCATCAAGAATCTAGTCCGAAATTTCGAAGTACTCTTTTAGAAATTGTTTAATGTTGTTTAGTGTTCCTAATTTTTCGGATTTGTTTAAAATCTTTCCACCAGAAATCTATAATGCACATCACAAAAAAAAAATCAGTATGAATTGTAAGCAAATTACTCAAGACCAATGATTTTACAGGATTCTAATACCAGAAATCATTACCTTTCGCTCTAGAGAATCTCTTTAAAAAAATGTGTTTTGTTCATAAATTGAAACTATTAGGTATCCTAATATTCGAAATACATATTTTTCCCAGTGTGTTTCCCGTATTTACCTAATTATTTGGAATTCCCAGGTTTTTCCGGATTTACCAGAAGGATACAGGGTGTCGTATAATGTCAGAAACCTGTCCATGATTTATTTTGTACTGTCCAGGAATCTTTAAAATTGTTGTCTACTATTTTATATGAATCCTATGCAGAACTGTATTAGAATACCACCGAAGATATGAATTCACTGCTCATGCTTTAGATTTTGTGGGAAATCTTCCTAATATTAAGCATAATGCTGACCAGGATTTGGCTTGAATCTTTTCCAAAATTGTGCTAAATCAACGACCAGGAGTTTGCGAGAATCCAGTGAGGTTTTGTTTGACCAATTTGACACTTTCTTCCCGAGTTGAGAGTTTCAATTAGACGTGTATTAACAGAGATATGGACAAAAAACTTTTGTATGTTTCTAAGGGGGTGAACCCAAACTTTTGTACGGGAGTGTATCTTATTCGGTTTGACTTAAGTTAGTCTAAAACCGATGGAGCTCTGAATCTATAATGGAAAGAGAGGGTTAAAGTTTGTTGGAAGTCCCGTTTATTTTTCTATAAAGTAGTGAAAACAAAGCAACTCTAGAGCAACATCAGGCAAGAAAATCCACAGGGCTATTTATGGAAAAATCGTAGCAGAATCCCCTGAGATATTCGAAAAGAATTTGCTAAAGGAACATCTTGAGGAACTAAAGGAAAACCTTCTAGAAGAACCTTAAAATATCATCCCAGTTCCTGGAATGTTTGAGACAATTGAAGTACGAGTTCCTATAAGATATTCTAGACTATTTCCTAAGAAATTCCTGGACGTGGCTCTCCATGAGAGTCTACAGATTAGAAGCTTAGATGTTGTAACAGATAGAAATGTTTTAAGATCTCTAAAAGCAGAAATTCCACGGAGAAAAATCATGGAGAAACTTCAGGAGAAATTATTGGAGAAATTTCATGAGAAATCACTGAGGAATTTCAAGAAAAAAATCCTGGATAGATTGTCTCAACTTTGCAGTGGACATTTATAGTAAGCACACTTGCAAGTCTTCAGTAGGAATTCCTAGAGAAATTTCAGGAAAAAATGCTGCAGGAGCTTCAGCATAAAGTATTTAGAGATTTGTTTTGTATGGAATTCAGTTGGAGCTACAGCTAACTTGTCAAGGCTGAGCCCTCGCTCTGGCTTTTGCCAAATTTCCCCTCTCCAGGACCAATACTCAGACGGACTACGCAATGGCGCCCACATGAACACTGTTTTTTTATTAGTATTGTGACGTGGTAGTTTTTAAAAAGTACCCATATTCTCTTATTTCTGAGAAAAGAAAGCATTGTGAAAATCAGCAATGGAATGGGCATCAATGTAATCAACGACGCAGAATGTCCGTTGGATCACATCCGAGAGATTAGTGCGTCTATGCCAGATAAATTATGACGCGGCTTTAAGCAAAAATGCCAAAATGTGATACCACCACTACAGGTTACGCATTTGATTCCCATCTAATGTGCTAATGGTCGCATAGCCAAAGTGAGGACAAAACCAGTTCCTCAAAGACACCCTAGATCAATATCAAGCAAGGAAATCCACGGAATAATTTGTAAAAAAAAATCGGAATGAAGTCAGGTGTCCTATAAGACGCTGCCACCCATTTTACTCCCACGGCAATTTCTCATCAGTTTCTACTCAAATGAAGCTGATTTATTGTTTGTGGCTAAAACATACTATGAGCTTTTTACCTGTCGAATTTTACCTGAATCGATTGGACGACAGCTTAGAAATTGCGGTTGGCGTATAGTGGGTAATTTCTGAAGGTGTCGAAGCAGAAATTTTCAGAAGAAAATCATGGAGACACTTCTGAAGAAATTGTTGAAGAAATTTCAGGAGAAACACATGGAGGACTTTCAATAAAAAAAAATATGTGAAAACTTTACGAGAAAGAAAAATGTATGAAATTCAGGAACATCACTAGAGGAATTTCAGAAGAAATCCCTAGAGAAATTTCAGGAAAAAAATTCTGGATAATTGTCTCAACTTTGCAGTGCAAATTTATAACAGATACTGAAAACATTCAATAGGAATTCCTAGAGAAATTTTAGAAAAAAATCCAGCGGGAATTACAAGTGAAATTTTTTAGAGGATTTTAAACTAAACTCAAAGAAGAAAATCTGAGTAAATTTTTGCTCCTAAAGAGAAAATCCTGGAAGAATTTCAAGAAAAAATCTTGAAGGAATTTCAGAAGAAATCCATGGTATATGAGATTCAGGAGAAATTCCGGAATTCTTAATGGACATTCACAATTAATTTCTGCAGAGATTCAGCAGATCAGCAGAGAGAAATTTCAGCAAAAAAATCTGGAGGAACGCTCTGAGAAATTTCTCACTGAAGGTATTGATTTCTGTACAAACTTCAGGAAACATTTTTAGTCTAAATTTCTGAAATAAATTCTGGATAAACTTCTCAAGATACAAGGAATTTATAATTCCTGGATATTTCAGTGAAGTATTCAGGAATTTCCATTTTTTTTAACCTTTTGGTCGTCGCGCGAATTTTTGTAACGCGAGTAGTCGCGCGTTGTACTTTGTACAACACCCTTAGTTTTGCGAATATCTCAGGAGTCTGACCACTTAGAAAGATGACGTCTTCGGCAAAATTGTTCAGTAGCTCAAGGGCTATCATTATTTTAGCCAAGAAATTCAGGATTTTGCCACTAGGCGGCGCTAGTGAACATGAAACTTATGTTTCGCAGATCTCAGGATCCAGACCTTTTAGAAAGATGGCGTCTTCGGCAAAGTTGTTCGGTAACTCAAGGACTATCATTGTTTGAGCTAGTTGATTCAAAATTTTGCTACCAGGCGGCGCTAGTGACCAAAAAAATTAGTTTCGCTAATATTTCAGGAGCCTGATTACTTAGAAAGATTGCGTCTTCGGCAAAGTTGTTCAGTAGCTTCAATTCTTTTTTTTGTTTAATCCTTAAAGTTCGATATTTTGCAAAATAATGATAGTCCCTGAGCTTCTGAACAACATTGCCGAAGGTGCCTGTCTTAAAAGTCAAGATCCTGCAGTATCCGCAAAACAAAAATTTCATGCTAAATAGCGCCGCCTGGTGGCAAAATATCCCATTTCTTGGCTCAAATAATGATAGTCGTCGAGCTACTGAACTACTTTGACGAAAACTCTATCTTTCTAAGTGGTCAGACTCCTGAGATATCTGCAAACAAAAATTTCATGCTGACTAGCGTCGCCTAGTGACATAATTTTGAATCAATTTGCTCGAAAAATGATAGTCTTTAACTTACTATACAACTTTGCCGAAGACGCCATCCTTCTAAATGGTCAGGATCCTGAAATATCTACAAAACAACAGTGAAACTTCCATGTACACTAGTGTCACCTAGCGGTCAAATTTCGAATTAAATGAGATACCATCAGACAGCGCTTAACCTCCAGAACAACTTTACTAAATACCACAAGTTTTTATATTATCTGGATTTTGAGATATACCGATTTCAAACTGTGGTTTACTCGAAACGTATATAGTGCGTTCAATATTACGCGACTTCCATGCACATTTGTTGATTTAACCTTATTATAAAAGGCCATACTGTAAATAAAAACTGTCGAGTATTGTTCTTAAGAAGATTCTTGAGGAATACATTTTGGTTTGATGTCGATAGATATCTTTGTTACAAAATAATAGCATATAAATCACAACTGTTGTACAAAGTACAACAGCGCGACAGCCCGAAGGTTAAATAATTCCAGGTTAATCGAGAGGGTTAGAAGCAAAGCTGAAGTGTTGTCACCAATTTTTAATTCCGTATAAATTGTATAGAAGCCAAAAATACAAGCCAATATTCTACGAATTATGTTATTTTTACTGTCTTACTGAAAAATCACCTAAAACTATCGTTAGAAAGCTTGAAAACAGTATTTTTTTGTATATACCTTACTCAAAACCGATCAAAATGTCACTTACACCCCACTTGAGATAATTCATGTGGGACGATTGGCATACCCCCCGGCGAAGAGAGAAGAAAAATCAGTTTTTATAAGTGCTATCGACCGATGCACACGCATCTCCGCGTCAGTGAAATTTGGAAATAAAATAAAGTTCTTTTACGTTTTTCTCAACCACTCCTTTCCCTCTTTTCTACATGGGGGCTCGTCCGGGAAGGAGTTATCGAGAAATTGTCCGGTCGAAACGTGAAATTCGCGAAAAAGTACGCTTCTAATTCGATTCGGTGAAAACGCGGAGTGAATCCAAAATGGCGGAGCAAGTGGACGAATTGTGCAAAGTTTTTACCAAAGCCGGAATCGAGCGAGAGTGCGAGAAACGTGGCCTATCTCGCGAAGGATGCAAGAGAGAGATGGCGCAGAGAGTCGTGTACCACGACATAACGATGGTTGCAAACGACGGTCGTTTACGTGCCGATGACGAGGTACGAGACGGCATGCAACACAATGACGGTGGCGACGACGCGCTACATGCCGACGGTGGTAATGATCAGCACGAAAGCGACGACGACGAAAATGGAGGCAACAGTGCACACGAAGGTGATCGCTCCAACGACGGCGGCAACGACGATGCCAATCATGACGGTGACGACGACAACGGTGATGAAAATGACGGCAGCTCGGACGACGGAGATGGTAGTGATAGTGAGAACTCCAGTAAATTTCTCACAGCGCTGACGAGAGAACGACGCGCGTCCACTCCGAAAAATCGAGAACGTTTTGCGACTGAACGACGCCAGCCGTATTCGTTCCGAGACGTAGAAAACAGCATCGAAACGTTCGGTGCCGAAGATGGGCAGGATGTGAAGCTATGGATGTCGCAGTTTGAAGAGATGTCCCGAACAGCGTTGTGGAATGACGAACAAAAGTTAATCATGTGCAGGAAGAAGATGACAGGCACAGCCCGTCGGTTTATGTTTGCGCAACGTAACCTCACATCGTTTGCCAAACTAAAGAGTGCCCTCATCAAGGAGTTTGCTCCTTTCGTTCGTGCGAGTGACGTGCACCGCCAGCTTGCAGCACGAAAGAGAAAGCCGAATGAAGCCATCCGCGACTACATTTACGAGATGCAACGCATAGCTCTTTCCATCGACCTCGACGAACCGAGCATTTGCGAGTACGTTGTTGACGGCATAACCGATGATGAATTCTACCGGTCGTTGCTGTACGAAGCGCAAACCATCCGACAATTGAAGGAGAAGCTTCTCAATTTCGAGAAAGTGCAGAAGAAGTGTGTAGTGAAACAAAAGCCACAAGATGGCCAGTTAAAGAAAAAGGACCAACGTGAAAAAGTGTCGAAAAACCCGTCAGACAAAAGTTCGAAGAAGCACTGTTTTAACTGTGGTGATGGCGCTCACGTCGCTGGCGATTGCCCACAGAAGAGCGATGGGCCCAAGTGCTTCAGTTGTAATTCGTTTGGCCATTTGTCGCGAGACTGCCCGAAGTCGGGTGAAAAGTTGAAGCAGCACGACGGCGTTAAGAAAGGTGCATCTAAAGTGAACACATTGAAGAGTGTTACGATTACCAATCCGTCTGTGTTGGTGAAAATCGATGCGTACGAGGTCAGTGCAACAATCGACACGGGAAGCGAGATTTCTCTGGTCCGAAATGATTTCTGGGTGGAATTGGCGAAAACCGGAGCACAGATGAAAAGCTCGACGATGAAAGTGCGCGGATATGGAGGTGCCGTGAAAAATGTTTGCGGGGAATCAGTGCTAAATATCTCGATCGAGAATGAGGTGTATGAGATCCTTGTTTACGTTGTGCCGCAGCAAGCGATCGATATGAAAATGCTTATCGGCATGGATTTTCTTTGTGTTGTCGATTATTCGATCACTCCGGAAGGCGTTAAAATCAAGAAGATTCCGGCAATTGAGCCGGTGCGTGAAGCAAAGTGGATCCGAAGGATCGAAGAATACGTCGGGAAAAACGAAATCGTCGTACCGTATCAGTATCGCGAAGAGGTTATGTCTCTCATTGAGAATTACGAACCGAAATCGTCTGTTACGGCGTCGAATAAGTTGAAGATCAAGTTGTGTGACAATAACGTTGTGTGCGTAAATCCGCGACGGTTGGCTCCTCTCGAGCGGGATGTTGTGAAAAGGCAAACCGACGAGTGGTTAGCAAACGGCATTATTCAGCCATCCGAAAGCGAGTACGCGAGTGCCGTTGTGGTAGTGCCGAAAAAAGACGGACGACGTCGGGTGTGTATCGACTATCGCGAAATCAATAAGAAAATGATCCGTGACAAGTTTCCCACACCGAACGTGGAAGAACAGATCGATAAGCTATCTGGTGCGCGAGTGTTCACTACGTTGGATTTAGAGAACTCTTATTTCCACGTACCGGTTGACGAAGAAAGTCGAAAGTACACATCGTTTGTGACAAGTGATGGGCAGTTTGAATTTCTACGTGCCCCATTCGGTCTGTGTACGAGTGGAAATGCTTTCGGACGTTTCATAAACACTGCGCTGAAAGACTTGATCAACGACGGAACGATTGTCTCGTTTATCGATGACATAATCATCCCGACGGAGAACGAAGAAGAGGGATTGCAGGCCTTGCAAAAAGTGTTGAGTGTGGCCGAGAAAGCAGGCTTGAAGTTCAATTGGGGAAAATGTGTGTTCCTGCAACGACGTGTCGAGTACATTGGCTACATAGTTCACGACGGCCAATTTGAACCGGCACCAGCCAAGATAGAAAAGGTTAAGCAGTTTCCGATGCCGACGACGGTGAAGCAGCTCCAGAGATTCTACGGCCTGGCAAGTTATTTCCGGAAATTTGTACCCTCCTTTGCCAACGTCGCTCGCCCATTATCAGGAAATTCTCGCAAGTTACCCTGTGTTGAGAATATTCCAAGCTGATGCCGAAACCGAAGTCCATACCGACGCAAGCAAATACGCTCTGGCCGGAATTTTGATGCAACGCGCGCAGGACGATGGTAAGTTCCACCCTTGTTATTATTATAGCCGTTTGACATGTGGCGCCGAACAAAATTACCATTCGTTCGAGCAAGAGGCTTTGGCTGTAGTAGAGTCGATCAAGAAGTTCAGATGTTATCTCTTGGGACGTAAGTTCAAGGTCATCACAGATTGCAGAGCGTTCAAAGATACGTTGACCAAAAAAAGGATGAACGCTCGCGTGGCCCGATGGATTGTTGATTTGGCCGAGTTCGAATTTGACGTCGAACACCGCCCCGGAGAAAAAATGCCACACGTTGACGCACTATCAAGAGCGAATGTTATGCTACTCTCAGCTTCGGTAAGCGCGCAAATTGCTGAAGGCCAACGAAACGATGAGAAAGCTAAAGCAATCATAGCGGCACTGGAGCGTAACGGCAATTACGAAGGGTTCAGTATCAGGAACGGCGTTTTGTACGAAGGCGACGGTGAAAATCAACGAGTGTACGTACCTCAAGCGATGGAGTCGACGATCGTACGAGCAGCTCACGAAAAAGGACACTTTGGAGTCAAGAAGACCAAGGAACGGATCGACGGTGATTACTACATTCCAAGATTAGACGAGAAAATCAAGAACTGCATCGCTACGTGTGTTCCTTGTATCATCGGCGAAAAGAAGCGCGGAAAACCAGAAGGAGAACTCAAGCCGATTCCGAAGGGAGATGTACCATTCGACACTCTGCACGTTGACCATCTTGGACCGATGCCATCAACGCGAAAGGCGTACAACTACATCTTGACGGTCATCGACGGATTCACGAAGTTTGTCTGGCTATTTCCAATGAAATCTACGGGAGCTGAAGAAACGTTGAAGAAGTTGAGGATTATCTTCGATATTTTCGGAAATCCCCGCCGTCTGATTAGTGATCGTGGTGCAGCCTTTACGTCGAAGATCTTCACTAAGTTTTGTTCTGATGAAGATATCGAGTTACACACGATTGTCACCGGAGTTCCCCGTGGCAATGGGCAGGTGGAACGCGTCCACCGTATCATCATCCCGATGTTGACGAAGTTGTCAATCGACAAGCCAGAAGGATGGTTCAGCCACGTAGCTAGTGTACAGAAGTGCCTGAATAACAGCTACCAACGAGCGATTCAAACTACGCCATTCGAACTCCTGATTGGTGTCAAGATGAGGACGAAGGAAGATGAGGTTCTACACGAGATTTTACAACACGAGCTTGAGAACAACTTTGAGCATTCACGCAGCGAACTACGAGAAGCCGCTCATCGGAGTATTCAGCAGATTCAGGAAGAGAATAAGAAGTATTATGATCTGCGAAGAAAGGCAGCGAGGAAGTACCAAATCGGCGATGTTGTGGCCATACCGAAGACGCAATTTGGTGTTGGTCAAAAAGTGAAGCCGAAGTACTTTGGACCCTACGAAGTCGTCGGAGTTTGGCCGAATGATCGGTACGAGGTTCAGAAGCTGGATCCGGACAATGAAGGACCACACAAGACATCGACGTCCGGTGATTCCCTGAAACCGTGGTCACTTCCGGGCCGGAAGTGATGTCAGGAGTGGCCGTGTGGGACGATTGGCATACCCCCCGGCGAAGAGAGAAGAAAAATCAGTTTTTATAAGTGCTATCGACCGATGCACACGCATCTCCGCGTCAGTGAAATTTGGAAATAAAATAAAGTTCTTTTACGTTTTTCTCAACCACTCCTTTCCCTCTTTTCTACATTCATTATTCTTAGTTAGAGAAAAAAAGAATAAACTCAGTAGATCAGTAGAGTCTTCAGAAAAAAATATCAAGGAAAACTTGCTGCAAAACTTTAGAAGAAATATCTGGAGAAATCTTAGGAAAAATTCCTGCGAGAACTTCCGAAAAAATCATTTTAGAGAAATTAGGTTTTTTTTTTTGAGATGCTTCAGGTGAACCACCTGGTTGAAATTTGGGAGATTTTCAGTCGACATTCTTACTTCTGGAAAAATTACTAAAACAATTTCTCAATGAATTTTAGGAAACTCATGCTGGAGTGTAATAATGTCTAATGAAATCGCTGGATAAATTCTTGAAGAGGCTGTTGTGACAGTTCTTGGAGAAACAGAACAATTCCTGAATTATTTTCTAGTGGTGTCCTCCGATTCCATCAAACCAGAACAGTTACACAAATTCACGCAAAGGAATGGTCTCAGAGTTAAGAACACATTTTTTTATGGCGATTTTTGCACAATATCTATTATTTAGGTTTCAGTAAATGAACAAATATTGTTCAAAGTTTATGATTCTATTAGAGAAAGCTAGGATGCGCATTATATAATTGAAACATACTACCTCATTGTAAAGAATTAGATCGTTATCACCATATGTCAGAAATAAAAGGCTATGATCTGTTGATAAACATGTTTTCATTGTCACACACAAAGAAAACTGTGGTGTGTCATTTAAATACATCAATACATAATCACACAACCAATCTTATTTAGGTATATCGGAATTTCTCAATTCAACGCTAATTTAATAAACGTTGAAATAAAAACCAACGCAATCAGAATGCAACAGTTTTCAAACTTATTATGAAATAATCACATCTCACCCATATTGGTGAGAACACCCTATAAGCGACGCTGCTTTCTTTTCCCAACAAGAATGAACAGAAATAGAACGGATGGGTAGCTACCCGCCACCCAAAGCGAAACACAAAAATAGCCTTTAGCCTTCCACTTAAACGAAACAGCGATAGCTCTTCTTTATCGACATCGTGGCAAGCAGCTAGCTATTAATAAATTACACTCGAAGGCGACGTGAAACCAAAACGCGAGAGTGAGCGACCTACAGGTTCCGCTCTTCTCATGCGAGTGAGAGACACGCTCAAAATATGCAACTCAACTGAAATTGAACGTGAGGGCAATCGCTTTCTACAGTGAGTTACCCATTTCTCAGTTGGGAGCGAACAAATGATTCAAGCGCGCCAACCATGCTGTAGGCTATCATGCTTTCGTATGCGGTTTTCCGCAGTGAATTATTCACTTTTTCATTTCACGAAGGCGAGGGGCCATTAATTAGGCCACGGATCGATGCGTCACACCGGTGCGAATGAAATAAAGGTAAATTCGCCAACTCACCTCGGCATTTCCGCCCTCCTTGACGTTGTCGTAGTTGATGCTGCCCGGTTTGATGGAATCGATCAAATCAATGACGACTTTGCCATCGGCAATCGATGAATCCTGGAAGCTTCGCAGGCTGGTGCTCTTGCCGGCGTTCTTCAACTTGCTGTTCACCCACTGGACGATTTCCTTCTCGATGATCGGATTGCCGGTGTTGGCCAGACGGGACAGGATGGAGAGGGTGTAGGCTCGCATCAGCTGCCAGATGAGGGCTGCAAAGATGGGTGGGATTTAGATATGTGATTGTACAACAAGAATAACACAGTTTGACATTACTCCAAGTCATCGAATGTTGACAGAATTACTGTGGAATTTGTACTTACCAAGCGTCAGGGTGGCATTTCCGTCGCTCAAGTCCTGCCCGGCGATACCGACCAGCGAAAATTTCAGCTGTTTGCCCAACTCCACCGCGTAGTTGCAGTTCTCCAGCTTCTCCATGAACTTGCGTAGCGGCGTGAACTTCGCGTGGACCTTTTTCCAATTGACGATACCGGGCTGGATGATGTCGAACAGCTGGAAGATGATGAGCCCGTCGGCCAGGTCCGAGTAGAGCCAGTTGACGTGGGGCTTGACGCCCATCGAGTTCATCCAGTTGCGGTAAGCTGGGGTAGGTGGAGGATTGTAATTAGGTTAATGTAATGTGACCAGATGTGTCCCGGAAAAAATCCGGGACGCTTGTCAGATTTCAGCTCCAATGGAACGCTGCCTATATTTGATGTGCTATTTACATTCATATTCAACCTAAGACATGTACTATATACAAATTAAATTGAAATGAAAAGTATTGACACTGTACTGTCAAGATTAAAATTGTTCTGTCCCGGATAATCCGGGACGTCTGGTCCAAACAAGAAAACAAAAAGGAACCAAGCGAAATCATGAGATAAAAGATTCCTTGGGAATTTTTCAAAGAACCTAAACCTAAGCATATTCCCAAGAGTTTAAGTTTAGTTTTGTTTAATTTCTTGTGATAAGTACAGTAGTTTCTCGATTTTATCACTGCTCGTTTTAATAACACTTCAATATATCACTTTTGATTTTAGCACGGTTTTCTGTTCAAATTTATCACGCTACAATAATTGTATGAATTTCATACATTTTCCATGAAAAATAACCTCAAACAACCAACATATATCTATTTGACCCATCATTTCCCTGCTTTTCGTTTCATTCGATCTGTTTCCGCAACATAACGCTCCAATTTTGATGAAAATTATATGACTGCAAATACATTTTAATTATATCACGTTTCGGTATATCACGCCAAAAAATTTTGGATCCGTGATATAATCGAGAAATTACTGTATTACTGTATGATTTTTCTCACGTTTTCTTCAAAGAATTTTATCAGTGATTAATTTGGGTGCTTGTCCATAGTTTCCTACAGATATTATACCGAAGATTTTATAAGCAGTTCATTTTGTGATTCTTTAACGGACTTCCTAAGAAATTCCTCCAAGAATATCGTTTAACATTCTTCAAGGCACAAAATAGTTACTTACTTTTCTCTTCGCGAGTTTCCTCGATCGATTCGAGGCCTTCGATTTCGTCCGGTTGGTCCAGACCCGGGTGGTTGTTGAACAGATTGGCAACGAAGGCCAAGTTCAGTTTGTAGACACCGTTGACGACGTCCTGTGGTGTGACGAACGAGCGGCAGTTCAGCTTGGCCGCCTGCTGCAGCATCACTTCGGCACGGTTTAAGGCATTGGGTTCCTGAGGAAACAGTATATTAAATGTAAATTTAAGACATGATTATCAAGATGGGGCATGCTGCCCCGCTAGACCGTTATTATAAAAATAGTATCCATCAAAACTAAGTACAGGGCTCGATTGCCAAGGTTATTCTGCACATCTGAGCTTTTTTTTTCTAAATTTCCAGTATGAATCTCGAGAAATCATGATTTGAAGTTATTGTTTAAGAAAATTATAAATAATACATATTAACACCAAAAAAACCTATAGTCCAAGTCGTTTTTAACCAGTTCATATTTCTTACCTTAGTTACAACTACACATATTTAACCTGACTTAAATGGTATTTTCTATCCTCAATGCAATCAAAGGTGTCAATTTCATTAAAGTGTTAGTGTAGTTATTTTCAAAATAGAGAGATTTGGAAGAAATTTGGTCGTGCACACGCGATTCGAAGTTTACCATACCACGGTGGAATAGAATCGCGATTCGCGTTAGTAGTGTTTGATCCTTTGATCTTGTCGCTTGCTCCTGTGGGGTGAGCGACGAACACTTGTTCGGAGTTCAATGCTTTTATCGAGTAACATGCGCCTAACCGGATTCGAGATGTTCGCGATCATTTTATATTATGTTTTTATAGTTTACCAAAACGAATCCTTTACCCAAACCTTTCCCATGTCCAAACTCCCAGTGTCTACTTATGGAAGTGCAGAGGACTCTTCGGCTTCCATAAAGCAAGTAACACGTCAACATTTCCCTCCCATCCCCAAATTGACCTGCATTCGGACGCAACCGGCGCCGTTATTGTTTGTTATAATAACGAGAGCACCAGTACTTACACATTGAGGATGCTAGTGTATGTTGATTATCTGTGTAAGTACCTACTGCTGTTCTTGCAATAACGGAGTAGCATTTGCGGGCGGTCAATCATGCTCATGATCATGCAAATGAGCAATCAGTTCGATGCTCTAGAGAAAAATTTTCCGAACACCAAATCGAAGCAGTCTCTAGCCCAGGCTCTTGTGAGTGAGGAACCAAAGAGTACCACCTATCATGGTCAATTGTTCCGAATTTGGCGGATTTAGACAGGAGATCTTGAACTCAATTGCTAAATGCATTATTAGCGGAGGTTCTTCTCACGCTAAGGACGTCTGTCCTGTGAAGGATGATATAAAAAAAATTGTATGCTCGAATAGGGTAATGACTGTTTATTTTCATGTCAAACACTAACAGTTGGCGCCAGCGGCAAAAATTACAGACAACAACCTGTCGAACATTCAGTTTCTCTTACCGGCCGCCGAGCGACGACACTGTTGTTTGTATTCCTCCCACTGATCCCGCTACGCTGGATTCCCAAATTTCTCAAACTTTCAACACAAGCGCATGGAAGAATGGTAGTCGGAGAACTGTCAAAACGTATGGAAAATAATGAAAATCGTAAATTGCTTGCCATTAGGAAACTGAATAAAAAAAGTAGTGATTAGAAATCAAGTGTAAAGTGAATACATAACTTTTTGTGTTTAGTTCATCTTCCGTGGTGCTTTCTTTGTTTCAGGATTTCGTTTTTACTACCATTGAAAAAGAGCCATCTATTGCCTTTTCAGTTTTGAATATCGCCCTATTGCGGGGGCCCTCATAAATCTAACTTTTGGGATTGCCCTTCGCGTAGCGAATCGTCGAGGCTCGTGCAAGGCAGATGAACGGTAATGTCCGTTACCATAACAATCGTTTCCGGAATTGTTTTAGGCGCCGTCCACAAACTACGTAACGCTCTAGGGGGAGGGGGGAGTAGGCTCAAGCGTTACGGTTCATACAAAAAATTGAAATATTTCATACAAAAAGCGTTACGGACGGGGGGGTTCAATTTTAGCGCAGGGTGTCCATTCAAAATCAGTTTTCCAATTCCCGGATTTTTCCCGGATGCCTAAAAGTTTTAAAACCTGGTGAAATAATGGTACAGTGCCTTCATATTTTTAGTCATTTTTCAATGGAAAGTTTTGAAATTTGATTTGACTTTCAAAATATTTGTTTTAAAACCATGTTTTTTTTCACCGATCAAAAACTCTATTTTGCTTGATAACATCAGAACATCATTTAATTTTTATCCTATAAATTGTCAAATATTGAACTATCGGAAACATCATTGCAGTTCCATAAATAGTGAATTGAATAGTGTAGAGGATTATTTGAATCCAATCACTCAATCTTAGAAGGATTTAAAAAAATTAAGCTACTTGCTTTTGAATGTCAAATTTTAGGTGCTGTAAAACAAGGTAACATTGATCAGCGAGGTAACATTGATCGGAATGTCACTCCTAGTAAAAAGATCAAATTAACAATTATCCATGCAGTATTTTCATTGCATGAATGGTGCCTCTCTTTCTTATATTCATGAGCTAATCAAAAATAAGGTTTTTGTGAAAATTGAGTTTCGTCATGGGTAAATTTTTCAATTTTTCGAAACAATGATTTCAATGAGTATGAAAAAACTAATAAAAATTCATGTCCCATGTTACTTCTGCAAACTATAGAAGCAAGTAAAATGTGCTGTTTACTAAAAATACGCCGAAAAATTTTCATAAACATTTTCAATTCGGCAAAATTGACTAATTACCATGAAGAACGTAGAATTTCCTTAGGAAATTGCCTACATTTATGCGTACTCAGCGAGTTAAGGTGCTTTTTATTTCTAAATAACTTAAAAACTAAATTACTTGTAAGAGTTTGGCTTTCATATTCGGCTTCAGGAACTATGATTTTAGGAAGTAATTACCTTTTGAATAATACCGATCATTGTTTGCTTGGATGATCAATATAAAAAAATCACATAAAACATTGTTTTTAAACATACGCAAAACTTTCAGAAACCAAGGTATAGAGTCACGAGCATTAAGTGCCGGTACTTGTTTTAAAAATATAAAATGTGTCACATTTGCATTTTTAACTGAAAATTTCAATAAATATTCAAAAAACTGATCCATATTACCCCGGATTACGGAACCTAATACAGACCATGCGACTCGAAGGTAAAGGGAGTCTGTAGAAGACTTTTGCAAATGATGAAATTAATAGATGGGTAGGCTTAGAGGTTTACTGGTTCCCCGATGGCTTGCTCAATTTTCCCCACCTAATAAAATTTCAATATTTCCTTGAGACGCCTATTAATTTGGTCATTAGCAAAAATCTTCTACAGGTTCCCTTTACTTCTGAGCCACATAACCGATACAGCCATAACAAAATAATCTAACACAAAACTAATCAAAAAGGGGCCTTTTTCAGTTTTGTCATACAAAATTACAAACTTTTAAAAACTTAATATCTATGAAAAAAAATAAGAAATTTTTAAAGTCTTGTGTTTGGAGCGTCTAAAAGCCCAGCACTAGAGATGCTTTACTACCCTAACTACCGTTTTGATTCATATTACGGACACTTAAGGACTCAGGGAAATATAACTCAGCATAGAGCATACAAAATAAATCATTCTGTATGATTCCTTAACGCTATCGAGCGTCGGAAGCCCTTGAATTTCGAACGGTGGGTGAAGAATACGCTTCCGCAACTTCAATAAATCAAAATGTGTGGCCTTTTCATGATTCTTATTCCGGACGCTTCCTTACTTTTGCCTCATATTCCGGACACTTTGAATTAATGGAACAGTCAAATCATCAATCGAAATCGTTAAACCACCAAAGAGACATCTAAGGTAGTTGGGCATTATAAATTTTCAAAGATATTTATGGAAAAAGTTTACGAGCCTTGAAATTGAGAACTTTTGAACAGCAAAAATTGAAACATTTCGCGTGAAATGTTTCCCATACAAAGTAGAGTGTCCGGAATTTGAAGCTGTCCGTAATATGAATCAAAACGGTATCATGGATTGTTAGAACTTCAAGTTTGCTAAAGTTTCCCTTAGATCAGATTTTTGGTTTTTTAAATATATCAATTATTTTTTTTTTTTGTCAAAAAATCGCATTTAATTTTAGAATTCACCGAACCTACCTTCTGGTAAATACTGAAAATATATTATATAAATATTTATTTTCAAGGGAAAGTGCCGAAATAAGGAGGATGCCTTGTACTCACTATAATTCATCAGAAATTCGGAGAATTTTTTTGAATTATACCTATCTTATATCAGATCTCAAACAACAATGTTTCTAATAGCTAAGCCAATCTATCTTCGGGTGTGATTCTCGTTGAATACAAGTACAGATCTTTACGACAGAAACGAAATCTCATCAAAATCATTTGACATAACTCCAAATAAGTTTTTCCCAGGGATCCAGCAAAGATTTTTCCAAGAATGTCGTCGAGAAAAAGCAAAAGTCTGCCTAAGAATGCCCAAAGGAACTTGCCATTTATTCATCCATAAAAAAAACTCCATGTCACTAGCAATACGCTGCGAATGGCAGGAATGATTCGTTGTGAAGAACTCCATTCAAAACCTCGACAGGGACCATAGATCACGGATTCAAGTAAAAATCCCAAATAAAGCTTCTTCAAAATCCGAATCAGTTCATCCAGGAATCCACCAAAAAACAATTCCTAATGAATGTGTCCAAATTTTAATTGAACATATTTCCCAAAAATGCTAGCCCAGAAATTTACCATCCGTTAGGAATTTTCCCAAAATTTCAAGAAAAATTCACCAAAACGCTTTTCCAAATGTCATTAAAATAATCATAATAGAAATTAATAAAGCATCTCATTAAGAACCTACCAACAATCCATCAATACTTAAACAGTTTTCAAGGATCTCAATGATATTTACTAAAAACAACTTTGAATGTTCCTAATAATATCTCTAGCCAGAAAAACATTTTACAAGTAATCGATAATAATTGTGAAAATACATCTGCTAAGTATCCCTTCTTGAAATAAACTAGAAACGTTCAACTATCTATCTGGAAACTCAGTTGTGCATCTCTTGTCGAAATTATCTAGCGCTTTTTCCCGGTGTGTTCTACGATTTCCCGGGTATTTCCCGTATTTTTCCCGGCCTTTTGTAATTCCCGGGTTTTTCCCGCTTTTCCCGGATTTCCCGGATGGATGGACACCCTGTTAGCGTTACGTAATAAATGGATGCTGCCTTACAGTTAACGATCGCTTGATTGAGGATCATACCCATCAAGAAGATTATAATCATGCTCATTCACTAATTTTAGTCCGTCGAGTAGCCGTTCGAATCTTTTAATTTCGAATGGATCTACCCAAGAAAAATCCTATACCGATATCGTTGCAGGTAATTTGAACTCCTCCCCTTTTCATACTATGATTACCCGTTCTAATTGTTTCAAATCAAATGGAAAAAATCCAACAGCCACAGGTAACTTCTACTCTGCCTCGTCGTTTGCCGAAAATTCTTACGGAAAATCATCAGACAATGTACCCACTTCAAGTGATATGTTTCTCTCTGATTTTATTTTTCTAACTGAACAATTGAATCTAATGATGCAATGTTCGAAGCCACCACTATGACTGAAGTAGTCCAAGTTGGTGTAAAATTTACTAATCAAATTATTGGATTACCTTTTTCTAATGGCTCCAAATAATAATGTAAATATTTTAAATCGGAATGCTCGTTCTTTGAATGGTAAAGAGGACGAGCTGTTTAATTTCCTAACATATTAGCAGTTATTACTGAAACCTATTTGAAACCTGGATCCAAACTCAAGAGATTCAAACTATTTTGTTTATCGTAATGATCGACTTGATGTGGCATGTGGGGGAGCTGCAATCACCATTCATAGGCGTATAAAACATCACCTTTTTTTCGTCATTTGAAACTGAAGTTTTTGAAACTTAAGATGTTTCTGCTGAAACACAGCTTGGTAAATATACTTTCATAGCTGCCTATTTGCCCTTTCAATGCTCTGGGCAGCAAGTTAATTTACTCCAAGCTGACTTGCGAAAATTAACTCGCAATAAGTCATTTTTTTGTCATTGGTGACTTTAATGCCAAACATCGGTCATGGAATAATTCTCAAAGTAATTCCAACGGCAGAATTTTGTTTGATGAGTGTTCTACAGGATATTTCACAATTGAATACCCTGATAGCCCTACATGTTTTTCCTCTTCTAGAAACCCATCTACGATTGATTTATTAGTATCATTGTCTTTATTGAAAAGACTATGATACATATATCGATAGTAGCCTCGATGTTAACATTTCTTTATAAACAAAAGTTGATGTTGACAATGCTCTTGAAACTTTAACAAATTCCATTATTGAAGCCAGGGGCATTGCAATTCCAAAATGTGAATAAAATTTGAATCCATGATTATAGACATGATCTTAAACTCTTGATCTGCCTTAAAAACGTGAGGAGAAGGCAATTTCAACGCACTCGCGATCCTGCTATGAAAATTATATGGCAGGATCTGCAGAAAGAAATTCAACAACGATTTTCACAATTTAAAAACAAAAATTTTGGAAATAAAATTTCTCAACTGGACCTTGGCTCTAATCTAAGCCCTTTTGGAAATTATCTAAAATTTTGAAAAAACCTCAAAAGCCAATACAGGCATTGAAAGAGGAAAACAAATTATTACCGTAAAACGGGGTAACTTTGATAATGCGGGTAACTTTGATAGTGCGAGACCCACAACATATGAAACGATATGATGAAGTTTCTGACAATCAGTTAAGCAAAACGAAGGCAAAAGTAAAGAGTATGAGTATGACACTTCATGTCAAAGCTATTTTCGTTGGAATCAAGTGCATTTGAGGCTTTATATGCAAATATTAAAAATGTATAAGATGTTAGCATTTTTGCAACGCTTACAAACAATCTGTTCTACGATCACTATTTGATGAAGTCATAATGAGTTAGTCACTTTTCCTTGATAGCCTAGTAGAACATGAATTCGGTCTCAAGTCTCTTAGGATCATTTTTGTAATCTAAGTTAGAAATTTCCATATAGCGTTAAACGCCTAGAGGAATGCAACGCCCTATAAATGTTCCGTAATTCATTCAATTCTGTTGTTTGTGCGATATTTGCCAGAAAACCATTCGCCAAAAAACTATTCGCCAGAATGACATCCGCCAGAAAGTACCATTCGCCAGAAAGTACCATTCCCCAGAATGGAACATCCCCTATATTTATCCAGATAAATCAAGTTTTCAATTGTAGGAGAAATAATCGTTATTATTTTTGTAGTATACTCAAAAAGTACAGGGTCACCATCTCCAGTTGACTTAGTGAGTCAGTTTCGAATATTCGTTTTGGGTATTGTGGTTCTAGTATACTAATTGGTGGACTAGGTACACATGACTTCCTTACGGTTAAAAACTATCGATTTCTCGTTGAATATCAACATCAACAATTTCAAGCTTTATAAATATAAGTTTAAAAGACAGCACTTAATCCTGAGGGCTCGTGGAACTAGAAAGAAGAAAACATAAAATAGAATAGCAATTGAATTCATTAAAAGCTACTCCACTATGTATGAGAGATACTACTCACTGATGTAAAGATTTGATATTGAACATGACGGATAATAAAGTAAGGATTTTTTAATATATGTTGTCCCAGTAAAATGGTATTTTGGTTTGTAAGCCTTTACAAGAGATTATCCCTTCTTTTCAGCATAAGCTGTTCTTCAAAATGTTGTTGCTTCTTATGGACTTATTCATTGAATATATACAAGATTTCTATATACGTTGCAACTGTATAACTACGTTATACAGATGTAGATGAGATAATGTTATTTTATAATAAGTAAATACCATACGATTTTCTTTCTGATTTTTTCAGTTTCAATTGAATGTTTTTCTAATATTATGTTTTACAGTTAATATTAAGTTTTACAGGGAATTATGGTTTGGAATATTTCACAAGTGGTTCTCCCTTCTTTTCGTCATAAGCTGTTCTTTAAAGATTCTAGTTTTTGGGATATTTACAAAATTTCGATATATGTTGCAATTATTTGTGCCATTTATTCGATGAAGTTCGATAATTAATGGCTCTACTCTCGAACCAAAGTTACATTTACTATAACAACTTTCAGGAGCTTTCAGACAAATAAGACGGCTGGAACATCCTTTATACGAAGAATGGGGAATTCTTTTTTGTCCCGAGCCATATTGACTAGCGAAAGGCACTGAATACTTTTTCATGTACTGAAATGTAGGTGACCATTATCACTAAAAACCTTTTGGTCTATTTTTACCGGAATGTCGTTCCCTCGAATATCATTTCCCCGAACGCCAGTTAACGCCGAATAACACTTTCCCCCGCAAACCATTATGTCGAATGACCCAAAATTTGTATAGAACGATCACGTGGTTTATGGACGGCCCCAAAATGAATGCAGTTTAAAATGGATAAGAAACAATCTTCAGAGACAGAGTGGTGAACTAGAAAGAACGATAAAGAATACAAGAAAAAATGCTGAGTGTGGAGAAACTTTAAAGAACCGCTGATCACAAAAGAAGGGTACATATCATATGAACCGTTCATCACCCTAAAATATACAATAAGTTATGATAATTATGAGAGCCAACAGATTTTCGAGGAAATAGGCCACATGAGAAAACGGGGTATTCAGGGAACTGGCATTTGCTGAACTGGTGTTTGGGGAAACGACATTCGGGGTATCGATATTCGGGAGAAAGTAGCACAACCTCAATAAACTGCCAATTGGAAAGCAAAAATTATTTGGTAGTTCTTCGAGAAATGCTGTACAATACAATATTCTGACGAAGAACAGCTCGCGTTGAAGGAAATGCATTTTTTTCGAAGTTTAAACTAGATAAAACAGCTTAGAATATTGTATCAAAATCTCATAGGCAAAAATCTCGCAAGAGATGTAGAATAACAGTGTTATATTGCCTCCGCTTTGTGCACTAGCAGAAAGCTTAAAATGAGAAGAACGAGGTTATTATTGTACTATTAGTTCAATTTAGTGCTCTTGCAGATGTGAAAAGTCGCACAAGTCGAATATTGTGACGGCCATCTTTTGATTCCGAGATATTTCACCATGAATTAATTGATCAAAATCGACAAGAAAAATAATTCTGGGGAATGATACTTTCTGGCGAATGGTACATTCTGGCAAAAGGTTTTCTGGTAAATAATACATTCTGGCGAATGGTTTTCTGGCTGATGTCATTCTGGCGAATAGTTTTCTGGCGAATGGTTTTCTGGCAAATATCGCACAATCAATTCTGTTCGATTTATACTCCATTATCAAAGTTAGCGTTAGCGTTAGCGTAGTTACAGTATACTTCGTAGATTGGATACTAGCAACATTTATGTTCCTTTTTGATAATCTCATTCAGACTGCTCTCAAGATCAAGGATGAGGGGTATTCCTTGATCCAATCTTAAACAAGAAGACCAAAACCATAAATATCGCTATTCCTGGCCACGCCCATCTTTACCGTAACTTGGGATAGGGGAAGGAAATGTTGATGTAGCACTTACTTAATGAGAGGCCACCGACTCAGCGACACCCTCATAAGTGATACGAAGGTGGGGGTTGGGAGAGGAAAAATAAAGTCAGTATTTATACTCCATTATCAAAGTTACCCCAAAACAGAAAACTGACTTTCGATTATATGAAAAATAATATATCCATTCAGAATAAATCCTTTGGCAATCTATCAAGTGCAATCGGTAGCTAGGATGCCAGTACTTGTTTTAAAAATATAAATTATAATTCTTTGAAACAGAATACATAAATATTCAGGTTTTCCTAAAAAATACTATCAACGTTACCCCGTTTTACGGTACTAATTGCGGAAAAGCTCAAAAACTTGCTGTGCAGTTTGAAAGCGCGCTCAATTTTAATTTAGGGCTTACTAGTCCAATAGAAAATCAAGGAACTCAAGACTTCGAAAATATTCTCAATCAGGAGACTGATTTGGAAGAAGTGAGAACTATTGTTAAAAAAAAAAAAAAAATATGAAAGCTCCTGGCGATGATGGAATTTTCAACATCCCCATCAAGAATCTTCCAGAAAGTAGCTTATCATTTTTAGTTGATATAGTTAACAAGTGTTTTCAATTAGCATATTTTCCTGACAAATGGTAAAACGCTAAGGTATAAAAAAAAGAAAACACCATATAAACTTAAAATGGCGTGTGCACATTCAAATTTCTTCTGAATCACTTTGGTAGGATGCTATTTACCATCATAATTTTCCACTACATGACACTAGTGTGCATGTAAACTTAGTCATGTTCTAGAAGGCTCTAGCTCATGATCCTGGCTGCCTAGAAAGTTCGTGTCTTTAGCAAAGTTGCTCAGAAGCCTGAAAGCAATTTGAGGTAGCACTGTGTAGTTTCACTACACTTTTTTTCAAATTTATAGAGGGATTGTTAGAGTATGTTTAAAATAAACATCCAATTGAATTTCAACACTTCACTACCAACATACAAAATACCTTTAAATTCTAATATGTTGCTTATCTTGACAGATAGGCCTATTTCGTCTGGATCATGAGCTAGAATATACTGGAATATATCCAAAGTACCGTCGATGGGGGTGACAATGGGTCTAGGGGGTGAGATTGGGTCAAAATGGAAAAATATGTTTTGTGAAAAATTTCAGCTAATAACGCTGATATTACTAAAATTTATAATTCATATGTTAGGGAACATATTATTACACATAATTCATAACAATATACATTTTTAGAAATAGTAGTTTTTGTGTACTACATCAATAAACTTGCATGTTGAAACTAGATAAAATTTACAACATGATATTTCTCCTGTGCGAAGTATCACGCATGTAGTTAAACCTCTATCGTTATATTAGTAGAAGGTTGAAAGTCTTTTCATTACACTTCACAGGTATTTTCCGGAATCTGTTTGATTTTCCCACAAAAAAATCATTTTTTACGGTACGATTTCTAAAACATTGAAAATGGGGGTGAGATTGGGTCAAGCAAGAACGATAGTAAATGAAATTCCAAGTCCGCTTTTTTGACATTTTACGGTGCCGGGTGTTTTCTTTTTTAATTAAGATGTGTTTATTCTTTCTAAATACAGCATCTCTGAAACATCAAACAAGTCTACTTGAGTATTCCGTGCATTGAATAACAATACAACGTTTTTTGACAACTTCTCAAACCAGCAACCATGTTTCGTGCGCAGCAACATCGTAAATTTTTATCAAAAGGGTGTTTTAAGTGGGTTTATCATACTTGTGAAACATCTTAGATATCTTTTTGTCTTGTTTGCATCGTTTTTTGTCAATATTTTTCAGTTGTGAATGATTTTGAAATCATATTTTCAAAAACAAGTTATTTCAATAATAGTGACCCAATGTCACCCCCTCTATGGGGTGAGATTGGGTCATTTTTCATTCACTTGTGGTGCCGCTGTGAATGAATATTTATCTTTAATTTTTTGAACAGTTGTTAATGTACCATCAAAGTACATACACGTCAAATTTGAAGTTTATTGGAGTTAAATTGCGATAGTTATTCAAAAAATAAATCGCGCATATCCCTTTTTGACCCATTGTCACCCCCAACGACGGTACATGCACATTATCGTCACGTTGCAGCAAAAATGCTAACCAAACACTGCTGCCTCAAATTGCTTTCAAGCTTCTGAAAAACTTGGCTGAAGACATGAACTTTCTAGGTGGCCAGGATTATTAGCTAGATGCTTCGAGGACATGACCAAACTTAAATGCATAATAGCGCCACGTAGCAGCAAAATTGCTAACTAAGCAGTTTTGCCTCACATTGCTTTCAAGCTTCTGAACAATTTTACTGAAGATACGAACTTTCTAAGTGGTCGATAACAAGAGCAAGAGCTTGCTAGAATAAAACCAAATTACGCCACATAGCGGCAAAATTGCACATTAAAAATTTCACCTAATGAACGCCACAAGACTGTTGAACAAATTTGCAGAAAGTAAGGATTCCGAGGTACTGCATCTTAATTATTATAGTTTTTAGGTGATGCTAAACTTTTCGGGGTGCTGCCATATTCAATTGGGGTGTTTCGATACTAGTTGATGCGATTCCATACTTATGGTAGGCAATGTATCTGTTTTAAAGTATTGATTTGTTGCCTCAATAATATCAAAACTATGTGTTCCACTCAGCGAACTTTTGTCTTACACTAGTTTCAAACTTTTATTTATTTGGGTTTACATCTACAGGCTATCTATAGTCGCAATTATATAAAAAATGAAAAAAATACAAAATCATCGTTCAACTGATTCGATTTGCTCGCTTCCGTTGTTGTAGTTCGAGCTCCTGACCGCAAACCCATATTCCATTGTTGATCGAACGAGGGAACAGTATAAAGCTTTCAGGAAATAGATGTCGGTATAGTTTCTTGCAGTTCTAAAATTTAAGCCAAGCGTGCTTGATGCTTTATCGACAATATAAGAGATATGATGAAAGAATGTCAGTTGCGAGATTTCAACAGAATACCCAAATCTTTAACGCATTGCACTCGTTCAAGGGGCGAATCAAAAATGAAAAAAAAAATATCCAAAGCTTATCGTCTGATTCTTCCGTGAAAAAAGTGATTACGGCGCTCCGACGACCAGTCTGTTCAAATAGCGAAGACGTATATCTTGTCCTGAAGATAACGGCAATCAGCAATTGAGCATATTCGCGGAAAATTTTTTTAGGTCGTCTGTGTCCACAACAAAGAACACGTCATTAAATTACAGAAGGAAAATATCAACGGACTCACAGAACTGCCTTGCGGTATGACCTCGCGATCATGTCTGCTGTTACTAGTTGAAAACGATCTGAACAAACTTGTTGGGCGTTTTTCTAGTTTTTCGTTTTTTTATGCTATTGAGTAATCCTAATATGGATTACTTTAAACTTTCCTATGTAATAATCTTAAATCTAGATTTCTGTAGATTTTAACAAGTTTTTTTTTTCAATCTTGTCCATAGGTCAACAAAAACCTCAGAAATCGAGCCCTATACTTAATTTTGACGGACATTCATATAATAACGGTTTAGCGTGGCACCGTATGGAGACTTACCCTGAGTGCTTCCAGTGTGACGGCGGCGTCCTTCGGGGCGATTTGATTCAGCAGATAGCTGTAAACCTCCGAATCGGAGATGTCACTCTGGAAGTTGGTGCAACGGCGAGCAATTCCCGCTCGCTCCAAGTGGTGGTTGACCCATCGCAGCAGAATGGCTTCCGGGGACAGTTTCATGAGATCTTCCAGGCGTTCGCCATTGGCAAGCAGTGTTGCTAGTCCCGGACAGCTGTCCAGTGTTATATGGCTGAACAGACCGATGCGGATGATTTGCCAGAGCAGACCCAGCACAAGATGCGGTTTGCCCTTGGCCAGATCGTGTGCATCGATGTTGACGATGTTGCATCCGATGGCCTGCGATGAAACCAGAGCCAGCGTCAGATTTTCGAATTTTGTGTACACGGTGAGGTTCTTCTTGTTGATGGCTCGTTCGTCGATCGTATCCGGGCACGAGTGGTTGATGATCTTGCACAGCATGATACCGTCCTTGATCTTGTCGTACAGCTGCTTGCCCTCGGGGTCCAGTGGCAGTAGGTGCTTCAGGTCCTGATCGTAGCCCAGGTTGGAGTTGATCCAATCGCTGAAGGCCAACTGTTCTTCGATGCGCACCGAATGTGTCGTACCGGCGGCCGATGAGTCCGACATGCCACCGAGCGTTTCCAGGTTTTCCTTCTTGGACACGGCCGTCTTGAACGTGCTGGCCACATCCTTCGCTTTGAGATCCATGCAAAGGGCTTCGAACTCTTCGTAGGACAGTTTGCCGACATGCTGTGAGCGCTGTTTGTTGCTGTACTCGTCGATCATCAGGCGGACCTGGTAGCCGGGTAGTTTGAATCCGACCTGGTCGAGGGCATCCTTCAGTTCCTTCAGCTCGATGAAGCCGTCTTTGTTTGTGTCGATCTGTTCGAAAAAAAAGAGACAAATGTTTTAGTTTCACATAGTCACTGTTGTAATGTTTTATGTATTTGGTATATATTCGATTAGTCGGATGCTTCAAACCTCGGACATCAACCTCAATTCACCCAAAAATCGATACCGAAATCGAGCTCGCACCCTAGGCTTCGAATACCAGAAGTTTACATCATGAAAATAAGCAATATTAATTGGCTGGTAGAGCTAGCTTTACTGTCTACTGACCTAGTCCTAGTAGTTAGACGTCGCGATAAACTTTTGTGCAAGAAAAGCAAAATATTATGTCACTCAAATTCTATGCATTCCTTTGTTCGTTCCGTGACATAACATTAACAGCTCTGCGGTTTGATTCAGAGATGAGATGAAAGTTTATAACCACCAAACCGAAAAACTTCACTTCCACCGCTGTAAAGTTTCACGATTTCAGCTATTTCGACTCTTCTCATATTGGGATCGAAACGCCGCTCAGCCATGAATAATTTATAATGCCCCAACCAACCGGTCGGTTTCGAATCCGGTCAATGGGGCCCCTTGTGGTTGACACCTCTAGCTAGTGCGCTGCGGTCGTCTCATGCGGCCCCATATGACTTCCGATAGTCTTCGATCACGAGGAGATATCGCGTCCAATTATACAATCTGAGGTCGTGGGGCGCTCTAAAAGTTGTTTTTGAGATTTCCTGCACGGTACGGTGCATCAAAAGGGTCATACCACGCATCATGGCAAGTTGATTTCATATTGTCTGGCAAAACAAATTTACGATGGTGAAGTGAAAGCACCCATCAGCCTTTTCGGCTTTCTTGAATACTTATTCGCCATTGCTTCAAAGCATGATCAAACTAAATATACAGGAACTGAATTCCAATAGAATAAGGAAAAATGATAATAAATAAGAACGAACATGAAATAATAAAAAAGGCAATATTTGATTGTTTTCTAATGAATGCCAAACATTTTGAGGACACATAAAAAAAGAACAGCCAATTCAATATAGCAAGGTGCATATCAGGTTACAGGTTCGTTCAGTTCCATGGAATATGAAGTTATCACTATTATAAGTACCAACATTTTTTGAAGAAATGGGCCATTCACGGAAACGGGATATTCGGAGAAGTGGCATTCGGGAAACGACATTTGAGGAAAAGTTGCACAAATTATCAATGAAATTACTCGTATAAAACTGAGTTACCGACTCTGCTACTGCTATTTGTGCATAATAAGTTGATTTAAAATTCGATTCTTGGTCAGATTTTGGGTATGGATCAGGAATTCCAGGAAAACGCCAAGAGACTCCTTAGAAATATGACAAGAATCTTAGTAGATATCTACCAAACATCTTAACAGGAATCCTTCATGGAATTCAAACAAAGATCGTCAAGGACTCGCCAGGAAAATCGTGGGAAATCCATCCAAATGAGTAAGGTTTTGCCAAAGATCATTCAAGGAATCCACTTAGTTCTCAGTTATTGTGTACTCTGTCTGTGAACCGCAGACATTCTAGAGATCTGATATACTCTATTGAAATACTCTTCCTTTTCAACAATTCCGCTTAGGCCATTTTTGAAATGAATCACTTGGCACAAACCAGAAATCTTCTCTGAATTTTAAATATAGTTCTATTGCAATTTCTGGAAGAGTCTGCTAAATATCTTGTCTGAAAACCAGCAATATCAATATCGAAGACCCTTTCTGATGTTGTTTTATGGATTACTTTCAAATTTCATTATTCCAGAATTTGAGGGCCTAGATATTTTACAAACATCGAAATTTACGCAACAATTTGGCCGAGCATTAAGGTCAGGATGAGGAAATCAGAACAAACCTAAAAAAAAGTATTTAGAACAAAATCCGAAAAAGTTTCCCGCTGGAGAAATCATGGGAAATTAGTGTCAATTTCAAAAGAGACCTCAGGACCTCAGGTACACGACTTGGCGAACTGTGTTCTTACAAAGTCAAAGAGATAGTAAGAATTTTACGACAAAATCGAAACAAATCTTATAAAATCGATGGAATAAATTACCAGAAAAATAAAGTATTATCACATTATTTTAAAAATCAACCATCCGAACCTCAAAACCATTTTGATGATTATAAACAAAAACAATTTTGATTTTTTTAATCTCATAACTAGGGACAATTCGCGGCAAAATTATTGAAATTTCGCGGGTAACCAAAGCGATAAAATCAAAATTTCGCGGCATGTCGCAAAATTTAGAGTTTGCAATTTTCCCGGGAAACGGGAAATAAAATTGCCATTACCCGGGAAATCCCGGGAAATTTAAAAATCTAGAAAATAAAGCAAATTTGATGGAATTTTCTTTTGAGTTATTCTTATTTTATGTATATATATTTTATACCAGTAAATTTGTATGGTTACTTTTCTTTTTTTTTGTCAGTTTGTGTTTCTAAAAAATCTGTTGGCTTCGTTTTAATCGTCAGGCTTCAAATGAAATTCAAATCATATTTACCAACATCGAAGCAATCCTTTCAAGCACTAGAATAAAAACCAACTAGAGTCTTATGTTAAAAATTGTGACTGTTACACCCATGATAACTTTATAAGCCCACTCAATTCATAAAAAAAATCTGTTCCTGCTTATTGCATCGCAGTAACCAACTATGTTTATTGTAGCAACCAGCTGTCCTAGTAGTCCAGAAACAACGGAACTAACATCCAAGTTTGCTATAAATACTGCTCCAATTTGTACAAAAGGTCATTCTTATTCTAACCACCAAAGCGAATACATCCAAAGTTAATACAAACTCAAAACGACTTATTCAATTCATCTCCGCTATCGAACAAAATCAATTCAATGTTCAATGAGCATTTCCACAGTTGTTAAATGACAGCTTTCTTTGCCAAAGTTGCAATTTTCGCATTTGTATATCTTATGGCAGGTACGATGAGTACGATGATATTTTTCATTACCAAAAGATCCTGGACCAACCGGGATTCGAACCCAGACACCTTCAGTATGGCTTTGCTTTGTAACCGCGGACTCTAACCACTCGGCTAACGAAGGTCCCTGGTTAGAATGATATGACAAATAAATTGTGCGAAGGTTTTTGCTTGAAAATAGATGGTCAATTCTTTTTTTAATAGAACTACCCGGGAAATACTGGAATCCCGGGAAATACGGGAATCCCGGAAACAGAAAATAATTTCCCGGGAAACGGGAATCCCGGGAAATCTCATTTCCCGGGAAATGTTCCCGGGATTGCAAACTGTAGTGTAAATTAAGTTGTTCATCACCAATTTTAGTTGTTATTTAACAAATAGAGGTAACTTGTTTATTGCCAAAGTAGCAATTCAAAATTTAAAAGTGAAAACATAAGCCAGAAAGCGTCCAAATCAAATCTGAACCAAACCAAAAGCCTTGGTTTAAGCGCCTTTTCTCGCTCTCTGGAAAGACACGAAGACCTACCAAAGCAATAGTTTTAAATAAATAACGGAAAATTATTCGACTCCAGCTCTCGATAAAAAAACACCTTTAAAGCCTGATTTGCTGCTGAAAATGAATCGCTGAAGAAATTTCCCGCCGATTCCTTGCAGAAATTTTCTTATATGAAAATAAGTACTAATTTAAATTTGCACTTCCACCAGCCCAAACGATTCATCGGCAATTTGTTGTTTTTTTCGCGAATCGATTAGTTATAAAACTGGCGCAGCGTTAGGTATAATTGTAAAATATTAGTCAAAGCCATTGAAAATTTGTTCTTGCACCAGCCGATTTGCAAATTCGTCAGCCGAATTGAAATTATACGCGGAGAGGAAAAAAATCGTGACAGTTGGTTTGAAACACGTCTGTTCGCGCGCGCGGTTTGCTGCGATCTCCAAATTAATAAACCGTTTTCATTAGTACAAAACTGGAATTTACTGCAATTCGCAGAAATTCTACAGTTTACAGGAATTTCCCGAATTTTGCGGATTTTGCTTCTTCCGCGAAATCACGAATTTCCATTGTCCCTACTCATAACATTTGCAGTATGTCACAAGACATTAAATTCTATGGATACGAGGTTCTATACCTTTGCATGGATACCGTATTTCCCGGAAAAACATTTCCCGGAAAAACATTTCCCGGAAAGATATTCAAGAATAATTAAAATAATCAACGTCGAAGAAAATGTTTAAACAAATGATGTTCCGTAGTTTGGGCTGACATTGGACCACAAGGGTGACTTGTCATAGTTTAGTTTTATGACGTTCATACTCATCATGAGATGCATCGAAAACGGTAGTGAAAATCACCCCCTAGGCCCAATGTCACCCCGCACGCCGGTAATCCTTTATTGATGTATGGTTTAGAAAATATATACCGCATTGTATCCTCACTTTTTATGTTGAATTAGAATATGTATCATTTCAAATCCATTTACCAACAAGCAACATGATTTTTATTTTTTGTCCTCCTATTTGATATTCTGATTTGTAGAACAGTTTTACTGGCTAATTTAGTAGAACATGTATTAGACATATTTTAGAGAATCCACTGAAATACATATTTGCAGTTATTATAATTATATCCACCATATTTTTAGTTAGTGAGGGAGGTTAAGGGTTGGTCTAGATTGTTTATTAGATCGAGAACTTTTAAAGGTAGGATTTTTTCCAGACAACCCGATTGCAAGCGTAGTTTAGTCTATTTATATAGCATGTATCCTTTCTAACTGTAGACTTACTTTAAGACTAAATAATCTCATGACATTTAACCTCTACACTATGGGCGATCAGGTGGCCAATATTTGATTTTTATCGAAACTTTACAAATCCCATACGTTTTTATCCCAAGTTGTCCCAGGCTAAAATTTATTTCCAAGGGTATTTTGAGATGTAAACCAATAGATTGTGATGAATTTAGCTGCACATATTCACACTTTTTTCTTTTATGACTTATTGATTTTTTTCAATATTTTTGACAATTTTACTTTAGACGTTTCTGGCGTTACGTCCCCATTGGGACAAAGCCTGTTCTCAGCCCGGATGCCTAAGTTTAAAACCGGATAAAATCATGATTCTGCGACTTTATATTTTTAGATATTTTTAACAGAAAGTTTTAATATTTAATTTGATTTAAAAGAAAAAAATATCCTTTTAGGGGTCGTCCATATACCACGTGGTCATTCATGGGGGGAGGGGGGTCCGGCAAAAGACCACGGTTCATACAATTTCTTCAAATTTTTGTTTGGACAAACGACCACGATGGGGGGCGGGAGTGGTCTGGAGTCCCAAAAAACTGTTTACGTGATTAATGGACAGCCCCTTATGGCTTTCATAGTAATGTCCTTAAATAACAAGTTTTTACACCGATCTAAAACTCTCTGTAGTTCGATAACATCAGTACACCATTTCGAATATTAATTTTCACATAGTAAAAAATTGTTTGAATCTTATCACAACTCTGGATCACAAGATTTTGTAGATTCTTCAGCTGTTTGCTTTTGGATGTCAAATATTAAGTAATACAGAACTAATATAAACACTTGTAACTTTTTTAGGACTGTATTTAAGTACTTTATAAGTAAAACATAAGGAAATTAAAATACTGTGGGTTAGAAACGAATTGAATTTTGATAGTTTATGGCAAACAGATATTATAGAGTTATTAAAAGTCTAAACGACCAAAACATAGACATGTTTTACGCAAAGTTTTATCAATTGTCTTTTTTTTTTGTTTGAAAATCGCCTCCTCTTTCGAATATGCGGAAGAAAATAATTTACATTGTAGAAATAACTTACGAGTATTTATTTTCAATCGAAAAAGCCATAATACAGAGAATGACGTGCACCCAATAGATTTCATAAGAAATTCTGAGAGATTTTGGAACTATATTGTGTATTTAAATTCTGGTCATTGTTCCACAAATCAATAATGCCTAAATTATTCGTTAGACATGATCCATGGATGGCTCCTGGAGAAAATCTCGATGTGTTTCAACTCTCGTTGAATCCATGGGATCATTATAACATAAACGATACCTCCCAATATATATATATATTTGACTGTTATTATTTCAAACAATAATAACATAGCTCCAAACAAGCATTTTTCTATGAATCCATCAAAGATTTTGCCAATAATGTTTTCAAGAAATAAACAAAATCTGCCCAAAAATACTGGAACGACCTTGCCTTTTATTCATCCATCAAAAAGCTCTCCATGAATTCATTAAGGTTCTCACAAGCAATAAGCTAAGAATAATAGGAAGAATTGACTGTAGAAATTCATACAAAATCTCGTCAGAGACCTTACTAGGACTTTGTTATAGATCACGATTCAAACAAAACTTATTCAGAAATCTGCCAAAAAGCAATTCTTAATAAATGTGTCTAAAATGTCATTGGAAAACTACTTAAATCTTCCAAGAAAATTCCTATAAAACTTCTAGCTTAGTTTTTCTCAAACCGCTGTGATGAAAATTTCAAGAAAAAAATAGCTGAAACTCATTTATAGAATCCACTAAAAATCTTATTTATTTTCAGTGATTTTCCAAAGAACTTTCAAGTAACTGGTCAATAATCGGAACCATTCCATGTAGCATTCTTGAAAAGATGTCATCAAAAAGTGCTATGAATCTTAATAGAGATTCATAAGGCATCTCATCAAGACACTTGCCATGAATCCATAAGTACTCTTCTAAAGAAAGGTTCCAAGAATCTCTATGGGTTTTCCTAAAAACTCCGTTGAATGTGCTTAATGTTTTTAGTCAGGAATTCACAAAACATTTTAAAAGAAATAAATAACAATTGTGAAATAACCTGCCACAGATTTCTTCTTGAAACCAACGATAAGAAATCCTGAACTGTTTCTCTAACACTCAGCGATGAATTCCTTGGCTCAATTTTCTAGTGTTGTTTCCCGGTGTGTCCTACCATTTCCCGGGTATATCCCGTGTTTTTCCCGGTCATTTGTAATTCCTGGGTTTTCCCCGCTTTTCCCGGATTTCCCGAATGGATGAACACCCTGGAGTTATTATTGTCCATACTTTCCATATTTTCACTGGATAATTGCTGGATAATAGGTTGTTCTTTCATGTTATGCCATAAGAACAAATAGCAATGTTCAAACAGATAAACAATTCCATCAACATGAATTCCAATTATCGCTACTGCCCTTTTCTTAAAGAATCACGCCGCTTTTGAACATTTGCCGACAGAAAAATGTTTGGCGAGAAGGCTGCTAATATTAAACATCATAAATTTTCACTTCTTTCAAACTACGGTTATTCTGCCGTAGAGTCATTGGATTATACCCAAATAATTTCACGCAAAAATTTGACATATTTGACCCTTGTCAATTTTGTAAGGCTTGTGACGCCTCCCACAACTCCCTCCCCACTTTTGGAATGAGATATTAGCATGAAATGTATGCTGTTAGGGGGTTTTTAATTGGTAAAGTGTTCTTCTATTTCTTTCTGGCATATCGTTCTAACTGGGACATAGTCTGCTTCTCGGCTCAATATACTCCCAGAGTGATTAACCCAGAATATTTTTCGCCTATTGATAAAGAAACTCTATACCCTGGAAAGTAGAAGAACTTTCCAACTCGACCGCAACACTGTTTGCCTTATAATATCAAGATTTGAAAACAAAAAATGTTTTCACGGTAACATGGAATCGAACCAAGGCCCTTGCGATCGACAGGCGTATATCACTCGCCTATCGACGCCTTGATATGGAGCGATGTTTTAGCATACATAAAGCGTTCGTATTTCAATAATCGTACCATCTTTCATAAGGCAAAATGTATGAATTTCGATAGTCCAGTTCGCTGCCTGTAGGGCAAACTTTCGTTGCATGAAACCAAATGAAGATAAAATCTTGTTCAATATTTTTTATAAGGCCTATCATAAGGATGCTTTGAAGTGTATTAGTTTCTGCATAAATGCTTGGAAACAATTTTTGGCCCATAGTGGGGCAAAAGTTCGAATCAGCGGGGTAAAAGTTCGACCCATGTATAAAATCACGGAAAGATTTGCAAATTACCTAAAATCCACATATAATCTTCAAATTTATTTAATTTGTCTGATCGTGTGAAAACTGTCACCAAAATTTTACATTTCCACTTAGTTTTGCGAAAAACTGCTATTTTTGAGTATATTACAATTAACCCGGTTTTGGGAAATTTTTTGATGAAAATTTAGTGTGTATTTTTCGGTAAACTTAAGTTTACGGCTGGTATGAAGTATACCTGTCATAAAAGTATCGATATCTTGTGTTTTAGCCAGCGAACTTTTGCCTTACACTAGATTCAAACTCTTGCCCCACCGGTGAAGCAAAAGTTCGTTTAAGACAATCAATTTTTAAACTGTTATAACTAAAAATGAGTAAATATTTTGACACAAGTTTGTTCAGTAAAATTAAAACCAATATGTTGAAGGTTCACTGTATGGTATTTGTTTTGTTTCAACTGCTATTGTTTTTCCTGGAAACTTTGATTATGCCACTAAGGTCGAACTTTTGCCCCACCTTACTCTATGAATTTTTAACATCACAACCCTTTTTTATTTTTTCTTGAAGTCTCTAGATTTAAAAATTTAAAAAATTGAAATGTTTACAAAAATTTAAAAATTATCTTTTTTTCATATTTAATTTTTTGTTTAATTAACGAGAAACATCTTTGTAATTTATTCAATACAACTAGATTCTTTTTTTAAGGGGTTAGGAAATGTGGAAAAATATAATGTACATTGTCATTTAACACTGATACTCAATTTGTAGGTTATAAATAATGTATATATTCATTTTTTTTTTTCAAAAAATACAAATGTTCCTAAAGTAATGAAAAAACATTCCTGATATTTCATGTTTATTCAAATATCAAACCATCGCTAATTGTGAAACTACAAGCAAGTTGTGCTTGTCCGATCATTACCGGTATCCACAAAAGCGTAACAAACGGATTTAAAAACCACTTGGAAGTATGGGCAAAATTCCCGTAACGAAGATAACCTCCCAAACGAAGCAGATCGGAGTTTATGTCGTCGAAATCATCTTTCACTGTGGCTTATTTGGGCTGATCCACTACGGATGTAAGACGCATCAACCTGCCATCAAATGTTGTGTACCTATGCCTGATTTCATCCATCCCACTAAATGCACTTTGTTCGCGATCGCTCGACGGAAGAGACCTTTGCTACTGATTGATTAGCTTGAATCTGATCGGATTAAACGGTGCAGAAGCGTGATATGAACGAGTAGCGGTTCACAAGTGAAAGTGATTATTGTAGTTGTTTAAAGACGCGTTCGAGTTTTCGAACCGTGGTACGGAATTGCCAAATTGTGTGAAAGGGAAGTGAAACTGTTTGGAAGCTTCGCAACGTGAACTTGATAGACTCGAACAGATGTTGGAAGCCATAAGATTGACGTGGTTATATTGAAATGTGGACTGTTGTAGCAACTAAGAGATAGTTCATAGGCTTTAAAACAGCAAACTCGATCTCGTATTTGATGGGAAATAAAAGCACATGATAAAGACGATATGCGTAAGGAAAAGAACTACTTGGACACTCTGAAGATTATTTTTGGGGATGATGTCTTTTTGTTAGACAAATTGTTTAAAACTCGGCAATGATATACAGAAATTCGAGACTGTTCATATTGTGTAACCATTTGAGAAGATAGAGTAATACAACAATATTTTGAAGCATGGACCAATCTATTTTTAATCTTTATGTCAGTGTTTTATTAATTTACGCTAGTTTAACTCTGATACCACAAATCCGTCTATCGTAGTCATGTGCGAAGTCGCGACCTAATCCCAAGAATTAAACGACTGCCTCCAACCTCGATTGCCAACATCCGCCTCGTGATTCTAAGCTAATCGCGTTGATGGGGATAACGACCGCCGACAAAATGCCAATAAAACGTCGACTTAACCGCATTCTTTTTGCTGCGTTTCTCCCATCGAGCTTCTCCAGGTATAACTGCTACCAGCTATAACTTCTCTATTACCGTAAAACGGGGTATCATTTTTCCGAATGATCCTCCTCCTTCAAAACAATGATTAGCAATACAAACAAAGAAAGTATAGTTCTCAAATAAAAATTAAACCGCCGAAAACGATTGTGTTGTCAAATTCTGTGTAAGTAAGAATACAGAAATTTCTTACGACATTGTCTACATTTAGGCGTTTTAAGTTATTCATGGTGTTTTAAAAATAACTCAAACAATACATGACTTGTAATAATTGGCCCTTACAATCCACTTTAAAGACCACTTAAGTTATTAACACTATCTAAAATCCATTTCATGGTAGATCAATGTTACTCCAAAAGAGCAACATCAAAAAATCAATTTTAACATGCTTTAAACGTATAGAAAACAAAACACATAAATTTAGTCAAGAGCTGTGGCTACCCAGTACTTGCATCAAAAACTGAAAACTTGCAAGTTTTGCACTTTTGAACGATTTTTTTAGAAACATTGAAATAAGGATCAATGTTACCCCAGATTACAGTACTGGAAGCATCGGCCAACACCCAACAGCAGCTGCAACCTAGTTTCTCCGTCAATCTCACGCAATGGTTCCCCTCGCCTCTGAGAAAGATGACTTTAATTGATTCTTAATCTAATTATGCGTTTAGCTACTATAATTTCAATTCTGTTCATTGTTTTCATTTCATGCTTCCTCTTGCTGCCGTGCACGAAGCTTGCTTTCCCCGCCCCCTTATTGGCGGCACCGATATTTGCGTTTGTTTGTTTTTGTCTATTTTTCTTCAGATTCTAATTACGTACGAATGACCACAATTAGCAGACAACCACAGCACTATGGGTCAAAAATCAAAGTTTTGAAACAGAACTCCTCAAAACAATTATATGAGCTTAACATATCATTATTGAAAGACAAAATGTAAATAGTGGGCTGGTCTCAACGAGCAATACTCAACCAATGATTTCTTGATGAAATTCAAAATTCTTAACAATTGTCATTGGCGTAGCTAGGATTTTTTTTTGGAGGGGGCCTAGGGGGGGGCCTAGCAAATTATTGTTTTACAGAGGTAATGTCGGTCGCAATAATCACGATTTTCACATATTTCGTAGTTTTAACAGATTTGTTTTGGTTTTCAATTATTGCTACCAAAAATAGTCATTCTTTTTGTAATCCAGTCAAAAATCCTTCAAGATTTCTAGCAAAAAAAAAATCACAAAGAATGTCCTTGGTGATACTTCCACGAACTTTTCAGGTATTAAACCATGTGCTTCGAAGAGAATCCTCTGAGAATTCATACGTGAATTTCTTTATGAATTATTTCCGTACTTTTAGTGCTTTCTCCAAGAACACCTTTTCACGGAGTTCGTCCTGGGATTCCCATGGGAAATTATTCCCTGACTTTTAATCTCACCAGAAAATTTTTCAAAGAATTTTAATCGAATACCTTAGAAGATCTCTTAAAGAACTCCGCCAGAGAATGTATTAAAAACTACTTTAATCATTCCTCCTGGAAGGCCCTCTACGTATTTATTACATATAAATTTTAATTGTTAGTTTAAAGTATCCTCCAGTTGTTTATTAATAATGTGTTTAGGATTCTAAGAAATTACTGAAGATTGCTCCAAAAAATAGTACAAAAAATTCTAGGAGTCTCACCAAACATGTCTTCAACATCATCAAGCAAGGATTGATTCAACGGAAAGTTTTTTAGTATTTCCAACTTTGCTTTTGAAGCTCTCTTAAAGTTTACCTACAGGATTATTTGAAAAAAATCGCAGCAAAAATTATCAACACTGCAAAAACCTAAATGACTTCCAGATGTTACTGTAAGGATTCCTCTTAATATAAAAAAAGCAATTAAAAATAATTCAATTGAAAAAATGTTATTCATGATTTCTCAGAGAAGTTTCCTGCATATCTATATCTGTATTTTTTTATAGATAATTACACAGCGTAACAAAAATGACGTGCCTCAAGGATCAAGTTATGTGTCGCTAGTAGATTTGAGGTTGCTGAATCTGATGTCGTTCTCAGAAATGTCCCTGCACGTCACATTTTTCAGCTACAGGTTGCCAAAGTTGTACTCAAAATTGGTTTAATTGATGTTTACAAGGTTGATGTTTACAAGTTCCGTAGTGTTATTTTTTAGATTTCTCTAAAATCAATGAGCAACATCTCACATTCCTTCAAAACTCTCTCAAAATATTTATTTTTTTAATGCCCGTCTAAGGGATGGTACACAAATTATGTCACGCTAAATTTCAACTTTTTTGACCACCTCCCCCCTCTTTGTCACGTTTTTTGTATGAGTCATTCGAAAATTTTGTAAGGCTTGTCACGCTTGGCTTGACCTCTCCCCCCCTTGGAGCGTGACGTAATTTGTGCATGACCCAGACGTGAATTTAAATCTTAAGGGAAACACATTACTTTGAAACTTTGTTGAGGGACTTTCGGAAATCAGGAACCATACGTATAAGATTTCTGCAATTCTTCAAAACTATAATTTACCTTATTTTAGATGTTTTAAAATGTTGCTTTTTTGAGTTTATGTACCAAATACTTCAGAGCGTCATGCAAAGGAAGGAGAAACAACAAAATGTTGAAACAGTTGGAACAATAGATGGCCAATGGTACAATGAAAGATAATTTAAAATCTTTTCTTCAGAGGTTTACAGGATAGTTGAATCCTCTCTAATGAATTTACAAACAAAAAAAATTCTCAAGGATCTTCTTTAGAAATTAATCTTGAAATCTATGCTACCTTGACTTCTGGTTTTCGTCCACAAAGCTTCTAAAAGCTCCGCCCTCGTATCGCACAAAAAATTAAACTAAGAATATAAATTCTTTCAATAATTGCTAAAATTATGTCTAAAGAAGTGTTTTAAGGAAGATCGATAAAAATTTCTTTATGATTATCTTAATAAATCTTTTCTCCCTTCCCAGTTATTTTGCTACATGTTTCTCTACAGCAGGCATGCCCAACCTTTTTGGCTCTTTTTCGACATAAATGGTTGGTGCGTTCGCAAAACTAGACCGATATGAACAAAATTAGTCTCAAATGAAAGCTTGGTTGTATATTTGTCTAATCCATGCTGCAAATTTTAAATTTATATCAACCTCTTTGCTACCGATGCAATTAAGTTCAAAAAATGATCCAAATTTTTGCCTTAGCTTGCATAGCTATCGAATAGTTTGATATAAATTCAAAATTTTCGGCATGGATTGAATAGATATACTATCAAGCTTTCATTTGAGACTAATTTTGTTCATATCGGTCTATTCTTGCGAACGCACTAACAATTTATGTCGAAAAAGAGTCAAAAAGGTCGGGCAGGTCTGCTCAATCTGTAGAGCGCTATGCTAATTTTGGATGCAAAAGTTTTACTGGGAATTTTCAATTTCCTCTTAAGATTCGAAGGCAAAAGGCATTACAAAAACCCTTTTGTTTCCAATTCATGATATGCCGGGGATTTAAAGCAAAATTGAAATATATATATATTTTTTTTCGAGAAAACTGGTTAAAGAAATTCAATGAAAATTTCTAATGGAACTTTCATTGAACTATTTAATTTGACATAATCATTGTTTTTTTGCAGGAATTGCGAGAAACAAAACAAACTACCACTTTTAAGGTTAATCCGGGAACATTCTCCATAATCAATTTACTAATAACGTAGACATAGAAGGAATGCTTGTCCACCAGGAGGATTTTGCTTTGAAACAAGTCCCTCAATATTATTTGATAAATTTTCATGAGATTTTCAAACGTTTTGAAGCCACCCTTCAATATTCTTTGAAAAATTTTATTATGCTTAAATTTTATAAAAAAATATCGAAACGTTTTTTGGAAAATTTTTGCTTCAAATCTGTTGGAAAACTTCAAAAAGTTTTCTTGGACAAGTATAGTTTAAGCAATACATATATTCATACAAAAATACTTAAAAATAAATCAAAATCAAGAAGAGAATTGATTGCTGAAATAAAACTCTATGGTTGATTTTGTTTCATTATTTCACACCAGCCGGACGGTTAAGCTTTCGGTGGTCGCGCGGTTCACCGAAGTCAGAACCGCCACGCTGATGCTATGTAAGACAAGCGAGGTTCCCTCACTATAGTTGTACAACATAGAATAAACTACTGAAGAGATTTGTATCAATAACAAGAGTCATGTACATTGATTCGGAAGATTTTACTTCATGTTTAGTTGCTTTTTTTTAATTTTAAATTTTTGTTATCATGAAAAATTCTGGGGGGGGGGCCTGGATGATTCTGGAGGGGGCCAGGCCCCCCTGGCCTCCCTGTTCCTACGCCAATGACAATTGTTCCCAATTTATGCCGTAATGTATCTATATCATTCGATATATGGCTTTTGATGTGTATATTGAGTTTTTATTACATTAAAGTTTTTTTTTTTCATTATAAAAGCTCTTCGGATATTGTCTCGAAGTTTTGATTTCTAACCCATAGTGAGCCGGCTCTCTTAAACTTGGAAGGCCATCGACGACGATGTTGCTGGTGGGAAACGTAAATTCTCACGTCTCTGGTCAGTTCTCCGGTATGGTCTTCCACACGCGCATCTCCAACCGAGCCGATATCAGAAAGCCTCAAATTTACGTAATTTCTGAGCAAGCAGCTCCACCTCGTACAGTCCGTACAGTAAACCGTGATTGATTGAGCTGGTAGGCGAATAGATGGAACGTGTGCCTCTATAAAAAGGGGCCCCGTTATAAAGGTGGGAAGGGCATCCACATTAGCCGGGGGCCAAATGGTCAACCCAGAGGAAGTAATAAACTACTAGACAAGCCACGCACGCGCGTACGCCACCAGAGCCTCAAGAGAAATGAGTTAAAGGCCGGCGCGGCGGGCGCCACGTCAGGGTCTTAACGGTAGGCATGCATGTAATAAACGTCAAGTCGGAAGATCAACTCGTGGAGGTTTCGGTTTGACTGTATAGCAATGGTTTCTAATGATATTCGACTGGGTTTGTGCTTACAAAAAGTCGTTTCTGGCTTGCAGTCTTATAAAGGGCTCACGAATTTATTTTCTTGGCTTTCACGATTGGATCCCCTAAATAAAATCCAAACTGGTATCGAAACGTTGGAGCCCAGAAAATGGATTCGTGAGCTCTTTATAAGACTGCAAGCCAGAAACGATTTTTAATATCAATGATTTTTTTTTATAAAAAGGTCGATCTAAGAATCAAAAGTGTCGATTATAAATTCATCAAATTGGATTGTTTAGGGATATCTATTTTTTTTACATATTCTAAATCTTGACTATGTTGGACCAGAATCTATGTTTAAAATATTTTGTTGCTCTGCCACTTTTTTTGAGCGCATTTGAAATCAATAAAAAAAAGTTATTTTGGAATCACCCCTCAACAAATTTCACTTTGGCTGTCATTATGTGAAACGAAATGTCATTTTTATAATATAAAAGTTAAGACATTGAAGCATGATATCTATCACACTTGGAAAAATTAATTCTTTCGAGCAAGCTAAAAGAAACTGCAACTATTTCATAACTAAACAACAAAATGAATTTGATATTCAATGCCACCTATAAAAGAAAACAAAATTGTGGTGCAATTTACCCAGGTTGTTTTGGTGTCCGGCCATTTGACCGAATCCCGTTTGGCCGAAAGCTATGACGGGTCGTTTGGACGAATTACAAACCAAAAAAATCTGATTATTACAACAATGATGTGTAGGATTCATAAGTGGACCATAACTGATCAGCTAATTATTTTGCTATTTTTATGATGTGACGGGACGTCATGTTTGATGCTTTATAAGTGCTCCAAAATAATGCTAAAATCGACTTAATTCAGGACGAAGTTTTGACCATCTCTAGCCCAGACAACCAGAAATCGCATGAAAGTTCACGTTATAACTTGTTTATTCATACTAATTACATCAAACCCGCCAAACACGGTGGTTAAAATCGTCAGATTGATGAGTTTCCTCGCATAAAACACTTTTTTTCTGAGTTCATTTGTACATTTTGCTCCGTCCCGTACACTCGTACAAAGTAAGTCGAATCAATTCGTAGCAGCTGTCAAATCAACATTTATTATCATAAGTTAAGTCGCATAAGATCACAGGTTGATTCGGTAGAATATTTATACACTCGCAATGTATGTTATTATTCATCACATAATATATGCACGCATATCGCCTCCACTTTTGTACGTAGAAGGCCTTTTCGTGACATCTTATAAGTAAAATTTTGCACATACAAAGCCTCCAGGTGATTTCGTTATACCGTTTTGATTCATATTACGGACACTTAAGGACTCAGTGAAGTATAACCCAGTATAGAGCATACAAAATAAATCATTCTGTTTGATTCCTTAGCGCTATCGAGCGTAGGAAGCCCTTATCTTTCGAATGGTGGGTAAAGAATACGCTTCCGCAACTTGAATAATTTTAAATAAATCAAAATGTGTGGCCTTTTCATGATTCTTATTCCGGACGCTTCCTCACTTTTGCCTCATATTCCGGACACTTTGAATCGAATTCCGGACAGCTCATGATAATCATTAATGGAACAGTCACATCATCAATTGAAATCGTCAAACTGCTAAAGAGACATCTAAGGTAGTTGGGCATTATAAATTTTCGAAGATATTTATGGAAAAAGCTTACTAAAACGAGCCTCGAAAATGAGAACTTTTGAACGACAAAAATTGAAACATTTCGTGTGAAATGTTTCCCATACAAAGTTGAGTGTCCGGAATTTGAAGCTGTCCGTAATATGAATCAAAACGGTACGTACATTTTGGTTGTCTGGGAGGTTATCAACGGTATGCTAAGGTTTTAAGTAATTTACAATGATATCATCAGAATTTTTTCCTTCTTTCGAATATAGGCTGGTTTTAGTTTTTAATTTGATTGCGAACGCCTCGATGAAACTAGGGATGCGGCTTATTTTTCGGAAGGTTGAGGCCTGATTTTCAACTAATTTTGAGATAAGCATCTTTTTGAAAAATTTGAAAAAAAAAACTACTTTTGATTAAAACTAGATTCGATTTTAGACATCTTTAGGGCTCGACAAAATTTCCAAAAATTTATTTTGGTAGAGAAATAATTCTTTAAAATTTAGAAATCGAATGAAAAATAAGAAAGTTACATAGATTTCACTGAAGGTCATATTTTATAACTTTAATATTCATCACCCACAAACTACAAACGCAATGCGTAAATCCGTTATATGAGAAATCAGCGGAAGTAAAATGGAATGATTTGACAACAGACATGTAGTGCTGAGTTTGCTCAGCGTTGAAGATAATGTTGTAGCACGGACATGACCTACTCATTGCTCAGAAATGTATTTTGCTTTGTTATAGATTTTTGAGGAGACACATGTCAAAACTAAAACAAATAACTTTATTAAACAACATATAAATATCGACAACTTCATATCGCAAGGCAAACATTCCATATGTTCACTCTTCGCTAAATAAAACTTTTATCGAAATAGTTTCAATCGGTTTACATTACTCCACAAGAAAAAGTTCAACACAATTAACACGTGTTCGTGTGGCTCACGTTTTGACAGCTCTCGCTGCTCGATTGGCTCGCACTTTGACAGCATTGTCAGTTTCCGCGAATCTCTCTTATAAAGGATCGCTACATAAAACCTCTATTGGCAGCTATTACAGAGAAGTGGACAGTTGCTTACATTTAGGAAGTTCTTATTTCAGCACTGTATGTTTCTTCAACTAACAAAAGAAGAACGAAAAATTAAGCTTGATGGATCAGGTTGTCCAGAGCTATGACGGAACGAAACTTCACAGGAAAATATGAAAATAGATATCTAAATCTAGACGAGTCCTAAAAATAACTGAATGGAATTCTGAAGAGAAGCATTGAAAAACTACTTGCTTATTAAGTTCCTTGCTTTACAAGGAACGTTGAATGATCTTGCAACTAAAACATAACTGAATTTGTTTCGGGGAAATTATTATAAGTTAACTAAATACCACAAATAACTATAACAATTAAGTAAGTTTGACCAACGATAAAGCTTAGTTTAGACTAAAGTGACCAGACGTCCCGGATTATCCGGGATAGAACAATTTATAACTTGACAGTACAGTGTCAATACTTTTTATTTCAATTGATTTAGTATATATAGTACATGTCTAAGATTCAATATGAATGTAAAATTCACATCAAATATAGGTAGCGCTTGATTGGGGATGAGATCTAACAAGCGTCCCGGATTTTTTCCGGGACACATCTGGTCACATTAGGTCAGACGGACTACACATACCAATGGTTGCTATTCCTTGATTGACCAAAGTCAGTGAAGATGCACAAAGAATCAACTAGAAGTTCGGCTGGTATTGGCTATAATCTTCTTCAGTGTGCATAATTCAGTGCCTCTAATTATACAGAATCAATAACGGCGCCGGCCACGTCCTTGCAGTCAGGTGGGGTTGGGGAAAGGAATGTTAGAGTGTAATCTTTGCTATTTGGAGACCGTGTTTGCCTCTGGATCTCCAAAGGTTACTGGAAGGGATATTTGTTAATGGGAAGGATCGTTGGGTCACAGGATTCACTTTGATAAGTGAGTAGACCATGATAAACAATGATTTGTGAGATATAAACTATAATATACTTATTAATGTGATATTTTCAATTGATATGAAGAATTTCCAAATAAAAATAAATAATGTCGACCCTTGAAGTGACGAACCATTCAAATTTTGTTGAACAAATAGCTATACGCAACATTCCTACAGCTGTCAGGACGTAAGCATGTGTTACAATATTTAACTCAAACAAAAAGAAAAAAACTCGATTGACTGGACCATCATACAACACTCTTATGCTGACACTTACAGTGGTGAACCATTCAAAGTTTGTTAATTAATGAGAGCTATTTAATACCACTTGCACCGTAAAACGGCATATACTCTAGGGTGGTGAATACTGAAAGTATAACGAATACCGGTGGAACTGTCCTACGCGTATTTTCGGTAGTCTAAGCCGAAAGCGCACTTCTCTTGTTATTTTTTCTTTTTCAAACAAATTATATGTTTGTCTGATTACAACTATGCGCTACCTATCGATTCACACCAACAGAGTAGTCAAAAACTGTTTGGAAACGTTTTTAGCCAAAAGCATTGAGCTTCTCATGTGAGTCTGACTGTTGTCGGTAGTCCCTTTTCCTTCTGTAATCTTCCCATAAGAACTGCGTTTTAAGGTGAATCAGTTCGGAATCCAACTTCTAATATTAGCATTAGCATTAGCATTGAGCAATTCGAACAAATTCGTAGGTGGTACAGTCCTAAACCGTTGCACACTGGGGCAGAAAATGAAAAAACGCGGAAACAACCTGTAGTTCTTCGGAATGAAGAGATAGACGTTTGGTGTCTTCAGCGAAAATGATCCTTTCAATGAGGCCGATATTTTGAGATGTCATATTTTTTAGTGTTATTCGCATAAATGACTGATAGGCCATTTCGGTCAAATGGCAGTTTAGGTGGATGGTTTCTTCGGCAAAGTTGATCATTATTTTATGCTGAAAATAATTGCTGAAGACGTCAAATTTCCATGGCCTACTATTTTTGAAATATAGACATTTATTTAAAAAATGTGCTAAAAATCGAAATATTTGAGTTTTGTTTGCAATTTTTTATTTAAAATGCCATATATCGCCTATGACTATGTTGTTCATTAATATAAAGCAAGTTTGGTGAAAATTTGAAGGTAAAAATAAAATTTTATTCGATTTTTCAAGTAAAATTTTCAAAAAAACAGGTATATTGCGTATAGGCCATTCTTGCGATCGGGCAAGTTCGGGCATGTGTTTTCATCGCTATCCACTTACGAAAGGTCAGGGGATTCATGTCTATTTTTTCCAAGGATATGATATTTAATATTTTTTCTATGTGATCTGAAAGTATGCTAGCTTATAAAAAGGTTCAAAATTCTTTTACATGACAATGTAATAATTTTACAATATAAACAAAAGTTCAACATAATCATGATCATTTTTGCGGTTTACTGGTATCCAAATGCACGTAAATATTTGCTTTTTACATTGCTTGTATTTTTGCTATTCGCAAAAACGAATAGCAAAATCTGATTCAAAACTTCGAGCCAAATAAGTTAGAGAAAAATTTAAACCCTGATAGTGAGAGAAAAAAATCATAAAATATTTCTAAACATTGCTAACCAATGAGAACAGTTTCTGAGAAATATAGTGTAGGAAAATAGACTATTTCTAAATTAAATTAAATCATTGATCAATGTATAAAATGATGTTTGAAAGTTATTTGTCCTAAATTACAAATGCTTAATAACAATATCATCGACCCTAACAAATAATAATATATAAAAATAAATAAGGGAATATTGTTGTATTGTTGATAATTTGTATTTATGATTATTCCCGATGGATTCAAATTCCCGTCTTTTTCCCGCTTTTCCCGTTCTTCCCGGTTCAGTGGCCACCCTGACACTCTTTGGAATCCAACTTCTTATATTATACTAAAATTTCAAACGCTTTAATCTCGCGAAAAGAGCATTCGTCGATAGTGCACTTTTTATTTTTTTTGACGTTGGATAACGTCCTTCGGCAACATATGGGGGTACAATTTCAAAAAACGAAAAATTGAGCATGTAACGAAAAATGGTCAGGTTTTGACCGCTAATAACTTAGTCATTTGTCGATAGATTTTCAATATTTATACATCAATCGATCGGAAATTTGTCTACGCGTCGATTCAAATGGAGGACACTATTGATTATTGGCAACAAACTATTGAAAAATCGTAAAATGTTGACCCCTTTCTTATCTAACCAATCACGTTCAAGCACATTTTTGGGTTCCGCTTCCCACTATAAAAGCGCACCAGTCCTGCTTCTTCCCTCAGTCTTCTTTTTGCGGTCGGACTGTTCACACGGTCGGGCGAGTCATTTTCGCTTTGCGTTTGCTCCCGCCGTCACAGTTCAATTTGTGTCGTCGGAAGAGGAAGACGCAAGGTTGATTTGCGGCGGCGATGACGATGGCTTGGGCGCTTCTCCGAGCAGCGAACTACTGCCGCTCGGAAAAACGTCCAAGCCGTCGTCATCGCCGCCGCAAATTTATCCGCGCTTGCAGATTTCGACTTTGAATTCAGCATCGGTGGTCAAGAAGCAAGCCCGCTAGGAACGATATACCACAGGCCCTCTGAGTTGATGATCCGAGGAGCTGCTTCTAATCGAGCGTCGGACTTGTGAAATCGCTCAAGATTTTAAAAGTGAGCATCGTTTGCAGATTTCGACTTATGCCCGGTAATCAACAATCCGTTGCTCTTGTGCGCCATCCACGTCACGTCATTTAGTTGGTTCGTCGTATAAGCAAATCGGCGCTTTTCAGGGCCATCAAATGTGTTGAAAAGAGTTGAAAGAATAATATTTTCGACATTATTACATCTTATATTTCTCAATCTATCTCACAGCTTCACACAAAATTTAATTTGTCATGAATAATTGATGGCACGACAATTTGATACTGTATTTGCGGACGCTGCTGCAGTGCCGTCACAACATTTCACAACGATTGTAAAATAGAGTGGCATTTCCAACAGCTTCTTAGACTTGCCATATTTTATGAGAACATATGTAACAAAATTGCGACATATTTAGAATGCTTCTGAAAAGAAATTCTCATTGAACAATTTTCATCATTTTGGCACCCATGGATCAGAAATTTTCCTTCATACAAAAGAAAACTATTGATTATCAATAGCTAACCATTGAATATTGGAAATCTTTCTACAAATCGACTCCAATAATTAAAACTATTGATTTTCATGAATAAACTATTGAAAAATCGATTAATATCAAGGCATGTCTTATTTTCCATAGTAAAGCACATTTTTCTTGTGTATTCCTAGCACAGACATCATTGCTCGATATCTTAGCCACTTTCGTCATGCAAAGGGAAACGCCCCTTTCGGTCTTCTTCTTACTCCTCTTTATTCTATCGTGTTCAGTCGAAGCCAACCAAGCTTCAATGAGCCCCGCGCACATCAGTCAATCGTCGACCAGCAATTGGAGAAGGACTCCTATCGGAATAAATTTTACACATTCGGCGCTGCCGCTGCTTCTGCTCTTGTTTATTCTCAACCCAATCTAAATGCTGCGGGTTCCGTGAAATCGCTCATCATGGCCATGGGCATCCAGCTAGGCCATCAAATTCATGGAGAACTCGTCTAGAAACCTTGAAAATTGCCGTCGGAGGAGTGAGCAAACCAACGAAAACAACGAAGCACAAAATTACCGACCGCATTTCGATTTAATCGTCTTCGGTAATCTTTTGGTGTGTTTCTGTCTAACAATGAATTGACAACCCAGTTCGATCGACGGTGACTAGCCCCAACCGTCCTTTTCAGGACGACCATTTCATTTTGAAAGAGTTGTGAGAATTTTCCACCGTGAAGAGCGACATTACTAGTGATTGGATGTGATTGATTCAGATTTTGGTCAGTAATTTGCATGCAATCATTTATCACGGCTAAATAATGCTTCTCGAGAATCACAGTGTCAAGAAATAAAATTCACATTGTGCGCGCGGTCAAGTAAATCGCGAACGGCACTTGAATTAAGAATCCATCACGGTTTGCCTCGCAATTAGTGATGATTGAATGATGCCGTTGTCGTCGTCGCATGCTAGTGCGATCAGTATCAACTTGGCGAACAAAGAGCTAAAACTTATCAGCAACAGCTTAGTTGACGTTTTGATTTGGTAAGAAATTGTCGATCGAATCGAAATACACACACAGAGAAGACTGCAAAAATGCTACCGCCGCCCGACACGAGCGACGGGAACCTAAATAAAACTTTGTTTGCCATTTATCTCCGTTGAAAACTTATCATTCGAAATTACAATTGATAACTAAATATTAATTAATCAATTGTGGCCCTGTAAAGGGTTGTTGTTTGAAATTGTGCTTCAATGCAATTTAAGCGCCTTCGCTACGGATACGACGAGCCAGCTGGATGTACTTCGGCATGATGGTGACACGCTTGGCGTGGATCGCGTACAGGTTGGTATCCTCAAACAAACCGACCAGTTAGGCCACGCTCGCTTCCTGCAGGGCCATGACGGTCGCGCTCTGGAATCGCAGATCGGTCTTAAGGTGACACGGGAGACCGTGTTATTTTCCCTATCTTTATCATCAATGATCCCTATCAATTAACATCAAAACTTTTCAGAAGCAAATCTCTAGTTTTAGTGAACCGATTAAACTGAAAATTTAATGGGTTGTGCACTACATATATATAATGCTAGTGACACATTTTTCGCATCGATATATTGAGTGGTACTTGAGATTAACTTTTCAAATGGAGAGGGTGATTAAAACACCGTCCCGTGTGGCCTTAATCAAGAAGTCCTGATCGATTTCACCGCCAACAACAACGATTGCTGTGGCGCACAAGATTCGCAAACTCTGCACCTGTTATGATGTGGAGCTGGGCTTGTCAGATGATTATGGTGATATTTGAGCTGCCGAGATCACTATAATGAATTGTCGGGCACTACTGGTTTGCTTCTACATTTCTCAGGATACCACAATGAAGCAGAAGAAGTTCTTTATGGCGCAGATCTTCTTCGAGTATCAAAAGGAGACCATGCCAATCATCGTGACAGGTAACTTCAACATCGATTTGAGCAAAGAGGAGTACACAGAGTTAGCGGACTTCATGGACAAGAGCCTCAACCTCAAACTGGCTTCGGAATCCACTAAAGCAACCAATCTTAGTGGATAATTAATGGACCTAACGTTCAACCGGTATATTTGTTTGGAGAGCAAAAGTTACCGCTCATGCTTCATCTTCCATCGACCGGTTCTATCGGTGTTGAAGTGTTAACCGAACCAACCAAATAATAACACTCAATGTTCATAATAGATCAGAATTGACATGCAACAAATAGTTTAAAAATTGATTAGATTTTTTGTCAGTACCTAGAAATCTTTCATAGGTTCGTGACGGTCCTAAATCAGGAAATAGAAGAAGCTAACGTTATCCAACGTCAACTTGGCGGTCGTATCTCGGAAACAACCTCTTACTTTTTTTCTTTGTGAACTATATCAGAAAGCTTAAAATAAGAAAACCAGAAATGTTTGTCTACTATTTCTTCAGTTTAGTGTCGTTGAAATCGTAAGTAGGGGCACAAGTTGGCCGGCCATTGTGTGATTTTTGCCCTTAATCTGTTTATTGTATTATCGTATTATTGTAACTTCATGCACTGAAATTATTTCAAAGAAAAATGCTCATTTTAACTTTTTACAAGAGGGTCCATTCCGATCAACGTTACTCCGCTGATCAATGATCCCTCGTTTTACGATATATCGTTTCATAAAACCCTCAATTAAGTAGTTTGACGTTAAGGATTTCACATATTTTCCTTACAGTTGACGAAATTACCGACTCCCACCCACCTTCCATGAGCTAAGGTCAGTTAGTCTCTGGCTTTATCACCTTGGCACTGTATTCTATCGTCGTAATTAGGTACTTGATTTCCCATCAAGTATTGGCGGAACGTGTCAAGCTTCCTCATATATTTGCATATTTGTCTGATGGCATCAAAATAGCCGCAAATCGTGATTTGGATATGACACTACTCTACAGTCACGCGAATGGTGTCATCAACTGTGATGTTGGAATCGTGCCAGTCGTAGAGAATTTAATTGCCTAAATTGTCTACGCTGGATTATGCAATCGCCCGGCTATTTATGATTTCAGGCGATACTCGCGCTGTTAATGAAACCAGATTGATAAGGCATTATTGCATTCGTTAGATTTATCAAAATAGATGTCTATAACGCGATATACCTACTTCCTCTAATGGGGAACCCGCAGAGACTGCCCGCTATCGGGATCTAATCTTGTTGTAAACACCACTATCGTCACCGCAAGTGAGACAGATAAATCGAACAACTGAAGGTATGCAAGGTTGAAAAGCGGTTTTGGATTTCCTAAAACAACTTGAACTACATCTCTAGGACATGTGATACCGCGTTTTGCTGGGAAGCGACATGATTGGATTTATGACAAGTAGAGATTATTGCTTTAGGTATACCAATTATGTGATGAATTGTAAAGCATATACGAACTCAAAATGTCGATCTGGCACTGTTCGTCATCCAATAGACAAACATTCACCCCTTAATGACTAACAGCAATTCCTTATCAATTCGCTCATCGTTGCGACATTGACATATCTTCGAGGCGATTGTTTCAAAGAATTTATAATTCACAACAACAAACGAGCTTCGTCACGATGAAGCTGCATTTATTTTGTTAGCAGTCATTCAGATTTGTCGATAAATATTAACAAACTGAAATGTATCCAAACCATGTTATGGTATAGGTGTGTATGTGCAGATTACGTCGTATCGATGTGTGCCGCTTAGCACAAAACTGCGATAATAAACGGCTAGATTTCCATACCCTTGAAACACCATACCTTCTCGATAAGACACCACTTTAAATGGCGATTAGATAGACCAGAAGTTGTAGAAAAAGAAGCTCCATACAGTGTGATAACTGCAAGAATTCCGCGGCACTTCCAGCTACGATGGTGTGAGCGATGGAGCAGCCATCTGGCAATCAATCTCGATGTAGCAGACTACGACAGTCGTGGATCGAGAATCAATGGTAAGTGCTTTCGCCGGACACTGAAGCAGTTATTGTTTCCCCTGTATCGTTATTCATCACAACACGGTGGAACAAAAGGAAGAATAATCGAGTGTATGGTCTAAGTTTGTAAATGATTTCGATTTCCCGTTTAATTTTGACTATTGTAAATTATTACTATAACCGTTCGTTTTGGGGGGAGTATGTTTGTGCAAATTAGTGTTTGTCCCTACGCCTATATGTATTTGTATGTATGGTATTAGTCAAATAAACAGTCTCAACTTGACCATTGCAATACGCTACCGTACGCCTTTCTTTTCATTCTTTCAAGTATCTCAAAACCACAACGATAAAAGGGTCTTGCCCGTGTGCGAACATGTTTGGTGTACACAACCACACTGACTTGCGAACAATAACTTGCAATCAGTTAATTTTTTGGCATTGATGACTTCAATGCAAAACATCGCTCATGGAATAATTCGCAAAACAATTCCAATGGCAAAATTTTATTTGATAAGTGCTCTTCAGGATATTTCTCAATTCAATACCCTGAAAACCCTACTTGTTTTTCCTATTCTAGAAACCCTTCTACGATTGATTTGGTCTTAATCGACTCTAGTCACCTTTGTAGCCAACATGTAATGCTTTGTTGAATCCTAAGCAGAAATTTCGTTTTTTCGTATAGTAGCCGAGTTGTTTTCGATTCAGTTTGGACGCGTTCAAGCCGAAAGTTCGTTTTTGTTTCGTCATCGCCAGTTTTATTTTTTTGAGTGCTTCTCGATGGCTCAAGCAATCGAATTCGGGTTTTTAAATCGCCGGAATGATTTTTTTGTGCAATTAATATGCTGACTAAAGCACATTACGGCTACTCAGTCAAGGATGGATGATCAATTTGGTGAGCTCGTTTCATGCTTTTATTTTGAATGTACGATATATTGGTCTGAAGGCCGCCAAAACCTCAAAAAAGATGTTTTCTCCAAACGGCAATATTTTTCATGACTTCCTCAACACTTCTGTGGTTGAACAGAAGTTTGAAGAAAATTCATAAGAATTTGAATTACATGGACATGATTTTTCAAGAAAATTTATATTTGCGATCCATAATTCACCAGCTATTTATGAATTTGAAGAGTGCTTATACCGCAATGGTATCTTCAGAGAATTTGTTTGTCTACGCATAAAGTACACCTGAGTTGAATAAAAAATTTCATTACATTCATACAAAGTGAATTCTGTTTAAACATTGTTCGAAAAACATATTATTTTTGAAAAAGGTACCCTAAGACTTTAGTAGCTCGCAGAAGCCCGTAATGAGAATAAGTTCATTCGAAAGCTTAAAACAAGAACTTGAATACAATTAACTTGCGATATATAACTTTTAACACGTTTGAAGTTGTACGGAACACAATTACCAATAAATAACAACAACCCTGTACTATGCTGATATGTGCATTGCAATCGTAGTAGCCACGAATAGCAGGTGATTTGGTTTGTGATACGATCTTAACAAGTAAATGTGAAATTATTTATTTCCTTATCACGCCTACAGTATCACATTTCCATAATACGGATCGTCATACTTCCTAAGATCTCTTTCGTGTTGCGTATTTTATAGACGCTCCCTAACATTTATCTTGCGTGTTATTTAAATAGTGGTAATAAACATGATGACATGATATGATAACAAAACGATTTCCTTCTGCTTTTGAACTTTAAAAATAAACGCCTGAGACGAAAAATCTTTATTAAAAATTCAAAACTAAACTTCACCAGGATACAGAAAAACGTAAACTGCACAAGGCTTTTTCACATGTTTCATAAAAGATGCAGTATTTGTGGTATTTTGGAAGAGTCTCTTTTCTAAATTCCTTAAAAGCCAGAATACTTTATGGTGAACTTTGCATTGTAACTAAATAAATACGTTGAATACAATAACACAAATCATATCGACTTATTAAGGTGGTCGAAAGAAAGTACCTTCTTCGGAGTGCAGCTTATCTAAATAGAAACATTGACATATTTTTTTCTTTCGAAAAGTTTGAGAACAGTCTGAATCTAAAGACTATAATGATTCTAAAACTGATGAAATTGATGATACTTGCATTGAGGCAGGTTTTGATCTAAGATATATGGACCGATTTGAATGATTTTTTTTAGTTTTTCAGACACCACTTGAGTTTCAAAGTCGTATTTAGAAAGGTTATTCAAAAATATATGTTGAAGTCCAAGTAATACCTGTGCAGTGAAAGTTGCATTTAAATTAGCCAATAAATAACTGAAGCAGGCTTAACCAGGTTTTGGACGAGAAGAATGCAGCGCGGGCGATTACACTGTTCGACAAAAAAGTCGATCTGAATGCACAGAGACCGGACAATCCGAATCGGGATCAAACAATTTATTCACTCAAAACACTGTCACTGTCCAACAAGTTGCGCGCCGGTGGCCCATGCGCCGAGTCGTGCGCCAGCCAAAAAGTAAATAAAGAAATGTCAAAATATCTCGCCGAGGAAGTGAATCACTTTTAGGGCTCGAGTCCTAAACTGGAGAGCGATCATAATTGTTTTATCAATACAAAACATATGGAATAAAATAGTTCGTACCTTCTTGTGTTCAAGTTGCAAGCGATTGAAATCGTTTTGACCGACCCACAACTCGGCGCATAATCGATCGGCGCGCAACTTATTTGGTGGCCTGCGGTTTTGAGAAAAGATTCGCAAAGTGCCCAACTAGTACCAGACCATGGCGCGTAACATTCAAAGTAAAGAGGAAGTGATCGAAATGCTAAAAATTTTCGAGAAGCTCAATATGTCGCGCAATATTGTTTTCTCCCTAGCTTATCATAAAATAACCTATTATAAATTGAAAATGAGTCTTGTACAGATTTGGCCACTCATGGCGCCGCCAAGTGCCCCGGGGGAACCTTGCATCCACTACCGGCACCGATTCCGGGTAAATGGCCATATCTTGGTTGTTTCTGGACCGTTGATCTTAATACTTGGCGCACCAATCGCTTCAGAATTTGATCTTCTATCTTCATGTCTAGTAAAATTTTGATTTTTTAGCCGAGACGTTTGCTAAAAACACGTCATAATTTTACTGCATAAGCAGGGTGGCCAGTGAAAAGTGAATTTAAAATTCCCGGTTTTCTCCCGGTTTTTTCCCGATATTTCAAAAATATTCCCGGTTTAATTGAAATCTAAAAAAACGTAAATTACAATTTTTACCATTTAAAACGACTTCAAGTACAAGTTTTTTGGTCATTCACCAAAGCATTCCTATTAAGGTTAGATTGAAATCAGATTTTCTTGCATCAAAAATTGTGCCTTACTGTTTCTACTTAATTTCAATATATGGAACGATATTTTATCATCGGTGGATTTGATTTGTTATGAAAATGTTTAGTGTAAAAATAATGACTATAACTTTTAACTAACACACAGTCTTTAAAGACTTAAACGAGTTATCAATTGTCAATAATTTCCCGATCATAAGAAAATAAAGAGCCTCTAACGGAAATTTTTTTGAAAAGTTAGGTAAATTTTTTCATAAGTTCATTCCGAAAAATGATTTGAATGATGATGATGATGATGACTATGATGCCATAAATTTTAGCAATAGATATAAAAGTATCAAGTAGTGGGATTTTTGACTAAAATTATTTGAAAGTTGTAGAAAGTTTTTGTCGCGAATTGCAAACTTTTCAGAGAAATGTATTTGATAGCATCCAAACATTATATTTTGAAACATGAAATTCTTGATTAAACGTTATAAAAAAATCATCATTTAAAATTATTTTCTCAAAAAAAAAGGTTTTAACTTGTTGTCCAATTCATTACTGTATTAGAAAAAGTTTTCGTGTACACTATTTTTTTAAATATCGATCAAATCAGTTCTAATTGAAAACATTTCTATAAAGATTCTGTCCCCATATACTACCTCTGACATTATTGATTAGCTTGGGATTCAAATGTCAAAGCTATGGTAAAAAAATGAAAAAAAAAAAAATGGGAAAATTGTTAGAACGTGAATTCAGCATATAAAATGTTTCCGTAAGTTTATTTTTTGTTAAATTTTGATAAAAAAAAAGTATAGTAAGAATGACCCATTTGTTCCAAAATATATTTAACATAGGCGAGTGCTCGAGACTGTGAATAATCTCATCCATTGTTGACGTTTTAAAAGCATTCATTGCAAAGATATTCAACTCGATAGCTGCATGATAAAATTTAATGGTTTGCTTGTAAGGAGAAACTAACAAATGAAAACCACCCAGAGTCTGAACAGATTAAACAGTAAAAATAATAAATAACATTTTTGTTTCGTTTCATTTTCAATTGCGAACTACCCTAACATGACACGATTATTTTCGAATTTTTATGGGCCATACTGTAAGTATCTTTAAAGGGATAATACTGGTTGAAACGTTACGTTGTATGCAAAATTTTCCCGGTATTAATTGAAATTCCCGTATATTTCCCGGTTTTCTCCCGGTGATTTAAAATTCCCGGCTTTTTCCCGGTTTTCCCGATTTCCCGGTGCGCTGGTCACCCTGCATAAGACATGCTTCCGGAAATCCGGATTATCACCGGTATCCGGTGGTCATAGTTCATCTCCATGGATGCACCTCAAAACTAGATTAGTTGACCCGTCCATTACTTCTTAAAGAATTGAAATCGGTCAATCTTTGTCAAAGTTACAGCATTCCAAAGTTGGCCCAATTTTTGCCTGTCCCTGTGTGTTTGTTATTTTGACAACCCCCTGTATATCAAATATTCCATCATTTGCGATACTTTAAAAATGGGGAGGGTACAAAAAAGGGCGGAGAGCTCCCTGCAAATCTTATTACAACTCTTCATATTGTATTTAAAGTTGAAAACATTATATGGCACATGAATTCCGCTGTCCTGAATATAAAACACTGTGTCGGTTTATTGGTTAGAATAGATTTTTAAATAAAAAATGCAAAAAGTTCAAGTATATTTTCAAAATGACCTGGGGCAGACACGAACATTCTGAAAACCATTATTTTTGTTTATTTTTATACTTTCAAGCCCGGGGTGTCCGGTCTCTGTGCATTCAGATCGACTTTTTTGTCGAACAGTGAAGCTGCAGCAAGGCACCCGTCAAAACGTGGAACGATACAAACAGATGCGGGATAAAAAGCACCACCTGGAAATGTTGGAGCGCGAAGAGATGGAGCAGCTGTATCGTGCTCAAGAAACACGTAAGTTCTACAAGAAATTCAATGCATCCCGCAATGGCTTTGTGCCGCGAGCCGGGATAAGAATGGAGGTATCCTGACGGACGAACGTGCGAGGGTTGAAAGGTGGAAGCAGCACTACAATGAACACCTGAATAGCGCAGAGGAGTAAGGCCAAGGCAGCAGGAGGAATGGCTTCATCAGTACGACGGATGAGGGAGACGTGCCAACTCCCACAATAGGTGAAGTTGAGGATGCTATCAAACAGCTCAAGAACAACAAAGCAGCTGGAGCGGAACTTATTAAAATGGGCCTGGACAGGTTGGTAACTTATCTGCACCGATTGATATCTGGGATACTGGGAGAAGTGGAAAGAGGGAGTAATATACCAATTGCAAAAAGGGTGACAAGTTAGAATGTGAAAGCTATCGAGCGATCGCCGTTCTTAACGCAGCGTATAATGTGCTTTCCCACATCACCTTCCGCCGTCCATCGTCACTGGCAAGCAGATTTGTGTGAAGTTATCAAGCCGGTTTTGTGGACGGGCGATCGACAACAGACCAAATCTTTATGTTGCGACAAATCCTCCAAAAGTGTCGCGAAAATCAAGTCCCTACGCACAACCTATTCATCAATTTCAAAGCAACCTATGATACCATCGAGCGCGAAGAGCTATGGAAGATTATGGAAATGGATTTCTCGGGAAACTGACTAAACTGCAACCCGTTTGACCCGTTTGAAACACGCAAAGGACTTCGACAAGGCGATGCCTTTTTGCGATGTCTTTTTTGCCTCCTGTTCAATATTTCGCTAGAAGGCGTTATGAAACGGGCGGTCTTCGACATGCGAGGCACGATCTTTAATAAATCTAGCCAGTTCATATGTTTCGCTGACGAGGTGGACATTGTCGGAAGAACGTTCCAGGTGGTTTCGGGTTAGATTGAAGGTAAATACGTCGAAGACGAAATACCTGCTGGGTGCGATAGAGTTCGCATTGGTAGACGCGTGACGATCGACGGAGATGAGTTCGAGGTGGTTGACAAATTTGTCTACCTCGGATCATTGGTAACGTCGGATAACAACTGCAGCAGAGAAATTGGAAGACGTATCATTGCCGGAAGTCGTGCTTACTACGGACTCCACAACACCTTGCGGTCTGGGAAACTTAACCTCCATACTAAGTGTACCATGTACATGACGCTTAGAAGACCGGTAATCCTCTGCGGGCATGAGACGTGGACAATGCTCGAAGAGGATTGAAACGCTAGGAGTTTTTGAACGACGTGTGCTTAGGACGATCTTTGGCGGAGTATGTAAGAGCGGCGTATGGAGGAGAAGAATGAACCTTGCGCAATTCTACGGTGAACTTAGTATCCAGAAAGTCACCAAAGCTGGAAGGCTACGATGGGCGGGGTACTTTGTGAGAATGCCGGACAATAATCCCGCAAAAATGGTTTTCACTTCGAATACGGCCGGTACAAGACGAGGAGGAGCGCAACGAGCTAGGTGGTTTATTAAGTGGAGCAGGATCTTGGAAGTGTGGGACGATCGAGAATTATTTATTTTTATTTAGTTGGTGTTACATCAATTAATTTGATAAAACCTCGTTAACGATGTTACACCAATTTACTCGGTCCATGGCTGTGTCTCTCCAACTTCGATTTTGGCCCACGTTCTCCAGATCTTGTTGCACCTGATCAAGCCACCTCGCTCGCTGTGCTGAGAGTGAGTGCCTGCAATCAACTCTCATTACACTGTTGGACCTAATAAATATTCAGTATGAATTTGACTAGTACAAAGTAAAGAAGTGTTTTCCCAAAGCTTAATCCGAAAGGTTCCCAAATTACCAATCCTCGGTCGTAACAGTTCTGGCGACGAAGTTGAAACGGCGCGAATTGCGTGCAGAGTGCGTGAAAAATTTGTGAAATTTTAGTGCTAGGTGCACGGATAGGGAGAGATCTAGACCGATTAGGATTTTAACGTGGTGGAAGTTGTTTGAAGGACAATGCTTGGTGGGTCTGCGACCGAAGACAATAAGCCAGCTACAATCATGGTGGACAAAAGAACGAAAGGAAGGTTTCCTTTGTATTCGCCGGGTCTCAACGTGAATTCGTACCTTCAAACGGTTGAGATTTATTTCACATTAAACAAGACACCAAACGATGAAAAAGCGTTGGAATTTATTACAAGTGTGGGTCAAGAGACTGCCAATTGGATTATCGGCAGTTTCAAGCCAGACAAAATTGTTAATAAAACCTATGAAGAAATCATTAAGAAGTTTAAAGTGCTACACGAAGAGAACAAAAATGTGTTCGCCGAGCGCCATCGTCTTATTACGCGCCGGCAAGAAGATGGTGAATCGTTAGACGACTTTGCGATTGATCTGCATAATATTGTAGAACACTGCAGCGTGAGTGTAGAAACAGAAGCTACGTTGGTGCAATCGGTGTTTGTGGCCGGGTTACGAAACGATAAAACACGTGAATCAATGCTGCGTGATGCTGATGAGAAGCTCAATCTAGCTCAGTTGTTAGAAAAAGCAAAGACCATTGAAATTGCCGCCCTAGAATCTCGAAAAATGGCTAAACATGAAGGTAACAGCTTGAATTATGTGGGAAACAGTAATTGGGGGTACAGCAGGACAGTGCTTAAACCCGGAAAAATGAATGAGCAAGTGTATGGAAAGCAATCGAATAGTGATATCTCCACCCATCGTGGTAGTGCTAAAGTAAGCGATGATACTGTGTGCTACAATTGTTATAGAAAAGGGCATTTGTCGTACCATTGTACGTTGCCCAAAGCCAAAAAACCACGGCAGGGAGTGCCGTTTGCGAAGAGAAATGTGAGCAGGAAAAGAGCATACGAAGAAAGAATAAACCAACTATCGGCTGCCATGGAAGACCTGAAAATGAGTTTGGAAGAAGACGATGAGATCTCCGACGATGAAACAACTGTAGAACAGGATACCGAAGAGGATGCTTCTAATTGGGTAAACAACATTATGTTGGGTAAGTCCACCAACAATATAACACCTGCTTTTGTGGAACTGATGGTTAATAATAGTAAACTATTAATGGAATGTGATACGGGTGCTTGTGCAACAATTTGCTCTCTAAACACATACAATGATTGTTTTAGCATGTGTAGAATTTTACCCGACCAGAGAAAATTTTTCGTCTTATCAGGAGAATCAGTGGGAGTTCTAGGTAAAATAAAAGTTAAAGTGAGAGTGAGTGGCAAACTCTTAAATCTCTGGTTGCTAATAGTCAAATCTCCCAAAAATTTTGTGCCTCTCTTGGGTCGTGACTGGCTTAATATCATATGGCCCAAATGGAGAAATACATTTAAACTAAATTCTCTACAGGAAGTTAAGAGGGAGTTGTGGGTTAAAAATACAGTTAAAGATCTTAAGAGAGAATTTTCAAAAGCATTCGATGATGATCTGACAGAGCCTATTAAAGATGTAGTGGTAGATATAGAGATAGATCCACAGGCAAAACCCGTTGTACATAAACCCTATACAGTAGCGTTCAAACACAGGGAAACAGTTGCAAAACACCTAGAAGATCTTCAAGCGAAAGGTATACTTGAAAATGTCGAATACGCCGAGTGGGCTTCTCCCATAGTCGTGGTAGTGAAACCGAATAAAAAAGACATAAGAATATGCATGGATGGGTCTAAAACAGTAAATCCACACATTATAACTCATCATTACCCTCTCCCAGTAATTGAAGAATTAATATCAAATAAGAGTGGAGCGAAAAAGTTTGCTCTTATCGACCTTAGAGGAGCATACCAACAATTGATAGTTTCAGAAGCCACGAAAAAGCTTTTAGTTATCAATACACATAAAGGTTTGTTTACTTATAAAAGATTGCCATTTGGAGTAAAACCAGCGGCCACTATATTCCAGTCAGTAATGGATAGAATTTTACAAGGTATTTCTGATGTTCAGACATACATAGATGACATCCTCATTTGGGCAGAGTCAGATGAAGAACTTTTATCCAAAATCAAAATAGTGTTGAGAAGATTAGCGCAACATAACGTTAAGATCAATGCCGAGAAATGTGAATGGTTTGTATCCCAAGTGAAATATTTGGGTCACATTCTGTCGGAGGCAGGAGTATTGCCAAATCCGGAGAAAGTGAAAGCGATAACGGCCGTGCCAGTGCCTAAATCAAAAACGCAACTTAAAGCATTCCTCGGCATGATAACATTTTAAACCAAATTTGTTCCAAAGCTTTGCATACTTCTATCTCCTCTTTATAATTTATTAACCAAAGACAGTAAGTGGGAGTGGAATTATAGATGTGACGAAGCATTCGAAAAAAGCAAAAATGCTATCTGTAGCGCGAAGATACTTACACACTATGATCCATCCAAACCCATCACAGTAACCTGCGACGCAAGTGATGATGGCATCTCAGGAGTTTTAAGCCATAAAATTAACAATAATGATATGCCCGTGTTTTTTGTTTCTCGTCGTCTTACAAAAGCTGAACAGAAATACCCTATATTACATAGAGAAGCTTTGGCCATAGTTTTCGCAATGGAAAAATTTTATAAGTACGTGCTTGGACAAAAGGTGACTATTGTTACCGACCACAAACCTTTACTGGGTATTTTCAATAGCAGGAAAGGAGGGCCTCCTATAATTGCTACAAGGCTGCAACGATATTTCTTAAGATTATCCATATTCGATTTCACTATCACTCATATGGCAGGCAAAGAAAACCTAGTAGCTGACTGTCTTTCAAGGCTACCTGTAATTCAGGATCTCAGTAGAGCAGATTTGTTAGAAAATGATTATAGTTCGTTCAATCAATTGAATTATCTAGTAGATGACAGGAAGGTTAACTTGAATTCAACATTAATAAGCAAAGAGTCTGAAAGCGATCCCTTGCTGTCAATCGTTATAAAATATGTTCGTAAAGGCTGGCCAAGTCACGTGAAGGATCAAAAACTTAAAAACTTTTACTCTAAAAGACATGAGTTAGATGTAGAATCCGGATGCCTAATATTCGGTGAAAGAATTGTCGTCCCAAACTCGCTAAAATTACCTTCTCTCCAATTACTTCATTCAAACCATCGAGGAATACAAAAAATGAAGCAAATTGCTAGAAGATTCCTGTACTGGGATGGTTTTAGTACAGACATAGAAAACTTTGTGAAGTCATGCAAAAAATGTCAAATTTTAGGGATTGATAGAACACCCAAAGTTTATGGGAATTGGCCAGCAGCTTCGACAGCCTTTGAAAGAGTTCATATAGATTTCTTCCAAAAGTTTAATAGGACTTTTTTAATATTAGTAGATGCATATTCAAGATGGATAGAAATACACAAAATGAGTAAAACAAACGCTGAAAATGTTGCACAAGTACTCGACAATATTTTTGCTATTTTTGGCTTCGCAGCCATAATTGTAAGCGACAATGGATCACCATTCAATAGTTTCTATTTTAAAAAATATTGCCAGTCACGGAACATTGAGCATATTCTTTCCCCACCGTACCATCCTGCTAGTAATGGCCTAGCAGAAAGGGCAGTTCAAACCACAAAAGCGGTGTTAAATAAACTAATTGAGAAAGATTCCTCTTCGTCATTACAGATCGAGAATGAAATAAACAAATTTTTGCATCACCATCATCAAACTCCTACCACAGAAGACAAAATAATCCCAAATGATCGAATTTTTTTCATTCTCTCCTCGCACAGAATTAACTAGCATGAAATATAACAAATGTATATTCAGTGATCAGAACAAATCCAAAACTAAAGCAACCTTTAATATTAATGATAATGTAATCTATACGTACAAATCAAATGGTAGGGCATACAGTTCTGAAGCAGTAATTGTTAAACAACTTTCTAATCTAACATACACAATTGACGTAGATGGTGTTAAACGAACAGCTCATAAAAATCAGTTAAAAAGTATTCCGCAAAAACAGTTCATACTGAAAAATCACGTCAATACCAGGTCTTTGCGTAACGAACTAGAACATGACGTCGTTGATAATGATCAAGTGTCAATCAAAAGGAAAAGTTCCCAAAGAACAGCAACAAAGCCTAAACCAAAATTGTACCAGACATTACGTCGCTCTAGTAGAATCAACAAATCAAAATATAGAACTGTAAATGTGAAATCAATTGTTAAGAAAAAGAAAATGTAGTTATACATTGCATACTGTAAGGAAAAATTGTAGGTTAAGTATCTGAAATTGAATTTAAGAATGAAGTGAAATACTATTGATGAAATAAAAAAAAAATGTTAAATTACCTTAACATAGATTTTAAAGGGGGGAGATGTGAGAGTGAGTGCCTGCAATCAACTCTCATTACACTGTTGGACCTAATAAATATTCAGTATGAATTTGACTAGTACAAAGTAAAGAAGTGTTTTCCCAAAGCTTAATCCGAAAGGTTCCCAAATTACCAATCCTCGGTCGTAACACTTGTGCCAACCGGATTCGACGCGAACACCATCTTTGCAGGATTGTTGTCCGGTAGTCTTGCAACATGTCCTGCCCAGCGCACCCTTCCGGCTTTCGCAACCTTCTGGATACTGGGTTCGCCGTAGAGCCTAGCGAGCTCGTGGTTCATTCTCCGCCGCCACACACCGTTTTCCTGTACTCCGCCAAAGATCGTCCTAAGCACCCTTCGTTCGAACACTCCAAGTGCTTGCAGGTCCTCTTCCAGCATGGTCCATGCTTCATGTCCATAGAGGACTACCGGTGTTATAAGCGTTTTGTACATGGTACATTTGGTGCGAGGGTGAATCTTTCTCGACCGCAGCTTCTTCTGGAGCCCATAGTAGGCGCGACTTCCACTGATGATGCGTCTCCGTATTTCACGACTAACGTTGTTATCAGCCGTTAACAAGGATCCGAGGTAGACGAACTCATCAACCACCTCAAAAGTATCCCCGTCTATCGTAACACTGCTTCCCAGGCGGGCTCTGTCGCGCTCGGTTCCGCCTATCAGCATGTACTTTGTTTTTGACGCATTCACCACCAGGCCGACTTTTGTCGCTTCACGTTTCAGGCGGGTGTACAGGTCTGCCACCGTTCCAAATGTTCTGCCGACAATATCCATATCATCCGCGAAGCAAACAAATTGGCTGGATCTTGTGAAAATCGTACCTCGGTTATTGAACCCGGCTCTCCGCATGACACCTTCTAGCGCGATGTTGAACAGCAGGCACGAAAGTCCATCACCCTGTCGAAGTCCCCGGCGGGATTCGAACGAACTGGAATGTTCGCCCGAAATCTTCACGCTATTCTGCACACTGTCCATCGTTGCTCTTATTAGTCTTGTGAGCTTCCCGGGAAAGCTGTACTCGTCCATGATTTTCCATAGATATTCGCGGTCGATGCTATCATAAGCCGCTTTGAAATCGATGAACAAGTGATGCGTTGGGACTTGGTATTCACGGCATTTGTGGAGGATTTGCCGTACAGTGAAGATTTGGTCCGTTGTCGAGCGGCCGTTGATGAAACCAGCTTGATAACTTCCCACAAACTCATTTGTTATTGGTGATAGACGATGGAAGATAATCTGGGATAGCACTTTGTAGGCGGCATTCAGGATCGCACGATAGTTTTCACATTCCAGTTTGTCGCCCTTCTTGTAGATGGGGCATATGACCCCGTGCTTCCACTCCTCCGGCAGCTGTTCCGTTTCCCAGATTCTGACGATCAGCCGGTGCAGACAGGCTGCCAACCTCTCCGGGCCCATTTTGATGAGTTCAGCTCCAATACCATCCTTACCAGCGGCCTTGTTATTCTTGAGCTGGTTGATGGCATCCTTAACTTCCCTCAATGTGGGGGCAGGTTGGTTTCCTTCATCCGCCGTGCTGACGTAGCCACTTCCTCCGCTGTCGTGACCCTCGGCGCCTGTGTTCTCCGTGCCATTCAGGTGTTCATCGTAGTGCTGCTTCCACCTTTCAATCACCTCACGTCCGTCCGTCAAGATGCTTCCGTCCTTATCCCTACACATTTCGGCTCGCGGCACGAAGCCTTTTCGGGATGCGTTAAGCTTCTCGTAGAACTTTCGCGTTTCTTGTGAACGATGCAGCTGTTCCATTTCTTCACATTCCGCTTCTTCCAGGCGGCGCTTTTTGTCCCGGAATAGGCAGGTTTGCTGCTTTCGTTTTCTTTTATATCGCTCCACGTTTTGTCGCGTTCCTTGCTGCAGCATTGCAGCCCGCGCTGCATCCTTCTCCTCCAAAACCTGCCTGCATTCTTCGTCGAACCAATCGTCACATGTCCTCCTTTCCACGTACCCGACGATGCTCTCGGCTGCGTTGTTGATGGCTGCTTTTATGTTGCTCCAGCAGTCCTCAAGAGGGGCTTCGTCAAGCTCGCCCTCTTCCGGCAACGCTACCTCTAGATGCTGCGCGTATGCGGCAGCGACGTTCGGTTGGGCCAGTCGTGCTAGGTTATACCGAGGCGGGCGTCGATACCGTACATTGTTGACGACGGATAGTTTTTGGCGCAGGGACGATCGAGAAACTGGAGGTTAACAGCCATGGATCGAGTTAGTTGGCGTAACATTGTGGCGCAGTTCATGTCTTGAAGGACGAAGCGGCATCAAAAGTAAAGTAAATGTAAGGCTAAACCAAACGCCAAACGCCCATACTGCTTGAAAATGACATAAACTATAACAAACATATAATTTAAGCCATTTGAAAAATAGTTTGAGGTTTTGGCCGACATTTGTTCTAGAACCCCCACCGGAGCACGTGGTTTCTTTTCACAGTTTCAATTTAAATTTGTACATTTGACACGTGTTTCGTCGTGTACATGTAAACTTCGAAACTTTAAACGTATAACAAACGTTTTCAGTTATTTTCATGACAAATGTAAAAAAACGCCAAGGTTGTATCAGTTTTAAAACCGGACAAAAATCCTGCGAAGCTTCTTGCTATCGTCCAATCAGCAAAAACGGTCAATTTGAACAGAAAGATGGTCCACATCAACGAAAATTCAATGTTTGCCAATGAACAGTTCGGATTCCGCCATGGACATTCGACCACTCATAGACTTTTACGTGTAACAAATTTGATACGTTCCAACAAATCTTAAGGCTATTCTACTGGTCTTGCTCTTCTATACATAGAAAAAGCATTCAAGTGTTTGGCATGAAGGCTAGATTGTAAAACTAAAAAACTTTAATTTTCCAACATACATAATAAGTTGTTAACAAAATGTTGAGAAATGCTCAATTTAGTTTTACCAAATTAGAATGGTAGTGTTTTCAAACACAGAACACGTAGATATAAGATATGAATCGTGTCATAGTTCAGTAGGGTAATGAACTACTTGGGTACCTTTATGACTTATTTTGACATGGGGGTTTTCTCGGCGGAATTGACTAATTAACTTTCCAAAAACACTCCTGTCGATGTGAATCAAAAATATCCAGATTAGGATACGTCTCCCTATAGGGTTTGATTCGGTTCTTACTTCTTCAAAAAACTCCGGTGTGAATTGCCGTCGAAATTCCTCGATATGCTCATGCTTCTGAACGTCCAAGATGCTTGGAATGATACTAATAAAGGGATGAAAAAAGTGGAAAATGAAACTTCTGCAGAAATACATAGATGATTTTTCGTAAGCTTGGGTAGCAGGTGTTTCTGGAAAAAATATTCATCAGCTACCGTCGTTGGGGGTGACAATGGGTCAAAAAGGGATATGTGCGATTTATTTTTTGAATAACTATCGCAATTTAACTCCAATAAACTTCAAATTTGGCGTGTATGTACTTTGATGGTACATTAACAACTGTTCAAAAATTTAAAGACAAATATTTATTCACAGCGGCACCACAAGTGAATGAAAAATGACCCAATCTCACCCCATAGAGGGGGTGACATTGGGTCACTGTAATTAAAATAACTTCTTTTTGAGAATATGATTTCAAAACCATTCGCAACTGAAAAATATTGATAAAAAACGATGCAAACAAGACAAACAGATATCTAAGATGTTTCACAAGTATGATAAACCCACTTAAAAGAAAGATTATACAGAAAATTGAAGAGCTATGAGAAAAAATATGTAAACCCAACATTTATCGTCAAGTTTACATAAATTTTCTTGGTTTTTCCCTCAAATTGTCTTCAAAGTCTCATCCCCATTGCTATAAAGCCCATTCAGTTTCCCCAAAGGCGTACTGAAACAGTGATTATTTTAAACCTTCGCAAATAGTTAAATTTCGGTGCGACACTCCACGATCAATAAATTTCAGGCAGAAGTTGACGTCATAATCCCAGTATTTCAGCGATCCAACTCATTTGTACTTCCGCGAGATGTTTCTATTATATGAAAACACTCATAAAAAATCAAATTTAGAAAAAAAACACCCTTTGATAAAAATTTACGATGTTGCTGCGCACGAAACACAGTTGCTGGTTTGATAAGTTGTCAAAATGCGTTATATTGTTATTCAATGCACGGAATACTCAAGTAGACTTGTTTGATGTTTCAGGGATGCTGTATATAGAAAGAATAAAAACATCTTAATGAAAAAAGAGAGCACCCGGCACCGTAAAATGTAAAAAAAGTGGATTTGGAATTTCATTTACTATCGTTCTTGCTTGACCCAATCTCACCCCCATTTTCAATGTTTTAGACATCGTACCGAAAAAAATGATTTTTTTGTGGGAAAATCAAACAGATTCCGGAAAATACCTGTGATGTGTAATGAAAAGACTTTCAACATTCTACTAATACAACGATAGAGGCTAGAGTACATGCGTGATACTTTGTACAGGAGAAATTTAATGTTGTAAATTTTATCTAGTTTCAACATGCAAGTTTATTGATGTAGTAAACAAAAACTACTATTTCTAAAAATGTGTATCGTTATGAATTATGTGTAATAATATGTTCCCTATCATATGAATTATTAATTTTAATAATATCGGCGTTATTAGCTGAAATTTTTCACAAAACATATTTTTCCGTTTTGACCCAATCTCACCCCCTAGACCCATTGTCACCCCCATCGACGGTACCAAAAGAAAAATCAATCAAAAATGAAAAAATGGAAAATGCGAAATTTTTTCCAAAAATCAACACTTTTCGAACTGAACCTTACAGCAGCCGATAAATATCAAGTTCGAACAAATGATGGCCGATCAAAATAGAAAGAAATATTACGATGAGCACAGGCACAAACTTCCAATGAACTCAAGCGGCGCTGCATACATTCCCGACATAAAAATACGAAAGAAAAAAAATCGCTATCACACGTTATCTCGACAAACATTGGTAAATTCTGCTTGCTTTTACCATCGGAGCTCAATCAATTATTGCCATCAATAAACCCCATCACTCAGTACTTAACACATAAATGTACACCTCCTCAGTCAGTGTATCCACAGAGGTTCCCACATTTTACGAAATGTTCGTATACGTGTCAAAATCAATTCAGATCGATCGGTGTTCTGACGCCGGAATTGAGAGGCGTGCCGCAATGCCCGCAATAGTGGTCGATTCCTCGGTAAAAGCATTACCAACTCCCGTTCGATGACTCAACTTGTTTTCAGTGTGTTCCGGGGGATGACGAGAGAGTATCAACCGAATGATTCAAACCTTACGTAACACCGGTTAGCACTGGTTGACCCCCATCGGATGATTCATGCAGTGGGGCCGCACCTAATGCTAATTTCCGGATGCGAATCCTTTCCTCCTCCGCATTTCGGGAAACTACTGCAACCTTGATATGTCGTGTCATAGTTCAGTAGGGTAATGAACTACTTGGGCACCTTAATGACTTATTTGGACATAAGGGCTTTCTCGCCGGAATTGACAAATTAACTTTCAAAAAACACTCCTACCGATGTGAATCAAAAAATGCCCAGAATAGGATACGTCTCCCTATAGGGTTTGATTCGGTTCTTACTTGTTCGAAAAACTCCGGTGTGAATTGCCGTCGAAATTCCTCGATATGGTCGTGCTTCTGAACGTCCAAGATATCCATTGTCAGGGAAGAAAGATTACACTATTCTGCGATCAACTCGATGATGGTCGAACGATAATTGCACTAAACCCCCGGTTCTTCACTTAGCTTAAAACTCGCGACAATTCGCTCGAAGTGATTCGCGGTCAGTACACTCCCGGCAGCACAAATTGGGCCAATTTCACTCCTAAGACTATTTGTCTTCGTTCGCTCCAATAAAGCTCTGTAGTGTTACTGGTAACTGACTGACGGGGGTAGTCCACACAAGTCCCGCGCACTAATCGGTTCCCGTTATCACAACACTACCACGAAACGACAACATTTTCGCGCATTTGGTGTTCGATTTGTGGTTCCGTTATTATCACCTCACCATGCTCTTGAATTGATAGCGAGCGACTTTCGGTTGACGTAGTGACCGCCGATATCTAGTGCTATACAGGTAGGTGGTTCTTCTGGCCTCCACCAGCCTCAAGCTCCACACGCGAAAGGGGTTCCCACCGTCACGACAATTCACTGATAACGACAAGTGCTCAGCTAAGCTGGATGTTCCGACCGATTTCTATCCAACAGAGATCTTCAGAGGGAAGCTCAACGCAGTGCAGTTTGACCAGTTCGAAGGTCGATTGGCAACTGAAAAATCGTGGTGCAGACCTTTCGGCTCCCCTGGCATAGTCTGTGTTGTTAAACTATCCGCTTTCGAACGTTTCACTATACAGTGGGAAGCCGTTTTTGGCATGTTTCGCTTTTGGTACCTTCGATTTTGGAATAGAAATGGAGCAATTTCTGGTAACTATTTTGAATTCAAATCAAATTAGTATTTTTTTGTAAATATCAATAAATGACGAAAACATCGTTCAAGCAGCAGCTTAGCTTCACCCCGATCCTGTTCTGAAATAGACCTCTGTGCTTACATACTTGCAAGGATGAAACATTGGGTAAACCGTTCGCCTAAGCAATTTGACTTGGAAATCAAATTCAAGTATCAATAGATCGCAGCGGTCTCAGACATGATCGGAAATTATCACAACTGTTGAATTTGTGAAAATTTATTTAGTTTTTGAGACTTGGAAACGTTTAAAAAAACCACGATTAATTTTAGCGACGGAATAAAACCGTCCACTTTCGAGTTAAAAGCGATCACAACAATTTTCGCACACAATTTTGCAAAAACAAAACATAAATTCACTGTGATTCTAAGAAGCATGACGATTGTATATTGTTTAACCTAGATGTTGGATCATTTTTGTAATTAAATAACACATGCATGCACTTTTCTTAGTATTTTTTGTTCTTTTCAAATACTCAACACAATTACTTCTGAATATAATATGTTCCAATTAAGGAAGATATCAAACCATAGCGATTGAATTAATACATTCGGACATTCGGAAATCCTGGCTTAAACAAATCTGAATCTATGACAAAGGTCGAAAAACAAACGGTCGAAAGACATAAGTTCAAAGGGACGGAAAGGTCGATGAACAAAAGAGAAGGGAAAATGTTCGAACATATGTTTTCAAAGAAGGACAAAATCCAACCAAGCAAATCATTTTCGACCTTTTGTCCTTCGACCTTTAGTCAATTAACCCATGATTTTATGGATAATCATAGAAATGGGCATCAGAATTATAATTGAATGATTATTCTTCTTCATCTTCAAAAACTTCACTGCCTTCGGCGTTTTGTCTTTCGACATTTCGTCCTCAAACTGATCATCAGATGTGCATCCTTCTTTATTTGATTGTCGGTTATCACTCATTATAGTTTACCGCCATGTCACTGAACATTATGCTTGTATCTTTTTGAAGTGCCGTCTGTATATTATATCATGAACTTTACGGGGAAAGGGGAAATTCGGAGAACTGGTTTTCTGGGAAAAGGGTCATTCGGGGAACTGGCACTCGGGAAAATGACATTCGGGGAAAAGTAGTACAATCGAGACACACATATTGCAGGGCTAGTAGTGAGTAACTTTTTAGTTACTTGGTCACTATTTTCAATTTGGTCACTAAAATGTCACTATTTAAAACACAAAGTCACTTCAGTATAAAGGTTACTAAAGTCACTATTTTTATGCTGAATCAGAAGAGAAACTCTGGATTGACTTCTCAAATTGTACGACATTTCCCAGAAACCCATTCACCAGAATGACGATCCCCAGAACGCCATTCCCCAAAAATCCATTCCCCCGAATTGGACGTTCCCAAGAAAGACATTCCCCAGAAAAAAAATGAAAGATTCTAGGACTGCTAAATTCAAGGTAAATGGACACCGATAATATAGGGGAAGAGCACCAATTTTCGACCTAGAATTAGTATTCGACCCACCCAGACGATTTTGGCCTACTTTGTATAAAAATCCGAAAATTTGTACAATTCTTGTAGGTCGAAAATTAGAGCTTTTCCCCTACAACATCATTTAACTGGAATTAGTTTTAGACGATAAAAGTGTTCCTATTAGGATGGTCCATTCCTATATGAAAATCTCAAATTTGTACCACCCCAAATTGTTTTGTTTTTTTGGATCCCCGAAACTACTCTGAAAAATTAGAGTGAAATCCGTTAACTCATTTTTTTTTCTGTAGCTTCTAAAGCTAAAATTTGAAGGATGTAACTTTTGGTTTTTGTAGTCTGATCAACCACCCTAGTGTACACAGGATTTGATATATTGTAGCCTTTACGTTTTGTTGCAAATCTTCTTAATAACTTTATTAAAGAGGAGCGGACTTCTCTTATGTAGTTTGGTTTCATTATTCTTAATAAGACGAAGACAATAAACCTAGGAAGAACAGTCAATGTTCAAAAGAAGTGAAAATATGCTATGAAAGCATCAAAACAAATTACATCAATTTGTTTTGAGAATATTAAACAAATCACTTTTTTGAAAATACAATAAGAAAGAGCAGCAATTTTTTAAAAGAAGGCTATGAAAACAACAAAATACTTAATTTTTCCAACAGCGTGGGCCAAAGATAATGATAAAACGTGGTATAACGTATGTATGAATAGCGTTTTCTACCTAAGGTTTTGGTTCGTGCAACAGAGTACATTAGGGACTACATGGTATTTTTTTCTGGATTTTCAAGGCACCATATTCTTTCCCCCTTGTTTAACATCTTAAAGTTTGTATGGGCCGTGGCCTTGGCTAGACCTCCCTGCCTCCCTCCATAGATGTCCAAATGGTTTATGGACGGCCCCTAAGCAAGCATGGGAAAATTCACTCACTCACCCGAACGCTACCGACAAAATATCTGCAAAGTATCTGCTGCCACCGAATGTTCAATGACTGCCGAACGCTACTAGGGTGAGCGCAATCCCGACGAATCGTAAACGATTGCATTCGTATTTGAGAGCTGAAGAGCGTTCACTGACTGTTAATACACAAAGCGAAATGTTTCAGTGAACGCAAAATCTGTACATTTCGCAGGAAGCTTTCAGTGATTGAATGGCGAACGCGTTCTTTCGCGTCTCCAATTTAAGAGAGGATAGGTGCTCTCTCCGCTCCGTATATCTTTTCATTTTCGGTTTATCTCATGAGATACGCTCTTCAGCTCTCAAATACGAATGCCACTCGTGCGGAATCGGAATGTAAAGAATCATTCGCTACAGCAATCGGATGCCTTCAGCATTCTGTTGCCGTTTTTGTCTAACTTGTCGCTCGACGAACAAGAAGAAAGCGCATTGGAAATGGAAACACTCAGCTTGGTCGGAGAAACGGCAATCTCGCTCTTGACCGCTTGTGGATGTGAGCGAGAGAAATGCAATATTCGAGTGAATGTTTACCATGCTTGCCCCTAAGATGATTTGTCTACCATATAAGGCTTCCACAATAATTTCTACTTGTTCTGCAAAGACAGATATAAAATACAAATTGACTCCGATGTTTTTTTGCTTGGGATCCATAATAGTGAATTGATGAACTAATATTTGCAGGGTTAATTGAGGCCGGGATTCAAAGCGTCTAGGAAATTATTTCTAACGAAAATTGAACTGAAAACTTAACAAAACCAACACAGCTAAAAATATTTTGTAAATTTCAGTTTATACTCATGCACATATTTGGAGCATCAAAATAAACTGAAATTTCAACGACAAATCGCTTATTTTTCAATCGAATGCACTAGAAAATTTACATGATCATGTAACATTCTAGCATCTTTAGTTGAAAATTAAACGTGATGCTGTAGCAATAAATGAATTTGATTTACTTTTACTGTACTCTTCTGTTTACACTACATTGACATTTTAATATTTTAATCTGTGTAAATTTATTTTATTTTTTCGTATCTTGAAAATGAATATAAACGATTCTTAGGAATGTCCCATTCTGAGGAACATCGTTCTGGGGTTTGACTTTCTGGGAAATGTCCTACAACCGACTTCTCAAACTCAAAGTATTATGAAAAGAAAACATTTCTGTTGAAATTTCTGGAACATATTGTGTAGAATGTTATGATGAATTGTATTTTTTGTTTGTTTGACAAATGTTGGCCGAAAAAACAGGACGATTTGCAAATAAGATCTGTTTAATGAATTGCTCAAGGCATATCTAGAGTGCTAAGCTAGGAAAGTTCTCCGAGCTACCCTATGAAGAAATTTCTCCGGAGTTCCAATAAAAAATTATCAAAATAATTCGTTAGAAGTGTCGCCAGAAATTTCACCAAAAAGTCAAATAGAAAATTAGCAACCAAGTCGTGAAGTTATTGTGTTAGTATTACTTTCAGGAATTTAAATGAAAATTCGACAGATGTGTCAAAAATCTGCTAGTAATTTTTTTTTAATAATTTAGAACTTTGTGTTCTGTCAGCAATTTTACTCAAATCTGAAACTAACTAACGTTTTCTTGAGAATTTCGACAAAAAAATCCACAGCTAACAGAACGGAAATTCCCCTACAAACTTCTCCAAGATTTTGCCCAGACATGCCTATACCTATTTTTTACGAAATTAACTTCGTACTTCTACACTGTTTGAAAAATGTTCAATCAACTTAGAGAGAAAAAAATCGTTTTAGGGTAAATTACCAGTCTGTGGAATGATTTGAAATTTACCCTAAACAATTTATCAGAAGATGATTTACAACTTTCTTTTTTCTTAAGATTTCATGGATATAGAGTTTCAGCTCATTTGTCCCGAAGATAAAAGAAGAAACATATCTGAAATAAACAATATTTTAGTCACACTCTTTTCATTGATGTTGCCCCATGCCTTTTGTAATTTGGTGATCCTATTTCTAAAACAGAGTTATTTGAAGCAAACAAGTCTTGTCCCAGACGAGGAACTGTAAAGTAATGTTTGTAGATTTGAAGTCACTATTTAGTCACTATTTTGATCATTTTAGTCACTTAAGTCACTATTATATTGCTATCTTATCGCTACCAACCCTGATATTGTAACATATTAACAAGTTCTATATAAAATTGGTTTAATTTCACTTAAACAACTTTGCACACATTAATAACAAGTTTGAAGGTGGTTAAGATATTTGATTAGAAATATTATTTTTGATCTTTTTCACGTATTCGAACCCACTGAGCAGAATCTCAATGAAGAGAATCAGAAATGTAGATTTTAGTATTGTACTTTTTTATTAGGTCCATTTAATCAGGATAAGTGGGCGAATCAAGTGCGCATCGATTCGGCGAACGTGGGGCAGAACCGAGGATGGAGTGATGCGGCCACGAACCGAGTACTGTGACGTGAAATGGTTGATTCAGTGTTATCTGTTTAGATGTTACCTGATGGAAATGAAATTCCGCCCTAACTGCTTATTAGACTAATGCAAATTTTGAAGTTTTTGCTCCCCTATGCTTAAACGGTGTCAATTATGATGAAAGTCATTATCCTAAACTTTGAAGTGATTCAGAAGAAATTTGGTTGTGCACACGCCATTTGAAGTTTCTATGGAAATTACTATGGAAAAGGCAAACCTTTTGTGTTTAGTTCTCTAACTGATCATCATAATAAACTATGAAGAAGTGAACACACTCTTCTTATGTGTAATCTTTCCAGCTACAACTTTGCTGAAGACCACATTTCGATGGAACGTATCAATAATTTGTTATTATTGATATCAAAGTCCAAATCATGCTGAGATGATCATTCAGTTACTTTCAGAGCAACACTGCTTTTTTGCTGTAGAACATAGTAGCCTGGATTACTTTGATCTATTCTTACAGCCAGGAGCACCACTGTTGCCTGCTGAACAGTTGATGAAGCATGCTACATGCAAATACACTTTATAATGATGAATAACAATTTATCTTGACGTCCAATCAAAATGTGGTCTTCGGCAAAGTTGAAACTGGGAGGATTTCACATGAGAAGAGTCTGTTCATTTTTCCTTAAAATATTATGATGAAGAGATAGAGGGCTGATCACAAAAGGTTGGCGTTTTCCATAGTAATCTCCATATTAACTTCAAATAGCGTGTGCACAGTCAAATTTCTTCCGAATCACTTCAAACTTAGGGTGGATGCTATTTACCATAATAAAAATCGTTTAAGCATAGGGGAGCCAAAATTTCAAAATTTGCATCACTCTACTCTACTTCTTATCTTTTGACAGATACACGTATTTCGAAAATATAAGTGGTAGTCGAAATACACATATCTGTCAAAAGATAAGATATGGTGGAATTAAGAGAGGAAATACACAAATCTACTTTTTTGATTCTCTTTTTGAATCTCTTTATTCTGCTGCATATTTGCTATTGAAAATTCAATGTGAAAATCAGCAAAAATGCTTCAGAATAATGTAACTCTTGAACTTAAGCAGAGTACTGGACAAACTTTCAAGAAAAAAAAACATGTCGATGCCAAACTAAAAGTGGTTCGTTTTACCCCGCCTTCTTCTATGCCTCATAAAATTCCCTGAAGAAATATTTGCAGCAAACTGTGAAAAAGAATCTTGGAGTGAAATCCCATCTGGTGAAATCTGTATAAATCCTGGAGGAACACTATTTTCGAAAAAGTGTATTTGAGTATTTTACCTTTAAATTAAATGAAAGATACGTGTACTTCTACTACCACTTGCAGTCTTCTTCAATGTCAGTTACTCACATCTTCTGTTTTCTTAGATAGGAGAACTCCGCATAAAAATATTCCTAATCTAATTTATTTGAATTATTCTTGCAGGATTTCTTGGGAAATCTCTTCAATAATATCTGGACAAAGTTTAGAAATGGTTTGTGGAAGGATCTTCGAAGAAACATTAAAAACCGGGTGTTTGGAATTGGATGAATATTGGAAGGAATTTGCTCAGGAATGCACGGAACCATAAATCGACCTGAATTTGGCTGAATTTGGCCCCTCAAATCGTGCGATTAACCTAATTTGGCTAAACAGCAGATACACGCTTGAACGAAGTTACATAAAATTGAGTACGATTCGCATAAAATCGAGTTCTTCTGGTGCAACTCATTACATGTATTTTTTAACACATGTTGAAAACCTGCTCCTGGGATGATTTATTCTTAATTTTTCCAAAGTATACGACACATAAAGAAACTCCGCAATACTAAGCATTTCTGTGCATCGTAATGTTTGAGAAAATTGAGCAGAAATCAGCACAAAATTGACTGTGAAATTAACCCACATGGTGAATTGAAACAGAAGCGTCCAATTTTGTGTAACTTTATTTGAGAGAATAGTTTGAACTAGGTAGTTTTTGATTGACAGCAACGAAAAATGACAACCCCAGTGCAAAGTTATTTTTACCCAGTGTTAGCTTCTATAAGTAATTGCTAGAAGTACCTTTGAACAAATAAGGAATCCGTGCAAGAAAAGTCGAAAAAAATACCGATGATACCCTAAAGAAATTTGAGAAGTACTTGGGAGAGTTAGATCAGGAACGTATGGAAAAATTTCTTAAAGATATACTCTGAAGAACTGATAGAAAAATCTTCGGATGAAACACTGAAGGCATATCGTGTAAGAAAAAAATCCAAGGACACTTCTTTTTGAGCCTTGCTATTAGTATTACTGAAAGGGTTCTGGGATGAGCTCCAAGAGCATACCTTAGCGAAAATCTCCCAGGATCAATTAAGTGAATGAAATTTCCCAGGATTAATTTAGTTAAAAAGTCTTTTGATTGATTTAGTAGAAAAATCTACGGAAGGACTAGTTGAGGAAACTCTAGAATAAATCTTACCCTTAGGAAAAACCGACTTTTTGGATAAATTCCAGAATGAAAGTAGGTGGTAAAGAGATCTTTGAAAAAATGCAGCGCTCCTGGAAACAGTTTCGTAACTTTAGAAAGAATTTCTACAAGAAATCACAGTAAATTAGGAAAAAAAAATAATTTCTCTACATTATGATTGAAAAAAAATGTCGGAGGAATTTTAATAAGTAGAGGAAGATCCCCCAGTAGCAAACACCCAAGCTGATAAATTCATAAATGTATGAAAATACACCAACATAAGAATAAGCAGGCTTGATAGAAACTCCTCTGCGATACGAAGAGGAGGCGATTTTTGCGTTTTTCTGATGAGAAAAAACTGAACTCATAATTTTCAACACAGATCCTCAAGCGATTCTAGTGAGAGAGCAAAAAAATGCGAGGATTTTTTCAGGTACTCTCTCTCTCTCTCCAAAACAGTCCTCGGGAAGTTGTGAGGGCACCCTTTTTTGATAGAATTTTACTCGGTTGTGTTTTGTGCTGCTCATTTTTCGTTGCCTCTCTGCTTAGCATTTTTCGCTCCCTCACAAAGAAGCCAAGGCAGCACGCTGCTCTAGAGTATGTCACCGAACTCTAATGATGTTGAGGAGTATTATCAAGTCTGAATAAGACGTCCAACTAAAACCTGTTCATACACAGAAATAAATATATAAAATGCAATGTACTGTAAACTGAAGATTGTTGTAAAAATAAACCAAATTCATGTATTGCTACAGCATCATTTAACCCTAATAAATAATTTTTTCGAATCTCAACTCAAATTGCTTGAATGTATCATGATAAAATTCAATTGAAAAATAAGAGAATCGTTGAAATTTACGTTAATATGTGCATGGACATAAGTTTAAATTTGCAACATTTTGCTAGCTGATTATATGATGAAAAATAACACATTTCATGATATTGTTCTGAATATTCATTCCACTTATTGTATGTTTGAAACCATGGTCGACAAAAAACATGAAAAAAAATGCATTTTTAGACACTAGTGCAAAAATTACAAAGATATCATGTAACAAAATAAACCTTAGAGAAGTTCCTTGTAATAAGCTCCTGGATGGTGGACTTCAAGAATTTTTTGTTGAATATCTGAAGAAATCTGTGTGCAAGTACTTCAACAAATTCTTGGTAGAATCCATGTCTTGTATGGAATTTTAAAAAACTCCTGAAATAGTTTACTAAAGAATTTCCTGTCGCTGGAGGATTCCCTGTGAAACATGTTCATTGAACAAATTAAAGTTTGCTGTATTCATTTGTTTTTGTAGGAATTACTTGCGAATCACTTGTAGTAATCCTTAAAGAAGTTCTTGAAGTAATTCTATCATAAAAGCTTGTAGAAATTAGTGCAGAAATTCCAGCAATTCCAGGAAAAATTATCGCATTGTTTTGAAAAAATGCCGATGGAAGAAATCGTGAAAAAAGTCAAGGAGTAAGTCATGCAATGACCCTTAAAATAACTTGCGGAAACCCCGGAAAAGAATCTTAGATAGAATCCTCCAAGAACATGATGACATCCTTTCAAAATCGTAGAGACAATTCTTGAAAGAATTTCTCAACAAACGCCCAGTTGAACAGAGAAGATTTTTTTATGGAATCTCTAAATAACATATCGAAGTAATCTTTACAACTTTTCTGTACAAATTCGTGGAAAAACAATTGAACAGTTCCTTGGAGAAAATCCTGTGCTTGCAATTTTGGCAACTAGAAATTTCTTCAACTCTTTTAATGTATTCGAATCCTCCGAACAGAATCTCAATAGAGAAACAAAAAAGAAAGTAGATTGGAGTACCTTGTATCTTTTAATTCGGAATTGAAATGGGAATTACGATGTTGTGGCCAAAAACGGAACCCCACTGTACCTAACTACACATAAAGCCCCCATGGAGAAAAGTGCCAAAATATAAAAGCAAATAAAAAGGAAAACTATAATCAAAATCATCAGCTAATTATCAGCGCGCGCGTTTGCTGCCAGCAAAACTCAAAACTGCACCCCGCGAACCAAACATCCATAATTCATTAGTCCTTCACCGACTGCTTCACGCGTTGAACAGCACCTCTCCCTCCGCGTTCCCAAAGCGGAAAGCCAGCGAAATCATCGAAAATGTTCCGACACCCAATAACACAAACTTCACTACAGCACCTATACCGTGGTTGAGGGAAGGGGTACGGACGCCAAATCTGATTTATTATCTGAAACCATCATGAGGATCAACATTGGGTCCAACAGAAAATCAATACAAATCTCACTGACGTTTTATTGCGGTGGCGCTCACTCTCAATCAGACCACGTGCTTCCGTATCGTGAGTACCGTATCGCAAGCGCGCGCACATGGTCGCTCAGCAGGTATCTTTCTCGCTTGGTTAGGTCGAGCGAAACCGGTACTGCTTTGAGCACCTCCCATCGCAACAAGTCAGGATGGCCGAGCGGTCTAAGGCGCCAGACTCAAGAGCAATCTTGCCCCTCGCTCCAACGAGGGGTGTCCCGAGCGTTCTGGTCCTCTCTGAGGGCGTGGGTTCGAATCCCACTTCTGACAGAAATTTTTTGGAACGGGTGGAATCCATCGCGACCAACTTGCGCATCTGATATGTTCATAAAGTATGCAAATGAAGCATAACAGTTAACAGGGTGTCCATTCAAAATCAGTTTTCCAATTTCAGGATTTTTCCCGGATGCCCAAGGAATAAAAAAAAAAAACAGATGAAAAAATGGTCTTGCGAGTTGATATTTTGTTGTTGTTTTTTTTTTCATGCAATATGAACAAATTTGAAGGACTTGATCAAACTTATTTATGAATTACATTTAATAAGGGAAATTATGGGCATAATGAACAAACGGGACGGAATAGAGACCCCCTTATTCTCTGAACATATGCATATTTCATCAAATTTCCATGCACTGTGTGAAACCTGTATTTTATTTGACTGTTTAACGGTAATAGTGTATGTTTCTGCATACCATAATGTTTGACACCCATTAGTAATATAATTTTCTCTAAATTCCACGAAAGTGTTCATTTTGCTCCGATACCTTTTTACAAGCCTTGCTTTTTACCAAATTTTCAATCCCGTTTCTGACATTTGAAATGTTTTTATACCATGAATGAATGCAATACATCGTACTATCTACGAACTTGTTAACCAGCTAAGGGTAACTGAAAAATATTGTCATTTCATGGTCTTAAAATAAGCATTTGCTAAATGTGTCCATTATGCCCCTAATCCCCCTAAATTTATTGAATACTTTGAGTTCAAAACGGTTTGGATTTCGAGAGAGTTTTGGCCAAAAAGATGTATAATTGTTGTTGAAATATGTAAAAGATCGTCCATCCCCTAGAATTCATAGGAAGTTCAGAGAGATATTGCAATTATTCAAATAAATTTCTGCTCTGAGTATCCAAACTTCCAGAAAAGGGGCAAAATCCAATATCCAACACATTAGTTCCTAAGGATTCCTACGGAATTATGCATTAGCCATGACCCATGGGTGGTTCCTGGAGAAATTCTTGATCTGGTGAACCTTATGTTGGATTCAAGGAAAGATGTATTTAACAGAAACGATATCTCCATGATTGCATCTTCCAAGCAATATTCAAAAGATTCAATCAAGAATCTCGTCGGAAACAACAGAAATGTGGCCAATAATACCTCGCTATTTAATTTTTCAAAAAAGATCTTGAAATGAAATTTGTTGGGGATGATTGAAAGAATTCCCTGTGAATCTGCAGAAATCCATACAAAACCCAGGGCCTTCATGAGAATTTTGTCTAAGATCAAGGACTATAGTCTATAGTCAAACTATAGTAATCCAGACAAAGCTTCAACAAGAACCAGTATCATCAACAACCCCAAAAACCCGCCGGACGGAACTTTTAATTAATAGATCTCAGAAGAAATATACAAAACATTTTATTGGCTTAGATTTTCGCCAACCTCTATGAATATACTAAGAATTTCACGCAAAGCAGCCAAGATCTTTACCGGTAAAAACTTTATTAAAAATCATTTCAGTGATCGCCCAGAAAGAACTTTCAAGAAACAGGTCAATTATTGGTTCGGATCCCGTTAGGATTATAGCAAAGATCTTATTAAAACTTTGTCATGAATGTCTTATGTCTTTGTCTTATGTTTGAAATATAGATATTTCCCGGATTGTTCTCCAAATTCCCGGGTATTTCCCGTATTTTTCCCGAGCATTCATAATTCCCGTGTTTTTCCCGCTTTTCCCGGATTTCCCGGATGGATGGACACCCTGAGTTAATCTCAGTGGCGATATCGTAACCAATGAAGTATACAATCCAGGCATGATTATTGCTAGTTGAATGCAATAATTTCCGAATGGGAATTTTCTTGCTATAAACATGTTTGGATCTACCTCATTTAAAAACACATCTATTTCAGAGTTTGATTGTCGTTTGTTCCCGGTATTCGGTTTACTCTTTATGTTTTATTCAAGTATAACAAAACATTGTTTTGTTATTTTGAACCTGTGAAAATTTGGTTTGATTAAATTATTATAACTTTAATGCTAATAAAGTGATAACCCTGATTTTGGAAAAACATTTTTATCCAGCTCAAGTAACTGGTAGAGAATACCTTAACCAGATCTTTTGGTGTGATAAGCTCAAAGGCGTTTCATAGAAATATTTTCTAAATGTTTTTTTATTTTATTTTTCATTTGCTAGCGAACAAATAGAAAGTTGTAATTCTAACACACAGTATGCAGCGTGCCAATTCAAAATCAATTTTTGAATTTCCGGATTTTTCCCGGTTGCCCTCATCTTTTTAAAATTGATGGCAAAATGATCCAGGGACTTGATTTAAAATTTTGATTATTTTTGATCAGGCATTGCAGAATTCGCTCTCATTTGAGTATGAAGCACGATCAAAGCAAGCAAAGAAAAACATCCCATCTGTTGCGGTCCACGATTATCATTGTATCGCAAGGTGTAACAAGTCTGATAAATGGAAGCAGCGAGCGAGAGCTCCAAAGGGCGAGCGATGATGAAATTCATTTTTCTCGCTTGTTTACCGTTGGGGATAGGTATTTTTCTTTACTGGCACGATAAAAAATCCACGAACTTCCAATAGCAATAGTGTCCCCCCAGGCTTGGAGCATGTTTAGAGGGGTTTTATCATGTACACTATCCCCCCAATCTGATCAAAGTTGTAGCAGTATACGATAAACTGTCTCTCATAATGTGCAGCATGTTATGATAGTTACAGAGAGCGATACGTGAGAGATTCTCTCAATTTTCTCAGGATTCAATCCCTGTTTTTGATAGATAATGGTCAAATGTGGAGGACTTCAACTAACTTATTTATGAACTATTTTTAATGAAATTTATTAAATACAGTAAGCTTATACGGTTTCAGTTTTGGATAAATATATATAAACTATTTGCTGAAATTTCTGAAAGATCATCCATCCACTAGAATTCATATGAAGTTCAGAGAGATTTTGAAAGTATATAAACAATTGTCTGCTCTCTGTATCTATATTTAGACAATGTTGCCATGAAAGGGCTAAAGCCTGTCCAGGATAAATTTCGGACACTGATGGCGGGTGTACCACAGAAAGTTCGAGAATTTTACAGAAAGAAGGATTAACATCCTTGTCAACTGTTTACTTTGTAGATATAACTCTTTTATTCTGAAATAAACAATTGTTTTTGTTGAATTATGAGTAACTTTTTTTTGCTGCCATTATTTGGGTGTCCGAAATTTAACGTGGACAGGCTTTAATCCATTAACTTCTAAGAATGCTTTCGGAATTATGCGTTAAACTTGGCCCATGGATTGCTCCTTGAGAAATTATTGATCTACTAAAACTCATGTTGAATCCAAGGAGAGATGTTTTTAACAGAAACGATATCTACAAATACATTTTATTGTCCTTCTATGAAGCTAGCTAACACTTTTCGTAAATCCAAAATTGTATCTACCAAGCATTCTATTGAAGTTTTGGTTTGAAGACTCTAGTCAAGATAGAGAGTTGACAAGAATGATGATGAAATCTCATCAAGGGCCTCTTGAGAGCTTTGTCGTAGATCAAGCACTAGTTCAAGTAGTAATCCAGACAAGGTTTCACCAAGAATCCGTATTATCAATAACCCCAGAGATCCTACAAACGAAATCATTAATGAGACCTCCCATATGTGATCCCTCAAAAAGAACTTTCAGAAAATTGGTCAATTATCGATTCGATTTCCATTAGGATTGCAGCAAAGATCTCATTGAAAATTTACCATGAATCTGAATGGAAATCTAGCAAGCATCTCGCCATGAACCTTGCCAGGAATCTCCAAGTATCCTTCTTGAAGTGTTTCAAAGATATTAATCGTTAACTATCTGTCTACCAATTCATCAAACGTTAGTCATGGAGCGACAGGAAGTCGTACACCTGCTGGAAAATAATTAGTTTCCAGAGGCGCGTCCATGTTCGAAACCATGGGAGGACAAACTTTGGCAAATATTTTGAGCACAGTGTAGCTTAAAACAATTTTAACCATTAGGAATCCTGAACTGGGAATTTGAGGGGCTCAAAGAGACATTTTGGTCGCTTTTGAGTTGAGGAACCTTTACTGTTTTCAGAAGAAATAACATAAATCTTAGAAAACTGGCTTATGTTTCTCTTTTGACTTTCATACAATTTGTATAGAATGAAAACTTGCTGAAAAATTCAAATTAGATTTTCTCAAAACTAGTTATTTTTTCACTGACACCCCCTTTGCTTCTAATCCCTTCATTTTTATGCCAGTCGTTACCACAGGACTAATAAGGCTTTTCATTTTTATTGGGCTGGAAGCGACTGAGTGCCATCGAAATAGTAAATTAGAGGAATTGCCTGAAAAAAACCCTAAAAAGAATCATAAAGTGGCCGAAAAGAGGCCAAACAGGAACCAAGAAAAACAAACGAAACCTTATGGAAGCCATGAGATAAGAGTTTGATTCTTCATAGCGTCAGAGCAGACTGTTCAAGATCTGACACCTTTTTGGAATTACTTATTTTTCTTTAGGAATTTTATCTGAAATAAAAAAGTAAGACAAATTTTCCCGAGGAGACCCACAGAAATGATTTTTCTCCAAAAATTATTTCAGGAATGATCAGAATTACTCCAAAACCTGATTGGGAAATTGTTCAAGAAAGTCGTAACTTCTCTAAGATTTTATCCAGTGATAAATCCATCTTTTTCCCTAGAGTATCCTGCAAGGATTCAGGTCAAAATGTCTTCTTGAATTCAATCACTAATCTCTTCAGAAATCAAGATTTTTTGAGGATTTCCTATGAAACTGTCTTATGGAATTTGTATAAGATTGCAACTAGAGATTTCTTTTGAAAATACCTTCGAATACCTTTTCGAAAGATTTCTTCTTAGGTTTCCGCAAAATTTCTTCCTGTAATATTGCAATTTTAGGGAAAACTTTTCGTTTTACGGTTCAACGAAAAGCTACCGCAGCAGTCACATCACTGATTTGCACTGGTAAATCATCAGTAATCTTCAATGATGCCTTGGATACCGTCTTGATGATGGTTGTTTGTTACTATTTTTCATAGCGTTTTCTCTTTCAAGCATACTATGATTGAATTTTTGCTTCAATGATGAAATGATTTCGAAGCCTGCGGTAAAACTTTGACAGCTGCGGTAGAACTCTGCGGCTACCGCAAACTGGAAAATTTTTTTAACAACCGTAATACTTTGCGATTTTCTCAAGTAAGTCTTGAAAGTTTTTTTTTCAAGGAATGTCTCCAGGGAAAATACAAGAAAAAAAATCTAAAAAATAAATCCGGGAGGCACTTTTAAAGAAAATCTTGAAATAAACTCATATAAAACAAGTGGAAGCTTCATAGAAGTGTGATCAATGATCTCTGAAAAACACCTGGACTCTTGAGGAAGTTTAAGAAGATTTCCTAAAAAATTTGCTAAGATAATTTTAAAAAAAATCGAGTCTCGGGATAGTATTTCACGAGGGTTTCTAAAGGAATTTCTCGAAAATAATTGGACAAAATCTCTAAAGAGGTTTGTGTGGGAATGATCGAAAGAATTATTGGGAATCTTGTTGTAGTACTGTCTGATGTGAAAACTTAAATTAACTTCATAAGTAATAAATTGCAAGAGAATTTTTCGAAAAACTTTTTAATAAATGTTTGGGAAAACTACAGGAGTAATACTTGGATGAAATGCTGAAGAAAATCCTAGAAAACAATAGTTTTTTTTTTCTAAAAACCTCTAGAAGAATTTTTGATTTCTGAGAAGAAATCCACATGATCATGCGGAGGAATTTTTGCAGGGTTTCTTGAAAAACCATCTCAACTTTTTTAAACTCTGAAATAAACCTTTGAGGATTTCCTCAGGAAAAATTCCGTCTAAATCTTAGAAAGATCTTCTTATGTAGCAACTGGAGAATTCAGTTGAAGGATTAGTGAAAAAATATCTGCACGCAAACAAAACCGTTCTTGAATATGCGAACATCCAGGCACGAAATCCAGAACATGCAATTTTTTGCTTTACAAATGTACACCATGAATAAAAATCACGGGATCTGGAACTATGTTCCACAAATTATTCGTAACGCCTGCGAAACGAAAGCAAGGCATGGATCCGTGATTTTTATTCTGGTAATCGTAAATGCCGTTCCTGGAAACTGGAATACTGTTCTGGTGGTGTTTCGGAAACTGTTAACCGCAATCACAAATGAAAAGAACTTTCAATATGACTCGCTTTCCGCAGATAATAGATAGAATAGAAGATATTTTGTTTCAACATAAACTGCAGCGATGAATCTAATAGAAGCCAACTGAATTGTATGTCCTCAAATTGCACAATCCGAAAAAGGCAAGGAAGTTATACACAACTGCGCTCTCGGGGGGATATTAAATTTTCAGCGTCAAATCATGCAGCTCCTGAGTGGCAGACAGTATTTTTGCAGCAACAGCAACAGAAATAACGAATAATTTTCTGATCCACGTAGAAAATATCTTACATGCCAATTAATAAATCTCTAGAAAGCAAAAATTGAATTGCCGACTTCCATTCAGAACTGTTCTGTTGACTACTATTCGTTCTTTATGCGCATGCGTTACTACTTTTGACAGCGCGCATGAACAGAGTTCTCGTTAACGGAAATATGATTTTCTAGTTTCTGGATATCGTGATTTCAGAGTCATGGTAAGGAAAGCGTTACTGAAAAAGCATTCAAGGGGGATAGATAAGAACTGTGTTTCTGGATCAGTGATTACTTTCATGAAAACGAGATGCAATGAATCACGCTTTTCGGAACTGAATCACGAAATAGAACAAGTGATGCGTTCCGTTTTTCATGACTTTTTGTTCACGCAAAAGGGAACGGATTTTTTTGCGTGTGGTGAAAATTCTAAGATAGCTTTGGAAAAGAAAATCGAGGAAATACATGAGAAAACTACTGGAGGTAATAGAGTTCTCAAGGATCTCCTGGTGAAAATTCTGAATAAATTTTTCTAAGCATCCTTAGAAACATCTCTGGAAGAATTTCTGGAGAGATCCCTGTAGAACCTGAAAAGATCTAAAAATCACTATGATAATTCCTGAAGCTTTTCCTCGCGAAATTCTTGAGCCCGTTATAGTCAATGATTATGGTTTATAGGTTCGAGCCTGTGCAATTTTGCATTGGGATTCAATTGGAGCAGAATTAGGAATCTATTAAACAAATTTCACAAAAATCGACTAAATTGCTTAACAACCAGCGAGGTTGTTCTAATTTCCTATATAACAAATTGGTAAACAGCTAAAATTGTGGTAATTTGTGTAGTTTTTATTTTCTTTGCATCGAAGTGACCCTTATAGCAAAAGTTTTCAGATGAAACAGAAAATTCTTGAAAAATGTTTTATCGCGCAGAAACTCCATCAAATATTTCACTGGAACTTCTTCAACAATCTTGAAACAAACACAGAAAATCGTCATAATCTGCTTAGAATATTTTTATGAATGATGCCACAAATAACAGTGGGAATTTGGTCAAATCATTTTTCAGGAACTAACTGTGGAAGTTCTTTGTCTTGATAATCGTCAAAAAATTCAGCAATACTTCGATAGAATATATCAAGAGTGATCACACTTTTAGAAATCGCTAGCATCATCACACCCGTGCTGTGTATAACATGTTGGGCCTGGTCTTAGATTAATCCATATATATAACTTTAGATCTAGGACCTAGAAGATAAATGCTTGGATTAAGTGAAGCACTGTCTTATGAACTTGCCCTAAAAGCCATTGGTAACCGAGTGTGTAGCTCGTTGTTTTTAAGCAAATGAATGTTCTAAGATAAAAATTATCACCACTGGGAGATAGAGGAGAATCTATACTCTTCATCTTAACATTTTTAATTAACGTGAAAATCCGTTAGTTTTGCTCACTAACAACAAGCTACACACTTGGTTACCAATGGATTTTAAGGCGAGATCATCAATTAAGAAACGAGAACTCTCGCTTAATTTATGATCTTGCCCTGAAAGCCATCGGTAACCAAATGTGTAGCTAATCGTTATTGAGTAAACGAATGGACATACACGTTATTTAACAATGCTATGATGAAGAGAAGATCCTCCTCTGTCCCCCAGTGGTGCTAGTTTTTTATCTTTGTCCATCCATTTGCCTAAGAACAACGAACTACACACTTGGTTACCAATAGCTTTCAGGGTGAGATCATAATATGTTTGCAAGAACTATACGAAAAATCACAGCAAAGTTGTGATTGAATTTTCCCCTTGAATGTAATCGCCACAAAATAAAAAACTTCACCGCCCGAATAGGGACTTGAACCCTAGACCGTTGGATTAAAAGTCCAACGCTCTACCGACTGAGCTACCCGGGCTTGAGAAATTGTTTGGACAAAAGACATACAAGAAACATTGCTTTCAATTTACAGGCTCTCGTGTCACTCAACACTCATTTCGTTCACACAGCTGAGACCAAACAAAAAAGCCGGTATATTCACAACACCCAAATTACGTTCAATATGCAAACCGGTAAGCACGTGTTATATATGGATTCCGTTCATTATTTATTATTATCGTATGGCGTAATTAATTATGCAATTCTCATGCCATTCAATTAAAATGTACTCTAATAATTTAAACCGCCGCACATGTTTGTGAAGTGAGCATGCGCATTGAAAGGCATTTCGGAGTGCGAATAAAATTTACGAAGCCACTCACACTCACTTCCATGAAATCTCTTTCGCTCTCCTTGCTTATCCAGCCACAAGTGAGAACAAGCACGCCAACATATTTCCACATACAACCTACGAGACAGCGCACCAGCTCACATACATTCGGTAGCACTGCATGTGGCTTCTCCACTATAGCATCTGTGTGAACCGAGTTTAGCGTTCTGTTTGAGAGCTGCGGTTGAAAATGAGCGTCGAGCAGTCGACTCACCTGCGGTGCACACGCAGCGAGAATTCTGCCGGCGAGTGAGAAATGCATCTTCAATGACTCAACGTTGCAATGCACCCTTTAAAAATGGCAGCTGGTATGCATATGCAGGAGGTATGCTGCCTTTGATGCGAGCCTGGTTATGGATAGTGCGAGAAAGGCAATGCAGTATGCGAGATTTCAATAAAAATGGGGTGCCACATTATTTCACAAATGAGAAGGCATTATGGCATTATGGAAAAACAGAATTGAACCAGAGAAAAAAAATTCACCGCCCGAATAGGGACTTGAACCCTAGACCGTTGGATTAAAAGTCCAACGCTCTACCGACTGAGCTATCCGGGCTTGAAATCAAAAGCTGCTTAGAGCAGTACTGCCTCTCTGAAGGTCATCGATCGGCTTGAAAATCCAACAGGTTTGTTGAATGGCAAAGATAAGGGGATAGACAAAATATTTAAAAAAAGATCGGAATCTAACAGTATCATTTGCTCTTCGAGCATTTAGATCGGAATCGTGGGGTTTCACTCGAAAGTGACACTTCGAAGACTAGTTCATTCAATGTTAGGAAACCCCGTCGAATTTGGTGTTTAAATAAACATTTATTCAAAAAAAAAACCACATCTTTTGTAAATAAGACTGAATGTGTAGAATTATTTTTGGTTACAAACATGTGAATTTTAATTTTGAATAAAAAAAAACTAAATAAAACAGACCTGCCCCAGCGCACCATTGTGAACCGATAGTCAACTATTGGAAATAATATTGACGGGCGGACCCAAATTTTGAAGTGAACAATTAATTTAAACATTTTTACAAAATTCAACGCAGTCAGTTAGTGACTATAAGTTTTTTGTTCAATGAAAGTTTTAATTGCTCCTCATTTATATTATTTCTTAGCTGTTACAGCACTCTATAAGAATCCAATTAAATCCCTTTTCTATGCCAGTTCAGAATTTTTGAGAATCCTGTTCAGAATTATTTGAAGGATTATGTGAAATATATTTTTCGGATTATGTAAGAAACATACTGAGAATTTCGCCAATACCTCGATTGTGAGAGATTTTTTGCTGGGAATTCTGTACGATTCCCTAATTGTGATACTCAAATCATTGCAAACTAATTACATAGATGCATGTGTAAAACAGTTCAAACTCTAAAAAAGTACTTAAAAGTTAATGTTAAAAATAGGTTTTGAGGATCATTCATTGAATTAGGCATATGGAAAAAGGACAAAATGGAAATCAAAAGAAAACCATTAGCCTTGATGTGTTTTGACAATCAACGAATTGATAGAACAGTTAAGATTATATTTGGACACTAGTGGTCCCGGCAAACTTCGTTTTGCCATCAAGTAGGCTGTTGGATAACGTCAAGAAATCCCCCATACAAATTACACTTTAGTCTCCTCCCGTTTTCCCGATCCGGCGACTTTCCTGATTTTTTTCTTCGCACGAACACGTCGCATCCCTTGAGGAGTGCAACAGTGAAAATCTTGCGGCAATCCGTTGGACCGTTCTCAAGCCATTTCGTGACATACAAACACCACTCCATTTTTATTTATATAGATTTATTTTTGTTGAAGCATGATATATTGTACAACTTTAAACCAGTCAAACCTTTTTTTCCGTTATAGGTAGCTTATTGTCAAAAATTCTCGCTAAGCTTTTCCAAACGACTGATCTAACAATGAGAGTTTTTTCTCGAAAGAGGTACCATCAAACGGAGTTACTTACAACACATCGACATGATACCGAATTTATGGTTTTTGTAAGATTGATTAGAATTTTTACTACTTATCTTTTACAATCGTTTATTAGTTTTAAACCCAGATAGCCGTAGCGATAAACGCGCAGCTATTTAGCAAGACCAAGCTGAGGGTCGTGGGTTCGAATCCCACCAGTTGAGGATCTTTTCGGGTTGGAAATTTTCTCGACTTCCCAGGGCATAGAGTATCTTCGTACCTGCCACACGATATACGCATGCAAAAATGGTCATCGGCATAGTAAGCTCTCAGTTAATAACTGTAGAAATGCTCATAAGAACACTAAGCTGAGAAGCAGGCTCTGTCCCAGTAGGGACGTAACGCCAGAAAGAAGAAGAAGAAGATTAGTTTTAAATATAGAACAATGGATTTTGGCGTAGATAAAGGCATTGTCTAGGGGCACTCGGGATTAATACTTCTAATACTTCTAATATTCATGAAATAAATTCAACGTTTAAAAAAGTATGCAATGAGATATACGTTTCAAACAACATAAAATAACCTGTCAACAAATTAAACTGAAAATAGTCATCAGTTCCTGTTTTTAGTGATCGTTTAGCTTAAGAAACTTTAATTGTAGAAGGTGTCGTGTACTTGTAGATAAATTTGTATTTTATTAACATAAAACAATGTCTCATATTTCTTGAAATCTGGAATTCAATAATGGGACGTATGTTTATACATATCATGGCTAAGAAAGAAGAGAAAGATAGACATCGGTTTAAGCGATTCAAGTGATGCAACTGATGTTCCGATTAACAGACTGAAGGATTAATTAACAGGCTACCAGAGTAGTGATGTCCAAAGATTTCTGTGCGCTTAATCTAGTGTTCTGCAATCAACAAATTTTCTTCAAGAAAATGTTTTCACATACTTGTTACACATTCAAAATCAACGTCAAATTTTGTTTGAATTACATATATTTAATAAAAATATCTTTTCTTTCTCACCACGATAATGTGTGTTTATCCAATATCGAATGTTGTCGGAAGTATTGTACTGAACTCTACTCATAACATTGTCGAGACACTGGTTAGCAAAAAACCTAGTTTAATGACTACTTTATCCTAGAATTCAATCGCTAACTATAGCTAGATTATTATTATTATTATTACTTTTTTTTAAAATAATCTTTCTCTTCCTCTGATAATTCTACGTTCTTCGTCTACATATATGCTTTTATTTTGTCATGAACATAAATCTATATCAATGATAACACGATCAAATCAGCGTTTCATAAACATTCATAAACATCAACTAATATTATGTAATACCAGTAATATATTTAGAGATGGCTTGAATATTGTTTATATTTTACAAAAAAACGTTTCCTTTGCTTCGTACAGTAAAAATCGTTATTTGCTATCAGTTATAGAATTGAATAGTAAGGACTAGATAAAAGTGTTGTTAATTATGCGCTTTTACACATACTATCATCGTGGATTAACTTGCAACCGAAACTTCAAACTCAATTACCCGATATATCTTGCTGCTTATCATCAAAAACACATAAACATGAGTTAAACAAAGTATGACCTTAAAAATCATTGTATTTGTTAAAAAAATTTAATCAAACATTTTGAATGACTTATCACTAGCCATCATTCTCTTAACTATTCGCGTTTCAATTTAAATACTCAAAATTCAATGCTCAATGATAATCAGTTTTTAATAAGTGGGGTACCTTGTTTGTGAGTGTTTGCATGCTTTCACTGTAGTTAGTTGTTGAATAATAAAAATCATGGAATTTATCAAGTTTTCGATAGTTAACTTCAGGTTGCACTGTATGTTGCATGTTACCCCAGTGGTAGCATGAAAAATGTCCTAGTTTTAGGAATTAAATTTAGATAACGTAAATACCGCGGAATGTTCTTTACGTGGCGATTAGGATACCAGACTGTATCTGATTCATCTAAATTCTCGCATAACTTATGATCTCGCCCTAAAAGCCATTGGTAATTATGAGTGTAGCTCGATATTTCTGAGCATTTGAATGGATCTACACGTTATTTAACAACTCTATTGTGAAGAAAGGATCTTCCTCTACCTGTCAGTGGTGTTGGTTTGGATAGTAGATCCATTCAAATGCTCAGAAACAACGAGCTGCACACGTGGTTACCAATGGCTTTTAGGGCGTTATCTCAGATTATGCGAGAATTCTTCAGTTTTTCATTCATTTAGCTTTGAAGGTGAAAATTGTTGCAAGTTATCACATTTTACGGCAAATGTGCCATAACTATTGTCAAACGGCATGATGTTGCAAGTCAGTTTATCACTGACAAACACAAACATTAAAACAAAAATATAACATATGCATTTACACGTATACGATACATAGGCAAGTAGTAAACTACTATGAACAATGTAATTTACACTATTTTTACAGATAAATAATGAATTTTGTAAAACTAAAAAAAAAATTGTCTGCGATCTTGTTCGCAAAACCTACCTAAGCGATGTGTCATCTATAAATAAGTTGCAGAAAAACCATGATCTTAAGTGATATGCAATTTTTGTATATCTGTAACTAAAACAGTAACATTTTATACATAAATTTGTTTACGATGTGCGCATCGCGATTGAAGTTTACATGAGGTTTCATATGGAGAAACCTAATTTTTGTACATACAGTCAACTCTCCATAACTCGATATGGAAGGGACCATCGATTTAGGGAGGTATCAAGTTAAAGAATACAATAACTGTGCAAATGCGATACTGGGGACCATCGAGCTAGTCATGAAAACCAACTTTTACTATGGTTCTCTTACTCGACCGTATAATCTCCCAATTTCCTTGAAATCATAAAATAAAACTATGATAAATTCTAGTTTTAAATGTGTTTAACAACTTAGCCAAACAAAGGAAAGCTTTGGAAAAGGTACAGTCCATATGTTGGTGGTTCAACTGGCCTAAATTACTTGTTCTGCAAAAACTGATGAGCACCAAGAGAAATCTTATTACTCCCCACTTATTTGCCCATTGCAAATCCTTGTAATAGACTTCGAATAACTGTTAATAACACAAGCTTATTGATGTAAAAAAATTCTCAGGAATTTGACATTTGTTAATTCACTCCCTTAGGCCCACCGATTTTTGAAGCTTTATAATAGTTTCAGACATCTTAGCACCTTGCTTTTTTCGGCAAAATTTGAAGACACATTGAAAAGTAAAATTTATCGCATTAAGGGTTTATGTTGTGCGCCACAAAAACCAAAATACAATGAAAAACAGGTTTTCCATATAAATTCCTATGCAAATTTTAATCGCGTTGCGCACATCGTAGAAGAAACCGATCGCGTTCAATTTTTTACAGTTGTATGGAGTCCCAAATGAGACCGAAAAAACTTTGATCTGATGTCCTTGAAATTAGCTTTTTATATACTTAAAAATTTTAAGTTAGAATTACCCAATTACCCGCCCTATTCTTTCATTGGATCCCTTATAGGCACATTTCAAATGATACGTAAGCACTTTGAACTTTGATAGTTTTTCTATGGAGAAATTACAGTCCTGAATTTGCGTCGGTTCCTCCACCAATGTAAACAAATGCAATCATGAACCTACCTGTCACATGGAAAGGCTTATATACTAGGTTACAGCTGCATTATTAAGGCTAAAGTAAAAATAGTGCAAATGTCAAAAGTGAAAAAGCAGTTTTCTCCGTTAAAATCCACATATCGAAAAAAATAAAAACACACAGCTGTTTTATTTGCAAAATAAAAAGGCTGTGTGTTTTTACTTTTCACAATTTGTTGATTTCAAGGACGAAAACTGCTTTTTTATTTTTGCCATTTGCTCTATTTTTACTTGCACCTTAAATAATTGTGTCCATTGACCGGAATTCACGGATCACTTTCGTATACTCGCACTCGCGAGCACGACAGATGAGAATAAACCAGTATAGTACAGTACAGAGCTCGTTTTGCTCGCGAGCATTTTGTTTTGTTTTAATTCCGGTTCATTCAGCACACTACTGTTCGCTACTTTCTATCACATCTATTCTATTCTGTTCTACATTCTCAACATTTCAACAAGCTCATGTGAAGGGATGTCAAAAAGAACTTGCCCGCCCGATAAGGGACTTGAACCCTTGACCGTTGGATTAAAAGTCCAACGCTCTACCGACTGAGCTAACCGGGCTACGAAATTTTAGCGATCTGGTACAAATCAGCTCACCTAATCAGTCATTTATCGATAATCGATGATCGCTCATGGGAAATTAATTTCTAACATCAGAGTGACTAATAGCGACATGCAGATAACAAGCCAGGTGCTAAAGCAACCAGCGTGTTAGTAATGTTTTAACAGAGAATCATTGACTCATTGGCTCAATAAGCCTAAAATTTAGGCTCATTTTAATTTCCGAGAGCTCCGAAAATGACTCAGATTGGATGAGTCGACAATTGACACCTGTGCTTTTTGAAATTCAGCAACTACCGCATGGACACATAATCACTTATAAACAAGCAAGCATTTTATCTTGCTAGTGTAGTCTGTGCCATATGTTATAGTGGTAGTGCAACGATTAATGTCATCCTTCATTGATAGTGATAGCACTTTGGCACACCCCGCCCCAACATGTCAGGATGGCCGAGCGGTCTAAGGCGCCAGACTCAAGAGCAATCTTACCCTTCGACTACGAGGGTGTCCCGAGCGTTCTGGTCCTCTCTGAGGGCGTGGGTTCGAATCCCACTTCTGACAAGAATCTTTTTGCCAACTGCGGTATCAGCAAATACCAGGCGCACATGTTGCACTGGAGGACATTTTGTGCATGGAAAATGCAATCCCTCAGAATGGAAATTGATGGTCGGTGGCAAAAAGTTATAAGCGCCCGAATAGGGACTTGAACCCTAGACCGTTGGATTAAAAGTCCAACGCTCTACCGACTGAGCTACCCGGGCCGCGGTGCCCCTGAGGGTGCTCAATGCTGTACTGCTTATGCGAATGAATTTAACGAGGATAAAATCACCGTGTGTAGTACTCTTCGATGTGGGCGTAAGTCGCATCCCCGACTTTTGACGTTAACTGCATCTTATGGCAGAATTTTAATTAGTATTTAACACATTTCAACATTACATGTTTTCTTGTATCGTTCACTTAGAATGAAGATTTATACCTATGATATTACAATCGAGCACTCTTATAAAATAGAAAACTTTTCTAGACCAACATGTGAAAAGGGTGAAACAATCATTGCAAATCTACATTTCTTCCTACCATCACAGTCGCACTTAGCTTTCGAAAAAATAGTTTCATTACTTACAAACGATTTACGCCAATAATTATCCCACATTTAGGTCGGATGCTTACCTGAAAGAGAAAAAAAACGCTTTAGTATACAACACCATTTACAACTTTTAAGGATGATTATTTTGGATAGACAAGTTTAACAGCAACTGGATAGGCTAATTCATCGTAGTCCCACATCAAACGCGGGATTCGCTCCACACAAAAGAATCGATTTTCTCTCTATCTATCCCTCGTTGCCTCGTTCCTCCAAACACACCGAGAGCAATTGTTTTGGTTTTCGACTCTTCGATTTTTATTGCTTACTCACTCAAACAAATTCACTTTCCAATAATGTCCACACTAATTGTGCGCAAAATTTCGACCAATTATTCACACTTTTGTTACTTACATACGCCTTCGCTGACAGAGCAACCGAAATGTTTCGCCTGTCTGTTTTGTTCGGTAGCGGGGCATGTGAAAAGTGCCGGAGAAAGGTGAACGTTGGAAGCCAAGAAAAAAAAAACTTGAACTTCGTACATTCAAATTATTTATCTTTTGAAAGGTACGACTAATTCGACTACTCCCTTTCAGCCTCCCTCAGTTTCAGTTGCTCAAATCCACCACAGGTAGAGTCGAGTTACTCGAAGCTATCTACATAACTCGAAGGCGCAAAAAGAACCTTAGTGTCGCATTTTTTATGGCTTATCTGAGAATTTAATAATGAAATTTATGAGTAATACTTGTAATGATTGCATGGACAATAAAAAAAATCTTAGAATTGCCGTGACCACTGTATTTCATGGATTAATCTTGAAATTCCTGCAGAGAACCCGGGAATGATGCAAGTAACTCTTGCAAAGTTTTTTCGTAGAATCGCTGGAGAGCTATTGAAAAATGTGTTTTGTGAATCGCTGGAGTAAGTCCCAGCCAATCTAAAAAGAAATGCCTGAAAGAGTATGAAAGAAGGAAAAAGTTCTTCGAGGTTTAATTACCAGAGGACTATTTAAAAAAATCCTAGAAAAACTCGTGCATGCATTCCTGGAGAAATTCCGAGAGCGATAACTAAACAACACAGCTCTATTCCCCGGAAGAATTACTGCAGTACATCATGGTGTACTTTAAGGGAAACAAACGGAGGATATCAAGATAAATTCATGTGGGAATTTCTTTTGGAAATCCTTACAACAATAGGTGTGCCTAATAGGACTCCTGGTTGAATTCTTAGAAAATTCTTGAAACGTTCACTGGAGGAATGACAAATGGAATCCGTGGATTTTTTTGAATTTCTTTGGTGATTAGATTATTTTTGGAAAAATCCTGGAGAGAACTTCACAGTAGTTACAGTTAGTTCAGTAAAAAAGTCTGTGGTGAATTTCTGTGGTGTGATCACCTGAATGAAATTTGATGCACCATTTCGGAGTACCGGTTCTTCCAGGACCTTATTTTATACTATTTGTGAATCTGTGCCATGGAGCTCTTAAAAAATCTTCAAATAACCTTGCATATAATCAACCAATCAAGAAGCAAAATTCCATCACTGATCTAAAAAGCAATTCCTTAACAATTATAAATTCGTTATAAATTTCAGAGAATTCACAAGATACAGACTCTGTATTCATCAATTAAGCTGCACATACTATAAACTCAACACTAGAAAACAGATAAGTATTCTCCAATGAAGGGCCAAGAAACATGCCTCACGAAAATGCATATAATTTTTGAAACATACTAAACAAGTTCTCAATATTAATCCTCCAGGATTTCATTAGACATTAGTAAAATATCTCTGAATAAATCCGAAAAGGAACAAACCATGCGTCTTTCTACAAATAACTAAGCTATCTAATACAAGCTTCTAAAGGACGCATTTCCGAACTTCTCCAAACTTCTGAAGGATGCTTTTGCAAGCTTTTGGAAAGATTTCCCTGGTAATTTTATTGAAGGAAGCTTTTTCCAACTTTTGTAGAAACAAATTCCATACTTCAAGAAAAGCTTTTCGGAGCTTCTGAAGCATGCTTCTAAAAGCTTTTCGGAGCTTCTGAAGCATGCTCCTCCAAGCTTCTGGAGGAAACATTTTTATGCTTCTGGAATAAGCTGTTCCAAAATTTTGTAGATTGGTTTTCCTTGATTCTAGAGAATGCTTTCCCAAGCTTCGGGAGAAAGCTTTCGCATCATTTGGAGAAAACTCTCGCAACTTGTGGATATAGATTCTTAGCTTCTGGAGAAAGCTCAAACAATCTTCTGGAAGAAGCTCAACCAAATTTTTGGAAAAAAAAAACTGTTATAAGCTTCTGGAAGAAGATTTTCCAAGCTTCTGGAGGAAGCTTTTGCAAGCCTCTGAGGAAAACTTCTCGAAGCTTCTGAAGAAAGCTTTTCCAAGTTTCTAGAGGAAGCATTTTCAAGCTTTTGAAAGAAGATTCTCACTGCTTCAAAAAGAAAGCTTTTCCAAGCTTCTGGAAGAATCTTTTACCAGCTTCTAGAAAAAAAGCTTCTCAATGCTTCAAAAAGAAAGCTTTTCCAAGCTTCTGGAAGAATCTTTTACCAGCTTCTAGGGAAAAAGCTTCTCAATGCTTCGAGCAATTTTAGAAATTTTTTCCAAGCTTCTGGGAAAACTTTTTCAAAGTTTCTCAAGAAAGCTTTTCATAGTTTTTGAAGGAAACTTCTCCAAATTTTCGAACGAGGCTTTTGCATGTGTTTTTAAAATTTTAAAATTTTAAAGTAAACTTTTCCAAAATGCAGCGGAAAATTTTTTCAAGCATCTGGAAGAAGCTTCACAAGCTTCTGGAAAAATCAATTCAAAACTTCTGAAAAATGCGTTACCAAACTTCTGGAGGAAGCTTTTCCAAGCATTTGGAGAATGCTTTTTTAAGCTTTTGGAGAAAGATTTCCTTGCTAATTTAATTGAGATTTTATACTTTGGGAGGAAGCTTTTGCACACGGTTCTGAAGGCAGATTTCCCAGGCTCTCGGTAGAATACGAGCTTATAGAGCTTTGGTCTTCCACGGGTCAAATGATGACAAAGACTGCCAGCTAAGGGTTGCGTACTTAGCTGGTAGTGTACCCTGGGCACTGTTATCCTTCTGACATCAGCTAGAGTGAGGAGGTACGTTCTGAGCGTCTGTATACCAAGAGATGCGGCTCAAACAGCGTCTGTTTTGGCATCAAGCGGCTGAGTATGAAATGCTGTATCAGAAGGCCGGCTCCAAAGGCGCGTTCCCCACCAGTTGGGAGATTTGTGCCATAAAATCATAATCATTATAATTCATTATCCACCACGAAAAATGGAGAAAGAAGAAGAAACGAACGTTATTTTCGGCAACCGACCTGGTACGAAATAAGGACTATGATTGGAATGTTGATACCTGGAATGTCAGGACCTTAAATGAACCTGGACGAGTGAGCCTTTTGGCTCGTGAATTGCGAAAAATTGGCGTGTGCGTGACTGATATTCAGGAAGTGCGTTGGCTAAGATCTGGAGAACGTGAATTCAGAGCGTTAGACCCCGTCGCCAACACCGCATTTAAATGCAACATCTACCACAGCGGTGGCGATAAAGCTGAACTCGGAGTCGGTTTCATAGTGATCGGGAAGCAGATGAAGCGCGTTATTAGGTGGAGGCTGATCAACGAGCGGATCTGCGTATTGAGGATTCGGGGCAAGTTCTTCAACTACAGCCTGATCAACGTCTATGCACCGACTAACGACAAACCCGTGACGTGAAGGACGCGTTTTACGAATGTCTCGACAAGACCTATGGAGAATGCCCAATAAACTACGTGAAAATTGCCATCGGCGACGCTAATGCGCAGGTCGGAAAAGAGGACTTCTTCCGCCCTATCATTGGTAAAGAGAGCCTTCACTCTGTTACCAACGACAACGGCCTACGTTTAGTGATCTTTGCTGCCACCAGGGGGATGGCCATCAGTGGCACCTACTTTGCACGCAAGGATATCCGCAAGCACACCTGGCAACACCCAAATGGCGAACTTTGCAACCAGATCGACCATGTTCTGGTAGACGGCCGACATTTTTTCCGATGTTATCGATGTTAAAACTTTCAGGGGTCCTAATATCGACTCAGACCACTATCTCGTTGTAAGCAAAATTCGAGGGCGATTATCAACCGTTTCGAGTTCTAGAAATCGACAATCGTTGCGTTTCAATATCCAACGCCTGTCAGCAGATGGTGTAGCAGTGGACTACCATCAACAATTCAACGAGCGGATTAGCGAAATCGACGAAAGCGGCAACCTCAGCGATCTGTGGGAGTCAGTCCACGGAGCGGTAAGCACAGTAGCGCGAGAAGTGGTAGGTACTGCACAACGAAGACCAAGGAACGATTGGTTCGACGAGGAGTGCCAGAGAATGACGAATGAGAAGAACTTGGCTAGAAGCCGGGTGCTGGTGTCTGGTACCCGACAGAGCAGAGAGCGGTACAAGGAAGCAAGGGTTGTCGAAAAACGGATCCAGAGTAGAAAGAAAAAGGAGCATGAAGAGGCAGTAATTGCTCAGGCGCAAGAAGCTATGGAACAGAATAACATGCGACGGTTCTACAAGTCCGTAAATGATGTGCGAAGAAAACAGTGCCGTCTCCCGCCATGTGCAACGACCGCGAAGGAAACTTGCTGACGGATAAAACAATGGTAGCCGCCAGGTGGAAAGAGTATTTCGAGTCATTGTTGAGCGGAGATAACGGAAGTGGATCTGGTAGCAGAATTCAAATCGATGACGATGGACAGGCTGTGGAACCTCCAACGCTAGATGAGGTAAAGAAAGCTATCAATGGGCTGAAAAACAACAAGGCTGCTGGGAAGGACGAGCTCCCGGCCGAACTTCTCAAACACGGAAGTGAGCAGCTGCACGAACTCCTTCACCGTATCATTTCGAGGATATGGGAGGAAGAACAAATGCCTATTAATTGGTTGGAAGGTCTCGTTCCCCCTTTGTACAAGAAAGGGCATCGACTGGAGTGCGCCAATTACCATAACACTCCTTAATTCGGCGTACAAAATCATGTCTGGAATTCTGTTCAACAGATTGAGACCGTATGAGGAGCCCTTTGTCGGCGAATACCAAGCTGGTTTTCGAGAGGGCTGATCAACGACGGATCAAATGTTTACCCTGCGTCAAATTCTATATAAATTCCGGGAGTACAACTTGCAGACTCATCATTTGTTTGTAGACTTCAAAGCAGCGTACGATTCAGTGAAGAGAAACGAGTTGTGGCAAGTTATGTCCGAACATGGCCTTCCGGTGAAGCTGATTAGACTGATTCGTGCAACGCAGTGGCGATTCCCTAACCTCAAATCTACCTGTTCCACGAATAGAAATTCTTGAGTTTCAGCAACAAATTTGCATCTATTGAGAAGAGATCTGTTAGAAACAACGATTCGAATAATTTACTGTTTGCTTTTTAATCTAATTCTGCCGAATTAATCATTTTTAGATTCGTAGAACAGGTAAAAAGTGAGGTTACGAGTTGCCTCTGGTGCAACGCTTGATGAATCGAAATCAAGTGTGCGGGTGGTGGACGAGTTTTCGTCATCGTTCGTAATCTTAGATGGATTGAAACAGGGTGACGCTCTTTCTAACTTGCTGTTTAACATAGCGCTCGAAGGTGCTATCAGGAGAGCCGGTGTGCAGAGAAGCGGTACCATTATCTCACATTCTCATATGCTCCTTGGCTTTGCGGACGATATCGACATCATCGGGATTGACCGTGGGGCAGTGGAAGAGGCGTTCGTGCCTTTCAAGAGGGAGACAGCGAGGATCGGGCTCACGATCAACACCACAACAACGAAGCACATGATAGCTGATGGTCAACGTGGGTCCGGACGTGTTAGTGGTAGCGAAATGGAGCTAGGTGGTGAAAAGTTTGAAGTGGTGGAAGAATTTGTGTATCTTGGTACACTAGTGACATGTGATAATCATGTTACCCGCGAGGTGAAAAGACGTATTGCAGCTGCGAGTCGGGCTTTCTACGGGCTCCGTAACCAGCTGAAGTCCCGTAGCCTGCAAACGAAAACAAAATTGCGTTATACAAGACACTGATCCTTCCGATGTTTGAACTTAAAGTGCTGCGAACAATACTCGGCGGTAAACTAGAAAACGGCATCTGGCGGCGTCGCATGAATCACGAGTTGTACCAAGTGTATAAAGAGGTGGATATTGTCAAGCACATAAAACACGACAGGCTGCGTTGGGTTGGTCACGTTGCCCGTATTCCGGAAGAACGACAATCAAAGATAATATTCAACAGAGAACCCGGACAAGGCCGCCGACTTCGTGGTAGGCCGCGCAGATGATGGCTTTTTGTGGTTGAAGAGGACTTAAGGGCACTTAACGTTCAGGGCGACTGGAAGCGACTCATCCATTCGGCGCAGATTCATCGTAGCGAATTGTAACCCATTAAGTATCAAGTATCAAGTAAGTACCTGGATATACTTCATCAGGAATTGTTGCTACGGTTCATGGCAAAATCTAAGAAGATGCACTAGGAGTAATGTTTCCTGTTTCCATAGCAACACTGTCCCAGAACAAGTAATGCCAAGAAGAAAAAGATCTCTGGAGAATCCTTGAACAACTCTTATGGTGGTAAGCTCCATCGAAGTTAATACGCGATTGGCGTATTAACTTCGATGGAGCTTACCACCATTAGAGAAATTCACGATGCATTAATATGAACTGCTGCCAATATTCTTGATTCTTAACGGATTTTTGTCTGCAAAGCCAATTGGATTCAAATTCCATTTTTTTAAGTTTCACATATACAAATGTTTTCATAAGTAACAATAAGAAGTGCGAAATGGTTCTTTCAACTTGCCAAAATGAAATTAAATAAAAATTTCTGAGCTACGAAAATATACAGAAGATGGGGTACCTAAAGGCACTGATTGTGGCAACAAATACCGTAAATTTGACAAAGACTCGCTACTATTATGTGCGTTCCGGGATGATGTCATTCGCCGCATTTCCTTTCTACTTCCACTTCAAGGCGCTGCCTCGGCCCATTTGATGACTGATAAGCGAATGTGCGCCAGGAGAGAGCAAGTCATGTAGGTAAGCGGTGGATTCCTTTTGAATTTTAATTGGAAAACCTTACTCAATTGCCACTTGTTGGCACCTATCGATCACCTCCGCCGGGCCCAACAACGCCAACCACGGTGTGTATGACACCGTTATTAACGAAAAAAATATCTCGCTCAATTTATGATTTCGGCCTAAAAGCCATTGGTAACCAAGTGCGTAGCTTGTTGTTACTGAGCAATCGAATGTATTCACGCGTCATTTAATAATGCTACGATGAAGAGAAGAATTTCCTGTCTCATCGATGATAATTTTTATCTTGGTCCATTCATTTGCTTAGAAACAACAAGCTACATACTTGGTTACCAATGGCTTTTAGGGCGAGATTATACGTTATGCGAGAGATGTCCAAGAATTTAGCACAGCATTTAAACATTTTCTCCTTGAATTTGAACATATTTCTCGCGTAATTTTTCAAAAGGGTCTGTAGGCACACCGTGGAACCAGCAGGTGACATTGAACGCAATATATTGAGTATTGACTCACGCGCCCACCGCGTCGTCTGTCTGTATATGTTTTGTGGTACGTGTGCGGCCTATTTGACTCAGTTTAGGCAAATAGAGTAATAAGTTTACCGCGTGTAGACATAATGACGGGGCTTTTCTCTCGCAGTTTGTGAATCAACACCTCTAAAGTTTTTCGCCTCGCAATTTCGGAGTTTTAAGTGCCTGGTGAGTCAACTGAGCCATCAAACTTGTCTAATATTTGAAAACGATCCTCATCCATCCAGCTCTGAGGGGTGACGTGTCCGATATTGGTTTTAAGTTCCGCGCCAGATCGTGACTCATAAATTTGGCCTTTCATGCCTCTCGACCGAGAGGTGGCCTGTGTATTGCCACCGAGAGTCGTGATTTTTCTCCTGGCTTCAAGTTGCAATCAATCATCGTTCCAGTACTAGCTACTTGTGCCAACCAACACTTGAAACAACATATCTAAGCTTACTATAATAGCGACGGGAGAGCTATATCGACGTCGATTGAGAACAAAGAACGATGTTTTACGTAAACCTACTGGGTTAAGAGGTGCTGCACTAAAGGCGGAATTCATATGGTCTTTGTCGTTGATATGCGGCGTTCTTGATGTTTTCAAGTATGTTGCATTGCACAGACAAAGCTAAGAAGTCAATGACCTGTGATCCACGTGGGGATTACAGAATTTAAATCATTTCCTACTATTATTTCTAACCCACCATTAAAAACGTTCCAGGAATTCCTCGACTAGTATCTACCTGCATCCATTAGTACATTTCTAAGGGATACACATAATACTTGTTCTTAGCATTAATCCGGAGATTTATCTAGGGATTCGTTCACGTTTTCCAAAAATTCCTTTACAAAAATTTCCAGGGATTCCTGAATGCTCCAATTGCAACTCCAGTATTTGACTGAAGGATCCCTTCATGAAATCCTCCGAAAATTTCACCGTCAGGGATTTTATTCATGATTTTTTAAGTGACTGCTCAACAGAAATTCTTCCAGGGAGTCCAATCAATTCAATCAAGGATTTTCCAAATAGTGACAATTCTGGGAAACCATTTGAAGGTAGTCATTGAGGAATTGTAGGAAATTTAAAATATATAGAAAACCCTTTGAAAAATCGTACAAAAATTCCTTAGATTTTTAGGAGGAATCCGTGGAAAAAATCTGGATTTTTTTCAAGGAATTGTTGAAAAAAGTCCATACCGAAATTGTTGGAAAATTTTCTTGAAACAGACAATTTTTTTGAAGTAGACAAATTGCAAGAAGAATCTTAGGAGCAATTTCTGAAGGATATTTTCTTGGTTTTATTGTCTCTTCGTAGGAATCCTTGGTTGAATCTTAGAAGACATTTTTTGAATTCCTGTCTGGATCCTTAGAATTTTTGGAGAATGTAGAAATCCCTGAAATAATTTTGGGATAACGAAGAATACCTATAGGCATCCCTGGTGCTATTTTAGAAGTAATCTCTGCTACCTCTGTTAGTATAACTGGATAGACCCGTCGGAAAATCCCTGGACGAATCTTTTAATGAATTGTCGCTAGAATCCAGTGCACACTGGGCCAGGGACATAATTTAGCCAGACGAAATCTCTAGCGCTTTAGAAGTGCGTTTTTCCGGGCTGGTGTCAAAGGAGACTTGTCTTTAATTTATTTTTTTAAAATTTGATGATAAAAGTTAGTTGGAAATTTCGCCGCATAGATGGCGCTCCGATGCAAATTTTTTTATTTCGCGTCCTAGAGCTTTCGCGTCTTCGGCAAAGTTTTAGAACTCGTAAAAATACGACAAGTTGTCGAAGACACCAAAGTTCTAGGACTTCGAATTACAAAGTTATGTTAAAAATGTGTAAATCACTTAAATTTTACGTTTTTTCTCAATTTTTTACGTCAAAATCATAAAATGATTCGTTTAAAACACCATGCGTCGCTCAAATTCGATAACATGCATGTGATGTAAGGAAAAAAAAATCTTGTTTTTATTCAAATATTCAAATTTTTTAACAAATTATTGTAAAAATATCATAATTTTTAACACAACTTGTCTCAAAAAGTTGCAAGTTTTTGCGTAAACTTACCAATGTTCCGAAATACGCTAAATTTCATCTGTCAAATGTGAAAAATTTCCGCATGATTTCAAAATAACCACCTTTTTCATATATAAATAGAATAGATTTCATGTTGTTTTCTGATTTCATTCATTATAAATATGGGCTTGAGCATGATTAATGATCGCAGATGCTGTTTCGTTATTGCAAGAACAACTGCACTTACACAGGGAATCAATAGCCGCTACTTTGCAATACATTCTGTGAATTGTGATTTACGTCAGAGAGCTGTCTCGTCACGGTCATAACAGGGTGTAAAAACTAAATTATAGTAGGCCACAGCGAAGTTCCAATTGGGCTGTTGCTGGGGAAGACAGCAATATGAATATTTCTAGATACTTAAACACCTGACTAATAAAAAGTATTTGATTACCAATAATAATTTACGCAATGTGTCAAAAATCTTATAGTATAATGGTAAAAATAAAAGTAAGTCGTTTCTATTTATATGAAAAAGATGGTTGATTTGAATTCAGATATCTCAAATATATCAAAATATACATCCGGCAAACTTTGCAAAACTTGCAACTTTTTGAGTAAGGTTATGTTAAAAATTATGATATTTTTACAACACTTTGTTCAAGAATTTAAATATTTATAATTTTTTTTCTTACAGTACATGCATGTTATCAAATTTATGTGACGCATGGTGTCTAAAATGAATCATTCTACGATTTTAATATAAAACTTATAAAAAACGTAAAATTTAAGTGATTTACTCACTTTTTAGCATAACTTTGTTATTTTAAGTCCTAGAGCTTTGGTTCTTCGATAACTTATCGTATTTTTACACGTTCGAAATGCGGCGAAATTTCCAACTAACTTTTATCATGAAATTAAAGAACAAACAAATCCAAGATAAGTATCCTTTGACACAAACCCGATAAAATGCACTCCTAAAGCACTAGAGGTTTTGTCTGGCTAAATTCTACTACTGGCCCAGTATGCAGTGTTGATAGACTCACACTCAAAATTTCAATCAATACGCTCTCCCGTGAGAGCAAACTCATTAGAGATCTGCTTCGCAAATCTCACGCTTGAGATTTTGAAGCAAAATCACTCAATCAACTCAAACCGTAAAAAAATATTCAGTCGCAAAACCCGTCAAAAACTCGTGAAACCCGAATGTTGTTGTTTACGTTAGAAAGACTAACAAGAAAATATTGCCATGTGTGAGTAAACTGTGGAAATACGAGACAATCAGTCAAAAAGGTGAGCCAACTCATCCATGATTTTTTGACTGCTGAGTTGCGTGATTGACAACTCACGCATGAAAAATCTCAAGCGTGAGTTATGAGAAATTGAGTTTTTCACTACACTGGTAGAATCTGGACGAAATCCTTGAAAACTGAGGTGTTCCAGTAGATATCAGGGGTACAAATTGTGGAGGATTCGAGGAAGAAGCTGTTGTAGAATCCCTTGAAGAATCTCAGCAAGAAATCCTAGATGATTGTCCGACAAAATATCACGAGCAGTCGCTGGAGGAGTTGTTGAAAGAATCTCAATAGGAACTATTGAAGAAAACTCAGGAGGAATAACCCTGGATGAATTGGTGGAGACGTTTCTGAAAAACTTAATGAAGAAGTAACAGAAGGAATGACTGTAGGAGTCCATGGAGCAATTTCTGGAGGGATGACTGGAGGAATTACAATAAGTGGCAATAAAGAAACACTTGAAGGAATTTCAAGTGATTTTTTTGTCAGAATCCCCGGAGAAATCTCTAAAGGAGTTTATGGATGCATTACTGGAAGAATTTTTGAAGAAATCATTAAAGGCATCCCTAGTGAAATTTCTGGCAGAAAACCTAAAGTTATTTTTTTTTTTGGGAAAATCCAAATAGGAAATTCTGGAAGATCTTGGGAGGAATTGTTGTAAGCAATTCTGAACTTGAAAGAATCTCCGGAGGAAATACTGAAGTAACGCCTGCAGGAGTCCGTGGAATAATTGCCGAAGAAACTCCAGGAGAGAAAACTGAAATAATCCCTTGAGAATTTCCTGGAAGAATGGCTGGAGTTATTTTTGTTGGAAGGACTGGAAAATCTCTTGTGGAATCTCGGAAGAAAAAGCTCTGTAATCTTTAGAGTAATCTCTAGAGGGATCTCTGGTAAGCATTTGTGAAGGAATTTGACGGGATTGGTAGTGGAGTTCCCGGAGGACTTCCTAAGGAGTTCCGTGAAATTCCTGGAGAAATCTCTGAAGCTGTTCCTGGTTGATTTGATGAAATAATCCTGATATCCTGAAGGAATCCTTGGTTGAAAATCCTGAACGAATCCCGGAATTAATTTCTGGAGATACTCCTGGAACGCTACAGTAACAGGTTTCAAAAATCTGAAAAAGATCAAAAATTCTTGTTGGTCGACCATTTTAGGTCCTTTTACTTCTGGGTATGTCATAAAATTCGATCCGTCAAATGACATTTAAGTGTTATATTATTAAAAAGTTCTAATTTGATAGGATCCAAATTAGTTCGGGGTATCCGGATATAACATTTCTCGCGTTCAGTATCGTATGGTCGTAACTGCAGTGATCGATTTCTCTTCATCGCTTTTCTCTTTAGCTAATTACTTGACCACGCGACTGTTTTCGACTGCTATTTTTCACTCAGTAGAAAGTACTCATCGTACTACATATCTCGTACTACACCGTAAAATCGACGAAGAGATATCGATCACTGCAGATACGTCTGTATAATATTCAACGCGAGATTTGTAATATTTAGTATATTGCATGTCGTCTATTAGAATCAGGATAAAAAACACAAATTTTGAGCTGTCGAATGATGGTGCTGTATGAAGTTCAGGATACAGCCAAACCACGTTCTATAGGGATCGATTTCGAAATATCTCTCAATGGTTAAATCCAATCGTCTATGACTTGACGCTCTTGTAAATAGAAATAAAAAAATCATGAAATTTTAAGCCGTCCCATCATACCATGCAAGCGTATGAATTTCTGAATGTAATGTGAACCAGTTCCTTCCAAAATAGGTTCCAGGCCATTAGTTGTGTCCAAAATGGTTAAACATAAAAAATACGTTCAGGTTTCCACTCTTGGGTTTTGTTTTTTATTTCAAACTAATTGAATGAAATCGGTTCGAAAACAGATTTATGAGAGCCTTACAAACTCTTTGGCCATTTATGACCCCTTAATGCATAATGTTTAGCTTCTTCTAAATTCATTAGGAAGGTTAAACAGACACCTTGACTAATATCTTCATTATGTTCAATTCCAAAGGAAGGGAAGCAGCAACAGTTGACCAGTACTCAATTATTCCACCCACAAAAAGCTTCTTGTCAGAAGTGGGATTCGAACCCACGCCCTCAGAGAGGACCAGAACGCTCTCGTTATCACCCACGTTCGCGGGCAAGATTGCTCTTGAGTCTGGCGCCTTAGACCGCTCGGCCATCCTGACATGTTGAAGTACTGTTTGCGTTAAAAAAGCACACAAATTGACGTCGCTGTTCACGAAGCATCTTTATCGTTATCAAACGCTGTTACTGCTCATGAGCTGTAACACAATGCCGCATGTCTACCACCAATGGCGAATCGTTTGTTGGCGGTGCGCAATTATCAACGCGACAGCAGTTCCGATTAATTAGTCCCAATAAAGACCGTAGCGGTTTGCATACAAATATTCAAAGTGGCTGGCTCCTCCGCTCCGAGAAAGACGCGGTGCTGCGGTCAGCTTTGCAACGAATGTAAAACCAGTAAACGACACATCACAAATTCCATCACGAACCTGTTCCCCGGTGTGTTTCCTTTCCTCCCGCGTGTGTCTTGTCACACTTTCTAACCCAGTCGTTCCCAATCTTTTTGAAGCTGCGATCTTATTTGATGTTCTACAAAAATGCCGCGGACCTTTAAAACATAATTCTTATAATAAATCAAAACAAATTCTTGATAGGCCACCTAAAAGTTACATATGTTATCCACCACAGGTAATACACGAATTATACCAAGATCCACAAAATCCATTGCATAATCTGGATTCAGAGGAAATAAACTTCATTTGAATATGAGAAATCATATTTCAAGACTTTTTTCTATCTTTTGTATGAAGAGGAATCACGTTGCATCGGTTGGGAAACCCTGTTCTAAGCCAATGATGTCGTCGTTGTTGCTTACGTTGTTGCTTGGAATCCCGAAAAACTTCTCGTAAGGCCATCGTATGTATGCATGTTTCCTTGTCTCTCTAATGGTACTTGTTTATCGTTCAAGGTCGTTAGGTTGGAATTTATGTTCAATCTAAGTGACTTGCTTCCATCTACACCAGGTTGGAACGAGTTTGCTGCGACCTCAATCGGTACAATCCCAACATGTTTCCCCGACTGTCAAACTCAACTCATTTCTACTGACATCTTTAATCCGATCATCAGCGCAGGAGAAATCTACGATTTCTTCATCTTGCCGTTTCGCCGTAGTTTAGTTCCGAACATATAAACACATTTTTGAGTAGCTTTTTCATTGCTGTTATTCTCTACTTACACTGATACAAACATTTCGCGATTCGCGCTTTTCTTGGCAGTGCGGAAAATGTTCCGCATCGCTTTTTCTTCGTTAATCGTACGTTTGATGCAAAAGAGCACAATCAGAAATCAATCACTAGATTACAAACTGGTCTAGGGAAGTAGATATAAAGTGAGACTTTTCCGTGTCTTCAGTACCGTAAAACGGGATAACTTTATTAGTTTTTTACACGATAATCTGATTTTTATGCAATTGAACAGCGTCACTCGCCCTGCGGGAACTGCAGAAGTAGTAGCAATCGTTCCATTGTTCACTGAAAATAGCTTTAAGTGTTTTCTGTAATTCATTTCGTAAAAAAAACACCAGTTTCACATACTATATGGGTTATTTGTACTTGACACAGTATCATGTTTCAGCAATTTTTTGAAATACTATTAAAACACACATTGACCAATTCGTAGATGAGCGTTATCGTATTTTTGCGTTTATCTTGCACTAATTAGGGTGACTCAGTTTTGGGATTGAAATTCCCTGGCTTTCCCTGACCTTCCTGTCGACCTTATAGAAACTTTCCAGACCATTAAATCTGTTGGTTTGGAACCGAAGCGGATATCACAGATATTACAATAATTCAAAACTTTATTTTTTTGGTACGGTTTCAAATTTTAAAATCGAGTTTCATTCACTTTTCAGTTTGCTGTCATAATTTGTATGAATTATCCAACTCGTACCTGAGACTCATTTGAAATTGCAAAAAATGTCAGAAGCATGAAACAAAACGTCAGTTCTGAAAATATAAAATTCTTTTTTCTTCATCTTTTCAGCATTAGAACAACATATTTAAACTAAATACAAATCCAAAATGGATATCTTTAAAAAGCTTTTCTTGGATTTGCCTATTAAAATGATTTTTGAAACAAATTATTTAAAGAAAAGCTAAAATAAATCTTCTGCTAATAAACTGCCTGACTAAGTAATATTTATGGTTTTGTCATGTTTTCACAACTGACTTAAAATCTCAAATTGACTTTGGGAAAGCGTACCAGTATTCGCCATCTGATAAGAAATTTTGTTCTTTTTCTGTGTTCAAAACTGTGGTTAAATTTTGAGGTTTTGAACATGTTTTCACATAATTTTAAAGTGGTTTAATGGATACCAAACAATTTCTGCCGATCTGGACCGTAAAACGGTATCATCTTGTCGAGTGCTCGGCATTGAAAAAGTCTGTAAGTCGCAGACGAAATAGGCCTATCTGTCAAGATAAGCAACATATTAAAGTTTAAAAGTATTTGCTCGCCTTACTAGTGATTTTAAGTATTTTATTTTTTCTTTTGGAAAAGTGGAGTGAAGTGTTCAATTAGAATTTTTTCTTAAACATACTCTAATAATCCCTTCCATAAATTAAAAAAAAAAACATTTACCAAGTTTGTCTTATTCTAATGAGTCTGCTGGATGAGCTGCTCAGATGTGGTGATTCAGGAACCGCCTCACTATCCAGCTTTTTACGCTAGCTTGCCATAAACTTTGAATTACCCCTTTTTGACGTTCCTTGTCTACACTATAATGTTTTTATGGTTGAATCTAAGCAAGCTTTGCGTTGCTGAAAAATTTTCATGTTTATGCAAACGAACGTCAAAAAAATCCCTCATTCAGGTAACAAAAATCTGAAAGTTTTATTCCGAATTTTCTGCGTTTAATACAGTTTAATACTATTTTTTGCCATTTTAGATTTATGATAAGCAGCCATGGACTGGTGCCTGTTAATTTACGATAGGTTATTTTGAGAACTAAACAACGTGAATGAATGTTACGAACTTTACAACGAATTTAGTTTGTTTGGCAGAGCTCCAGTGATCAAATACTAATATTTTTTTAAATTTTTCTGCAAGGCGTACCTTGGACGACCTTTGAATGAATTTATGGAGTTCGAAGCTATTCTCGTTTATAGAACAGACGTTCAACCCTACCTTCCCCGGCAGTTACTGAGCCTTTTTTGAATACAAAGGAATGAAACATTTTTTTTAACACCCAAGTGATCCAATAGGTAGATAGACTACCCCACATTTGGTTTACACGGCGAGTCACTTCACTCGGGTCTGGAATTGTCACCTCGCTATACGAAACCGAGTTTCTCATCCCACTCGCAGAATAAACCCAAAAGTAACAGCATGTGTGAATGACATAGACCTGGACGGAGATCTATATTAGAACATCTCAGACCACTTTGAAAATATCCATGTAACTTTTAATGTATCTCCTCTTCCGTGAAGTTTCCGGAAGGTTATCAAAAATATAACGGCCGAGGTTGGATTATGTTTGTTGATTGTGTTAATCAGAGTATAGAGCCAATAACGATGCACAAAATGCTGTCCTCTCGAATTTCTTTATCTTAAATAATTAGGTCAGGAACGCTTTTCTCGTGTCGAAGCCTAAAAAAAATAGAAAGAAGTTCGTAAAAACTAGGTGAGATTTGTAATATAAAAAACACAGCTGCAAAACAAACCCAGTGAAAATAGTTGACATTGCAATCAACAATCGAAGAGCATGGCCTACTAAGATCTAACTATAAAATCGGTTGCCAACAAATGTCATAGTCAAATCACCCCCCACAGTTTTTTAGCTAGCGTAAAAAGCTGGATACTACAGATTCCAAGAATCACCGATTTTTAGAAGCTGTGTAGGTCCGTCTTAAATTCCAGCTCGTCTAAGGACCTTAGAAGAGATTTTGAGACAATGCCGGTCGCTGAGAGGACTACCGGAACTATACGGACGTTCTCTAAGTGACACATCTGCTTCAACTCCTCCGTCAAGCCATGGAACTTTGCTATCTTGTTGGAGAATGTTGATTAAACATTGTGGTCGGAGCGGAACAGCGATGTCAATGAGTGTAACTCGTTTCATCCTCTTGTCGTAGACTACAATATCGGGGCACGAATGAAGACGTTCGTTATGATCTCGCGATCCCAGTACAGATTTATGCAACTATTTTCCAGAAGCGAGTCAGGCAGGTATTTGTAGTAGGACACATCGGTCCATCAAGTTGTGCTTAAGAGCAAGCTGTTGGTGCACAATCTAGGCAACTTCGTTGGCAAGCTGATCCAGCTAGTACTGAACAGCCAACGACATGCTCGATAGCCTTCCCTACTGAATTGCACTTCTTACAGCGCTCCTCCACGTCTTCGTGCAATATGTACTACAATATATATAATTCTTCGTCGCAATTACCCGGACTGAGAAGAGATCACCCCGCACCAGCCACGTGTTTGACGCCACCTTATCGATGTGCTTGAGCTCCAGTTGATTGGGGTGCGTTCCATGCAACTGCTTGTGCTTCTACGTTGCGATCATCTCATCGACGGTTTTGATGTCGCAGTTCAGGCGGTAATAGCTGGCATGCATAACTTGACCCCGACATAGATAAATTGACCGACATTTGTCAATCCCAAACTCCATTCGGATGTCGTTACTGAATGTCTTAACTAGCTGCAACAGCTGATACAGTCTCTACACTGATTCCGCAAGTAGCTTCAGGTCGTCAATATAGAAGGTGTGGGTAACGTTTGTACTCCTTTCCCCTCTTTTCATTGGGTAGCCATAGTTGCATTGGTTGAGTGCTTTGCTGAGAAGGTTCGTGGCCAGGCAAAACCACAACGGACTAAAGGTATCGCCTTGAAAAATCCCCCTCCTGATGCTGAGATTTCTGGACCGTAACACAGCTATACGGTAATGTGTAGGGATGTGCTCCACATCACCATTGCGTGTTGCATCAACCCGATGACGTTCCCGTCTACCTTATACAACTGTACGCGAGTACGACAGCTGCCCAAGCCACGACGTCAAAATCATCATAGGAGATCTAAACGCTCAGGTTGTCCAGGAGGAGGAGTTCATACCGACTATTGGAAAGTTTAGCGCCCACCGGCTGACGAACGAAAACTTCGTGCGCGCAGCACTTCTAGGCTGCATCACCGGAAAAGGGTGAGCTGGATGAAGCCCCTCTTGAGGACTGTTGGAGAACAGAGAAAGCAGCCATCAACAATGAGCGATTGGTTCGACGAGGAATGTAGGCAGATTCTGGAGGAGAAGAACGCAGCGCGGGCGGTCATGCTGCAGCAAGGGACCCGGCAGAACGTGGAGCGTTTTAGACGGAAACGGCAACAGCAGACCCACCTCTTTCGGGAGTAAAAACGCCACCTGGAGGAGACGGAGTGCGAGGAGATGGAACAGCTGTGCCGATCTCAAGAAACACGTAAGTTCTATCAGAAGGTCAATGCATCCCGCAACGGCTTCGTGCGGCGAGCCGAGATGTGCAGGGATAAGGATGGGAGCATTTTGACAAACGAGCGTGAGGTGATCGAAAGGTGGAAGCAGAACTTCGACGAACATCTGAATGTCGCTGAGAGCATAGGCAATGAGGGTCAGGACTACGGAGGAAATGCCTTCGTCGGTACTGCGGAGGATGGAAACCAACCAGCCCTACTTTGAGGGAGGTTAAGGATGCCATTCACCAGCTCAAGAACAATAAAGCTGCTGGTAAGGATGGTATCGGAGCTGAACTCATAAAGTTGAGCCCGGAGAGGCTGGCCATTTGTCTGCACCGGCTGATAGGCACAATCTGGGAAATAGAACAGCTACCGGAAGAGTGGAAGGAAGGGGTAATATGCCCCATCTACAAGAAAGGCGACAAGTTACATTGTGAGAACCATTCTAAATGCGGCCTACAAAGTATTATCCTAGATCATCTTCCGTCGTCTATCACCTATAGTAAGCGATTTCCCCCTATTGCGTTACGTAATATTTGAACGATCTCTTATTGATTTCTTTCGTCAGTCACGAACTTCATTGCCTGTGTTCTCAGTGACATCAATCTGGGATTATTGTATACCCATTGAAAAATATTCAGAAACAAGATGGAAGCATAATGTTTTAAAATAAAACCATCTTTTCTACATTTTTTATTACCCAAAAAAATACAAATCACTAGGAAAAAAAAGTTCAGTGAAGCACAACTGAACGCAAAGTTCCTGAAAACCTGTTACCCACATACGGGATCTTGTATTTATTGGATGAGTGTCACTCGTCATTTATTTCAGGTTTCAAAGATCTTCAACGTCGACAAATAACCTGAATGCATGGTAAACAAACGAAGACCTTCTCGTCCGTAGCCAAGGTCAGTATTACACTACATGACAGATGCCCAGGTTGGCTTATGAAGAGCGTAACAGCATTTTTGTCTTCCATCATTGGCCATTCCAATCACTAAACGCTTCACTCCATTCGAAGACCACCACCATAACAGTTATATACGCATCATAACACAAACTTAGGTACGCAGTCGTCCCACTGAATCCATACTCTATAGACGTTTGTTCTGCCACCTCAAAGCAAAACAGAGGGCTTCTAACGAGCACGAGCACGACTCGAGAACCGATTGTCATAAATAATTCAACGAGTCCCATTAACCGCGTGTGCCTTTTTGCCTCAATCACAATCGAAATGGAGTTACGACGTTACGTTCGGTTGGTAATTCGTCGCTCTTCCAATAATGCCTTACCCAAGACGACTTGATTATATTTTATTTAGGAAAAACAAAACTCACGTTGAAAGCCGTCGAGATTCAAACAGTCTTGTGGTTCCGATTAGAGGGCGAGAGAGAGAGACAGAAACATAATAATTCCATTATAGGAGCACTGGTCTAATTTAGCAAATGAATGCGAGTGACACGGGGTAGGTATATCGTAAGGAACTGGTTTCGTAGTGGAAAACGCCTCCACGATGAATTAGATCAACGTCAAATCAAATGCCCAATCGGGATTCTCATGTTTCCAAACGAGTTTGAACTGCGGTCTCGGGGTAGCATTGGTTATGACGATCAGTTCATTCGATCATTGAAACAATTTCAGTGGCGGTTTGTTACACAACGAGTGCATTTAGATCGAATTTATTCAAGTTTTCATGTAGTTGATTGAAATTCAGAGATTTGTTGTCATTCAGAGCTGATAGCGACGAAAAACAACAGGAACATTATAACTCATTGCTTTAGAAAAAGAGACAAAAACCTGAAATGTTTTTAATAAGGAATCCAAGTATTACTTTATGTATTTTTCATATTATTTTCCAAACTTTCGTCAGATTGAAATTCAGATTGTCGCGTAGCTTTTCAAGAGGACCTATCTAACATTGAGAGGCTTACTTTGTTTACTTTCTCTTTAATCAATAACTGAGCCAGATTAATCTCTTCTATTGCATTTTTTTTGTATGAAACTCAGGCCAAGGACATTGTCTTTCGATCTATAGAGAAAAACTTTTCAAAAAGCTTACTATTGCACAGTTATAATCGAAAGGGAGCGAGACAGGAGATAATCTCTCGTTGTTACATAGGTCCATTAGTAAAGTTCAGCGAGGTTATTTCAAGATTTGAGAACTCAACCAGCATTTTTTTTTTTCAATCATACTCCCAAAATTACCACAGAGATTTTTTCAGAGATACGTTCAGGAATTCCTCTAAAGATTCTTCCAAAATTTCTCAAGAAAGTTCTTAGTCCTAACGGAAATAATCGTAAAGGATATCCTCCAAAATTTTCGACTAAAACTTTTCCAAGATTTCAGCCAATAATTTCTCAAAGAATGAGCTGAATGAGCTTTTGAAGCACTTCAACATGAAATAAAACTGTCCATGCATGTGTAAGCGATTTCTCTTAGATTCTCTATAACAAATTGTACCATAATTATGATTCTTGATTGAAGCAAATTTATAACATCCTTTGTTATTATAACAGGTTAATAATTTAATTTCATCAACCATATCATAGTGCTACTAATTAAATTGAAACAAAATGTAATATTTGTAACACATTTTGATATGATTGACAATGAGAATGGCTGGAATTGAAAATTACTGACAAATCACCGTACAAACACCTCAAATAATTCTTGTAGAATTTTATGTAATATTTCTAAAACGAAATACTAGTTCAAATCTTTGTGGATTACCCAGGAATAAAACACTCGAGCATGAGCATGAGCCTTGACAACCCTTCAATTTATAGTTGCTACTCCGTGATTGTCCAGAATAATCAATGTTGCACAACAGACGTAACTTGGGAGTAGTTTATTATCTTCAGTGTCAGTGTTTTACGGTCATCAGAAAAGGGAAGGAATGTCAGTGTGGCATCCACTCTTATCTCTGCACCGAGTATACCACTGCATCTTCATGGTTGTCACAGGAGGGAGTTTTTATTTTTTTTTTTTTTTTTTTTTATTTATTTTTCAAAAGTTACACAATCTGGGTTCACCGTGGTAAGTGATGCGATTTAGGTAGCCTCATTAAACAAGTTATCAATTGACATGCATGAAGATTTAATAAGGTACAGTGGGGGAAGTGTATCAGTGGGGTAAGTGGATCATTTGTCTATATTGAGCATAATTACTTGAATATGTTGAATGTTTTCGCAGCATTGCTTCGTTTTAGGTTATATTCTTACGTCCACACTAATACTAATGCAAAACTGATACTACACCAACACTAACACAAGCAAACTTGTTGGCTGCAAAAATCAATTAATTTCAAAATTGTTTTCCGTCAATCAAAAATTCATTGTATCTCTGCCTTAAATCAAATTCTACTAGTTTTTTCAAAGCATGGTGATCATTTCAGTTCTAATTGTATAAATCACAATGAAAAAAATGTGAATTTTATAAATAAATACAGATATATTGGACATGGTACACTTACCCCCACTTTTTGATGGGGTGGGGAAAGTGGATCAAGTATTATTACCATTTATTGGCAGACTGCTTACGAAAATTTGAATAAGTTTGAATACTCGCAAATATTGTTTTGTTTTTAACTGTTTCTCATTACTAGCTTGAATTAGTCTAATTGACTATAGAAAATTTGAATCAATCCACCTAAAAATAATTTTAATCTTTCTGGTACAAGAAAATATAAAAGAATGAATATTTCAAAATTCTAACAAAACTTTTCGTGGTTTATTAAAGCTGAGTTGCAAAAGAGCAAAATATACAAATTTTCCAATTGAAAACATATTATCGTACCTTATTTGACCATTTAAATTGTTCTAGACAGATGATAAAAATACATTCAAAAATAGAATAAGAAGATTTCAGTTTGTTAAACAAAAATAAATGTATCTAATATTTTTAAACTACAAGTGTTTTTCGAAAACATCGTTAGGAATAATCCTACAATACTTCTTTATAACTTATGTGATTATATTAAAGATTTTCTCCAAATAATTCTAGACACAATGTTTTATTTTTGTTTGAATAAGTGTGAACAAATGTATAAATATTTTTGATAATATTTTGATAAAATGAAGACACTTTTCAATTTTTATTGTATCAAAACATAACATAACTAGCACTTACAAAAAGAACGAGAGCAATATCATTCTTAGTGTACATGAAAACACCATATATGTTTTGAGAAAAGATTTTTTTTTAGTGGTGATCCACTTACCCCACCATGGTGAGGCAAGTGGATCATTTGGCGCAAATTTTCAAGTCCCCCATACTCAATACATAAAAATCAGAAAAATCTAAATAAATGGCGATTTGAAGTATATTAGTCCCTCATTTGTAATCCACAGCAAAAAGTTTGAATTACATTATTAACGTAAGCTGTACGTAATAATGAAGTTGACTAATGATTTTTCTGTATCCACTTACCCCACGGTACCTTATAATATATGTTGACCCCTAAGGTGACGGATCGTTCAAAGATTTTCTAAATACCAAAAAAGGACATCTGTTGTGTTGTGTTTTATTTTACGGTATGTGTTATGCTCACTCAGAAACTGTAGAAGTCATTTAAGGCGAAGTAGGTCGTCATTGAAATTTGTACGCGTCGTTGATGATTGTTGCTAATTCATATCACGATTTCGAATCAAAGAAAATCAGTTGGTTTAGCACTGACACAGCTGAAAAAGTATCAGCATACTTTATGCATGTTAGCGCGTACAGTGATACATTTTCAAGTCAATATGAATTATCAAGACTGAGTTTTATCACTTTGAAATGCAAGCTGAAAAGTCATCATTGTTGCCAAAATGAATGAAGGGCTACTTAGCCTTAATAACTAATTTTTAGTCATTTTGAAGCTAAATGGTATATATTCTGAACAAATTCTACAAAATATGCATTTTTCGACTATTTTATAAATTTATTTCTACTATCTGGAATTAAGTAAACTAATGCATATTTTGTAGATTAGCAATAAGGTCGGGCGGCACACCGGTAGTTTAATCGCCATTATACATTCTATTTTCCTTGAAGAAAAATATTATTTTGAAACACGTCCGGCAATAAAAACGTTTATGTTTAAGCAAAAAACAAGTGTTGTGTTGCTAAATGGTCAGGAGGTTTCCTGAATTCAACCTAAGCTAAATTATCGGTAAGTATTGATAATTAGCTCAGCACATGGACTCTAGTTTTTCACAAAATTGTTTTTTTGATTATTCGACGCAGATCGCAGCATTCTCCTACAAAATCATAATTAAAAGCATGATTATATCGAGGATTTCACCCCATCTGGAATGAGCAATGAAGGACCGTGCAAGAGTTAATGCTACCACTTCACGATCGGCGGAAGCTATGATCTCTCTGGGATTTTGTCCAAATTAGCCATTTTCGATTAGATTATAAATCTACATTTAAGACAAAAAATGACTAAAAAATAGATTTTGCGATACATAACTGGATTAAGTTTACTCTGTCTTTCTACTTTTTAGATATTTTATGCATGAACCCAGTCAAACTTGAATTATGCATACAAAATAGTCATAAATGACTTTATTTATTTCTGAGTGCTCGTTTAGAGAAGGGAGATTGTGATATTCACTATTATAGACCGAGTATACCTCTGCATCTTCATGATTATCACAAGAAAAAGCTTTTGTAAGTAAAGAGGGTTCAAATAAATAGTGTCATATCAGTTTCTGATGAAAACGTCGACACTTCTAGAGTCGAACCGTTCATTAATTTTTGTAATTACAAAAACCAGAGTTAAGGTATGTTTCTGTCAATGCGTTCATGTATAACAGGAATTCAAATATGCCGACACTTATAGTGACGAACCAATCAATGTTTTTGAATGAATTCATTAACGTAACATTGATGCCATTCTCACAATAATGATGTGTGTTAACATATATGCCTCATTTAAAAAAAAAGCATGAAACGAGCTCACCAATTGACAATCCATCGTCGACAGGGCAGTTACTAATCACCTTCAAATTCTTCACTAACACTTCTAACACACACTGATTAAAACCCTTGGGCCTTCGCATAGCACTGCCAAGAAATCCGAAGAAAAAAAACACTCCGATTACGCGCGAATCCGAGCACGTTAGCTTAGGTCTTCGCATAGCCGATTCTCCAGAAAAAAAACATGTAGGAAAATTCGTAACTTTCGAGAAACTGGAGAAATCGGTAGAATGTATAAATCCCTGAAGAACATCCTGAAAGAACTTTTGAAGTAACCCCTGTGGAAATTAATTGAGGTTCCAGTGCAAAATCTGTATGAAGCACCCTTTGAGAAATAATTGGAGTTAATTTAGTACAAATTCCTGAAAAAAAAATGCTGCAAAAATCTTTAGAAAAACTTCTGGAGGGATTACTGTATAATTCTCTAAATAGGTGCTGCAAATTGGAAAATTTCAGAACGGTTTCCTCGAGGAATCTATGAGGGAATTCCTAAATAACCTATGGAATAATCTGATAGGAATCTCTGGAGCCTCACGAAACAGTTACTTTAGAGGCTATGTTGCCCAGTAAAAAAAGCTTCAGAGACCCTCCTTTTGAATTAAAGACTTTTGTTAAAAGAGAACTAAGAAAGACAAGATGTCAGCCTTGAATCATTCGAAAATCAATTATCGGACCGAAAATATAACCCTTCTCCAGAAAGACAAAGTATCACGAAACCAGTCATCCTTGAAACTCTCATTGATATAGTGTCACTGATAATTGCTATTTAATATGGCGTAAACATATTGATTAGTAGCTTTCTAGCCACATTCATTCATCTCTAATTTCATAGGCTCTTTTTCTCCCAAGCATTGAAATTTGCGTAACCAAGTTGTTTCAAATGGCACGGAGCCAGACTTGTGTCATTCGATAGAGATAGAAAAAACAATATCGATTGCGATACAGTCAATCCTCTACGAGTCGATATTCCATGATTCATTATTGGTTTATGGAAGCATAAGAAATTCGTTTAGAATTTCTCTTGCACAACCCAGAATATCCAAGGAACGATGGACTGTTTTCGATATCGCTTTATAGGGTTATCTACATTCCCCCTCTCTAGAACGTTCTTACACCCTTCAATTCACCCAATGAGTGATATCAACCGTCAAAGATAGGCGGAAAAGTGCTCCACTTTGTTCCGCCCAATTTGTTACACAATATACGATGAACAGCACGATTGGAGAACGCACGCATTGAAGTCGTGATTCGCAAAAGTTCGTCCAAGCAACGATATTATCACTGTCCCAACAACATTGTACCAATTATTGAAGAAGCTACACAGCTAGGGTGCGGCTTATTTTTCAAAAGTTCTCAAAACCAAAAGTTCGAGTGCTCTGCTGAATATAAATCATTTAAAAAGAGATATCTCAAAGTTTGAGCCTAAAATATTAAGATTTAGAAGAGGCGAAAGATGAATATTCGATTTATAAAATATGACCTTCATTGAAGTTTCATAACCTTTTTTTCCAATTTCGATTCTTTTAGCATCATTACCTTCTAAATATAATTTAATAAAAGTTTTTACATCACCAACATGTAATAAGATGTGGAATTAGTTGAGTATTAATGAATATGTTATGGTCAAACAATGTTTATTTTTTATGAAAAATACGAAAACTAATTTAGGCATTAACTTGGGTACTTCCAAGATTCACTTTGGCATGGGGGGTTTTTATCGGACAAATTGTCTGAAGCTTTGCAATTAGAAGCACTTAAATGAGACGTATATTGTGGCAAAGCATGTGCTCAATAACTTTCGAAAAATCCCAATGCCCAAGTGAATCAAAAGTGCTTCGGCTCCCAGTTTTATTCAAATTAGATGTTCTGCAAACTTTTCATAAATATAATTTAGAATTTCTGCAAACTTTTCATAGATTTAGGTTTTGTAACTTGAAAATTAATCTTCGAGTTGCTGGCGCTACCTCTAAATCATAATATGTTTGACTCAAACTATTATTTTTTTATGTGATTCAAAATAACGTATTTTTGATTTAGAGAGCTTTTAAAGTATAAGCCGCACCCTATTACACAATTTGCTTTTCATGATCGAAGATATATGTGCAACCGATTGCGTTTTGCAGTCCTCATGGGGCGATAAGAGCACCACTGATCGTATCTGTCTCTTTCGCAATATGTCACCCTATGTGGTCCTATGTAAGTACAAGTTCTTGGGAATTCGTTCGAACGGTCTGACGGTGCGGAGTGACCGTCAATCATCAATTGAGATGTGTCGCAGCCCTTCAAGCTGGTCTGGTACAAATCTTATGTTGGTTGTCGTCACACATCATGCCAATTCAATGACCGAAGGCAGTTGAACGACGTGTTGATGACAAATTGATTCTATGGAAGGACACAAAGGAAGATGAATGATCGGATGCAGCAAGTTGGTTGGGAATTGCGAAGAATTGGAATTTTATTGGTAATTTGGCTTGAATAGTGTTCGCACTTATATTGAAATTTAAGTAATATAGGGCATTTTATCACATTTTATAACGTATGTATTCGTAACACTTTACATTTTTGAAACTTATAAGCTGCCATAAACAAGTAAAGGCTTTGATCAGGATACATTTGGGCTGATAAGTGATTAACCCCTCAACTGGCAGCATCATTTTTTACAACAATAAAAAAAAAATCAACCGTGCCCACTTTTTTAGATATTTTTACACTATTTTTTTACCAACTTATAAAAAAACTCTTCTATTTTTGGAATCTGTGTCGATATTAACCATTTGTTACGTGGTTTTGAAGATATTCCGAAATTCCTTGGGGGATCAACATTTCCGTGATGAACTTATATTAGTGAAAGTGTAGACGAATACACCCACAACGTTTATACAACTATATTGAATGAAAAATATGATTTTTATATAGTTATTGTAACATAATAATATACAAAGTTATAGTTTACTAGTTATTAAAGGCGTGATATAATATATAATATATACTGATATATTTAGTTGATTTTGAAAAGCTTTGCATGGTTCAATTTTACAATTTCATGTTAAAACATAGTTGTTCGCATTTTGATTCAAAAGTGTCCGGATTTATGATTTGCTACATTTTTCGATGTAGTGTTTGAACTTAAACAGGTAACCAAGTTACAATGAGCACAATTTAAAGCTTGTCAACTATCTCATAATAATCTATAGTATTTCAAGATGTATTTATTACTTTTCAAAAAGAAACCCATTTGGCAGAACTATACTCTTCTTAAGGGAAAGTCATAATGAACCCCAATATTTTAGTGTTGGAAAATACACAAAATTACAAGAACTACTGTAACGTATAAACGAATTTTACTCAAATATATGTTTCTCTTTCGCTCTTTCGTGAAATTTGCAAACATCAAGGCCATTAAAAGTCAAAATTCCATTCAGATATAAACAGTACAGTGTCTCATAGCAGCCATATGTGCAGTCAGTCTAAACTTAGCTAAACTCAATTATTTACAAAGTGATCTTTATCAGACATATCATCAAATAAGGTACACACACATGTGGCCCTCCCAATCGATCCCATCAAAACATTACCCAAAAAAAATATGCGGTAGTTGATTCCCAACCAAACAGCGTGAGAAGTAACGACGCTTACTACTAAACCACCGAGGCTGCCAACGAAAACGTTGGTGCAATGCCTAATTGTTATCCACATCATCATTTTCGCAAGGAAGTGTCATTTCTTTCAGATATGGCAGCGGAAACACGGTATGATAAAACCGGTATTACAACTACAGACAAGCGGCCTCCATACGCTGGTTATACCGTCCGGATTTTGATTCCCCACGGTACACTTCAAATGAAAGCTCTTGAGTTGCCCTACAAAACTTCATATTTAGTTTTTTGACCTAGTTCAGTTAACAAAAAAATAGGTCGATTTGAAAAAAAAAAATTACAAAAAAAAAGATATTTATTCGATTTGAAAATTTTTTCTATCCAAATACCATGTTTATTTTGAGGTTCATTTAATGTAAAGTAAACATGCCAAATTTCATACAAATCCGTGCATTTTTACTATAACTATGAGCAGTTTAATTGATTTTGTATTTATAAAAAAATAAATCATTAGTGGTTATTTTGTACCACTTCCCCCTAATATAAAAATCTGAAATTTTGCGAAATATTTTCTTTTGTATAGGAAAAGAACTCCTGTGAATTTTAGCTCGATCGGAGAACATCAATACAACCTCTCTAGGTAAGGGGGTTGCGGTACTCGTAAAATGGCTCAAGTTCAAACACTACCCCGAAAAACATTTTTTTTCGAAAATTTTTGAAACGGCATATCTGGATTACACCTCAAATGAAAGCCCATTAGTTGCCCAACAAAACGTCATATTTAGTTTTTTGACCTAGTTCGGTTGGCAAGAAAAAAATCAATTTGAAAATCACTAAAATTTTTATGAAAAACTTGTGTTTCTCCATTTGAAGTATTTTCAAAATGCATATACCATGGATATCTTAAAGTTTATATAGCGTAGAGTAATCATGCCAAATTTCAACACAATCCGTGCACTTTTACTAAAGTTATATCAGTTTTTGTGATTTTGCATGTTTAGTGACATGAAATCATTGAGGGTCATTTTGACCAACTTTCCCCTAATATAAAAAATCTAATATTTTGCAAAACATCTTCTTATATATAGAAGAACGATCCCTGAAAATTTCAGCCTGATCGGAGAACATCAATACAACTTCCCTTGGAAAGGGGGTTGCGGTTCTCGCGTACTGGCTCTTAAACGCTGGGCTGGGATTAAATACTGGAGATAACTTATGCGATTTTATTATGCCATTAAGCCAAACGACTTTATGCGACGCATTTCACACACTGAATAAACATGCAACTAAAGAGTTTATATGTGTAAAATGCCTTTATTAGGGATCCATACCATTATCCCGAACGTCATTACCCCGAATATCACAACCCCGAACGACACTACCGTTTTGATTCATATTACGGACAGCTTTTAATTCCGGACACTCTTCTTTGTATGGGAAACATTTCAAACGAAATTCAATTTTTGCCGTTCGAAAGTTCACAATTTCGAGGCTTGTTTTAATAAGCTATTTAGATAAATATCTATGCAAATTTATAATGCACAACTGCCTTAGACGTCTCTTTAGTGGTTTAACAATTTCATTTGATGATTTGACTTTTCTATTAATGATTTTCATGAGATGTCTGGAATTCGAATCAAAGTGTCCGGAATATGAGGCAAAAGTGAGGACGCGTCCGGAATCAGAATCATCAAAAGGCCATACATTTCGATTAATTTAAAATTATTCAAGTTGCGGAAGCGTATTCTTTACCCACGATTCGAAAGTTAAGGGTTTCTAGCGCTCGATAACGCTGAGGAATATTACAGAATGATTTATTTTGTATGCTCTATGCTGTGCTATACTTCCCTGAGGCGTTAAGTGTCCGTAATATGAATCAAAACGGTACCCCGAATGGGTCACTACCCCAAAAGCCATTACCCCGAATGGGTCATTACCCCGAACGCCACTACCCCGAATGAGTCATTACCCCGAATAGTATGAGATACAGTGCAGTATTTTGTGTTACGGGTAAAAATACGTCTCTAATGAAAACTGGTAATAATTTGCGCGTAAAATTCTTCGGAAAAATGTTCATCATATATTTTCCCTTCTTCTATATATCAACTATTCTTTCGAAGTGTCCTGTTGGCAACTATTTTCTTCTCATTCTTTCTAAGACAGTGCCTGTTTATCAACTCAGTAGGCATTTTCGCAGTTCAAGGATTCATTCACAAATTTTATAACGCCAAAAATTGTCATATTTTAGACCTACCCACCCCCTCGTACCATTTTTTGTATAGAAATTCTTCACATAATAGTAAATAGGCTTTTACTTAAATTAGCCATTTATTGACTGAGAGCTTTCCTTGTCAATTTACCATTCTTGTACATGTGCCTCTATGCAGAGGGACGCCAAGAAAATGTTCAATGCATAATATCCCACCGGAGGAATTCAAACCCATAAACCCTCAATTGCAAACACGTCGTGTATTTCTCCAAAGAATGTTTGCTTTCGATGTCTTGACGAATCGGATTGATTGCCCTGATCTTCTGCAAGAAGCGAACTTTTTCGTTCCGGCTCGGAGATCCCGCCCACGTTCGTTGTTCTGGACCGCGAGACATCGTACGGTATTTGGACAAAATCACCCGATGGAAAGATGTTTTAATTTGTTACATGTTGATGTTTTTGACTTTGATGTGAGTAGAAATAAGTTTAAAGCTAGAATAAGAGTATTGCATTAGATTAAGACCAATACAGTATGTACAGCAATGCTGAAGACGAAGAAAATAAATAATAATAATATGATCTTTCTGAACAGCTGCGTGATCACCGGTATTTGGTTCTTGGTGGTGTTCATATTTCAATTATTAAAATATTTCTTTTCTTATGAATATAGGTTGTGCCATAGCATCACGTTTTACAGTGATCATTCACGTCTTAGCTGTAAACATTTCACCAGAAATTTGCCCTTCTTTCTTAAATAGGCCGTTCTTTCAAGTTTTCGTTGGATAATCAAATTTGACTGTTACTCAAAAATTTCAAAATTATCCCCTTGATTTGTATAGCAAAGTTAAAGCTTTTAACTGGGTCAACAACTTTTTTATACCCAACTTTTGGAAGGAATGAGAACTATTGTAGACAGTGTAGATCTTGAAGGCTTCAACTGTAAAACAATGAACAGAACTTCTACTCGTTATTCAGTAAGGATTTTTTGAAACAAATGGATTTAAAATAAACTCTTGTTTGTGTGTTTTTTCAAGGTATGTATGTCTGAACTTTGGCCGTTTAGGATCTAATACAAAATAACATTGCTGTCGTGATATTTCCAATGAAAACGTTTCACATAAGGACAATTGGCATAATAAGAATATGCCAAAGATGGACATTTCGTAGAATAAAAATATGCCTTCTTCAAAATGCTAAATTGTTTTAGTATGAAACTTGTTTATTTGAAATGTCCATTCGGCCAGGAAACAACTTGTAGGGTTACCATCCACCCTGATCTAGCAGGACATGTTCTGATCTTGAATTCATTTCGAAGCCTCTTGATTTATTTTTATTATTTGAGGATATTTTTTTATTTTTCTGATAAAATAATCTGTACTTTACTTCAATAAACAACATGTTTAATCTTTATAGGTAAGAATGTTAAGCAGAAAGGAAATTTCATTTTATTTTGATAATGCTTCCCAATACAAAGATAGCGAATTTTCAGATTTTAGGCATTAACGTTTTGAAACTTTCTTCTATTTCTATTACAATGGTGAAACTTGGTTGCTATGAAACCCCTTTATTCGAATGTATTTAAAAAATGTTTTAATTTTCTTCTACTATAAAATTGCTTAAAATTAAATCAACCTCAAAAAGCATAATATGCAAAAAAGTTGATAATTATCCTTTTCCTGTTTTTTTAATATGTGCTTTTATTTTAACTATGGACAGTCCCGTATGGTTAGATCAAATGATTAATAGGGCAATATTTAAAACTGAAAAGGCAATAGATGGCTCTTTTTCAGTGGTAGTAAAAACACAATCCTGAAGCAAAGAAAGCACCATGAAACATGAACTAAACACAAAAAGTTATGTATTCACATTACACTTGATTTACAATCACTAATTTTTCAATACAGTTTCCTAATTGTATGTAATTTACGTTTTTCATAATTTTCCATACGTTTTGACAGTTCTCAACTACCATTTTTCCATGCGCTTGTGTTGAAAGTTTGAGAAATTTGAGAATCCTGCGTAGTGCGATCAGTGGGAGGAATACAAACAACAGTGTCGCCGCTCGGCGGTCAGTTAGAGAAACTGAATGTTCGAAAGGTTGTTGTCTATACTTTTTGCCGCTGGCGCCAACTGTTAGCGTTTAAACGAAATAAACAGTCGTTACCCTATTAGTACATCTTCCATTTCATAAAATTTAAACTTAACTAATGCAGCGTGTCGATTCAGAATCAAATTTTCTTATTTTGATAAAAAAATGATTCAAAATTTGGTGGACTTTATCTAAATTTTTTATAAATTAAAGTCAATTTATAGTTACCTTACTCAATATTTCGTATCTCGATAGTAAATGTTGGTTTTCATGTCTAACTATATGGTCCCTTGGATCGCATTTGCACTGGTCTTTTCAATATCGAGTTATGGATAGCTGACTGTATTTTTGAATTAATTTATAAAATACAGGTAAGTTAAAACGGTTAGAATTCGTTTTGAACAAAAATGTTTATATCTGGATTTATGTTTATATTTGTTGAAATATGTATCTAAAAGATCGTCAAGCTTCTACTATTCAGATGATGGCAACAAAGTTCTGTAAATCCGTAGAAATCCCTGAATATCTGGTCATGGACCTCATAAGAACTTTGTCGTAGATCTACGAGTAGATTTTGTGGTTGCTATCGATGGCTTATTTCTTTATGGATTTTATCGGCTCTACCAGTCTTTGAACAGCTAAAACGATTTTTGCTTCAACTTTCCGACGTTTCGACGTATCCCTCCCCTTGGACCTTGCCGCGATGGGAGGGCATAATCCATTAGCCCATATGATGGAAACCAAAGGCGTAACCTGTAGTGGTGGTATCACATTTTGGCATTTTTTGCTTATAGCCGCGTCATAATTCATATGGCATAGACGCAATAATATCCCAGATGTGATCCAACGGACATTCTGCGTCATTGATAGAATTGATGCCCATTTCAAATAATTAATCTATTCGAAGTGGAAATTAACCCCTCTACCGGCAGCTTCACTTTTTACCACAAAATAAAATTTCAAATCGTTATAACTTTTTTGTTTTTCAATATTTTTGCATCATTTTCTCACAAGTTCTCAAAAAACTCTTCTAGTTTAGGAATCCGTGTCGATATTAATTATTGGTGATCTGGTTTTAAAGATATTCCGATGTTCCTTGGGGGACCGACATTTTCCATATGAAATGTCTTTGGCGGCCATTTTGTTTCTGGCCAATACATCAAAAAAAAAAAAAAAAATAAAATGTGGGCTATACAATGCCAGGTAATAAGGAGCTTCTCTGAAAAAATCGTACAAATCGGTTCAGTATTCTTAGAGATATCTGAAGATTACGATATGATGTTTTTTGAAGTTTTTAAGATCTGTACTTGGCCAGCATGGTTCCAGAAATTTAAATGGTCATTACTTAAAGATGGCTGCACCAAATTGCTTCATTTTTTCACAACATACTCCCATTAATGTATTGTTCCGAAGAGTGAATGTCCGAATACGATTAAAATTCTGTAGCCTGAGAAATTAACGAGAGGTTCTAGTTACGGGTCGGTCCCCCATGGCATTTTGGAATATCTTCAAAACCAGATGACCAATGATCAATATCGACACAGATCCTAAAATTAGAAGAGTTTTTTGAGAGCTTGTGAAACAATGGTGCATAAATATTGAGAAACAAAAAAGTTATAATGATTTGAATTTGAATTTTGCGGTAAAAAATGAAGCTGCCGGTAGAGGGGTTAATACTATTGGTGACGATCAGTTTGCCTTTGCTAACCAGAATGATCCGTAGCAACTATTATTATTAGCTAGCTAGACACATCGCTATCATATACGACGTAGGGAAGATTACTCTGAGGAAAATGACTAGTAGATTCACTGAGTAGAAATAAGTGGCGTCAATCTTATTTTAATATGGTTTTTACATTGCCATTTTCGCAAAATTTATAAGTAGTAAGTAGGCGTTGTGCATTTGCCATCGAAAAGTGAATCTTGTAGGAGACTGTAATAGAAGTCTAAGGTAACTTTACTCGTAAATATTCACAATAAAAATGACTTGACTAAAAGTGACTTTTTTCTTTAAGGATATATGAACGTAATGACCAATAGATACTTTTAACAATAAAAAAGAAATTAACTAGAACTACTATTAAACAGCCTAATTTTGTTAATACTTGACGACAATAGACATTTAAGACTCTAATCTTACGTAAAAGACAGGAGTAATTAGAATAGGACTTAAATGACAAATTATTCAAAACCATTTCGACTAGACAGTATTAGTAATGACACTACTACACTACTATTTCGAACAAATTCTGATGGAGCTGCTGATTTTCACAATGCTTACTTTTCTCTGAAGCAAGGGAATATGGGTATTTTTCAAAAACTATCACGTCACAATACTAATAAAAAATCAGTGTTCATGTGGGCACCATAACCAAGTCCGTCTGAGTATTGGTCCTGGTAGAGGGGAAACTTGGCAAAAGCCAGACCGAGGGTTCAGCCTTGACAAGTTAAGCTGTCAGGCAGCTTCAACTAAATACCAGAAAAAAAAAACTTTCCGACGTATGTATATTTCGCCTTTGCCAAGGACTTGAGATTGTCTTCTGTTATCAATGGCGTCTCATCTTGACGCATCATTATAGGTAGCCCTCACTGTTTTTTTTTTTTAATTTTTCGTAACTAAAAAGGTTAACATTTGAACTTTCGCCTGTACCTACGCTTTTCGATAAAAGCTCGGCCTAATTATCGCCCGCGCACAGTTCCTTATTTGCTTTGTTTTTCCTTCTTTGCTCTTTGGCTGCTAACGACTAGTAGAGCCGATAAAACCCAAAAAGAGATCTACGAGTAGTCAAACTAGTAATTCTGCTAAGGCTTCACCATGAATCAGTGTAACCACCTACTCTATACATCCTGTCAAAAGAAATTCTTAATGATTTTTTTCAGGATTGCAGTAGATTGCCCAGCTTTTTGCCACGAATCGACTAAAAAATTCAAGAAAATCAACCAAGGGTCTTTTATAGAATCCACCTAGAAAACTAAAAAACAGAACGCCATTTTCATGGTAAGGATGCTAAGAAAGATGTGGGAGATTTGTGGGGTGGTCCAAAAGTCCAAAAAAAAATGACCACGTGGTTAATGGACAGCCCCTTAGAAATTTTGCCCAGAAACAAAAATACTGACAATTGACTCGATTTCTTCTATCTTGGCTTATTCAAAAACAACACGGAAAACAAGCCATTTTCGCATCCCGCCTCCAACATGTCAGGATGGCCGAGCGGTCTAAGGCGCCAGACTCAAGAGCAATCTTGCCCGCGATACGATACGGGTGATAACGAGAGCGTTCTGGTCCTCTCTGAGGGCGTGAGTTCGAATCCCACTTCTGACAGGAGTCTTTTTGAGGACTGATTATCACAAATGATGGCAGTCAGATTCAATAATTTCTGGGTAATTGAATGATAAGGGTCGTTTGACTGTGATATGTGTGAATGTTTGTGAGGCCTTGTTGCGATATTTATAGTATTCAAGTTACAGTGAAATAAGCAAAAAATTGTGTTAAAACTTTAAACATCTAACAATCGATCAATTGTTTGGTTAGTTTTTTTTTAACTAGCTTTTGGTGTTGAATAAGTTTCTGAAAACTGTCGTAAGAACTATACTTTTTACTTATCCCACTGTGTCTTTATTGAATTACATATTATAATTAATTGATTAAGTGCACTCCAAAAAATATTAACAAAACATTGAGCTTATTTGACACCAAATCGGATTTACTCTAATTTGATTATTTTTATCATGTTAGAAACCAGCAGTTTTTCGTCAACAAATTTCAAACTGTTTGCACAGTTGTATGTAAAGAAATATGATAATCATTTTTTTAGAAAATAAAACTGAAAAAAACTCAATAAATGTAAATTTAGAGGAGCTATTTTTTTTGTTTATTATATTGCACTTAAGTACAAAATATTGTGAATTTTGTCTTTTAATAAAATGCCCCTAACCCATCATGGTAAAGAACAAGTCCAATGAAACAATAACTAACCTAATCCAATATATTCACCGTAATAACCAACTGACGACTGTTCACCACCGTTATCATTTTTAACATTATTATCATATTCTATATGGACTACCTACTTTAATCGATCCGCCTTGCAATCGTGCGCACCCCGTCCCAACCTTGTCAGGATGGCCGAGCGGTCTAAGGCGCCAGACTCAAGAGCAATCTTACCCCTCGTTCCAACGAGGGGTGTCCCGAGCGTTCTGGTCCTCTCTGAGGGCGTGGGTTCGAATCCCACTTCTGACAGAAATCTTTTTACATACCATTGCTTATGGTTCGAAGATACCAGGGTAGCAGAACTGATGATTGATGATTGGTTATAAGGAAAGTGCATTCGTTATATAAAACTTCCAAGCTCATCTATTTCATACGTCACGCTCCGTAGAAAAAGAGATTATGTTTGAAAAAACTCGAAATGGGGCTCATTACGTAAGATAATTTCAGCGGGTATTCAGTGTTCCATTCCTAGTAAGTAGTAAGTATAGTAGTAAGATTTTTTTTTGTGTACGAAAAGAAAGTACGATACCGAATACATTAAATGAATGTAAACAGTGGACGCTTCTCAATGAACGTAATGATTCATATTAAAAAGTGTGTCTGTGTTAAAATTTCCTAAGTTTGTGTGACGGGCTTTATGTATATGAACTCCCCCTTTATACGGATTTCTCGTATGAATACATTTGACATTTGTCCAACAATCGAGAACCCCTCCACCCCTATGAGTATCACGTACTAAATGAATGAATGTGAACAAGATGACAAAAAACATATGCGCCCGAATAGGGACTTGAACCCTAGACCGTTGGATTAAAAGTCCAACGCTCTACCGACTGAGCTACCCGGGCAGCGCGCCCAGATTGGTTGTCAAAATTGAGACACATGATATGGGACAGTTGATACCGTTTAAGGCAAAGGTGTACTATAGAGTTTTCTCATACAAATCAGACGATCATTCAAACATATTGCTAGTTAGTGTCTGTAATAAGTGTGCAAGCAAAAATAATTTTCTAGCTTCTGATATTATTTGGACAGCTCAGAAAAGAGTAGAAAGCAAAACGATCAGTACTGACTACTTCATTCATCACTATCGTTTTCATGAACAAAAATCTTGTGATTGGTTGTTAATTGCTGTTAACATTTATGGTATCGATATTTGTTTCCCATTAGCATCCGTTGTCAATTGCTCACCTGAAAAAAGAGAAGACGAAAAGAGATAATTAGCAAATGATTAGAGATCAAATTTGGATAATTGTTGGAAGAATGCATATGAAGAGATATTAATAATTAATGGTTGACTAATTCTACAAATTGGAAATGTGACCACCGGCTGTGCACCTTATTTGTTTTGTTTCCTCAACAATAACAAAAATCTGAAACAGATCCACTTTCTTCGCGAAGATAGAAAACAACTACTGTCTGCACCTCCGAGAATGAAAACAATGATAGGCGAAACGCAGCACGGGGCCCAACAGGCTGGACATTCGTCATTGTTTTCACCATAGACAGTTTTCCAGACAATGGCGCCTCTGTTATGCATATTTTTCCCCTGAATAGGCATTGCCATACGTCGCATATCGTTTCTGTTTTGATTAGAAAAGCAAATGGGCACATTCCTGTGTATTGTACGTTAGATCCACATTTCTAGCGTAACATGTGATAATTGCTTAACTACTAAGCGTAAACATTGTGATCAATATGAAAAAAATAATTGAAGTTCTAGTCAAATTTAGTGAAGAAACGTAAATATCCATCGTTCATCATTATTCTTATTGTTCGAGTTAGTTCTTTTTGATTCGAGTATATTCAATTTCTGATTTGATTACACAGCGTAACAAAAATTACATTTTTGCGTGTCTCAAGGATCTAATTATGTGTGTTTAGTAGATTTAGGGTTGCTGAATCTGATGCCTTTCTCAGAAATGTTTTCGCATGTCATAATTTTAGCTACAGGCAGCCAAAGTTGTATAAACCAGTGGTTCCATTGATGTTTACATATAATTTGAAGTATGATATATCAATCTTTTTTTTGTGATCTAATCTACCAAGCATGCAAATATGACTTCAACTTACATTTCACTTTGGTTGAAATTGCACGATTATGTTAGGAAAAATCGATTTTTTCAGCATAGGTACTTGAATTCTCCGTTTCTCTTATATGAAAAAATACAATGCTTTTCTAAGCAATCAAAAACTAACTTTTGAGCATCAAAAGTATTATGAATGTTGTTTATAAATATTGTTATACACATAGAGTTTGAATTCTGTAGCAAATTAAGCAAATAAATTGCCATACAATCCTGCAAATTTGCATGCAAGTTGGCTGAAATAGTCAAATTTTGCATTTTGAAAAACTAGACGTGCTAAGATATTTTGAAAAAAGGAAATGGATACAGCCACCCCCAATTAAGTAAATAGCATAATTCAAGCGTGTGCCAGAATAAGGGCGCAAGTCGCATGATTGATTTCTCTTTATCGATCATCTCTTCTATGAATAAAGGTGACAAGATGCGGGTTTGTTAGCATTTTTGCACCTCCGGACGCTAGGCAGCGATGCAATCTTGTGTCTTAAGGTGAAAAAAATGCTGACAAACTTGCATTTTGTCACCTTTATTCACAGAAGAGAGGAGCGATGAAATGATATCGATCATGCTACTTACGCCCTTATTCTAGCATACGCTTGCATTCTGGTGTTTGAGACAAAAACGTGTTTCGCAGTGTTAGGTTCTTTGGTAATTCTCATAAAACACATACAAACAAGGGTTTCAAATGTGACTAAAGATATGTATAAGCAGTGTTGATAGACTCACACTCAAATCTCAATCAATAAGCTCTCCCGCGAGAGCAAGCTCATTAGAGATTTGTTTCACAAATCTCACGCTTGATATTTTCATGCAAAATCACTCAACCACACTCAAGCCGTCAAAATTGATTCAGTCATAAAACCCGTCAAAAACTCGTGAAAACTGAATGTTGTTGTTTACGTTAGGAAGGATTATTATAATTTTACAATACGAACAAAAAATCACAGCTTCGTGCGAGAAAACAGTGGAAATACGAGGCAATGAATCAAACAGATGAGCGAACTCATACATGATTTTTTGACTGCTGAGTTGCGTGGTTGACAACTCACGCATGAAAAATATCAAGAGTGAGTTATGAGAATTTGAGTTTTTCACAACACTGTCTATGAGTAGATAACTATGATTTTGATAAGAACAGAAGAAATCTTATCGATTCACAATTTTAGTTAGACCCTTTTCACATGTTACGATAGGTTATGCACGATCATGGGTAGGTACAACCTCAACCTCGGCCATCGTACTTAAAAGAATTTATAGCAAACATTCAAACGACCAGAAGCCACATTCCTCGTAATGTGTGCACGGCACATACATTTACATTCAGTCAGTGAGCCCTCTGTGCTATTATCGCTGTTGCCTGGCTGGCATCATCATCATCATCTGTGCTCGCGGCTTTGTGGAACTTAATTAAGACTTTGAGCGCGGTTGGTTTGCGATTGTTGATTCAAGAAAATTCAAACAAGACGACACGTGACCTTGCTGTGATTGAGACAGGGCAGGCAATCGTCAGATTCGTCACAGTGCGATGACGAAATAAAAAAAGACATCGTCATCCAGTATGACAACTCTGGCAGGTCGTCGTCTCGTCATCGACGAAAGAATGCACGACGAACGTAAATCCAGAATCGTCAACGAACAACTTTGCCTTCATTCCGTTCGCTTCTCTTCCTCAAACGAAGGAGGCGTTTATTCTATATTCGCTTGCTATGCACAAAACGGCGAATGCCATCCCAGAATTGCTTGTATTGACAATTTAACCCGTACTCCTCAAGCTTCAACAATAGCTCTGTTGGTTAGCGCGTGACGTTGACGATTCGGAGATCGTTTGTTCAATTCCGGTCACGTTTTGTTTATTTTTTGTTTTTGTTTTATTTTCTCAAAATAGGTTCATAATCTATCGACGCCACGGTTCATATTTTTAGTCGGCTCAGAGCTCCCGAACGAAGATTCGACCATAACGAAGGAGGCTTATTTGTTCGTCATGACGCCGAGCCATTGTGGCGGACCACTGCAGCAAATCGTCATCCAACGCTGGTTGAGTGACGATGACGATTCTTTTTTTAGTTTCGTCGACGACTTTTTCCATTTGACGGTGACGATTGTCTACCCTGGATTGAGATGCTAGGTCGAGAGGAGGGGCGACGTTGCAGTCACATTCGGAGCACCTGCAGCCTTGGGTTCATTAATGAGCGCGGAAACAATAGGTTGGCGGATAAACAGGTGATAACATTCAGAGAATTAAATTGAATATTAAATATGTATAACTTTTTCTCAAACAAAAAATAAGCATATGAGTCATTTCACGCTAAGTGTCCACATGACCTATAATCATCCTTCGAGGAGGATGAACGAATTCATATGAAATAGTCATACGGAAAGGTGACGGAGTGCGCGAAAACATCAACTTATGAGATCACATACCTAAAAATTAATATATCATAGAGAGAACAAAATAGCAAAATGATACCAAACAGAAATCAGAAAATACACAAAAAGTTTGTTTTTAAAAAGATTTCTCAGAGAATCCGACCAGAAAAATCCATGAAGGCATATCTAAGAATTTATTTAGAGATTCTAGTGACAAACGGGCTGGTAACGAGGCTTTGTCCAACATTTTGTTCAAGGTAGACATTGCTCCTAAAATTTACTCAGCACTTTATTCAGTATTTTTACACGGACTTCCATTGGGATCCTTCAAAATTTTTGTTTGGGGTTCCTTTAAGAATTCGACTAGGACTTTTTGCTAGGACATATCAAGAGATTCTTCAAGAATTTGTTTAAGAAAGTCTCCAATCATTCAGGAATTGATCTGGTAATCGTTGGTAATCGGAGTTGCTCAAAAATTCAACAGGTAATTTATTTGAGTATATCGTCAAAAAATACTCCGGCGGAGAGAACTCTTACTAGGATTTCTGAAACAATTTCAAGATCCGTCATTGATTGTTTAGACAAATTGCTAGAATAATTGTTGGAATATACAGTACACAAAACAATTGATGATATTTTTCAGGATTTTTGGAAATCCCAAGTAGAAGCGAAATACCAGCAAACAAAACGTGATACCTTCATGAGTCGATGTTCCATGATTCGATATTGACTCATGGAAATATTACTATGATGGTCCCCTCATACAGCTTTCAGTAGAATATTTTGAGAAACATCTAAATTATCGTTATTTTAAACTTTGAAACCAAGGCGACTGGAGTTAATACCTACAACAAAATAAGGTCCGATTGGGACCCAGATAGCCGTAGCGGTAAACACGCAGGTATTCAGCAAGACAAAAAGCGGGAGGATCATGGGTCAGTCGAGGATCTTTTCGTAAAATAAACTTTCTCGACTTTCAAGGACAAGGATAAGGAGGGTGTCTACTCATTTACTGAAGTAAAATTCCCTGATATTTTCAGGTTCTACAAAATAATTCCAGGTTCAAATAATCCGACAAATTTTAAAATGTTTTTGATTTAGTAGCTATTTACACTTACAGACATTGTTCAAAGCATGCTGAAGCTATTACAATTCCCATATTCCCATATGAAGGCGCTAACAATATCAAAGCTCTAAAACTGTTGATGTTAGAGAAAAATGTTCTATGAAGAAGCTGTAGTGAACCGTTTGGACTAAAAGAAAAAAATATTGTATTTATTTTAATTGAAAATTCAAAAGTAAAACATAAATAATATATTACACAAAAACCCCATTTCTATTTTTATTTTTTTAATTTATAAAAGTTTTTCTAAGAACAAATTTTGGTCGATTTTCAAAATTGTGATATTTTGTCAAAATAAATACGTTCTGATGATATAATAAGAATCTTGAAATTATTCACATCTACAATTTTTCAAATAAGTTGCATGCAAAAATTTATAGGCCATTTTCAAAAGTTAATCTTGAGTCAAAATGATAGATTTTTCTACGGAAAACACTTTATTTACCATGTAAAAAATATGTGCAAAATTTAATCGAAATCAAAGATTATCGAACACGATTTTTTTTCGACTCATTCTGGATGGAATTCGTCATTTCTAGAACTCACTCATGATGCAATATAAGAAGATTTTCTAGATCATTTCTAAGATTGAAAAATAAAATCAATCGAATTGAACTCATGGAAACATATAGGACGAAATCCCAAAAAAAATTGTAGGAATGATCGAAGGATTTCTTTAAAAAAAATGCTGTAGTGTTAACTGGTATGAAACCTAAACTGAACTTTTGAATCCCTCCCCTTGGCTATGCGACCTTGCCGCGATGGGAGGGCATAATCCATTAGCCCATATGATGGAAACCAAAGGCGTAACCTGTAGTGGTGGTATCACATTTTGGCATTTTTTTGCTTAAGGTGATTATAGAACGAAGCCACACCTCAAATTTTCAAGAGCACAAGATTTGAGAACCAAACAGCGCTCCGCGTTGAAAATCTATCCCAATGGTTCCTACCAGCAAGCGAGCAATTTGATTGATTTTCAACGCGAACTGTTGTCAGATTCTCTCATCTTGTGCACTTGAAAATTCAAAGTTTGGCTTCCTTTTATAATCACCTTAAAGCCGCGTCATAATTCATATGGCATAGACGCAATAATATCTCGGATGTGATCCAACGGACATTCTGCGTCATTGATAGAATTGATGCCCATTTCAAATATTTAATCTATTCGAGGTGGACATTAATACTATTGGTGACGATCAGTTTGCCTTTTGCTAACCAGAATGATCCGTAGCCACTCTTACTATTAGCTAGCTAGACACATCGTTATCATGTACGACGTAGGGAATACTTAGGAACTCTTAGGAAAATGACTAGTAGATTCACTGAGTACAAATAAGTGGTGACAATCTTATTTTAGTATGGTTTTTACATTGCCATAATAAGGAATACCTCTTTTGTAACAACGGTATAAATAATCTATTTCCAGCTTCATTTTCGCAAAATTTACAAGTAGAAAGTAGGCGTTGTGAAGCATTGCATTTGCCACCGAAAAGTGAATCTTGTAGGAGGTTTAGGGACAAAATGTCGAAAGACAAAACGTCGAATGCCAAAATGTCGAATGCCAAAATGTCGAATCCCAAAACGTCGAAAGGGACAAAACGTCGAAGGGATAAAACGTCGAAGGGACAAAACGTCGAAAACGAGAGTTTTTGGATAGCTTGCGTTGCTAAGGAAAAAATGGTTGCGATGTGGACGGCGTTGGAAACAGCAAAATTTTCAATTTCCATCATAGTAAGCATAGAACAAAGCTTCATGAAAATGTCACTTTTCAACTATTTCTGACGAGGAAAGAAGCACCTTGTGAAGCTAATTGAAATTGAAGCTTTAGATATGCAGAACAGATAAAACCATTCAACCTTCATATTGGAGAATATAGGTTCGGGGGTTGAGTTACACCTTCAGCAACGCATTCCACAGATTTCAAAGTTGTGTGAAAAATCGTACTCTTTTCCTTTCCCAATAACTTCAATCCTTTTTCAACTCTTCCTTTACAAACAAATGCCTGTCGATTAGATACTAAGGGCCGATTTCTTCACCTTCGCTTAAGACTTAAACCACGTTTACCCATACGATTAAACCAGGTTTAGGGCCTAAGCGGTGGTGAAGAAACCGCTTATAAATGACTTATCTATTGGTTTCGTCCCTCTTCGTGTTCCGTGAATGTGTTAGTGTGTAATAGTTACAAGAGTGTTTGCAGTTTGCGTTATTTAGCAAATAAATTAACTTATCACAGTTTGTATAGGGTGGTATGATTTAATTGAACTGGATAACTTCAATACAGGTCGGACTCGATTATCCGGAGACTCGATTATCCGGGGACTCGATTATCCGGGATTTGATTATCCGGAATTTTAGACTCGATTATCCGGAATTTGTTTTTTGATGTTCTTGTTTTTGTATTTTTATGCATAAATCTGAGATAATTTGGTATTGCCATATACAATATGAATGATTTTGCAGTTTAGAACGTATTTAAGAAGAGGGGGTTTGAAAAAGTGTTTTTTTGTGTATGATGGTCAAAAAATTGTTTTTCTTGTAAAGGCCCCTACTGTTCCTAGAAAAAAATTCTGGCTACACCACCGCATCATATAAATAAAATAACGAAAAAAGATAATATTTTAGTTCTTTTATCAAAGATTTCAATATTTTTCTTAGTGATTCGATTATCCGGAAAATTCGATTATCCGGAGTGAAAAAAAAAATCGACACTCCGGATAATCGAGTCCGACCTGTAACTCAATTTAATATGCATGTTTAACTAATTAAATGTGAAGTGAACTGATAACTAACAACTAACACATGATTTTTGACACTTAGTGAATTCTTTATTCTTTAAAAAGTTACTCATTCTTTTCTCTAATAAGCACAATTAGATCGTTAATTGATTTCAGAAACAGATATTAAGGATTTCATATATAAAAATCAAGATATTCAGCAACTTTCCAATTTGCAGTGTCGAATTGAGATCTAAATATTGATTTATTTTTGTATAAATTTTTTGTAGTTACGCAAAATAATGGTAAAATCGACGAAAGTATTAATTGATAAGTAAATGAAAACTAAATTAAGTAGGATACCCTTTATATCCAACTATAGTTAATTGATAATTTTATATCAATACATGCCCTTCGCTTTCTCTTTGCAATATTTGACTTAAATAAGAACTTTGATGAGAGACTGTGATAATGTTTTTGTAACTTGAAAATTAAAAATAAATGTCTCAAAAAGTCCGATAAAATTTGGCAATTTTCAATTTGATTTTTTCACTATCCTTTCCGAGACCAACTAAACATTATGGTATCTCATTAATAACATTGTAGAAATATATTTTTCACTACATTGACAGTTTAAAACATTATTAAAAGTAAAATGCAAATATTTTACGTTACATTTTAATCTATTTTCTTCATTGTCCTTCAATTAACATCGAATAGATCGAGGTTTTATCAGACATTCGCATTCTTTCTTTCTTTTTGACGCCAAGGACTTCGACATTAGATTTTTTTTACGTTTTGGCATGCGACGTTTTGCCATTCGACGTTTTGGCATTCGACATTTTGGTATTCGACTTTTTGGCATTCGACGTTTTGTCCCTTCGACGTTTTGTCCTTTCGACGTTTTGGCATTCGACGTTTTGGCATTCGACATTTTGTCTTTCGACGTTTTGTCACCCAACCCTTGTAGGAGACTGTAATAGAAGCCTAAGGTAACTCTACTCTTAAATATTCACTTTAAAAATGACTGTGGAAAGTAATGACCAATAAATACTTTTAACAATAAAAAATGAAATTAACTATAACTACTACTAAACAGCCTAATTTTGTTAAGACTTCACGACAATTGACATTTAAGCCTCTAATCTTACGTAAAAGACAGGAGTAATCAGAATAGCACTTAAATGACAAATTATTCAAAACCATTTTGACTAGACATATTAGCAATGACACTACTACACTACTATTTCAAACAAATTCTGATGGAGCTGCTGATTTTCACAATGCTTCCTTTTCTCAGAAGCAAGGGGATATTGGCATTTTTCAAAAACTATCACGCCACAATACGAATAAAAAATTAGTGTTCATGTGGGCACCATAACCTAGTCCGTCTGAGTATTGGTCCTGGTAGAGGGGAAACTTGGCAAAAGCCAGACCGAGGGTTCAGCCTTGACAAGTTAAGCTGTCAGGCAGCTCCAACTGAATACCACACAAAAAAAAAAAAAAAAAAAAAACAAAATAAATGAACTTTTGAATGTTCCATGGAATTTATTGAGAAATTCATTGAAAAAAGTTTGGAAGAACAAGAAATGTTTGGATGAAGTGTTGGAGAAATTCCTAGAAAAAAAATCTTGACAAAACCAAAAATGAACTTGGCATTAACGTCCTCACTGGGACAGGCTTCTCAGCGTAGTGTTCTAAGGGCACTTCACAGTTATTTACTGAGGTCTTTCTTTTCCTTAGTTGCCATTTCCGCATTCATATATCGTGTGGCAATCTATCGAAATGAAATGAAATTTAAAGCTAATTTCAGTCGGCATTTTTGGAGAGATTAGGAAATTTGTTCATTATCAATTCCAACTACAATCCCCATCCAAAAAATCCACCAGTCTACGAACCCTGTCGGTCTCTATCAATCTCAGCTTATCGCATTAGCGCAAAAACAAAACGCGATCGTGGGACGAAGAAACCAAACCTCTCGCTGCTCGTTCACGTTACGTTGGCCATTTGTTTACCAACAATGGCGTGACAAGACGTCACCTACTTCAGTATTTTTCCCATCCAGAGCTAGCCCCAAAGCTCTCTTCTCATGAACTGTTGTTGTTGTTGTTTTAGTCCGCTGCGCTCGATTAGGTGCTCACGTTTCTCTGGAAGCCGTTTTTCATCTTGCATCAGTGGTTATCAAACTGCGGCACTCGGCAAGGTTTTGAGTAGCCTGCAATATGATTGATTCATATCGAGTCCTAGATACTGAATTTCATCTGACCAATTTATTGGTAGCTCTCGCATCGTGACAACATGTCTTCCTGAATGTTTCAAGAAAAGATTTTTTGGATTATGTGAGAATATTAGAGGTTCAGTTTTGGAAACATAAGGAAACATCTTTTATTTTTTGTAAGTATAGAGTAATAATTACCAAACTTCTTTGCAATCTACTACAGATGACACGCGGGCTTCGTCCTTTGGCGAAGAGGCCTATGCTATCCGCAATATTAGTTCCAAAATGCTGCCTTGAGGAACACTGTAAGAGCTAGTAATTCTTTCAGACTCATTAACCTGCAGTGTACGATTTGACAGATAACTTTGGATTATTCTAACAATGTAGGTATGTTGGAAAATTATTTATTTTTTAATTTTACGATCAAACCATTATGCCGAAAGACTGTCGAATGCTTCTTCTTTGTCTAGAAGTGACCAGATTTGTTGGATAAATTGGTGTAAGTTGTCATTCAATTTTAAGGATTGGATGATAGCTAAAAGCTTCAGAAGAAATTTGTCCGGTTTTTTAATTTTTTTACAAGATTTTTTTTTTCATTTGTCAGGATGTAAAATATTATTTCATCGCCACTTGATTCGATGAATAATTATTAGGAATTTAAAAAGAAATTTTTAGAAGTTCTTAGCTCAGGGAAAGATCTGAAGTATCTTCAAGTCTTGCAAATGACCTAAATCTGAAAAAGAAACCCTCATTGATAGTTTTTGACATCAATCTTGCTCTGCGATCCACACCATGTTCTGAGGTAAACATGATGGACCGCACGATTAATCAGGTTGAGAACCACTGTCCTATATAATAACTGCAGCAGCAGACCGGGACGATGCTTCATATCCCAATCCATACTTGAAGCTAGATGAATTTCACGGTTTCAAAATGACCTGAGAGGCTTTTACACGGATAGTTGATTTCTAGTGTGCCGCCGCCGACTCCAGTCGGCAAACGCTGAAAGGAAGCAGTTCCAAAGTTGGAATGGCTTCTTGAGTTGAGCCCGACTGTAGAGTGCGCCATTTCGGACGCCTCAATTACACTGTTTTGGCCATGCCATGCGCGTAAGAAACGGCGAAACAGTTGAATATTGTTCTGATGACAAATGGCCTTTCAAGTGTCACTTTTGGGTGCTACATGGACGCGGTGCCAGATTTAAAGTGCTGTTCAAGTGGTAACTAAGGCTGCTGGTGTTTCTAGCGTGGGAGTTGCTGGCATTTGGCATCGTCACTCGGTAAGAGGAGGTTCACTGAGGATTGATGGATGACCTTCAAGTGCCGAAAGGCGTCGATTTAGGTAGACAAAATAATTGCGTAGAGCAATTTGAACACGATATTTTAGATTTGATTTGGTTGAGTTTGCGGGTAGGGTGATGTGCTAGTATCCATCGTATTAAGCATTGATCAGTGAGAACTGCAATTTTCCCAGTATTGCAGTGAATGATGCTGATACAAACCGATGCCAAACAATTCTTTCTCAAAACGACTAAGCATTGTACAATAACATTTTGATAAATCTTGATCTCTTTTTGAAAATAATGCAAAGAAAATGCATCTTACCGTATTATCAATCTGTCGTATCGTTTTCAACTCCGTCGCAATTAGTTTCCAGATTCGTCTCACAACTTACGGCGCACTGTGATGTATTGAGTGGTTAAAACACAACATATCAACGCTATAATAAAATGTTTTACTAGAATATATAGATCTACGGGCATCTCCCTCCATTCCTTCAGCATGATGGAATATACTAATTTCCTTTAAAATTAATTGTCCTTCATCAAAATTCAGCCCAAACATATGAACACAATTCCTTTTGACCGTACAATTATGGCATTTGCTCACAGTACAGCGAAAACAACATAATCAAAGGTTACAAATACGGTTTTTACGTCGAGCGTCACGCACACATTGATGCGCACAAGCTTTTTTTTCTCGGTACGACGGATTGAACTTTGTTTACATTTTCAATTATACGCGGCGGTTGAGGAAATTTCGTAAAATTTGGTGATTCATTACAGTTTTACGGCGTGTTATTGGAATGAAATCATTCAGTGAAGAAGTACGAAAGTTTTCCATAGTGAAAATTAGTGCCCGGCGAAGTAAGTCACCCACGGAGCGTTAGCGTAATTACGGTATACTTCGTAGATTGGATACTAGCAACATTCATGTTTCTTTTTAACATTCATGTTTCTTTTTAACCCTCTAATACCCAACCCCGCCTTTAGACGGGGTACATTTTGGAATTTTGTGTATTTTTTCGTAGCTCGGAAATCAAAATGATTTTATTTTTGGCTTAAACCTTGTCTCATAACAAGCATATAAAACAAGTTTTTTATGCTTTTTGAAACTTTTTTGCATTTTCGAAAATTGTTTGAAAAATTGTATTCTTATATAACCTACAAATTCCCGGGATTCATTTAACGTGTAATATAAAAAATCGTACCTTTTATATTTTTCTACGATCAACCTATCACAAAAGAAAAACTTGGTGGTATTAAAATAATTTCAAACCTATTTTTCCGTGAATTGCACAAAAAATTAAAATATTTAAAAAAAATATTAAAAATTTAAGATTTTTAAAAGTACCGTAAAAATTTGAATTTTTATTATTGCCAAAAATCAGTAAATAGAAGAGGCTTCAAGAAAAAATGAGGGTAGGGATGTTCAAAAATAAAAATTATAAAAATCAAAAACCAGAATTCATAGATTTGCGAATAAAAATAAATCACTGCCCAAAACGTGTTGAGAATGATTTTAGATAACTACAAATGATATTTGGATCGAAAATAAAAATTTGGGTATTAGAGGGTTAATAATCTCATCCTGACTACTTTCAGGAACAAGGCAGGGGAGTATACCCTGTTCGAATCATAAACAAGAATATTAAAAGAATGAATATCACTATTCCCGGCCACGCCCATCTTTACCGTAACTTGGGATAGGGGAAGCTAATGTTGATGTAGCACTTACTTAATGAGAGGCCGACTCAGCGACACCCTCATAAGTGCTACGGAGTTGGAAGTTGGGGAAGGTATATTGTCAGGATTCGCCTAGAAAGCTGGCGATAGACCATAAACATTTGTTATTTAAGTGTTTTCAATTTAATCTTTTGAATGCCGGTAATCAAAAGAGAAAACAATAGTAAAGCAAAACCGATCCCTCCAGGGTCATCGGATTGTATAAAATAACGCTACGCGTAAAAAAAAAACCCCGGTGGTAGATAATCGAAAAACGAAAGGAAGTAAGTCACCCACGGAGCGGGAAGAAACTTGTGTTGGAAAGTGGTGTGGCTCAGTCAATCGCTAAGCATTTCTCTTAAATCGTGTTTGTCCATGCGATTTCAGTGAAAAAGTGCAAAGTGGATAATTGAACAAAAGTTATTTACCGAAATACAGAAGTTTTATTGCATTTTTGGTGTACAAGTGTACAAACCATAATAGCTTTTACAAAATTACACTTGGATAATGAATCTATGTTACAGGTAAGTTTGAATATCTGCCGTAGTGGAACATTTCAAGTTTGATACGACGAGTAACAAAACCCTACGTTTTGAACGTTCTCTTCTGAGTTTGAATGTTTTTTTTTTTTTCTTTCGTCGCTGTAAAAAATGTAGACAAGACACAAAGTGTAAATTATAAGTCAATCATAAAAACAACTATATACCTAGATCAAAAAATCAAAGTGATTTTTACACATTTATGTTATAGGCTTTTAATCTGTTACCTATCTTCCGGTGACCTCAAATTTATGGAGTAATGCGGCGTGGGGAATAGGGGATTCAATAAACACAGTGTGCAATAATTGGCAATCCACCCTAGTATTCTTCCTGCGTTGATCGGAACAATTGTGAAGGTGAGCAATCCGAAATAGTGGGCTGTTCTTCTTCAATCTCAAGCCTGAAGCATAAATTATCACCTATATGGTTTAGCAGTGTGCGTTTCACACAGTGTATTCTGTGCTTTTGCTACCTCGGCGTCTTTTAATAGAAACTAATCTGGTCTTTCGCTGCTTTTATTTTTCGTGCAGAGATTTCAGGATTATGCTTGAGTTGGTCATTGGCTACGGTTAGAATATTTAAGTTCAGATAATTCTTTAGGATATTGTGGTTAATGATTAATCTTTGCAGACTCACGCAAAATGGTACAGCATAAGTGGCACTAGTTCAAGAACCTTGTGGCAGACTACAGTTTCAGGGTGTCTACTAATTTACTGTAATGGAATTCCCTGGTATTTCCAGGTTAAAAAAAAAACAATTCAAGGTTTAAAAATTCTCCAAAATTCCCAAATGATTGACAATTTTTCTATTTCAGATGACCGAAATTTTAACTTCATGTAGGAGTTTGGCTTCGAATCACTCAAACAAAAAAAAAAACTAACGATAAATTTCAAAGTACTTATCACTTAAAAATATATTTGTTTGTTCTAGATGTGTAAGCAACTTGGAAAAAAAATGTGATTTTGTTTCTTTTTTTAGGTTGCACTGAAAAGAAAACATGTAAATTTGGCGAGGTAAAGTTATACTTGCAATCTCATGTTGACAGAAACGCATTACAATTATTTAATTAGTAAGTGTGTAGATTAAAATGTGATTTTTTTAATATTGAAAGAAAATACTGAACGCCACCAACAATTATTACTTGGAAAACAAACGATATAAAAAATTGCCTTATATAATTATCAATACAAAATTGGCACTTATTCACAACGGCTTCGTGGACCTTTTTACAAGTCTTCACAACCTCTTAGAGGTCCACGGAGCACCCTACTCTTAAAAGAGATCTTGATTGAGAAATGTACTGTTTTTCGTATCTGTTGTAATTTTTGATTGTACCCCCTATGGCATGAAGTCGTTTGGCATAAGGTCGTTTGGCATAAAGCCGTTTGGCATAATGTCGTTTGGCATAACGGCCGTTTGGCATAATGGTCGTTTGGCATAATGATTGACTTAAAATAAATATCGGCATTTTTCAAGCTTTTACCGAGATCAACACCACCGAGCCCATAGCGAAAAATTTTGATAGGTTCTTAACAAGCGTGATGTTCGTTCAGAGATTTTCCAAGTCAATAATTTCAAAAATTGTTGTGACATTAGAGAGTATTACTAAATAAAACTCGTGGCGGGTATCTACATCTCAGAACATAGAATATCTTTGAGCTTGTTGCGATAAACATATTTGAAAACAGTAAATTGGTAAAGAAAGTTCGCAGTTATTCATCAAGGGAACGCTCATATCATATTTTGCTGCAGATTAAGAACTGTCCCAGTTTGGACGTAACACTCGATGAAAATTATTGGATAAAATAATGGATTTTTTTTTTGCAAAATATCAAAAGCTCTAATCCAAAGATCTATCAATGCGAGTTAATGCAAAAATAGCCTATATACGAGAGCAGATTATTTTTCGTTTAAAATATTTAAGGCTCTAACGCAAAAAAATCTTTTCACAGTATAGCTCAAATGAACAACATATCTTTAAAAGAAAATATTTGTAGCAAAACTTTTCAATGGTTCAATATAAATTCTTATTTTGGGAGTGTACATCAAAAACACCGTCTATTATCGAGAGAAGGGAAAATTTTTGATTGAAATAATATTTTTTCCATCATATCTCGGAAGGATATCACACGTTTGCCCCCAAAAAAGTGTATGTTGAATATTGGCAGGTTCTAATGTAATTATTATTCTAACAACACATCTGGTAAGAATTGATAAAACAGCAAAATATAAAAATTGTTAACATTCAGCTTTACTAAATAATAAAATTTAAACCAGTATAAATATTGAGACCAGCCTATTTTTAAAAGATGGAAAATTTATAATTAAACCAGTAGAAGAATGAACGCCAAAAATTATTGCTGCAGAATAAAACAAATGGACATATAAAAGTGAGTTTAGAATCATCAAAGTGATTGTGCTACTTTTCCCCGAATGCCATTTCCCCGAATGACTGGTTTCCCCGAAAAGTGGTGACGAGAAAGAGAGATAAACAGTCAAAAGAAGGATGTATTCTTTTATTCTCGGCTATACACATGTTGGCAAAAATGCGGAGGACGGTAAAACTCGAAAGAACCGCCAGTTAAATAAAGAAGGGTACACATTGGATTCAGTTCGTTCACCACCCTGAAATGTATAAAGTTACGACAATTATGAGTGCTAAAAACTTTTCTGGGCTGTAGGCTAGTCGGGGAAACGGTATATTTGGGGAACTAGCGAAAAAAAAGCACAACCCATCAAAGTAACTGCAGTAATCGATTTTTCTTTTCGCTGATAATTTTTAGCAGATCAATTTTATCGATTGCCGCCTTTTTGTCAGTTGGAAACAAAAAAAAAATACTTAAAAATGTAGCTCCAAAGAACAGCATAAAAAATGGGAGATTAATTAAAATTTGAAATTAACAATTTTCATACATCATATTTAGAAGAAAAAAATAGAACATCTAAAAAAGGGTACATTTGTGATAAATAAATAAAAATTTTCAGTGCAAAAATTTGTTCCAATAGCGAAACTCAGAAGAAGAATTAATATTTGAAAGAAGGGTAATTTCTGGATGAATCATAAAATACTGTTGGCAATAACTTTCATAATATGCTTAAATTTATTCAAGAACGAATGATTGTTGAATAAAGTGTCGTTTTGTATCAATTGACTCTAAAACAAGCTTGATGTCATCAGAAAGATTTAATAGAAACGTGAAAACGAAAATTTGAGAAATTCTTTATTTCAGACTTATTATGCCAAACGACTATTATGCCAAACGACCATTTTTGCTCTTTCCTACAAAGTCTATTATTTTTGTAGAAAATGCTAAAAACAGTTTTGTAAAAAAACTGGAAACCATGTTTTGTATGCTCATGAACGACACCTAACTGGAATTGGGAAATGAACTTGCCTTTGCAACTTGGAAATCTCGAGTTCTGCTTCATTGCTAAACATGTTTTATGCTGAATAAATATAATGACTACAAAATGGACCGAACATCGCAAGTAGCGTTTTGATAGCGGCACAGCCGACATTTCTGATTGTGAATTTTTCGTCACAAAAAGCACATATTTTACCATGCATTACTAAGTTAACATTATTTCCATAATTGTGGACAAAATTCCCTGATAATTTCAGGTTTTCCAGCTTTTTTACAAGTAGTAGACATCCTAAGTTTCATACCGCGATTCTTGCTACACTCATTTCTGAACAGTCTACCAGAAATGTCATTGACTGCTAATGCTCATCGCATCATCTGGAATTCCTTCAACATTTTCGTTAAGAATATCCTCAACAAGTCAACCAATGATTTTTTCTTAAATTGTCGTTCATGATGTCTTTGAGATTTAGACAGGAATTTCTTGAAGGCAAACTTAAAAAATCACACCAGAGATTCCTTCAGTAATTTCTGCAGTACTATTTTTGTAGAAATTTCTCATGTCATAGAATATATCCAGAAATTCTGCTAGGGATTTTTCCAGGGAATTGGACTCTTGAGTAAATCTCTGAGGATTTATATTAAATAATCATTCGAATCTCTATATAATATTTCTGATTTGGTTGGAAAATATCGGACGGAATTCTTGAAGGAACGAATCCAATTTCTGGGAATAATTCTGGATGAATTTATTTTTGAACAAACCCATGTAAAAATGTCTCGAAGAATAAAACTGGAAATAAAAAAACAACGGTGTAGAATCTCCATGGGAATTCTTGTAAGATTTCCTGAACAACCTCCAAACAAATTTGTGGAAATACTCTGGAGTGCACCTTTCAGAATTTTCTCGGAGAGATCTTTGTAAGATCTTATTATAAAAGACAAAATAATTGAACATTTCTTAAATTTCAGCACAAAATTAGTAATTTACTAAATTTCATGCGGGTCGCGACTTCAAAAAGCTTGAGAACCTTTGCCGTTCATAGGAGGTAATCATCGAAATTCATAAAAAAATATAATCAATTGATGTAGAACAAAAAATCAACGATGACTTGATTCCTTAAGAGAAGATGATGATTGTCTATATTTTGAAGGAGATGTTGATGTCATGTCCGGAAACTGAATCAAAACTGCATAGCGTTCATTAACATAAAACTGCATATAATGGCGATTACCTTACCAATGCAAAAATCATCTTCCGGAATGGAAAATTACTATTAATGCCCCTCATTGCAGAAGTACAGGTAACTTTTAAAAAATAGCAGCTCTTCGACAAACATGGATCGTCTGTCGAGTGCCAACTTGCCAATTTTTAAGCTCAAGAACAAGATAAAACTGTTGATTACATGTTATGCCTACTTTATTAATCGGTTTACTGTATTAGAAAATAAACCATGCAACGAACCGAAAGGAGAGGGAGATAGAAAGATTGCTAAACGGTATCCGATTAAAAGCAAACAAAACCGTCGAGCGCAAAAAATAATGTGCCAGAGTTTTGCGGCCAAGCAAACATTTGAAGTGCGCACTGCGCTGTTTTCATATTTGCTAGGTTTCATATTGCCGAACAAACAGCTGGAAGTTGGCAAACAGGGCGATACGTGACTCGATTGGACTTGTTCGGTTGTACAATACCCATTCTGGGAGGTGGAGTATAAGTATGGCTTCAGTTTATGAACAAGAATGATCTCAACTCGGCATCTTTGGACTTTGAAACTCGCAACTTACAAGCGGAGAGTCACTCGCCGATAGTGGTGAGCACATATAATGGTAATTAGGGTCCACAATTTGTGTAATTATGCAACCTACATTTCGATCTACACTTCTGTGTAACACAACTATAGTTTAGGGCCTCCAGCGTAGCATTATGAACTTAGAAATATATTCCAACAGCTATTATCATCAATCGTGTGTCAGCGTTAGGGCTCGTGCTGCCGAAGCAATGTTTCTGATAATAATTTCTTGCTGCCAACTGCGCCTACCAATCAGCACAAACAGCAGTGGGTGACTGCACCACAGACAAACAGACTTTACAGCTAGAACAAACATCAATTTAAAACATAGTAACGTGGACACTATGCCCAATGCTAAACATGCTGTATTCAACTTACTAAAATCTAGATGGAGGTACTACGCAAACGTCAAACTCGAATAAAAGCGATAGGAGCGCCACTAGTGAGCAGTTGGCCAACTACTGACGGTAGAGGCACGATCTGAATACATAAACAAACAGTATCGCCATCTGATTGTTTGTGAAGAAACTTCAACAATAGATGTCACCCGATCGCCACATCATTACACGTATACGGTAGCGACAACTGTATATCGTAACACGAAACTAATACTAAGCTTTCAGACTGCGTACTTCAATTGTAAGGACTGTTCATTTAAGAAAGTGGACACGTGTTTTTTACAGTAAACTGTTTATTTTCGAACAAATTCATGAGTTTACCTAAAATACATGGAAATCAACGTAATTTCGATCAAATTCACATAAATTTGAACATTTATTGAGCATTGCTGGAGAATGCTCTTACTTTTCTTTTGATACCTCCCATAAAATTCTGCACAACTTTTTTCGGAACTTTTCGAACTGCTTTTTGAACTGCTGACCACATTTTCTTGAAAAAATCGATGCTTCTCTTCCATCCTTCTTAAGATGCCGTTTGATTATTGCCCAATATGTTTCAATAAGGCGTAGTTCTGAGCAATTTGATGGATTCCATCATTTTTCTACAAATTCGACTTATTCCTTCTTGAGCATCTCCAAAGTAGCTGAAGTATAGTGAGCCGATGCTAGGTCTGGCAAAAACAATGGAGGCATGATGTGCTTTCAGTAGATGGGCAGAAGCCATTTTTTAATGCATTCAGTTCTGTAATTTTCGCCGTTGATTGAACCCGTCGTGAAATATGTAGTACTTTCATACCGCAGGAGCAAATTGCTTGCCATACCAAATCATTTTTCCCAAATTTTTCTGTTGGGATGTATCGTACGTCGTCAGGAATATCTGTTTTGGCCACAGCGTTGAAAAAATTCAATTTGGACACTTCGCGATTTAAGCCAAATCTCGGAACGGCAGTTTTTCTGTACACCATTTGTGCAGAAAAAAATTGAGAGTCGCCATGTCAATTCGACCCATCGTTTAGAATTTATAATTTTTTTTATGTCAACTTTTGTCTGCTGTCAAAATAAACACTTGAGATCACACTGAAACAAAATTTTATTTGTTTTTATGGAATTTTTACACCAAAATGCTAATATTTAGGTGTCCACTTTCTTAAATGAACAGTCCTTAGTAATCAGCAAAATTTCAGTATGATTAGTAATTAATTTTTTTTTTCAGCAACCTCCAATAAAAATGAAGCGAGTTCAATGTTTCAATTTGCCATTTATTTACCCTTATTCCAACTCGCTGTGGTGCGTACATACTACAAATTTGATTTTATTTCAAACGGGGTGCGCCATCTATTACTGAAAGCAACTTTGAGTCTGCTCTTTTGGGCGCTTTTTTGCGGCAAGATAAAAATAGTTCTAATGTTACGTCTGTTTATCTGTGACTGCCCAGCACTGCCTCTATGGTACTATCAAGGTACGTGTTTCCCAATATTCAGGTCGCGCACACGTTTAATTGCCACAGCCGAAGAAAACCCGCAGAAGGGTTTCGCCACATCACTTTTGCTCCACTATGCCCTCTGAATGTAGGTGATTGTGTTTGTGGCTGTGGGTGTGTGTTGGCGAAAACAGTAAGGTATAAACGTGATATTCCTGACATGCAAATCGGGTGCCAGCAGCCTGTGAGTGTCGCAATGAGGTGTATCTAAATTACGAAGCTTTGAAGTAGAATGCCTCTTTTGCGTTTTGCTTCGGCTATGAAGAATAGAATTGCTGATTGTTTCTCGAATTAAATGGATTAAATGATAGATAATTGTGCCTTCTGGCGGAATTCATATGCTAGGACAATGAATGTTGAAATTGAAGTTCGTTTAGCTGTCAAAGCGTAAGTGTCATGTAGGTAGCGACTCAAACACTAAGAAACACAAAAAAAAGAGATACAGTTAACCCTCCATGAGTCGATATTGAAGGGACCATCGACTCATGGAAATATCGAGTCATGGAACAGCAATGCTATGGAAAGTTGTTTGAGGGGACCATCATAGTAACCATAAAATTTGATTTTTAGTATGGTTCCATGAGTTGATATCGAGTAATGGAACATCGACTCATGGAGGTTTAACTGTAAATCAAAAACAAAACAAAGAAAAAACCAAAACACAACAGAGACCAAAACAGCGTATTTTTTGTAGGATCCCTCATAGAATCGAAATAATGGTATTACTGGTAGGCATTTTTCATCGTTTCATTCAGGAAGTTTGATACTGTTATCCCTGGTATTTTTCGATTACTATTTCAAATCGGCGTCAGTCAGTCAGTTCATGGTTTGAAGAAAACAAATTCAGAAAAATTAAGATCTCATTACCAGATCTTTTAAAAATATATCTACATTTTGACATTTTTTTCTTCGCGTCAAAAAAAAAAAAAAAAAGATTTTTACCATTTACCCACAAAACTTAGTGACAAAATGATACATCGTTTTGTTCAATTACTTACGACGTTTTTGTTCCAGTATTAGATTGACTCAAGTAGTGTTCTGTTTCGATTCGTGGTTAATTCACTTTGTCTCTCCATATAACAGAGCGGTGAAAGAAGTGGTTAGGTTGCGATTACGAAAGATGAAAATCTTACTTACGTACTTCTGTAATTATTCCGAAAATTAAACACTACAATGGTGAAAATCGAGTGGATTCAAAGTGGAACGAGAAACACGTAGGATCGATAAAGTAAATTTGTTTACTCTTCTGACTTAGGGCTGTTTGAATAAGTATTCGAGAATTGTTCAAATTATTACGCTGGAGATTACTTTAAAAATTCATCCAGTGATGATTTCTTGAACTTTACCTCCAACCAAGTTTAACCAAGAATTTTTTTCTGAATATACTTTCGAAGATGATCCCAACAATTTTCTTATAACTCTTTTAAATTTTCTCGAAGCTATTTGTTCCGGATTTTTTGGAGAATTTAACAATATATTCATCTAAGGTTATATCCAGATACTATTCCAGAGATTCTTACACGGCCTTATTCTGGGAAACTCTGGAAACTTCCTCAAGGAACATTTTCAACGAGTTTCTAAATGAGTTTTACTTGTTCTTCCGTAGATTTTCCTAAAACCCTTTCAAGATTTTTATTCACGTCTTCGAAAACAATGCAACAATGAGAGATTTTTTCCTCTCTCGCTCTCTTTCGATTATAACAGTTAAGCTTTTGGAAAGTTTTTCACTATAGATCGAAAGACATGTTCTTGTCTAGCGTTTCATAGAAAAAAAAACGCAACAGAAGGGGTTATTTGGCTCAGTTATTGATTAAAGAGTAAGTAAACAAAAAAGAGCCTCTCAATGTTATATAGATTCTTTTGAAAAGTTAAGCGAGAATCATTCTAGAGCAGCGGTGCTCCGCGATGCTTTGTCAGGTGCTCCGTGACAGTTTTGAAAAACGTTGTACCATTTTTTTTAATTTCTCAACTTTTTGGTTTAAAATACGCTTTTTGTTATACTAAACCAAGCCATATCTCAAATTTAAAAAAGAAAACAACCGATTAGGCTGAAAATTTGACCGTTTAGTAACTCGTTGGTTGCGACCAATGGATATAATTTTCATTTAAGACCATTGTTTTATTCTCTAGATTTGTGTTCTAGAAAATTTAAAAATAGTTTTAATTCATTTTCACCATAAGATGTCTTCCTGGATGACGAAACACAGTTGCTCAATCTAACAACAACAGTCGAAAAATTTCCTAACGAAAGCAATTCTACCGTTTTAAGGCATGAATTTTGACATTTCTAACGATAAATCTAATAATGTTTGATTTAGATGCCTCGTTGTCATATTTTAATCTTTAAGTAAAAAGGTTGTTGAATCCAAATATTTTTAAATAAGAATTAAAATTAAAAAATAAATTTAAAATCAATGAAAGATTGATCAACATAAATCGTACTTCACAGTTTTCGTAAGAATTATAGGGTCTATATAAGCGTGTAGAAACATCTAGATTTCGAACGAAATGATTATGAAGTACTGGAGCTCTACGCAACAATTTAGTTTCAAAAAGTGCTCCGTGTGCCGAAAAGGTTGAAAACCCCTATTCTAGAGGGAATTCTACTGTTTTTAAGACATGCATTTTAGCTTAGCTTAGCTTAGACTGACTACACATATCAATGGTTGCTATTCCGTGATTGACCGAAGTCAGTGAAAATGCACAAAGAATCAACTAGAAGATCGACTGGGATTGGCCATAATCTTCTAATAAGTGTGCATAATTCAGTGCATGGTCAATAACGGCGCCGGCCACGTCCTTGCAGTCAGGTGGGATAGGGGGAAGGAATGTTAGTGTGTAACCTATGCTATTTGGAGGCCGTGTTTGCCTCTGCATCTCCACAAAGGTTACTGGGAGGGATGTTCGTTAATGGGGAGGATCGTTGGGTCACAGGATTCACTTTGATAAGCGATTAGACCATGATAAATAATTATTGGTGAGATATAAACATGCTTATATGTAAATATAATATTTTCATTTGATATGATCAATATCTATGGAGAGAAAAATTATGCCGGCACTTGACGTGACGAACCTTTCGAAGTTTGTTGAATAAAGTGAACCTTTCGCAAGTCTACACTCGTAGTGTCGAACCATTCAGTTTTTTTAATTACAAAAATAAAGGTAAAAGGAAAAAGGTGTTTTGAAAAAAAAAATTTAGACATAAATAATTTATGTTTCAGAGTTTATGTCGACACTCACAGTGACGAACTTTTCATAGTTTGTTGAAAAATCATATTTACGTCTCACCGTTGTAACGATTAACCCGTATAGGCCTGAGTGAAAGCAAAAATACTAAAACCCTTACCACTCAGCGAATACTTAACGGATTTAAATAAGTTTTTGTCAGTATACTGGCCCACATATCTAGTTTCTAGAAGTGGCCAGAGGAAACGCAGAAATACTCCTGTAGCCCGAGTGGGTTAGTGGGTCACGTCGGGTGAAAAAAGGCAATTTTTTGGTACATGCCAAGGTATCTTTATTTATTTCCAATGGCTTTCATTTTAATTTGCATAAATCATTAAGATCTGATATTTAACATTAAAAAATAATAGTTTTGCACCGTTCAGAGTGTACCAGATGCGGCCACTTGGACTTGATGCCCTGAAGAACCGGCTCTAGATTTGTTAGGTACTAAACCGTTTCAAATCTCTAAAAGTATAGATTGAACAGAAAATTTCACTGAAATGCGATCCCATAAGCTTGACACAGATGTTAAGATGCAAATTGTGCACTTTATCATTAATTTGAGGCATCCCGGAGACCCGAAAATGGTCATCTGTAGGATCAATCAAATGCAGTTGACATAATTATTCAATTTAATCGATCATCAGAAGGTTTACGCTGATGCGTTTTTCTCAATACTCCTTGGTATAGTGGCCACATTATAGCCGATTCTGGAAATTATCTGTGACTTGAAATTTGCCTACCTCCAGGGGCACAGAAGCACAGAACTCTTGTCATCCGACCTGACCCAGGGATCCACCGCAATAACTCCAGCTACATGAACATTGCCGATATCCTTTTACCACTTTTAGAAACTAGATATGTGTACGAGTATACTGACAAAAAATCATTGAAATCCGTTAAGGCGATCGTCTAATGGGTTTGAGCGATTTGAAATTTGTATGGGAGCGAAGGCGTTATGCTGACTTTAGACCATTGGGCTGCTTAAAACTGGCCGAATTGGGTCATATAAAACCTTTCACGCTACGAGGGATCATGTTTCCTTCAAATCGTGGAAAAAACTTTTCCAGAATTTTCCCTCGTTTTTCCAGCTTACTTCGGCGAAACAAGCAAAGTCGGGAAATTTTTTGCACCAATTAGGTATGTACGTGATTTTCAGGAAATTTAAAGCGGTGACATATACTTTTTTTTACTCAGAAAGGTTTAAATGATCTCAAACATTGTCACTGAGGTATTTTCCGGAAAATCAGTTCTCGATTTTCCCGGAAAATTTGATACTTTAGTACCGTGGAAATGTGCCTAAATATGGAACGACTGGGCTGGATATAAATTTACAAAATATTTTCAATTACTAAATAAAGGGTAACTAACTGGATTCAGGTTATAAATTGAAAATATGAACGTTTTTCCCAAGGGTTTTCCCCAATTTTCCACGAACTGGTTCAAAAAATTGATCGCGTAACGCGTGCGTACACGGATCAGTGTATTGAAATGAATGATTTTTTCACCCTCTCATTCAAAGCTCATAAACCAAAAATATACCCATATTTTTGTATATCCTGCACCCTCATATTCCCCTGCAGGTCATAGGCATAGTCGGGGGCCCTAATTTGAGCATTTTTGCACCAAATTTTTGAAAAATTTGGCGTGACCCCACTTAGCAGCGACATATTTTTCCAGCCAGCTGCCGTGCGGATAGAGAAACGTCATTTGAGAAGTAACGCTGCCACACACGCCTGAAATAGGCAGGGCCGAATCATGTAGAATGCAGGATGCTATCGTCAGATCGTCACCAAACCAGATGGCGCACAACCAAATCGCGACGCGGCTCGACTCGTAGCAACATAGAATCATGTTTGAAACATTACGCATCTATCAGATAATCTTTGAATACGCAGCGCGCTGTTATTAGTAGATTAGTCGCAGTACAAGGGACTGGAAACAATATATTTTCATTTGAAATGCCTTTTAGGATCTGATGATCGCTCATTTTATGAATGAAAATTCGATAAGAAGCAGTCGCGTATCGCGAGAAAGTAACAGCAATATCAACAATGTTGAAGTTTTGCCAAATGGATTATCAATCATTGATTTAGATGCTGGATTTAAACTTTGTTCAATACAATAATGTTTTCTTTGCTTGTATGATGTTGAGTAAACATAAAAAATCACAGTTATTCCAAGAGGAATATGCAGCTACGTGTCGATAAATATCAGAGAACCACGTTTATTTATAGTTTTGTTCATTATTTCGTTATTTCATTCAATTATTTCGTCGGATGTTTTTTTTTGACAAGAAAATGTTATAAAAATTCGGATTTCAAAACCTCAAATATTTTAGAAAAAAGATTCTTAAATATTCAAGAAGAATGATCTGAGAAGTTAGTACACATTATCCCAAAATTCGTTCGCTAGATATATTTTGTGACCAGGAAAAATATTTGAAAAAATCCGACATCATTCAAATTTTAGGAGAAGCACCAAAGTGGCTTAGAAGGTCGTGAGATAAGAAAATAGAAACATATTATTCCGATATTCGATCTTAGGCATCATAGCCTATTTCGATATTTGAAAATCGAATATTATTTTAGAATTATTTGCAAAATTCATATTTTCAAACCCTTAATATTTTAAAGCAAAAATTCTTCCCAGGGCATATGAGATTCCATCAATTTGGGGTGCAGCACAGTATTATCTCCCGCTAAGTTTCAGCATTCAGTACGATTTACATGTAGGAGTTGAGGATCATCCTTTTATTTGAGACCTAACTTGTCCAGTAGGGGCGCTTTTTCTGACTTGCCCTATATATATACTTTGAGGAATAAGAATGCAAACTTTGTTACCTATGATATCTCAAGATCCTGATGTTTTGGAAGGTTGGTGTCTTCGGAAGAGTTGTTCAGTTGTTCTAGCTGACACGTGGTGGTCATTCTGATACGGAATTACGCCACCAGGCGGCGCTAGTGAGCATTTAATTTTTGTTTTATGGGATAGCCCAGTAGCCTGACCACTAAATAATACCTTGGACAGACATCTGATACCTATACCATGGTACAAGTTGTCAAGAAAATTATTCCAAAGCTATCTTGAATGAAGACAATTATCAGTGTGGAATCCATTTCAAGATAATTGTACCATGGTACGTATACCACAAGTGTGTCATAAGTATAAGATAGCGTCTTCGACAAAGTTGTTCAGTGCTAACATTATTCGAGCCAAAAGCATCAAGATTTGCTCACCGGATGGCACTAGTGAGCATTAAACTTTTGTTTTGCGGAAAGCTCAATAGCCTAACCACTAAGATAGATGGCGTCTTCGGCAAAGTTGTTCAACAGCACAAGGGCTATCATTATTTTAGTCAAGAGATTCGAAATTTTCTCACCAGGTGGCGCTAGTGAGCACTGAATTTTTGTTTTGCGAATAGCTCAGTGGCCTGACCACTTAGAAAAATGGCGTCTTCAACAAAGTTGTTCAGTAGCACAAGGGCTATCATTATTTGAGCCAAGAGATTCGACATTTGCTCACCAGGTGGCGCTAGTGAGCACTTAATTTTTGTTTTGTGAATAGCTCAATGGCCTGACCACTTAGAAAGCTGGCGTCGTCGGCAAAGTTGTTCAGTAGTATAAGGGCTAACATTATTTGAGTCAAGAGATTTGATATTTTCTCACCAGGTGGCACTAGTGGGCATTGAATTTTTGTTTAGCGAATATCTCAGTGGCCTGACCACTTAGCAAGATGGCGTCTTCGGCAAAGTTGTTCAGTAGCACAAAGGCTATCATTATTTGAGCCAAGAGATTCGATATTTTCTCACCAGGTGGCGCTAGTGAACATTTAATTTTTGTTTTGCGGATAGCCCAGTAGCCTGACCTCTTAGAAAGATTGCGTCTTCGGCAAGGTGGTTCAGTAGTACAAGGGCTAACATTATTTGAGCCAAGAGATTCAATATTTTCTCACCAGGTGGCATTAATGGGCATTAAATTTTTGTTTTGCGAATAGCTCAGTGGCCTGACCACATAGGAAAATGGCGTCTTCAACAAAGTTGTTCAACAGCACAAGAGCTATCATTATTTGAGTCAAGAGTTTCGATATTTTCTCACCAGTTGGCGCTAGTGAGCATTGAATTTTTGTTTTGCGAATAGCTCAGTGGCCTGACCACTTAGGAAAATGGCGTCTTCAACAAAGTTGTTCAACAGCACAAGGGCTATCATTATTTTAGTCAAGAGATTCGAAATTTTCTCACCAGGTGGCGCTAGTGAGCACTGAATTTTTGTTTTGCGAATAGCTCAGTGGCCTGACCACTTAGAAAAATGGCGTCTTCAACAAAGTTGTTCAGTAGTACAAGGGCTATCATTATTTGAGCCAAGAGATTCGACATTAGCTCACCAGGTGGCGCTAGTGAGCACTTAATTTTTGTTTTGTGAATAGCTCAATGGCCTGACCACTTAGAAAGCTGGCGTCGTCGGCAAAGTTGTTCAGTAGTATAAGGGCTAACATTATTTGAGTCAAGAGATTTGATATTTTCTCACCAGGTGGCACTAGTGGGCATTGAATTTTTGTTTAGCGAATATCTCAGTGGCCTGACCACTTAGCAAGATGGCGTCTTCGGCAAAGTTGTTCAGTAGCACAAAGGCTATCATTATTTGAGCCAAGAGATTCGATATTTTCTCACCAGGTGGCGCTAGTGAACATTTAATTTTTGTTTTGCGGATAGCCCAGTAGCCTGACCTCTTAGAAAGATTGCGTCTTCGGCAAGGTGGTTCAGTAGTACAAGGGCTAACATTATTTGAGCCAAGAGATTCAATATTTTCTCACCAGGTGGCATTAATGGGCATTAAATTTTTGTTTTGCGAATAGCTCAGTGGCCTGACCACATAGGAAAATGGCGTCTTCAACAAAGTTGTTCAGTAAAACAAGGGCTATCATTATTTGAGTCAAGAGATTCGATATTTTCTCACCAGGTGGCGCTAGTGAACATTGAATTTTTGTTTTGCGGATAGCTCAGTGGCCTGACCACTTAGCAAGATGGCGTCTTCGGCAAAGATGTTCAGTAGCACAAAGGCTATCATTATTTGAGTCAAGAGATTCGATATTTTCTCACCAGGTGGCGCTAGTGAACATTTAATTTTTGTTTTGCGGATAGCCCAGTAGCCTGACCTCTTAGAAAGATTGCGTCTTCGGCAAGGTGGTTCAGTAGTACAAGGGCTAACATTATTTGAGCCAAGAGATTCAATATTTTCTCACCAGGTGGCATTAATGGGCATTAAATTTTTGTTTTGCGAATAGCTCAGTGGCCTGACCACAAAGGAAGATGGCGTCTTCAACAAAGTTGTTCAGTAAAACAAGGGCTATCATTATTTGAGTCAAGAGATTCGATGAGTGAGCACTGAATTTTTGTTTTGCAGATAGCTGAATGGTCTGACCACTTAGAAAGCTGGCGTCTTCGGCAAAGTTGTTCAGTAGCACAAGGGCTATCATTATTTGAGTCAAGAAATTCGACATTTGCTCACCAGGTGGCGCTAGTGAACATTGAATTTTTGTTTTGCGGATAGCCCAGTAGCCTGACCTCTATGAAAGATTGCGTCTTCGGCAAGGTGGTTCAGTAGTACAAGGGCTAACATTATTTGAGCCAAGAGATTCAATATTTTCTCACCAGGTGACATTGATGGGCATTGAATTTTTGTTTTGCGAATAGCTCAGTGGCCTGACCACATAGGAAGATGGCGTCTTCAACAAAGTTGTTCAGTAGAACAAGGGCTATCATTATTTGAGTCAAGAGATTCGATATTTTCTCACCAGGTGGCGCTAGTGAACATTGAATTTTTAACAACTACCGAAAAGCTAAACATTACATATAATTTGCAATTGGATTAGATGGACAAATTGATGTAAAGATTTGCGAAAAAGTTACACGTCTTCTCAGTGAGAATCGAACTCACGACTCCCCGATCTCTAGTTGGGGCGCGTTACCACTACGCCATGAGAGGACTCATGAACGCAGAAGTTAACCTGAATTCGATTTCAACTCAATAATCACGTGGTCCTTTTTCGCAAAGTGCACCTATTTTGGAAGAATTAGATGCCCATCCAAACACAACGCTTTCTATATATATCCAATGCCTAGCCCGAGAGCGCATTGTTTTTAGGTATAGGAAAAGCACACTACACTAGCCAGTAACTGCGCTGGCTGAAGTTTCTATTGTGTGGGCTTCCAATGGGCCGCGACGTTCTCAAACGACCGGTTACGGAACATTTATCGAGCAACGGACTCATGTTCCGTAACCGGTCGTTTGAGAACGTCGCGACCCATTGGAAGGAAGCCCACACAATAGAAACCTCCCAACTAACATTTAGTGCAAGTGTAAACATTCTCTAGGCCTTCTTTATACGGCTTTATGCTGAGTAAAGGCGCTGTACATACGAACGAAAGCTTCTATGCGATCCTTTTACCAACAAATCTGGCGAATCTACTCAGCTACTTTTAAGCTGTGTTGGCAGCTCTTATTCATATCGATCATTGCTCTATCTCGACAGTTATACGACAAGTAGCTGTGTAACATCTTCGGAAGGCGCTTTCTCAACCATTTTGCAACTGTTGAATAATTATTATACAGCTTCGCTGTATTATCGATTAAATATTATTTTCAAGCTGTTTCACAGCTTCTGGAATTCATATCATAAGTATCTGAATTTAATGTTCCCAACGTTACCTGCCACCGCTTGGAATCGAACTCACGATCTCTGCATCCACAAGTCTCGACGCTGTCCTTGTTGCCACCGCAGTCTATATCGAAAGGCAAAGAAAAGACACCGTTTTGTTCTACATCGAAAACGGTTCACACAATATTTTATAATGATCGTAAAAGATGCCATAGCCACGCTTACACCACTTCATCAGGCTGTAAAAGGGTGCGAAACGTCAAACGCAATGTTTACATCCAACAAGCTGAGTAGATGCGCCACAAGTTGTTGTTTTACAACATACTGCTGAATGGTCGCTGTATAACTAACGACAAAGCGCTTCTTAAATATATATTGAGCAGCATAACAAATCATATTGTATAGAAGCAGCCGGATTGATGATGGCGAGTTTTATTCCACATCATTAGGTTGCTATCCTTTAAGGTGTTGAGTTACAGCTTAGTGAAAGCTGCAAAAGCGATAACTGATGAAATTTATTCAGCTAAGATTTGTAGCTGCAAAACGTTTGCGTTACAGCTGTATTAACGCTAATCGTTCTATTTTTGACAGCTTTCATTTTTTGCTGCGTTCGCTGCTTCAATTCAACTGTTATACAGCACAAAGCAAATAATCTTGGCTTATAGCGCTAAAATTGTTAGTTGGGCTCAGCCAGCGCAGTTGCTGGCTAGTGTAGTGTGCTATTCCTATACCTAAAAAACAATGCGCTCTCGAGCTGGGCATTGGATATATATAGAAAGCGTTGTGTTTAGATGGGCATCTAATTCTTCCGAAAGAGGTGCACTTTGCGAAAAAGGACCACGTGATTATTGAGCTGAAATCGAATTCAGGATAACTTCTGCGTTCATGAGTCCTCTCATGGCGTAGTGGTAACGCGCCCCAACTAGAGATCGGGGAGTCGTGAGTTCGATTCTCACTGAGGAGACGTGTAACTTTTTCGCAAAACTTCACATCAATTTGTCCATCTAATCCAATTGCAAATTATATGTAATGTTTATCTTTTCGGTAGTTGTTAAACTTCCACTCGGCTGGTTAGCCGTAAACCACGATTCATAATTAAAAACAAGTATTGGATTTTTGTTTTGCGGATAGCCCAGTAGCCTGACCTCTTAAAAAGATTGCGTCTTCGGCAAGGTGATTCAGTAGTACAAGGGCTAACATTATTTGAGTCAAGAGATTCGATATTTTCTCACCAGGTGGCGCCAGTGAACATTTAATTTTTGTTTTGCGGATAGCTCAGTGGCCTGACCACTTAGAAATATGGTTTATTCGGCAAAGTTGTTCAGTAAAACAAGGGCTAACATCATTTGAGCCAAGAGATTCGATATTTTCTCACCAGGTGGCACTAGTGAGCATTGAATTTTTGTTTTGCGAATAGCTCAATGGCCTGATCACTTAGAAAAATGGCGTCTTTAACAAAGTTGTTCAGTAGCACAAGGGCTATCATTATTTGAGTCAAGAGATTCGACATTTTCTCACCAGGTGGCGCTAGTGAGCACTGAATTTTTGTATTGCAGATAGCTCAATGGCCTGACCACTTAGAAAGCTGGCGTCTTCGGCAAAGTTGTTCAGTAGTATAAGGGCTAACATCATTTGAGACATGAAATTCAATTTTTTCTCACCAATTGGCACAAGTGGGCATTGAATTTTTGTTTTGCGAATAGCTCAGTGGCCTGACCACTTGGAAAGATGGCGTCGTCGTCAAATTTATTCGGTAGCACAAGGGCTAAAATTATTTCTCGCATAATTTATGATCTCGCCCTAAAAGCCATCGGTAACCATGTGTGTAGTTCGTTGTTTCTAAGCATTTGAATGGAGTTACACGTTATTTAACAACGCTATGGTGAAGAAAGAATCATTCTCTATCTGCCAGTTGTGTTGGTTTGGATGTTGGTTCGATCATTTGCTCAGAAAAAATGAGCTACACACGTGGTTACCAATGGCTTTTAGGGCGTTATCTCAGATTATGCGAGATTTGAGCCAAAAGATTCAAAATTTTGGTGTTAGTTAGCGTGAAATTTTTGTTTTGCAGATAACTCAGTAGCTCGACAGCTTCGAAAAATGGCGTCTTCGCCAATGTTGTTAAATGGCACACGGGCTAATATTATTTGAGCCAAGAGATTTGAGATTCTGCCACTGCACTAAACTCATTACGCGTGGTAAAGATGAATAAATTATAGGTGAAATCATGAGAAAAATCACGTCCTCGTCTGGAATTCGAACCCAGGACTCTTGTATGCTAGACGAGTGCTTTACCAACTATGCTACCTAGCCACGTGGTGACTCAATAACTCAGATAATTGCAAGCTACGAATTCAAGTCCCCGGATTACCGAACATCTCAATATACAGTCGACTCTGCATAGCCCGATTTTCAAGGGATAATCGACTTATAGAATAATGGAGTTATAGAATATACTGACACCAAAAATTCCAAAATCGAAGGAACAAACAAATTCTGTACTTCCAATACATATATGATCACCTCTGTAAGAAAGTAATATTATTTTGTTGATAGTATTTGCGTAATGCTTGACGAATAACGTTAGTTCTACCAACAATATTTTTTTTTGTTTTTAATGTTTTTCAACTTTTAAAACAACATGCAAGTATTTAGTCCCTCCAAATAAGAATTGGTCCAAGTTTCCCCGAATACGAAGAATTTTAGAATAAATATCGAGTAATGGAAAGAAATTTAACTCTCACGTGATATCGACTAGTAGAGATATCGACCTATAAAAAGCAATGTTTGAAAATTTTAGGGGATTAGAAAATCCATCAATTTTTAAAGTATATCCATATATAGAATATCGAGTCGTCGACTGTTTGCGTCAATATATATGTACTACAACTCTGTAGCAGACTGAACCAATTGATCCGATTCAATTTATCTGGAAAATCACATTGACATTCCACGATTGAAATATGATTAACTTTATAAACATCCAATAATGGCTATACGATTTCCTAATGCATCGTAAATAAAATTCAAACGAACATTGTATGCATCAGTTCTCAATTTTCATCTGACTGTGTTTTCATCAGGCATTACAAAATCAGATAGACGCTATATGATTGTCTAATGTATGATAAAAAATATCGATGATAATCAAGTCAATGAAGTGCATATCGTCTGAACAACAATCATCTCATTTCGTGACGCCTGTATTGCACTTATCCGGAATGTGGGGTAATTTCTCGTTCATTTCAAAACATAATAGTGATGTAAACTTTATGTTCTCATTTTAGATTGTAGCAGAACACTTTACAAAGAAGTGATCTATTCGTCGAAGTAAATGCTAAACGCCCAGAGGACATATACTTCATGGCCGAAGCGACAGTTGATAATGTGCCTAAATGTACCCAGATAATATAAGGCGATTAAAACAGATTCGAGCAATATTATAACTGTGTGTCTATTGCATTTGAATGAAGCCATAAATAAATATTGTGAATAACATTATACTATATAACTATGATATGAATATTGTAAGAGAATCCAATACGTTCAATATGCGCATAAAATAAAAAAGTATCTGAATTGGTATATGAATGCGATTTAAATTGATTCTCATTTCCATATATAATTCGGATATAAGTTATCGGATACAAATATTGAGCGCTCTTTATGATATTAATATGAATGTTTAGTGTAAAGCAATATGGAAAAAGCTATATATTTTTGATAATGATTTAAATCTGACGACTTCTAGAGTGTAGTCATGTCGTCACTTGAATGCAAACAACACGTACAGTTGTTGTGAAAGCGATGTAGGTATGATAGGCAAACAGTTTCAACACCAAATAAATTCCTCTTGCTCTGCGCGCGTGTGTAGTATACATGAGATGGATGAGTATGGGTCATGAAAAGGGTCTGCGTGATCTGTGGGGATTTGAATTCGAAACATGTAACCTTTTAAGTTATTGGGTCACAAAATGGCTTGGTAGCTTAGGTGGTAGAGCGCTTGTCTAAAAAACCCAGGACTCTCTGTTCAAATCCCAGCAAAGAACGTGGAATTTTCTCATAATTTCACCCATACTTTATTCTTCTTTGCAACGCGTGATGAGTTAATTAATTTAATAACCATTCGGATAAGACTACCGAACATCTCAATATTTGTACCACTATATAAATGACATGCTCACTAGCGCCGCCTGGTGGCAAAATCTTGAAAATTTTGGCTAAAATAATGTTAGCCCTTGTACTACTGAACAACTTTGCCGAATACACCATATTTCTAAGTGGGCAGGCTACTGTGTTATCCGCAAAACAAAAATTCAATGCTCGCTATCCAGCCAACATTTTGGTTGGTCAATACATCATTCTATGAGAATCAATCTACTTGTATTACATGCATGAAGAGGCTATATACATACCAAAGTAGATTCCAAATACCAACTTCGCACTATTTTTTTATATTTTCTGCGACCAGGAATAAGATGGTACAAAATTTGGACAAAAATAAAAAAAAAATCATCTTGTCTCGAATACAGTACGTAGAGGAGAATGATATACAATTTGAGCTAATAATTATTCATTTTAATTTGGAATATTGTGCGATTCTGATTTTTGACGTAAGAACATGTGATTTTGGGTGCACATTCTTATACGATACGTGGTTCACTGGGTAGCGCCACCTGGTGAGAAAAATCGAATCTCTTGACTCAAAACTTGATAGCCCTTGTACTACTAAACAACTTTGCCGAAGAAGCCTGACTACTGAGATATCCGCAAAAAAAAATTCATGCTCACTAGCACCACGTGGTGACAAAACATCAAATCTCTTGGCAAAATTTCGAAACTTTTGGCTCAAATAATGATAGCCTTTGTGCTACTGAACAACTTTGTTGAAGGCGCCATCTATCTAAATCTGGGCTAACCGCAGAACAAAAATTCAATGCCCACTAGTGCCACTTGGTGAGAAAAAATCGAATCTCTTAACTCAAATAATGTTAGCCCTTGTGCAACTGAACAACTTTGCCGAAGACGCCATGTTTCTAAGTGGTCAGGCCATTGAGCCATCTGCAAAACAAAAATTCAGTGCTAACTAGCGCCACCTGGCGAGAAAATATCAAATTTCTTAGCTCAAATAATGTTAGCCCTAGTACTACTGAACAACTTTGCCGAAGAAACCATCTTTCTAAGTGGTCAGGCCACTGAGCTATCCGCAAAACAAAAATTCAATGCTCACTAGTGGCACCTCGTGAGAAAATATAGAATCTTTTGGCTGAAATGATGTTAGCCCTTGTAGTACTGAACAACTTTGCCGAAGACGCCATCTTTCTAAGTGGTCAGGCCATTAAGCCATCTGCAAAACAAAAATTCAATGCTCACTAGCGCCACCTGGTGAGAAAATATTGAATCTCTTAGCTCAAATAATGTTAGCCCTTGTACTACTGAACAACTTTGCCGAAGACGCCATGTTTCCAAGTGGTCAGGCCATTGAGCTATTCGCAAAACAAAAATTCAATGCCCACTAGTGCCACCTGGTGAGAAAATATTGAATCTCTTGGCTCAAATGTTAGCCCTTGTGCAACTGAACAACTTTGCCGAAGACGCCATGTTTCTAAGTGGTCAGGCCATTGAGCCATCTGCAAAACAAAAATTCAGTGCTAACTAGCGCCACCTGGCGAGAAAATATCAAATTTCTTAGCTCAAATAATGTTAGCCCTAGTACTACTGAACAACTTTGCCGAAGAAACCATCTTTCTAAGTGGTCAGGCCATTGAGCTAGTCGCAAAACAAAAATTCAATGCCTACTAGTGGCACCTGGTGAGAAAATATTGAATCTCTTGGCTAAAATGATGTTAGCCCTTGTACTGAACAACTTTGCCGAAGACGCCATGTTTCCAAGTGGTCAGGCCATTGAGCCATCTGCAAAACAAAAATTCAGTGCTCACTAGCGCCACCTGGTGAGAAAATATCGAATCTCTTAGCTCAGATAATGATAGCCCTTGTACTACTGAACAACTTTGCCGAAGAAACCACCTTTCCAAGTGGTCAGGCCATTGAGCTATTCGCAAAACAAAAATTCAATGCCCACTAGTGCCACCTGGTGAGAAAATATTGAATCTCTTGGCTCAAATGATAGCCCTTGTACTACTGAACAACTTTGACGAAGACGCAATCTTTCTAAGAGGTCAGGCTACTGGGCTATCCGCAAAACAAAAATTGAATGTTCACTAGCGGCACTTGGTGAGAAAATATTGAATTTCTTGGCTTAAATAATGATATCCCTTGTGCTACTGAACAACTTTGCCGAAGAATCCATTTTTCTAAATGGTCAGGCCACTGAGCTATCCACAAAACAAAAATTGAATGTTCACTAGCGCCACCTGGTGAGAAAATATCGAATCTCTTGACTCAAGTAATGTTAGCCCTTGTACTACTGAACAACTTTGCCGAAGACGCCATCTTTCTAAGTGGTCAGGCCACTGAGCTATCCGTAAAACAAAAATTCAGTGCTCACTATTGCCACCTGGTGAGAAAATATTGAATCTCTTAGCTCAAATAATGTTAGCCCTTGTACTACTGAACAACTTTGCCGAAGACGCCATGTTTCCAAGTGGTCAGGCCATTGAGCTAGTCGCAAAACAAAAATTCAATGCTCACTAGTGGCACCTGGTGAGAAAATATAGAATCTCTTGGCTCAAATGATGTTAGCCCTTGTACTACTGAACAACTTTGCCGAAGAAACCATCTTTCCAAGTGGTCAGGCCATTGAGCTATTCGCAAAACAAAAATTCAATGCCCACTAGTGCCACCTGGTGAGAAAATATTGAATCTCTTGGCTCAAATGATAGCCCTTGTACTACTGAACAACTTTGACGAAGACGCAATCTTTCTAAGAGGTCAGGCTACTGGGCTATCCGCAAAACAAAAATTGAATGTTCACTAGCGGCACTTGGTGAGAAAATATTGAATTTCTTGGCTTAAATAATGATATCCCTTGTGCTACTGAACAACTTTGCCGAAGAATCCATATTTCTAAATGGTCAGGCCACTGAGCTATCCGCAAAACAAAAATTCAATGTTCACTAGCGCCACCTGGTGAGAAAATATCGAATCTCTTGACTCAAATAATGTTAGCCCTTGTACTACTGAACAACTTTGCCGAAGACGCCATCTTTCTAAGTGGTCAGGCCACTGAGCTATCCGTAAAACAAAAATTCAGTGCTCACTTGCGCCACCTGGCGAGGAAATATCGAATCTCTTTGCTCAAATAATGATAGCCCTTGTACTACTGAACAACTTTGTTGAAGACGCCATCTTTCTAAGTGGTCAGGCCACTGAGCTATCCGCAAAACAAAAATTCAATGTTCACTAGCGCCACCAGGTGAGAAAATATTGAATCTCTTGGCTCAAATAATGATAGCCCTTGTACTACTGAACAACTTTGTTGAAGACGCCATCTTTCTAAGTGGTCAGGCCACTGAGCTATCCGCAAAACAAAAATTCAATGTTCACTAGCGCCACCAGGTGAGAAAATATTGAATCTCTTGGCTCAAATAATGATAGCCCTTGTACTACTGAACATCTTTGCCGAAGATGCCATCTTTCTAAGTGGTCAGGCCATTGAGCTATCCGCAAAACAAAAATTCAGTGCTCACTAGTGCCACCTGGTAAGAAAATATCGAATCTCTTGACTCAAATAATGATAGCCATTGTGCTACTGAACAACTTTGACGAAGACGCCATCTTTCTAAGTGGTCAGTCCACTGAGCTAACCGCAAAACAAAAATTGAATGTTCACTAGCGGCACCTGGTGAGAAAATATTGAATCTCTTGGCTCAAATAATGATATCCTTTGTGCTACTGAACAACTTTGCCGAAGAATCCATATTTCTAAATTGTCAGGCCACTGAGCTATCCGCAAAATAAAAATTCAGTGCTCACTAGCGCCACCTGGTGAGGAAATATCGAATCTCTTTGCTCAAATAATGATAGCCCTTGTACTACTGAACAACTTTGTTGAAGACGCCATCTTTCTAAGTGGTCAGGCCACTGAGCTAACCGCAAAACAAAAATTCAATGTTCACTAGCGCCACCAGGTGAGAAAATATTGAATCTCTTGGCTCAAATAATGATAGCCCTTGTACTACTGAACATATTTGCCGAAGACGCCATCTTTCTGGTCAGGTCGTTGAGCTATCCGCAAAACAAAAATTCAGTGCTCACTAGCGCCACCTGGTTCATATAGGGCAAATAGGAAAAAGCGCCTCTGCTGGACTAGTTAGTTCTCAACTAAAAGATGATCCTCATCCCCTCAATGTAAATCGTACTGAGTGCTGAAACTTCGTTGAAGATAATACCGCGCTACACCTCAAATTGATGAAATCTCATAAGCCCTAGGAAGAATTTTTGCTTTAAAATATTGAGGGTTTGAAAATATAAATTTTGCAAATATGTAATTCTAAAATATTATTTAATTTTTCAATATTGAAACAGGCTCAGACGCCTAAGATCAAATATCAGAAAAATACGTTTCTATTTTCTTAGCCCATGACCTCCTTATTCGACCCGAATTTTTTTTAAATAATTTCTCTTGGTCAAAAAATAAATCTAGCGAACGATTTTCGGAATATGTTGTACTTGTTTCTCAGATCATTCTTCTTAAATATCTTTCTTATAAATAATTAATTCCTTAAATCTTTCTTATAAATATTCGTCATTTAGGAATACAAATTTTTATAACATATTTTTTTGTCAAAAAAAAAAAACATCTGATGAAAGATATAGGGAATAATTTGTTGCTGTTTTCGCAGACCATATTTGAATAAAACGATTAATAAACGTGGTTCTCTGATATTTATCGACACGTAGCTGCATATTCCTCTTGGAATAACTGTGATTTTTTATGTTTACTCAACATCATACAAGCAAAGAAAACATTATTGTATTGAACAAAGTTTAAATCCAGCATCTAAATCAATGATTGATAATCCATTTGGCAAAACTTCAACATTGTTGATATTGCTGTTACTTTCTCGCGATACGCGACTGCTTCTTATCGAATTTTCATTCATAAAATGAGCGATCATCAGATCCTAAAAGGCATTTCAAATGAAAATATATTGTTTCCAGTCCCTTGTACTGCGACTAATCTACTAATAACAGCGCGCTGCGTATTCAAAGATTATCTGATAGATGCGTAATGTTTCAAACATGATTCTATGTTGCTACGAGTCGAGCCGCGTCGCGATTTGGTTGTGCGCCATCTGGTTTGGTGACGATCTGACGATAGCATCCTGCATTCTACATGATTCGGCCCTGCCTATTTCAGGCGTGTGTGGCAGCGTTACTTCTCAAATGACGTTTCTCTATCCGCACGGCAGCTGGCTGGAAAAATATGTCGCTGCTAAGTGGGGTCACGCCAAATTTTTCAAAAATTTGGTGCAAAAATGCTCAAATTAGGGCCCCCGACTATGCCTATGACCTGCAGGGGAATATGAGGGTGCAGGATATACAAAAATATGGGTATATTTTTGGTTTATGAGCTTTGAATGAGAGGGTGAAAAAATCATTCATTTCAATACACTGATCCGTGTACGCACGCGTTACGCGATCAATTTTTTGAACCAGTTCGTGGAAAATTGGGGAAAACCCTTGGGAAAAACGTTCATATTTTCAATTTATCACCTGAATCCAGTTAGTTACCCTTTATTTAGTAATTGAAAATATTTTGTAAATTTATATCCAGCCCAGTCGTTCCATATTTAGGCACATTTCCACGGTACTAAAGTATCAAATTTTCCGGGAAAATCGAGAACTGATTTTCCGGAAAATACCTCAGTGACAATGTTTGAGATCATTTAAACCTTTCTGAGTAAAAAAAAGTATATGTCACCGCTTTAAATTTCCTGAAAATCACGTACATACCTAATTGGTGCAAAAAATTTCCCGACTTTGCTTGTTTCGCCGAAGTAAGCTGGAAAAACGAGGGAAAATTCTGGAAAAGTTTTTTCCACGATTTGAAGGAAACATGATCCCTCGTAGCGTGAAAGGTTTTATATGACCCAATTCGGCCAGGTTTAAGCAGCCCAATGGTCTAAAGTCAGCATAACGCCTTCGCTCCCATACAAATTTCAAATCGCTCAAACCCATTAGACGATCGCCTTAAGTATTCGCTGAGCGGTGAGAGTTTTAGTAATTTTTCTTTCACTCAGGCCTATACGGGTTAAAGGTGCAGTCATACATATTTTATAGATTAGAAATAGTAGCATGTAACGAGCTCACCAATTCATCCGTCATCCTTGCGCAGCAATAATCCACTTTCAGCTTTACTCGGCTATATAAAAGCACTCAGAGAAAATAAACGCGCGACCCTGCTCGGGCTGCTCGGGTTTTCTTAACGCACTGCCCAGGAGCAAGCGTCAACGTCGAAAGATCAAAAAGAACTCTCTACCGTTTTTAAGACAAGTCTTTTTGACGATAAATCTAATATGATTTCATTTAGATGCCTCGTTGTCAAAATTTTAATCTTTAAGTAAAAAAGTTTGCTGAATTCAAATCTTTTTAGATTTAAAAATTAATTTAACATAATGAAAGATTGATAAACTTCACGGTTTTCGTAAGAATTATAGAATTATTAAAAGCGTGTAAAAACATCCACGTTTCGAACGAAATGATTATGAAGTACTGGAGCTCCGCGCAACAATTTTGTTTCAAAAAGTGCTCCATGAGCTTAAAAGAGGGTCGTCCAACTTTTATTCATTCAGAGATTATTTTACAAGGGAGCTAATCCAGGACTTTTTCCTGGAATTTCTAGTGGAGGAAGTTTTTCAGAAATTATCAAAGGAATTTCAGAAAAAGGTTAACGCCCAAGGTAATGTCGGATGGAATACCTGAGGAAAGATCTTTGAAAAAGCTCATCGATTCCTGAGGCTTCTGAGAGAAGCTTTCCAAGATTCTAGGAGAGGCTTCCCAAGCTTCTGGGAGAAGCTTTCCAAGCTTCTGGGAGAAGCTTCCCAAGCTTCTGGGAGAAGCTTTCCAAGCTTCTGGGAGAAGCTTTCCAAGCTTCTGGGAGAAGCTTCCCAAGCTTCTGGGAGAAGCTTCCCAAGCTTCTGGGAGAAGCTTCCCAAGCTTCTGGGAGAAGCTTCCCAAGCTTCTGGGAGAAGCTTCCCAAGCTTCTGGGAGAAGCTTTCCAAGCTTCTGGGTGAAGCTTTCCAAGCTTCTGGGAGAAGCTTCCCAAGCTTCTGGGAGAAGCTTCCCAAGCTTCTGGGAGAAGCTTCCCAAGCTTCTGGGAGAAGCTTCCCAAGCTTCTGGGAGAAGCTTCCCAAGCTTCTGGGAGAAGCTTCCCAAGCTTCCGGTAGAAGCTTCCCAAGCTTCCGGTAGAAGCTTCCCAAGCTTCTGAGAGAAGCTTCCCAAGATACTGAGAGAAGCTTCCCAAGATATTGAGAGAAGCTTCCCTAGCTTCTAAGAGAAGCTGCCCCAATCTTCTGGGAGAAGCTTTCCAAGCTTCTGGGAAAAGCTTTCCACGCTTCTTAGAGAAGCTTCTCAAGCGGCTGGGAGAAGCATTCCAAGCTTCTGGGAGATGCTTCCCAAGCTTCTGGGAGAAGCTTTCCAGGCTTCTGTGAGAAGCTTTTCAGGCTTTTGGAAGAAGCATTTCAGGCTTCTGGAAGAAGCTTTTCAGGCTTCTGGAAGAAGCTTTCCAGGCTTCTAAGGGAAGCTTTCCAGGCATATGGGAGAAGTTTCCCAAGCTTCTGGGAGAAGCTTCCCTAGCTTCTGAGGGAAGAGCTTTCTCAGCATGGTGAGATTGACCATTTTTAATTGTTACGCGAGAGCCCCCCAAGTTAACAATTTTTGGCTGTTCATCATCCATTAAAACTCCAAGTGATTCGAATCCTGAAACGCATAGTCTGCATTTACTTTCATTCAAATGTTCAAAATAGATGGTAAGATAGTTTTATCATTTGGCACATGCCAAATGGTCAAGCCGTCACTCACACTATTTAAACCAGTGGTTTGCAACCTGAGTGATTATGCGGGCCATCTTGCCCCTCTTAGAAAATTGCCTACATTTATGTGTATTGCACGGTTTAAGATGTTATTGATTTTAAAATAACTTAAAATTTAAACAACTTGCAGGAGTATGGCCTTCATATTCAACTTCAGGGGCCACGAATTTAGTTAGTGATGTTATTTTAAATTTCACTGATCATTTTTAACATTAGTTATCAATGTAACCCCAAATCAGTCAAATTAATATTTAAATTTTTTGTTGAAAATATTAATAACTTTAAAAAAAAACAAAATGTAGTCTGTAGTCTCGTGCGATGAGCGCCAAAAAAAAAAAATGCTCGTTCAACAAATATAAATCTGACAAAATTTACAATTTCAGATTAAATTTTCTAAGAAATATCCAAACAAACTGATCAACGGTATTCCGGTTTAGAGTATGAATCTTTATTCTCGGCTACTTATTCATAGGTTACCGAATAGAATCAAACAATGTATCACGCCACATTTCAAGTTGAGATTATGTCGCGTATGAACCAGTTCGTTTGTTATACCAAGTCCAATTGGATTCGATACGTTCGCTGACCGAAGATGAATGGCACGATGTGTCATTCTTATTCCGTGTTCGGTCAGTGACGAGTTTCGAGTTCCTCTGGTCTGGTAAGACCGCTCTCTGCACTGGACGGTTTCACGATGGCAGCTCCAACAGCATTTAAGTAACCCACGCGCGCAACACCTTCGAATCAATACGTGCTCTGCTGGTCGGAGGATTTAAACCGACCCCGGGCGAGCCTAATTTATTTGTATTCAAATGATGGTGGAACTGCCTTGAATCCACCTACTACTATAGTATCGGTTGACCAGCTTGAATGCCCGAGTCAAAAATGCCATCGGAAATCTCGAGTGGAAATGAATTACTATGATTTTTTTATCATAAATAATCATATTATACAATCCATTAGATATTACTGAAACAAAAGTTGGTAAATATTGATTTTCAATTATTTCAAACAAAACTAATTATAGCTTATTGTAACGTCATTCAAGCATCAAAGTCCTCTCGGGCTAATGCACGTTTTGTGCAATAGCTTCCATTCCGCGATCGTTTGAAGCTGAGTTATGACTAATCCTCGCTGCAGTAACCTTGAGGGCGTAGAAAACAAACTGCTAGCGGCACCCATATCTGACGGACGACGACGAATCACAAACAGGCGGCAGCAACGCTCGTTGTTTACTGTTTTGATAAAGCGCTTTTGTTTGATTACACAGAATGTCAGACTTCCTCTCGCCTCCTGCGCCAGACGGTTGTGTTTGACGTTTACGGAAACTGTAAGCTACGAATGTAGATAAAAGACTGCCTCTCATGGCCAGTGCAGTGCTCTCTCCTAACGATACCCGACCATGTGGATTACTACAGAATTGTAACAGATGTTGTTACTTGCTTAGCACGCCATTTCTAACAGAATTTGTTATAATTTTGGCTTGTTAGCAGTTAAAATAAAAACATATAACAAGATATGCACAAGTCAATTAACCATTCAGACGTCGCGCAGTTTGTTGCCGTCAGAACCACCACGCTGATGCTGTGTACTATACGCGAGGTTTTTTCACCACTGTTGTACAAAATACAACAGCGCGGCAACTGTAGTGTTAAGATTTACATATCATAGCATATCATAGACTGACTGTATATGTCAATAGTTGCTACACTGTGATTGATCGGAACTGGTAAGAATTGCAATTCGATCCAAATGAATAAGTAATGGGATTTAGCAGCTGTTATGTTATTGATCCATAACGACACCGGCCAAGTGCTTACAGTCAGTTGGAATGGGCTAGGTATTCTTGTAGTGTGTAATGAATTTTGCTTCTAGAGCCCTCTGCATTTATACAATCACACGGGGAAGGTGTTTATTTACACTTCAGTCGTCGCGCTGTTGTATTTTGTACAACACTGTAGAAAAAACCTCGCTTTTCGTTCACAACAGCAGCGTGATGGTTCTGACGGTGACAAACCGCGCGACGACTGGAAGGTTAATGAGGCAGGGAAAAGTATATTACAATTCTATTGTAATCCGCTTGTCAAGAATCATTTTTGAATACACGGCCGTGCAAAATACATACATTTTTTTCCGCCAAAACCTTATTTTTGCATAAAACGTCGAGAAATGGTGTTACTTTTTTTGCACGGTTTTTGAAATTTTGAACTGAAAACTTTTTTTGCACGGTACGCATCCCCCGTGCAAAAACAGAATCGGGTGTATTATGTTTTCAATTGAAACCAATTTAAAGAAGCCTTCGTTATTATTACTAATTTAGTTTGAACTGTGTTATAACTCTTCCATTGAGATTACATTTTGTTGTAATCCACTGATCGGCCATCGTGAAGTGTGATAAAACGATCCCCCATGAATGCAGGAAGCGAGTCGTCGAGAAATGCGAACTATTATTGAGATTGTAGGTTATAACGATGGCGCGGTGGTTGTTACAGCCAGCGACTTAGCTCAGTCAGTATAACGACATTCACGGCACGACAACCGGCGCGGCCTCAGCTGCTACACAGAGAAATGATGTCAGACATAAACTATTCTCACGATTTGTGGCGATCCATATTGGGTCTACCAGCAGCCAGCGTCCCTATACATCTCTTATACTAGACGAGAGCGTGCTCTTGTTGGATTTGCATCATCGGTGAAGTGATTTGCTTCTTTAGTCATGCCAAACTGGCTGAGTGAATCACGATCAATGAAAGCTATTCATATTGTTCGATGAAGCCTACTACAGGCTCGTTAGCAAACGAGAAACATCTGTTATTCGGCTTGAATAACAGGGTTTCTCGAGAGCTTAAGAGGTTGGAGAGAAGGTTCAACTGTCGCTAATTAACGCTAATCGAATAAGTGCTGAAAGTTGTTGAACGTTGAGTGTGAATTGGGATGGTCACAGTTGATTTTTTCTCTTTCTATGGTACGACATCTACTTTCAGTTGGTGATACACATGTCCCATCAACACACAACGTATCTGTATGAAAATAAGGAACTAAAGTTTTCACTTAAACCACTAATAGTCAATATAGATCCTGAAATTTAGTAGTTTATCCTTTAAAGACTACTTTTAGCTACTGGTTTTCTCAGGTCATTCCAACTAACATATGTCCAATACATTATTCTCGTTTAAGACCTTTGAATGAACTCATATAGAACTTCCTGAGGAAACGTAATACAAGTTCTGTTGCACTTTCGTAAACACACCTTCTTTCCATATCAAAGCTTCGTAGTATTGAGTTTTAGAAAACCTAATATGAGAAGAATATTGAAACGCATACGTTTGGTAGCCCTGATCTACACACTTGGTTACGAGTGACTTCTACAACCTTACCATAAGTTGTGGGAAATGTGTATGTGTAGAACCTTATGTCAGTTCAAGCAGAAGATAATAACTGTGAAGCAAATACCTGAACATATAATTCAAGTTGATAACGCAAGAATAAGAAATGTCAAAGGGTAAATCGTAGAACCATCGTTTTTTGATAGCTAGCAATTTTATGATTAGTTCCACGTACAACGCTAGCACCAGACTAAGCACTTCGGTACCGCTACCATACCAACCATCTTTAGGCACACAGCGGATGGACCCCCGCACTTACAAAAAAAAATGAGACCGAAGAAGATTACTTTCTTCCCACAGAGTTTTTATTTTCTCTTCCCCCTTTCTCTGGTGCCAGACTTCACAATCTCAATTCCACATGTTGGCTCAAACGTATATCTTTTATCGCCCCCTGCAAGTCTTTTTCCACTTTTCTCGTACACATTCTTCACTGGAGATTGTGACCCTTGTGGCGCGCGCGACTAATGGTCCCGTTGTTTACCAGATTCAAGACGGCCTTCTTCCGAGCCCCCCGTCAATTGATTGTGACACCGTTATATCGATTGACTGCGCCATTGTTGAGCAATCCACAGCGTAGACCTCTCTTATGGCACACACAGGAGTGACTGAACAACATTTTTGGCAATATTTTTTTCATCTAGTAGTATCTAACAATTCTGCCCAAAGTTCAGAATCTTGCCTAAGATTCTTCTAGATGCTGCACTGGCTTGTATACAAATTGTGCGTAGGATTATGCCAAAATCTCCAAGGAATTTTAAAATCTGGTTATATATTCTTCGAGAAAACTACCGAAAATCACATTATTACTCGATTGTTTAGAACTCAAAATTTAATAATTTTTAATTTTTCATCCAGTAAACTTAGAATAATCAAAGGTATAATGTGCAAAACCATAAGCCTGGAATGTTTAATTAGAAATTAATGGAACAATTAACGAGCTAGATATATGAAGAGTCTTAAAACTCTCCGCGGGCCGCACAAAATTAAGCCGCAATATTCAGATATAACGCGGCTACAAAGCAAAGCCATGCTGAAGGTGTTTGGGTTCGATTCCCGGTTGGTCCAGGATCTTTTCGTAATGGAAATTTTCTTGACTTCCCTGGGCATAGAGTATCATAGAGTATTATCTTATGCCACACGATATACGAATGTTTAAATCTACAAAGTTTTGAATAAAATTGATTACAATTTTTCGTCGAATATTCCACTTTAGACAAACGGTCAAACCGTTATTACTTTTGAACTCGTGTATGAGTATTAAAAAAATATATGTAGTCAAATTCATGTCATGAACAGTGATTTATTATTTATTTATTTCCCTTGTTTCAATTCATGTAGCGCAAGGACAGACCTGTTCAAATGTTACATTATGTACATTATGGTGGATTTAGTTTATTAATGAACTATTTTGACTCGATATCTCATTCATATCCCATCTCGCTGAGTAGACTGAGATTAAAGAAGACTTGAGTAATGAAGATAAACTATTCCAATTATAAATGCCTCTTATAGACAATGATTGACAATAATACGCTAAATAATACTGTGGTATGACCAGACTCAATGACCTTGTGTGTCTCAAGAACTGAAGTTTACTGTATAGTAGACTTGTTCACTTTTTGAAAAAAAAAGTTCTCCGACGCTCCATGCCACATAACATTGATGTGAACATATTTATCATAACAAGTTATCTGTCCAAAAATGAGTTTTTTTTTAAATTTTACTCACACGGAATGAAATCTTTCGTTACTTTATACAACACCGTTCTAAAAAGAGTACGCTACAGGAAGAACTACCTTGTAATATGTAAAGGCAACTACAAGTGATGACTCAAGCTAAATCACGTCTAAACTGTAAACTGCCGTGAATCGCACGTCAGTCCCATCTGTAAAAAGTAGGCATTGAGAAAAAGGCCATTTTAGGCATTATGAAATGTGTGAATGAACCCAACCCACACATTGTTCAAACCATTCAAACAACCTTTATGTTTTGCATGTATTACTCAAAATACGAGTGGAAATGTTCCTTCACTAATTAGTGGTGATAAGCTACGATTACTGTTGATTATGCAAAAAAAAAAGATAATTGTATTTATTATTTATTTATTATTATTTATTTCATTTATTCAATTCATGTAAGTTAAGACATTCATCTTATTTAACGTTACAATATGGAGTTAAACTAGGAAAGCACTTCATAATCTCTTTACAATATGTTCTCTTTAACTGTATACGCCCATCTACTGAAATTTCTGCAAGAGGTTCTTCTTGAAGCTAGAAAATGAATTCATGGTTTTAATTGAAGTTGGTAAACTGTTCCAGTTAACAATGCTCCAAAAAAGAATGATTGGCTATAGTAAGAAGAGCTCTGCTGAGGTACTCTATAGCTTTTTGTACGCGTCTCTCTGGAGGGTCCAAGATTTTCAAAAATATATGGTAAGGAAGCAGTTTAATAATCCTGAATAAATTTAAACATGACCTGTACCTATAAAAAATTTCAAATGGGCGTCATTTTTGCAAATGTGACACGTGTAAAAATCGAGAAAGTTTATAAACATAACGAACACAAGCATTAAGAGCAATTCTTAACTTATCTATTGATCCAGCCAATGCATTAGTGCAGTGATGCACAGGCTCATTTTACCATCGCCTATATTTCTGATCGAAAATAGTTGTTCGAATAGATCAAGTTGTTATTCGTGATAACTTTAGGGGTAAGAAATGCACTTTGGCCACCACTAGTCGCCGAAAATAAAATGAGGTAAAATCAAAGATTTAAATAGTTTTAATTTTGTACCTGAATCACAGTTTCTAGTTGTTGAATTAAATCTTTTCAATGATCCGTAAATTTTAGAATACTGCATATTACCGTGAGAATCCCATTGCAAATTATTACTGAATATAACACCTAAAATAATTACACGATCAACAAATTGGACTTCCAAACCACCAAATAGAATTTGGGTTGGCTGAGGAGGAGTTTCTTGTTTAAATATCAACATCGCTTTAGTTTTATCGGGGTTTATAGGAAGTAGGTTATCGTTAGACAATTTCATAACCTTGATTCATGATTCATCAAAGATCCTGCAGAAGACAGATCAGTGTTCTCATCAGTACAAATATAAATTTACACGTCATCTGCAAACAGATGAACTGAACATAAATCTAACACAGTTGGTAAATCGTTAATAAAAAGTGAAAAAGGAACGGTCCAAGGACCGAACCCTGAGGAACACCGGAAATCGTTGGTTTAAAATCAGACAATTTACCATCGCTTATCACTGCTTGATTTCTATGGCTTAGGTAACTTGCGATTAATCTTGCAGCACAATTTGAAAAATGTACAAAGTGATTAGTTTATTTATCAGTTTATTGTGCGCAACACGGTCGAAGGCTTTTACAAAATCAATCAACAAAAGAATAGTTACACAATTTTTGTCAATTGATTTTGCAATGTCATCATGCACCTTAATTAATGTAGTTTCAGTGCATTGCTTCTGAAACCAGATTGCAAAATGTTGATATAAATAATACGGTTTACATAATCTTAAATTTGAATTTTGATAAGCTTTTCGAAAACTTTTGAGACTGTAAGTAGACAATAGGTTTATCGGTCTTAGGTTAGAAATTGAGTGAACGTTAGGTTTCTTATTGATTGGTATAACCTTTGCGAATTTCCATTGAAACGGGAATTTATTCGAAACTATGATTGAGTTGAATAGGTGTTTAAAAGCTGGTAACGCAAAAGAACAAAGAATCTTAAAAAACAGCAATGCCATCAAAAATCGCATTAATGATATCATAGTCGACTATCGGTCTAACACAGAAGCCATTGTCATTTGATGAAAAACGAATAGTTTCATTACCATCTGCTGTAATATTTGAAGAGAAGTATTCATTAATGTCGTTCGCAGAATGTTGACTCACTACCAGAAAGGATTCTTTAGTTGAAACATCAAGGCTTTTCACATTGTTCCACAATTTCTTTGAAGGAAGATTCAAATTTAACTTTTGGCGATCATGCAATAGTTTTGCTTTTGATATCATACAACTGACTAAGTTTCTTTATCTTTTATATTGCATTTTATTTTCAAAAGTCTTACAGCGTTTCCTGTAAGCAAGATATCTGTTAATCATAGCTGTTTTGATATCTTTATTGAACCAAGGATTCTTGAGAAACTTATGAAAACGTAGTGAAAAAAAAGGGTCATGAAGATCTGTCAACTGATTATTCAGAATGCTTGTCAATATATCCGGAGCATCAACGCAAAAATATCTATTCCAGTTGATTCTAAAAAAAATCATCGTTAAGAGAAGTATGATTATAATTGAAATAGTCTCGATACCAGTAACCTAGGTCTTCTTTTTTATTAGCTAGTTTAGAGAAGCAAATAAGAGATCATGTTTGGATATTCCGGGCATAGATATTTGACTAAATCTTAACACGACATCAGGAGTATCGGTCAAAAATAAATAGCGAGCAGCCCGAATTGTAGAAAAAACGTAGGCTCTGAATTGATCCTTTAAAATGACATACTGTCCACTACATCATTGAAACACGAAGATTTTCTATTTTGTTTAAAGGGATCAGTATTGAAGCGTGGATCTTTTGACCCTCAGGCCCAAACCTTACCATCTACTCTACTTTGAGCCGATGGTGATGGACTGTGGGGTTCAGAGACACGACGTCTAAATCGTGGGTAACTGTGATTTTCATAGAGACATTTTAGAGTATAGAGTTGATGCACTTTCAAATTTTTCGAAGTGAAAATCAATTCCCACGTGAAAATGATGTATGAAAGATATATTCATAACACTTAGATAAAATAAATAGTTGGATTGGATACGAAATACAATAAGATTTTTATAGGAATTTATATAGCAAACTGAAATAAATATTTTTCCAGAATGTTTTGAATAATTTCGTTAAAAGCTAAACGAAGAAGCGGTCAAAACACTCTAGTGTCTTCGGCCAAGTGAGACTATTATCTGCAAAAGGTTAGTGGTATTTTCGAATAATTTTCAATGATATTTTTGGGTTTCAGGGACGCATTTCGATGGTCTGAAAAACCACAAAATCGACTTAATATTTACCAAATTGGCTCATTTTTTGGACAGATAACTTACATTGATGAATAAATTTGGAATATGATGTGGCAAGGGAACCTTAGAAAAGGTGAACAGGTCTACTGTATAGATATAGATAGCGATGTGAATTTGTTTTGATAACATTAGTACGCAAGTTCACAGAGTGTAATACTGAGTAAACCAGCACCTAAGAAGAACTTCTTGTAGATGAGTAACATGTAAGAACCTGCTAAGATTAATAACGTATCTGATACACGCATTCAGAGCAACATAAAGCAGAAGGGTGACTCCGTAAATTAAATGAAGTAGCCAGTACTAGCGACTTAAATAACTTAAACGAACAGACCTCTGCGATACTCAATATTTGATTCCACTAAATTTATAAAGGGATCCATTGTTATTGAAATAGTCATTCAAATCGATAAATAAATAAACGAGTTCTTTTAACAAATTCCATTGTTGAAGTCAGGAGCATTGCAATTCCAAAATTTGAATCCGTGATTATAGACGATGATCTTAAACTCTTGATCCGTCTTAAAAACGTGAGGAGAAGGCAATTTCAACGCACTCGTGATCCTGCTATGAAAATTATATGGCAGGATTTGCAGAAAGAAATCAAGAAACGTTTTGCTTGATTAGGAAACAAAAATTTTGAAAATAAGATTTCTCAATTTGACCCTGGCTCTAAGCCGTTTTGGAAATTATCTAAAATTTTGAAAAAACCTCAGAAGCCAATACCGGCATTGAAAGAGGAAAACAAATTATTACTAACTAATTGTGAAAAAGCTCAAAAACTTGCTATGCAGTTTGAAAGTGCGCACAATTTTAATTTAGGACTTACTAGTCCAATTGAAAATCAAGTTACTCAGGACTTCGAAAATATTCTCAATCAAGAGAACGTTTTCGAAAATGCCTGGGAGACTGATTTGGAAGAAGTGAGAACTATTATTAAAAAATTCAAAAATATGAAAGCTCCTGGCGAAGATGGAATTTTCTACATCCTCATCAAGAAACTTCTAGAAAGTAGCTTATCATTTTTAGTTGATATATTTAACAAATGTTTTCAATTAGCATATTTTGCTGACAAATGGAAAAATGCTAAGGTTGTTCCATTTTTAAAACAAGACAAAAATCCTGCAAAAGCTTCAAGCTATCGTCCAATCAGTTTGCTATCCTCCATCAGTAAACTTTTTGAAAAGGTTATTTTGAACAGAATGATGGCCCACATCAACGAAAATTCAATTTTTGCCAATGAACAGTTCGAATTCCACCATGGACATTCGACCACTCATCAACTTTTACGTGTAACAAATTTGATCCGTTCCAACAAATCTGAAGGCTATTCTACTGGTCTTGCTCTTCTAGACATAGAAAAAGCATTCGACAGTGTTTGGCATGAAGGTTTGATTGTAAAATTAAAAATCTTTAATTTTCCAACATACATTGTTAGAATAATTCAAAGTTATCTGTCAAATCGTACACTTCAGGTTAATTATCAGAACTCTAGATCTGAAAGACTTCCTGTAAGAGCTGGTGGACCAATATTATACAATATTTTCACATCTGACTTACCTGAGTTACCTCAGGGATGTCAAAAATCTTTGTTTGCGGATGACGCAGGCCTCTCCGCCAAAGGACGAAGCTTGCGTGTCATCTGTAGTCGATTGCAAAAAAGTTTGGATATTTTTTCTTCATACTTGCAAAAATGGAAGATTTCTCCCAATGCTTCCAAAACTCAACTAATAATATTCCCACATAAACCAAAAGCTCTTTATTTGAAACCTTCAAGTAGACATGTTGTCACGATGAGAGGGGTTCCAATAAATTGGTCAGATGAAGTTAAGTATCTAGGGCTCATGCTAGATAAGAATTTAACTTTCAAAAATCACATTGAGGGCATTCAAGCCAAATGTAATAAATATGGAAAATGTCTCTATCCCCTTATTAATAGAAAATCAAAGCTTTGTCTTAAGAACAAGCTTTTGATATTCAAACAAATTTTCAGGCCAGCCATGTTGTATGCTGTACCAATATGGACTAGCTGTTGTAATACCAGGAAGAAAGCTCTGCAGAGAATTTAAAATAAAATTTTGAAAATGATTCTGAAGCTACCAGGGAGTATAGTACCAATGAGTTACATAGAATATCCAATGTTGAAACATTGGAACAAATGTCAAATAAAATAATTAATAATTTCAGGCAAAAATCGTTACAATCTTCTATTGCTACGATTAATGCGTTATATGTTTAGGTTAAGTTAGGTTAAGTATATTCAAAACTTTTTGTTTTCTCTTATAAGCAGGTGAAATCAACTCACCTGTAAAAAATCTGAACTGCTACGGCAAATGAAATGTAATATATTGTTAACAAAATGTTAATTAAATCTTAAATTTCTTTTACCAAATTAGGATGATAGTGTTGTCTAATAACACAGAACACCTAGATATAAGAAATGAATGTAATGTTTGGAATGATACTAATAAAGAAATTAAAAAAAAAAACGAGTTCTAGCCTATTAAAGCTGATCATTTGGTATATAATAATTGCTGTGGTATCAACAGGTGTGAAAGCTTAAAAGAATTTTTGAGGAACCCTCGAATATTTTAATGGTGGAAAAATTTCTAGATTAATTTCTGATACACCTTTATGTGGAACACTCGGTTGAATTTGTGGAGAAATTCCTGGAAGAGTTTTTAATAGATGTTCGCGAAGAATGTCTACTGGATTTTTGGAACAATTACTGGAAGTAACTGTGGGTGAATTCTAGAAGGAATCCTGAAAAAGGCATTGCAGAATTCGTTCTCAATTGATTTTGAAGCAATGATAAAATCCATTTCTATCGCTTGTTTAACATTGGAGGGTTACTACTGATACGATAAACAATCTGCGAACGTCCGATAGCAATAGTGTCTCCCAGGTTTGGAGCTTGTTTAGAAGGGTTTTATCATGCACTGCTATCTCCCGATCTATCCTGAGATGTAGCAGTATACGATAAAGAGGTGATATGCTGCACATCATACTTGTTAAATACTAAGGCGGCATCCATAAATTACGTAACGCTCTAGGGGGAGGGAGGGAGTATGCTCAAGCGTTACGGTTCATACGAAAATTTTAAATTTTTCATACAAAAAGCGTTACGGAGGAGGGAGAGGGGGTCAGAAATTTCCAGTTTTAGTGTTACGTAATAAATGGATGCTGCCTATGTTACTAGCGATAGTTGAAAAATTCTCTCAATTCTCTCAGGATTCAATACCTGAACTGGACAAATCGGCGTTGTAATTCTTTAAGGATTTCACGGAAAATCCCTGAAGGTTTTTTTTTATTCTGGAATACCCCTCTGTGGATTCTCTTGGAAGAAATACAGTAGGAATCTCGTAACGCTTTTTGTACGAAAAATTTAAAATTTGTGTATGAGCCGTAGCGCTTCAGCCCAGCCTACTCCCCCTCCTCCTAGAGCGATACGTAATTGGTGGACGGCTCCAGAGGTTTTTTTTTTGTAGGGATTCCTGTAGAAGTCCCTCAAAGTATGCTATAAGGAAGTTCTAGAAGCTATTCGGAAACATTTGCTCGAAAAATCTGAGAACAAATTCATTGATAACCTGTAGAATAGTCGCGTAATAATCTCTGAAGGGTATGAGGAAAAAAATACTTGAGAGATCTATTTGGTTGAAGTAATGTCCATTTAAACGTCTAAGAATTTTGGCCAAATAATTGGTCCTGCTACTCCTATGTGCGACGACCGGACGGACGATGGCGGTGGACACAAGCAAACGCAGAATCAAATCAATGCAGTTGACCTCATTTCGTCACGTTTTTCTACCGTCGTCGTCGTCGTCGCGTCGGTAATCATCCATCATTGACGGCGGCGACGACATCGTTGACAATGATGATGATACCGTACGGAACGGAACGAGAACCGGCTTCTACGCTACCAATACAGCGGCAAAGTGGCATCCGAAGCACCGAAAACGGAAGTCTCGTAGTACGCATGCCGTACTTGCGGGTTGTTTACATCGTTCACGCCCTGCCCGGCCCGGTACCCAACCCAGTCCTCTTTCGATTTTGCTGAAGGACCGTACCAGCAGGGCTGGTAGCGAATGACTGCCTTAAAAATAGAAGCTTTAGAGGCCTCATGTCTGAAAAAAGAGACCAAAAGGATACCAAAAAGAGACCATACAAGAATCAAGAAAACAAGACGAAACCAAACAGAAACCAGGAGATATAAGTTTTCAAGACTCGCCCAGAATCACAAGATCATAACATATTTCCATCAACAAGGGTTGATTTCTGAAAAAAAAAAAAAAAATGAGAGTATCTCTCATCTGAAGAAGCATTCGTAAACCATTTTTTTAGAGTAATGCGTGCAGAAATTTTTGAAGAACAGAACAAGTGTAATAGTCACGTAAGAATCTCGGAAGGTATCTTTATAATTTTGCACCAAGTTTCATTAAAAAAGTAAAAAAAAGTGAGTTTAGAGACCATCCTTCAAAAAAAGCTTTCTAGAGACTTGCATTTAAAAAGAGACTTGCTATCAGCCCTGTTCCTGTCCAAGGGACCGGCTTTTTCGCCGGATCGGACGGAGAAAGGCAGAGAGGGCAATACATGGGGTGATGCATTCACATCCTGCCATGCCGGGCGCAGACCCATTTTTCGATGAAGAAGTGATAAAACATGAGCATTACTCACAAACACTTTCACAACGACATACTTGATTCCACGGATATGTTAGCCGATGACTCATGGAGACGGGTACGGAGGAGAGTAAAGGAGAATGTGGAAATGGAAATGTAATGCAATTTGGAAAGTGGATTATTTCCGCTCGGCAAAGGAATGCCGAAGAATGTGGTCCTGTTTGGTGGAAACAACAGGCCTAAGGCAGAGATTTTTCATAAAGGTGCATTTTTATGCGTCACTTGTATTGTAGATCCGGTATGTATTTTGATATGTTAGTAATGTAACAACTACTATAATGTTGGTAGTTTTCAAGAGTATGTGTAAATTTACTCGAACTTTGTCCTCGAGTCCCGTTTCGGGAAGCACACAAATCGACTGGATCTTATGAATATTGTGCTTTATAAGTTAAACCAGATTCGACTAGACTGGAACTTAAACCGTATTCGAACTATTCTTAACTCAGTAGATGAGCATATATAGTGAAAATTTATGAATTTCTATTGGTAGAAAATATTCATTTGAGGTTGGGTAATCACCACTGCTCTGAATGTATCCCTGAACTAATCTATTAGTGTTATATAAATAAACTCAACAAAAAAAATATATTTTTGATTACTCAAATAGATACATTTTTTTTGTCTTATACTTTTTTATCTCGGTATCTCCTAGTGTTGATGTGTTCTGGTTCATTCATTTTTTTTCTCTGTTTGTCGATTATCTATGCTAAAAGCTTCTAGGCCAGATTTTAGATAATCAATACAATTCAGGGAGACGAAATTACGTGTACTTATTTAGTATCGTATTTCGATCTAGTATTCATCAAAAATATTTTTTTTTGTCCTAATTTTCTCCTATTTCGAGCTGTGGAGATTCCATTGTATGATTCTAGCGACTGTTAAAAATAGTTTTTTTTTTTCTTAAATTTCGAATATTCTAAAATTCCTCTCTCAGTTTTGGTATGGGAAAAGCACCATTTTTCAACCTACAAGAATTCTGTGCCAAAATCGAATGAATGGGTCGAAAATTGGTGCTCTTCCCATACTGGTTTTCTGTTGCAAAGGTCACCTTGAACGGCCCAAAAAGACACAAGACGTGCAGCACATAATTCCCAAACCAACTTCTTTACCTCGCCGGGGTGCAATCCGGTCATGCTCATCAATCAATCGTCGAATTAAATAACTAACTTGCAGTGCCAAATCACTTTCAAGGCACTTGGGCAGTCGATACGATACTCATACAGAGTCAAAATCATCGCTTCGTACGAAACTCCAGACACACCCGATAAGAAATGCATAACAGATATATAACTTATTTAAATCAAAAGTTGTTATTTATATTGACGTTTGTTATATTTAGTTATTTTGCAAAATATAAGTTTGAGAACATTTTCGTATTAATTATAATAATAAGAAATGCATGCAATATCTTTATATATTCGAATTATACATCTAATTTATGAGAATATTTGTTATAATCGATCATTTCAATCTCGATTTTTATATCTTACTTGTGGGCCCGGCAAACTTCGTTTTGCCATCAAGTAGGCTGTTGAAAAACGCTATGGATCGTCCCATACAAAATGACAGTTCCGTTCACGCTCGTTTTTCCGACTTTCCCGGTGAATATCCTAAGACTTTTATAAACACAAACACGTCGGAACCCTTGACGAACAAAATGGAGAAAGAATCATACAAATCCGCTGACCCGTTCGTTAGCCATTTCGTGACATACAAACACCATTCCATTTTTATTTATATAGATATATAGATTTTGTTATAACGTAGACAAAACTAAGTCAAAACCTGTTATAATTATAATTGGGACTCATTTAATGAATTTGAGACATTTTTTGTTACTGTAATACTTGACCGGCTATAATTTATGACACACTCTGTTATAAAACAAGTTTTGAAATTATATATCTGGTTGATATAATTTTGTTATTCCTTTCTAATCGGGCATGGATTGTATCTCGCGGAGTTTACGTTCGTCAAGAACCCTTCTAGCTTAAGCACAGAACCAGAACCAGTCGATGTGTAGTCATCATTCTCCCCCTCCACTCCTCCGACTACTCCAAACCTCCTCCGGTCTTCCAACGTGGGTTGTGTTTATCATCATGGCACGCCTGTAACTAACTTGTTAGCTTAGTTCGGCCTTTTGTTGTGTGTGAGTCGGCGATAAAGAACGACCATATTCAAATCAATTTGCAACATTACGACGACATACCAGACGGATAGCGGACGACGAGACTGCTCGGGATGAGATCAGCTCCTCCGCCACACCGTTTTGGTGGTATTTTATATTCTGGACTCCGTCGTCGGTGTGAGGGTATGCGATATGCATTTTTTTCATGTCGATACGAAACGAAACAAGCCACTGAAATTCTCGCACTGTCAATGCAGGGCTGTTACAAAAATCTTAAAATCGTATCCGCAAAAATCGCGACTTCAGAAATTCGATCCGCGCCTAGCAACACAAATCCGCGCTAAAAAAAATTCTGTTTTATTGACATCTTTCCTACTCTTTATAAAAAAATGCGTAAACGTTCATGATCAAAAACTAGTTTTTAATGGTACCGTCAAACGGGGCTTCTTTTGACATTATTTCCACATTCTTCAACTTTGAGGATTTGTGGCTCTAGGAATTATGGATGGATTAAGATAATTCTTGCATATATCTAAGTTATATATGCGTAACAAATGTGCAAAATATGAGGGCAATCCATCAAGAAGTAAAAATGTTGCTTGACTAGCGAAAAAAATGTGTCCTTTAAAACAAAAAAGGAACTACTTTGGGCACTTTTAGAAATTTGATAACGAATTTAAATAAATATAAGGTACAGTGGGGGAAGTGTAGCAGTGGGGTAAGTGGATCATTTGTCAATATAAAGCAGAAATACTTGAATATGTTGAATGTTTTCCTACCATTGCTTCGTTTTAGGTTATATTCTTACGCCCACACTGAAACTATTGCCAAATCTGGTACTACACGTACACTAACACAATCAAACTTGTTAGCTGCAAAAAGCAAATAATTTGAAAATTGTTTTCCGTCAATCAAAAATTCATTGTATCTCTGTCTAAAATCGAATTCTATTATTTTTTTCGACACATGGTGAGCATTTCAGTTCTAATTGAATGAATCACAATGAAAAATATGTCATTTTTATAAATAAATACAAATATATTGGACATGGTACACTTACACCTACTTTTTAATGGGATGGTGTAAGTGGATCAAGAATAATTATCATTTATTGGCAGACTGCTAACAAGAATTTTAATAAGCTATAATATCCGCAAATGTTGTTTTCCTTTATTTTGTTCCATTCCCAGCTTGAATTTGTCAAATTGACCAAAGAAAATTTGAATTAATCCACCTAAAAGTTTTTTTAACCTTTCTTGAATAAAAAAATATATAAAAAGAATAATAATTTCAAAATTCACACGAAACTTTTCGTGGTTTATCTAAGCTGAGTTGTAAAAGAGCATAATATACTTATTTTAAAATCGAAAGCATAGTATCGTACCTAATTTCACCATATAAATTGTTCTAGACAGATGATACACATATATTCATAAATAAAAAAGAAAGATTTCAGTTTGTTATTCAAAAGTAAATGTAACTAATATTTTTAAACCAAGAGTGTTTTTCCAAAATATCTTTAAGAATAATCCTACAATACTTCTGTATAACTTATGCGTATAAATTGATAAATTTTCTCCAAATTTTTCTAGTTACAATGTTTTTTTTTGTTCAAATTAGTATGAATTAATTTATGCATACTTTTTATAATATTTTGATTTAATAAAGATACTTTTTAATTTTAAAGTATTAAAATGTAACATTAGTAGCACTAATAACAAGAGCGAGGGTAATATCATTCTTATTAAACATAATCACACTACATTTGTTTCGAGAACAGATTTTTTTTAAAGGTGATCCACTTACCCCACCATGGTGGGGAAAGTAGATCATTTGGCGCAAATTTTTAAGTCTCTCATACTCAATGCATAACAATCAGAAAAATCGAAATAAATGACGATTTGAAGTATAATAGTCCCTCATTTGTTATCCACAGAAAAAAGTTTGAGTTACATTATTCACGTTAGCTGTACATAACAATGAAGTTAACTAATGATTTTTCTGTATCCACTTACCCCACGGTACCTTATAATTTTATTTATTCTCATAAATTTTAAACATATTCTATAGATTATTGTCCATTATGATGTTTTCAAAAGTTTTTTCATCCACAAACATAAGGACTGTTCATTTTATAAAGTGGACACCTTGTACATGTTATATTTTTATAATTTATCAATGAAATCGGAATTGGTTTTCTGTACATCGATCGACATATATTGTACTATATTATGATAATAAAAAAGCACAAAAATAATAAAATTTTACACTAATAAGGCAAAACGTTTAGAACAGTCTATTGTTGGAAGTTATCAACAACAATGGTTTTTAGAAATTGACTGGAAAATTCGACAATCTATATTTTTATTTTCAGAAAAGGCTTGTTCTTCGAAAGCATCATCAATCAGAAGCCTTCATAAAATTATTTGGTTATTTTTGGAGCAACAATTTTTCAGATATAATAAACTCATTTTTCACTTATTTTTCAAGAGAAAAATATTTCAAATTCCACTGGAACTGATATGAGTAGGATTTTTAAGTTTAAATAAGATCATGATGGAAGTACTAATATAGAATTAATATGGAAAATAAACTACGCCTTCATAGAGTTGCTAATCTGGTCCCCACGTAACATTGAAAGTGCAATAGAAAAACAAATGCTTTATTTCCAGAAGACATTCCAAAGCACAATGACAATCATCGAAGTTGGCAACACTGCAGCAATGAAATCGATTTTTCCATGTATTGTTTTCGTAATGCGTTATTCTAAGATTACCCATAAAAAATGGGAGAAAAACGCTTACAATTTGCAGTAGATCAATAAATATCCGTACAAGATTTTAAAAGTAAGAGACTTTTAATAAAATGTTTATTATCATAAATTTATACCTAAAAATGCGGTTAAGATTCGCGATATAGCTCTCTTTTATACAAATATAGTTTTTTTTTAGTAATCTAAACCAATTTCCAACACGATTTTTACTTTACTTATTTGCTGAGAGTAAAAGGATGGTGTTTTAGCAAATTTGGCCATAAAGGATCAATCACTAGAATGACTTAGTGTCAAAGAACTTCAAAATACTTTTGGATTGTTCCGTGAAGTAAAACTGCGATAAGGACCTATTTTGCAAGTCATTGAATATCACCAAAAATGACTTATCTCAAAATTTGGTAAAACTGGTAGGTAAATCTAGATAAAAGCGTATTGATGGGATTTTTATATATTTTTTCAAAATTCGTTCGATTACAATGGTATAATGTTTGGAAATAGAAATGATTCTCTTATTCGGAAATGGTTCTGGAGCTATTGATCCTTTCAAGCACGAGACAATAAACAATAATTATATTATGTCTTTCTAAGCTTTTTTTGAAGAACTTCTCATGCTTCATGGCCATGTGCTTAGTGTTGTTGGGCATAAAGCGAATTGTGCTATAGAGTGTGGCATAGATTTCCGCTCCATACTGGAATACTTTTCGTTAGGATTTTTCCGAACATGTCACTGCATGCAAATACATCGTTTATTGTGGTGCTTTAGGTTCTCCGACATTACCCGGAAAACCATTACCCGGAATGCAATTTACCGGAAGACCATTACCCGGAAAACCATTTACCGGAATGAACCATTTACCGGAAAACCATTACCCGGAAGGACCATTTACCTGAAAAAAATATATCTCCTTTTCTCGAATTTTTTTCATTAACGTCCTTTAAACCGTTTTATGGTCATTCATGTCAGTATGTTGACTTAAAAATATTTAAAATGACCACTTAAGGTTCTTAGTTAAAAATGCACCATAGAGGAGTCTAAGATATCTTTATACTTGATCATGTCAATATGCACCATCTTCGTATATTTGCATTTCATAAATGATTCACCCTTCTTTCAAAAATAAGCTGTTCTTTCAACTTATCTTGGCTGAACTGGCTTTATTTGGGTACAACTATGTAACTTTACGTTTAATATTCGACCGTCGATGTCCAAATGTTAATGATTAGAATTTTTAATACTTATCGCCGAGTGTCAATTCGCCGAATGGCATTTCCGCAAACGTCATTCAACCGATTGTAAATCCCCGGTATATTATTTTTTCTAGAATGACCCATTTCGGGTCATCTGATATTCACCTTTCTTTATTTGGTTGGCGGTTCTTTCGAGTTCCACTGATCTCGGCATTTTTGGCAAATGTGCTTAGTCGAAAATGATTAAACATCTAATTATTTTGATTGCTAATTGTTCTTTCTTGTTTATTACACTGGCATTGAATTCGGGGTACAGATATTCGGAGTTATAACATTCGGAGAAAAATAGCAATCAAATTCAAAGAAAAAATAGATCTATTGAGGTTCCAAAGATGGACGTTACAATGGCCAATAGTGTCCCTACTCTCAATCACCAAGGCACTCTTAGTTTTTGTCTTGATTGTTTTAGCTTTCCCCAAACCATAAAGCTGACATGAGAATTGAACTGCTGTATGTTGCTTCCCTCGCAAAATAAGTGTTGTTTTTATATTTTGGTCAATATTAAAATTGGATTCTGATCTGTTCTAACGTAAAGGAATACGAAAACTATCATAACTCCAAACATTTTTAAATGTTGAGATGTTCCATTTACTCAAATGCAACCTACCTTATTTGTTATGCTTTTTTCGATTTCGATTTATAATGATGGAACCTTCCAAGTGGTCTCGGACATAAAAGAAAATTAATAATTATTTTCATTTTTTTATCCTTGCCTGTAATATTTAGTTTTATAGCCATAATTTGAAAACATAGTTTTCCGATCTATATAAGGCGATTCTTTTCTAATTAGGTCACCAATAAAATTACATGTTCAATCAAATTTTGGTATCGTGATATTCATTCATAGTTTAAGGTTTACGATGCAGCAAAGTGAAATTGTTCAGTAAGATCAAGCTGAGGTTGGTAGAATTGAATACCGCCGGTTCAAAATTATTTCTGGTTGACAAATTTGACAACGTTTCAGAGCTAGAGTACTTACATACTTGTCAAACTATGAACGAATGCAAAAATGGTCGGTTGACATAGGCTCTCAGCTATTAACTGTAGAAATGCTCCTAGATAGAACAGCTGAGAAGCAGGTTTTGTCCTAGTTGAGTCGTAACGCTAGCAAGAAGAACAACATATTTGGTCCATAGCTGTTTGGAGATGTCTTTTGAAATAGTTATGGAAACCGAGGGAGTCGAAAATTTCCATGGTTAGCGTGACATAATTTGTGCTGCGCATCAATGAAAGATCGTCGAAAATGGAAGATTTGGCTTTCCGGGTGATGGTGCATTCCGGTAAATGGTACATTCCGGTAAATGGTTTTTCCGGGTAATGGTACATTCCGGTAAATGGTCTTCCGGTAAATTGCATTCCGGGTTATGGTATTCCGGGTAATGGTATAGAATCGGTGCTTTATTTACAGGCAAATTGACCACTTCCTCTATTTAACATTAAAACATGTTGAAATTATCCTTACATTGGTTATTCACAAAGTTGGGGACGGACCTGGTGTAGTGGTTAGAACACTCGCCTCTCACGCCGAGGACCTGGGATCGAATCCCATCCCCGACATAGTCACTTATGACGTAAAAAGTTATAGTGACGACTTCCTTCGGAAGGGAAGTAAAGCCGTTGGTCCCGAGATGAACTAGCCTAGGGCTAAAAATCTCGTTAATAAAGTCAAACCAACCAACCAATCACAAAGTTGCTCTGCACAGCTACTAGGATTCGGAAACTGCAAATATATGATTCCATTGCGGGCATTGTAGAATTTGCTCTCATTTGGCACGATAAACAACTCTCGAATTTCCGATAGCAATAGTGTCGCCCAGGTTTGGAGCTTGTTTAGAGGGATTTTATCATGCACTGCATTTCCCCCGTTCTGATCAAAGTTGTAACAGTATACGATAAACAGTCTCTCGTAATATGCTGCATATTATGATGGTTACAAAGAGCGATACAAGAGGGATTCTCTCAATCCCTGTCCTATTTCATGCAAGTATAAAATTCATTCCAAAACAAATATACGATGTACTGAGAGCTTCCAAATAGAATTAATATGTCTGAAAGATTTGGCAGTTCAAATAAAACGGTTTGCGATTGTAGAAGTTCCGACTTGCATAATATTGAAGTAATAACAGGTTTAAATTGAACAATACCTATGAAATTGAAGAAAAGTATCTATGACCAAAATTATTGACCAAATATATAATGTTTTGCTGTTGACAAAATTTACTTTCATTTACAAAGCTCAAATTCCTTAACACCCCATTTTGCATTTCCATAAAAAATCACACATGTTCATGATTATCTCAGAAACCTGTCATAAGATCGCTTTCATTGTTATTGGATTTTGATATACACGCCGTACTGTTCAATTATTGGCATACCAGAAGTTGCTCGAAAATTGAGTTGAAATTTTGTTCATCACTTAACACCCCATTTTACGGTATTTAAAAAAACCAAGCCAAATGTGCCGAGTGGTCTTAATGAGCACCATTTTTTAAGAATTTTAACGGAAGAGAAATGTAGTCCAAACTTACAGGATTTGAACGGTACAATAATCTATTTCCAGTTTATCTTAAAGTCAAGAACATATAGATCGCCGTGAACATCAATAGAAAATCTAGATTAGTGCCATTAGGAATTTAGGGAGGAACTATGATTGACTAGCGATCCTCGAGAAAAATGACTCAAAATAAAATGAAAATGATTTTCAAATAAGATGTTACCGTAATCCGGGGTAACATTGATCAGTTTTTAGGATATTTCTTAAATATTTAATTCAAAAATGCAAATGTTCTGAGTTTTATATTTTTAAAACAAGTACTGCCACCCATAGCTCGTGACTACATACTGTATTTTGTTTTTTGAAAGATTTAAGCATGTTTACAACAATGTTTTATGTGATTTTTTCATTTAGCTGATATGGGGTAACATTGATCATCCATGTAAACAACGTTCGGTAATATTGAAAATGTCGTTACTTACTTAAATCATGGCCCCTGAAGCCGAATATGATGTCCAAACGCTTTCATCTCATTTACTTTTTGAGTTAATTTAAAATTAAAAACACCTCAAACTGCGAAATACGCCTAAAGGTAGGCAATTTCTTAAGGGAATTTTACATTCCTAACAGTAATTCGTTAATGTTGCCTAATTGAACATACTTATACAAGTTTTGACAGCGGAATCGTTTTGGGCGATGCCATTTTTAGTGAGAACCGCATTTTCCTTGCTCATATCGCTTGCAGAACCTATGTGAGACATGAATGTTCGGTAGTGTCATCCTTAACCATTGAAATCATTGTTTCGCAAACTTGACAAATTTACGCATAAAGTTAACGCAATTTTTGAAAAAATCTCAATTTTTAATAGCTCATTAATATAAGAAAGAGAAGCAACATTCATGCTTTGGAAATGTTTCATCAATAAATGATGATACCAACTTTTTACGAGATGAGTCATTCCGATCAATGTTACCCCGCTGATCAATGATACCCCGGATTACGGTACTGCTTTTTATATTTCCCCGAACAATATTTTTGATATCAGTGACTATACAAACTGAACTTTACTGCTCTCAAGGAGAAGACGTGGATTTTCTGAGTTTTAAATAGAAATTTCCGTATTGTGAAATCACGCCTCTATGAATATAACTGCAATTTTTGCCGCATTTTCTGGGAAATCCGCGATTTTCGCGACAGAGTTTTATCCACCCGCGATTTTCGCGCTTGCTGGTCAAATCCGCTACAAATCCGCGAAAATCGCGAAATCCGCGAGAATCGCGAAATTCGCGCTTGTTGTAACAGCCCTGTCAATGACAAAACGATACGAAAATTGAAAAAGTTTCAAGCAACTCGATTCACAATCTTTCAAATTCGGTACTATTATTAGCCGCATAGCGAAAAACAAATATTTGTATAAAATCGAAAAATATCAAAACCTTATTTTTACAAAACTTTTATGGTTTTCCTTTGAAGTGTGGGTCAAAAGCTTCCGATGAAGGTAAAAAAGTACTAATTCATTATTCATTTAAAAAAAGGTTTCTGAAAAAATGAACGTGCGTTGTGAGTGATGTAATCGTAGGAGTGGCTTTAACGATGATTCTGTATTGATTATTTGTAGGATCTGCCATACACTAGCCAGCTATCCGTTTTCTCCTTCTCGTATGGGAGGCAACACGGCGGCTTGTGTTATTTCCATGCTCCTTCCAACAAAGATGGCCCTCAACTTCAGGCGTGCTTGATTTTGGACGTGTCGTAATACTTGTAAATGCGAATTCAATTAGAAGACATAATAAAAAAATTGAGAATGAATATGTAGTAGAATAATTTTGCCTATTTTGTTGGTGTGATGGTGGTGTGTTGTTTAGAATGCAGGTTTGCAAGGGAAAACAATACCCGGGGGCAGGGTTACATATTTTCGGTAATAGATTACCGAAAGATCGGTAGTTTTGACAGTTGCGCACAAACATTCAAATTACCGAAATTCGGTAATTTATTCGTTTACCGAACGTTCAGCTGTTGAGATTTCGGTAAATAAATTACAGACCTCGGTGATTTGATCTAAATGTGTATTGTTTTACACAGCGATAATCTCAACGGCGAACATAATCAAATTTTCCGTCGGGTTCCTGTGGAGTGATGTATTTTGTATCATACTACCTAATAATACCTTTGTCAGCCTGTCTGTACTTCACGACTTATTAATAAAAACACGATTTGATTACAATTGCATAAAAAATAACGTTCAATTGAAATATTACTTCAATTTAACACATATTTCCATATAATTGCTCGACGACACTCTCGCTTAGCACACACTTTATTTTTATCGATGACGATGATTGAATAAATCACATATTTAATCGACCGCACGAATCTCCTCTTGCTGCAGAGATCAAATGTACCTTGCTTTACCACGTAACACTCTTCTACACTTCAATTAGGGTTCATTCACATATTTCATAACGCTGAAAATGGACATTTTTGGCACCCACCCACCCCCTCGTAACGCTTTTTGTATGAAAGGTCTACAAATTTTGTATGAGCCGTAACATCATGAGAACACCCACCCACCCCCTAGAGCGTTATGAAATTTATGAATAAGCCCTTATTGTATTTTATCATGAATTTTGAATGATTTTCAAAAGGTCACATCTGAAAAAATAAGCCATCACTAGAAGGCCTCAACACATGTTAGAGTAAATAAAGGCGTCAACTCACTGGCCTCATCAGCGTCGGCCGGCGTCTATGGGCACAAATGAAAAGGGCTCAATATCTTTTGATGAAATAAAAAGTCTCAAATCCTTTAACTCGTTTTTCCAGTAGGATTGTTGGCAAAAATGATAGTAACGAATATTCATGGTTGAAAATCAATTTGTGCAGTGACATTCTGGATGATAAAATAACATGCAAAACTAAAATTTATGATATAAATTTGATTTATTGTTTGACAAAACAAGATTGCGTTTTTCTCTTTGTTTACTCTTTGGAGATAAGGCCTTTTCAATTGTTAGTCTTGAATTATATTTTTTGTCAGGAGTTCATTTCGATATTCTGTGTAATTTTGTTTTAATCCGTGTTTTGACAAAACAAAAATAAATCAGAAAATACAGTTAACTCTCCCTTACTCGATATTCCGTATCTCGATATCGAGTTAGAGAACCATAGTAAAAGTTGGTTTTCATGGCTAACTCGATAGTCTCTTTGATCGCAGTTGCACTGGTTTTGTGTTCTGTAACTCGATACCTCCCTAACTCGAGGGTCCCTTCAATATCGAGTAAGGGAGAGATGACTGTATTATAAATTTCGCCTTATTGGATTTCGCGGAATTCCATTCAGAACGGCATTTTGACGGAACCGTTCGAAATATCGCATACCCTACCTTACGTTGTTGACTGGATGATGATAATCCCGTCGTCACACATACACCCCAATGCCATCTCGATGATAGTCTTCACCACCATCGGTCAATCGCATCAAACCGGAGACCACGGGGTCCAGTATCGTTAGCCCAGCAAAGTAACTGAACCCGATTGGAATTTAAGACGTTAAGCGTTCGTCTCTTTAACGGCAGTTCAAATTCTCCTCTAAAGAGATAAACAAAACCACACAACAGGCCTTGCTTGTACAGAAAACGGGACTCAGTAGGCCGCCGAAATCGATTTTCCCTATGCTTGCTTGCTTGGTTTATTTATACTCCTCGCCGCAGCCGCCACCCCATCCAAGCAAGCGCTGCTGTTGGTCTTGTTCAAGACTTGTAGATAATCAGAGCAGAGATGGGGGGGCATCAATGAGGAAGCTGCGCTAAAGAAGCTGTTTGATGACTTTAGTAGATTTGGTACTTACTTCTTCAAATTTTTCCCTCATTTCGGCTCGTTCCTCCGCCGACAGTTGCTTCACGCGACCACCGCCTCGCATGGAAGCCATTTTCGTTATCTTTTTTTTTGCTTGCTGGTGCTGCCGCCGATGCGCGACGTCTGCCTACTTCGATCTATAGGCTGGTTTGTTGTTGTGATGACGGTGATGGCACAGCCCCCCTGAACTTCCAAACACTCTTGATTTCTATTCCGGCACCGACCTCAGAAAAACACTCTTCTTCTTCACGTGGCTTAATTTGCAACAAATTATCAATTTCCCTGAATCACTCGGAACATCCCTCGCGCCTGAAGTTTTTATTTTTCTCTCGTTGTTGTTGATGAAGCCTTTTGGCTTGGCACACACTTTTTCCGCAATTTCAGCCGCTTAGTTGCACCCCTCCTCTTGCCTACTTCCTTCAACCCGCACTGTGGCTGACTGGAGAAGCAGATCCGCGGAATTTGTGTCACACTCACACAAAACACGTTTGGCACGAAACTCAGCAAGCCAAGCAATAGTCGTCGTCGTTGCGGCTTGATGGAAATTTCTCACCAAAAAAACACCCTGGCTGCTTGGATGTTGCTTTCTTTCTTTTTTTCCTCCGCAAGTCTGAAGACGACTGCAACTCTTAGCGGGAGCCTCGCGCAAATTCCTCACTCAAAAGCTCACTCGAGAAAAAAAACTCGATTTTTGCCGATTTAGCACCAATAAAGCACAAAAACCGACGACGTTAGAGTGGTAAACGTATAGGCAAATTGGAAACCTTGTTTAAACTTCTTCTTCCCGCACTGGAATGGAACACAACCGCCCAGAAGAGGTTGGGGACCTGCTTAAGTCGCGCCGAAGTAGGCGGAAATTTTGCTGGGATAAACACGATTTTTCGGATCGAAGCAACACACTTTTCGAACTGGTGCCGCGCTGTAAAACACTCGCGATTTGCTTATCATCCAGATTACTAAAGAACTTCGAATTCAGCCAACTCCGTTTGAATAGGAGTGTGAGCACTTTCAAAGGAAATAAACCGCAAAACAGACCCTACTCGAGAGAATGATTAATTTTGTGGAGAACAGAATTTTACAAGGCAGAAAAATGTACGGCGAACGGGCACTACGGGGCTCGCAACTGTAGAAAAACTACTAGATTCGACCACGGTTAAACATAAACTGAACACTGCTGCTGCTCTGTCTGGCTGCGATCCGTTTTGCGAAACGAAAAACGATCGAGCGACACCAACACCAACACGATGAAAGCGCGAGGGCATAAACGGGACGAACTGTCAAAACGAAACGCCCCCGCTGCAGCGGGCCGTTAATGTTGGCCGAACGGGAAGGGTTGCTAGTTGTGTTGGAATTTAAAACATGGAATCCATACTATATTTTTTAGCTTGACACACGTTACTAGATTTGCAAGGAAGATGTATTTTTTGCAATAAAAATAACACATAAGCCCATGTTTAGCTTTTTGAACAAATCTGAACGCTTTTTATCAAATGAACGAAAATGACATTCTGGTAAAATGTAAAATCGAGGATCCCGAGAATCGACCGTTGAAAATACACAACCCAAAATCAATTCCCGAGCAAAGCTTGAGATCATATTGAAAACTTATTTTGATGTTGTGATGTCGCGAATTTTGATAACCCAGTTTGCTGTCATTTTGGTCGTAAAATATCAAAACTGAAAACAGAACATGTTCCCATGAATTCAAATTGAAAACTATTTTTGCTCTCAGTTACAGTGAATAACAGGAAGAAATTGGAAATTCGTTCTTTCTTCTGCTATCCAGTTATGTTAACCGGAAAGTCAACAACAACACTGATGATATTAACGTTACTTTCACACGACACGAAACCGCCTCCTGTCGAAATTTCATTCATAAAATAAGCGATCAGCTGTTCGAAAACGTCTCGTAAAATGGACTATTGAAAACTGTTTCTGCTATCATGGAGGGCAAAATGAGAACTCATTGAGAATTACATATTTTCGATTGATATTAGAGGTATTCACTTAAGGTGAAACATTTCGGAATCTAAAGATGGCCGGCACAATGGTCGACTTGTGCCCCTACTCACGTTTTCGAAGACACTAAACTGGAGAAATAGTAAACAATCGTTTCTGATCTTCTTATTTTAAGCTTTCTGCTAGTGCACAAAGTCAAAAAAAAAGTACACTGCTGTTGGATGTTTTCTTCGCAAGATTTATGCCTTTGAAGTTTCAGTGCAATCTTAGAAGTTGATTCCAAACTGTTTCACCTTAAAGTAGCGTAAATTGAGATATTGGTAATGAAACATTTCAAATTAAATATTTCTTTTCTGGCTCCAGACTTCAAAAAATAAAAAGTTGATAATCAGTCTTCAAAATTGCCTTTGTATTTCGTTGCTTTGATTCATAAACCAAGGAGAAAGAGAATGCTCGATCCTTATTTTCCAATCCAACAAGGCTTTGATTTGCTCCAATCATTTCGGCAGAAATACTGCATCATTTTTCTGAATCATTTGTGGCTCCTTGGACTTAGCGCACTACACTGCAGAAGGGTAACAAACATTGTTGGTAGGCTTAGCAACCAACAATGTTTTCTTTTCATTGCAAGGTCACAGAGTGCGTGTCAGTAGCTATCTTGTGTGAACTAAGGGACTCACCTGAAGCTGTTGTTTAGTATCAATTAATTTGCTGATTTGCAAAAGTCTTAAGAAGGTGTTAATGTAATCTTTTTTTATTATAGCCAGAATCAGATTCAAATCTCTTTCCTGAAGAAAATGATGTGATGTTTCATCATACATATATGTATTCTTACTACATTGGCGTCATTTACGAACAGGAGCATCAACTCTGTAGCCCTGTTGGCGGTATGATTATCGTTACAAATCTGCATGTGATTTATGGAATGGACCCTGATCTTCGACACATTGTAATTCAGTAATTAACAATATGTTATCGCATGATTAATGCAATAAAAATGTGTTTGTATTACCTGGGAGAGTTCTACCATAACGAAAAAAGAAGTTTTAACATGTTACACACGCCTCTATTCTAACCTTATTTGCATTGGTTTGGCATTCAGTCTTATAAAATCAGAGAAAAATAGCGATTTACTATTTTGCGGTGTTCTGGCGCAATGTAATTTTTCTAATTGCAAAGCAAATAAAATTATTGATAGTCTTAAAATCAAGTTCTATTCTAACTCTAAATTAAACAAACAAATTGAAAGTTCTCCTATTTAAGTCCATTGTATCTGTTAAGCAAGTTCTGTTATGTCTGGATGGTTAGGTCTTACCTGCAACGTTTTTAAACATATAATTTGTCTCTTGTCAATAGGAAATATGTTTCTGAGTTATGTGATAATAAGCTAATACTGCTATACCAGCAGAATACTGGCGAAATAAATGACCTCATCTAACGAAAATATGACTGACCTTTACACTAAACTGGTTTTTCGTAGAAAGAGCTAATTTTTAAACGAATGATATTTCTCACATATACCTATTATAAGCTTACACCCATGGTAAGTACATTTATCTACAACACTTTTATTTATTTACGATACTGTTTACATAGCCCTTTAGATAGGTTTTTCGAAAGGTTAACCAAGAAGTTCCAAATGAAAGCTCGTTGAAAACCGCTATTTTGCAAGGGGTTGTTTTTATGCTTACCAAGGCTGGCATTCCGAGGTCTAGAGTATGCAGTTTGCGTTGAAATGATTTGAATCAATGATGCATTATTTTTGATCAAGTGAGCACAGGAGCAATTGAATTGAAAAGACGCGAATCCTACGCGAAGCATTGATATTTTCAAAGCATGCTTTTCAAAATATCTGTGCTGCAATGATGATCTTTGAAGACTGGCTGATAATCTAGTTACCCAACAAAATTATCATGCTTGTCAGAAGTTTGTTTATTTGAATTAAGAACTTAATCGATTTGATTCAGCCAAGGTTCACCTTATTGGACGACCCTTCGACTGTTTTCTTCAAGATACCCAGAATTCTTCCCAGATCGTCCACGAAGACCGACGAATTGTACTGATGCAACAAGAACTCTTCATTAAACTTATTGTAGGCAAAATGGTTACGGCCGCCATTGAATAATTTCCCACAATCATTAAAGTGATCCCAAGTGAAAATTTGTATGTTTCATAATCGGAAAACAATGCGATCAAACTCTCAAATATTTATCTACAGAACATCTTTTTCGACTAGAATACAATTCGATTGCAAATAATTGGAATCAATGCTCGTTTCGTTCAGTTTGGTTAAGAATGTGTAGACATAGGCGCTATCCATTTATTGCATAAGACAATGTCCCTGTTTTTCGCACCCCCACCCACCATAGTATGATTTTTTGTATGAACATGGAAAGTGATTTGCATAGAGCATAAGAAATCTTAAACACCCCGCTAATCATAACTCCTTGAGTAATAAATGAACGGCACCAATATCGTTAAGATCCAGACACAACATTCTGACTAGGTTCGTTCCTCACTGTGACCATTTATACTAAACGAACAATATCAGGCAATTACAGAACCTCTTTTATTCGAAACTTTCTTTCTATGCCCATGGTCACATATTAATACAACTTTTCCCCAGCCATTTTCTCTCCAAATCTATGAACAATTCCATCCTCATCAACATTTTTCTGCATAACTGGTTTTCGAAATTTGTTGTTTATTTGTAAATAACGTAGGTATTCCATGGCAGTTGCTATGATGACCAACGCATTCTTGGATTGGTTTACTGTTGAATTTCAGCGGCTTGAATTATTTCCTACGCAGATTACGCAATTTTGTGAAACATTTGAGATAACCAGTTTATCACGATATACGCAGTTAAGTGAATACCCCTATTGAAACGAGTCTGCGACAAAATAATGCTTTATTTTTTATATTTTCAAAGTGTTTATACACGTAGCACGAATAAATTTATTATTATATAAAACTAGTGAGCCCGGCAAACTTCGTCTTGCCATCAAGTATACATTGCTATGCTACATTGCATTCATAAAATGGAATTAAAGCATTACTGAACGCATATTGCAGAATAAGAGCAATGATGCATTGCACTCATTGAATTAAAGTTAAAATACGGTAATACCTTAATGCTTGTGGTTACTTGGGTATGCATGCTATAAAACGTTTGACTTTTACTGTGCACCCTGTTTTCAAGTTGCCCATGAGAGAGAGCGAGACACCAACACACGGCGCACAGTAAAAGTCATAAGAACAAAAGAATTTATGGCACGTACAGAGGCTCATACATTCGGGGTTATTCTACGAGTGGCGTGAGGTGAGAATTATCGGTCTCGTATAGCGACGTGACAATTCTCGACTCGAGTGAAGTGACTTGCCTTGCAAATCAAATGGAGAGTCACTTCACTCGAGTTGAGAATTGTCACCTCGCTTTACGAGACCGACAATTTTCACCTCATGCCACTCGTAGAATAAGCCAACTCTGTTAAACCAAAATACTCTGTATTAACTATTTGTCCGTAATTTCTTCAAAGACGTACATGCCTGTGGCTGAAAGTCTCTATAATAAAATTAAAAAAGAACAGAACATAAACAAAATATTTGTTGCTCTTTTTTTTTTTGAACACCTCTCACTCTAGAGACTCGGAACGAGTAGGCCGTTTATCAGTCGAATAATTCTCCAAAAGTGGCTTTTGAGCGCCTCTTAACCACGATCCAAATAGTTCTGTCGGGCAAGCCTTTTAATCGACCATATAGGGCTTGGCGCCGATTTTTACGGCTTATTGGTTACATGGGCAGTGATTCGAAACTTTTTGGAGCGTTGCAATATTGAAAATCGGATTTGCTGTAAATACATTATACATTATACACTCAAAATAATCCAAACGTCATTGCTACGTGAAAACATACGTGATTTTTTTCCATCGCACTTTTCACGTAGGGTCGATATACCAATAGCCGCATAGCTAAGAACAAAAATTCGTATAAAATCGAAAAATAATGCTAGCGTCATTATTTTTACATCATCTGATAGCTTTTTATCTTGGTTTTGTGGGAAAAATATAAAACATACGAAAACTCAAATGTTTGTATTTATTATCGCGTGTGCCACTATAGGAATACATGTGCCTATAGTAGCACTATTTCTAATTTCTGTTCCTATTGTAGCACTAGCATCACGGCATCGGCAAAATACTTATCAAAACCGTATTTTTACAAAACTTTTATATTTTTCCTACAAAGTGTGGATCTTAAGCTTTCGTTTGATGTAAAAAAAGTTATAATTTAATCAATTATTTCGTATAATAAAAAATAGTTTCTCTCAGTAGTGCTACTATAGGAACAATAGGTTTACTATAGGCGCAAGGGAGCTCAAATTTTAAGCAAAAATATTTTTTTCGATCATTTTTTGAGCAAAATCAAGATGTAAATCAATGGTACTTAGATAAATAGGTCCTGACCTTCATGTCAAAAAATGTTTTGAAAAGATTTATAGCAAAACGGCCGTGAAAAGTCACTAGTGCGACTATAGGGGACTGTCCACTAAAGGAACACCGACCCTACCTCTTACGTAAATCATAGGTAGCCCAGAATGAACGCATGAACTTTAAAAGTTCGTCCATTCCACCGTCGCTAAACGTAAGAGCTACGTGGATTTTCCGGTAGACTTTACGAAGCGTTTCAATGAACCAATGCACGAGTTCATTTTTTGACGTTTGAGCGGTGCTGTGTTATTTATGTACCCATGGCAACGAGTGATTTCGGCACCGCTCAAACGTCAAATTAGTGAACTCGTGCATCGGTCCATAGGACCTAGATAGTTTTACATTAAATTTAACTATAATAAAGACCAATCTTATTTCTAATAGGCTTTGGAAGAAAACTAATTCCCAATTGGAAAATGTAAACAACCTAAACAGATTGTGATATTTTTATTGTCGATCTGAGCATTTTGAATCCTGTTTCCCCAATTTTGTGAGTTTGGTCTGTCTTGTTGTAGCCTTCGTGTGCTATAATTAATAGAGGTTATAAATCAGGTATACTGCTTAGCGACTAAAAATGGGTGAACCAACGTGCGAAGTTCGATTTTTGACCAACTTTGCCACGTCGCGAGTCACTTCGCTATAGTGCGCATCTATACCCTCCATTGTGTGCATTATGCGCACTATTGAGAATCGAGTTGCGACACGGCGAAGTTGGTCAAAAATCAAACTTCGCACGTTGGTTCACCCATTTTGAGTCGCGAAGCAGTATATAAAATATGAAGTAATGCAGGAATTCTTCGGTATTCAAAGCATATTTACCTTGAAATCAATCTTACAGTGTTTAAAGCAGCAGCAGCTTCTGAAGTTCTTCAAAAATCAAGCGGGCGCCATCTTAGGATTTGAGCTCAACACCGAATGTACGTACACTATGCAAATGTCAAAATGAACTTAGGCACCTACGTGAATAGGCTAGGGGAAGTGGTTCACCTAGCATGAATGAGGGATGAACTTATCGCTGAGAAAAAGTAGATTTTGTATGAAATTTGACAAGTATTTGAATGACAGATTCATCTTTGTTCATCCACTTCTCCTAGCCTATGGACCGATGCACGAGTTCACTAATTTGACGTTTGAGCGGTGCCGAATTCACTCGTTGCCATGGTCATATAAATAACACGACAACGCTCAAACGTCAGATAGTGAACTCGTGCATCGGTCCATGATCCGATGCACGGGTTCACTATTTGACATTTGAGCGGTGCCATGTTATTTACGTAACCATGGCAACGAGTGAATTCGGCACCGCTCAAACGTCAGATTAGTGAACTCGTGCATCGGTCCATAGGCTAGGAGAAGTGGATGAACAAAGATGAATCTGTCATTCAAATACTTGTCAAATTTCATACAAAATCTACTTTTTCTCAGCGATAAGTTCATCCCTCATTCATGCTAGGTGAACCACTTCCCCTAGCCTATTCCACGTAAGTGCGATAGGTAACCTCAGTAAACATTACCGTGTCACTATGGACCGATGCACGAGTTCATTATTTGACGTTTGAGCGGTGCCGTGTTATTTACGTGGCCATGGAAACGAATGAATTTGGAACCTCTCAAACGTCAAATTCGTGAACTCGTGCATTGATCCATTTGGTGGTTATAAATGTTTTAGTGATCTTTATCTTAGGCAGGTGAAGTGGAGGTAAAAAATGATCTACGTGATTTTTCACGTAGCAATGACGTTTGGATTTTTTTTGAGTGTACATACCTTGTCGATTTTGGGCGATACTTCTCCAGTTGTCTCGATCATTAAGGTTTCATGGGTCATCCCCCACTGCATACTTATTCTCGACTTTCTACGGCGTAGCTCCAACACCACTGGATCTACCTGCAACCATGTACTTCGTTTTATTACGCTTTTTCTTTAGAGAAAAAGAAGGCCTGTGATACATCACATTGTAATTAATCCTCTTATTTCCGTTCAGTTTCACGAAAAACGAATTTCGATTTCTATTTGTCCCTAAAACTAGTTCTCTATCGCTAATCCTTACTAATCGGAAACTTCCTCCACCTTGTCGTCGCTGAGCGCGGCGATCATCTGCTTGACCGCTTCGGCCGCCGTCAGCATCTCTAGCCCCTCCAGGATGTAGGCCAGCTGATCCAGGCTGGCGTCCATGTCGTCCTCGAACCACACCTGCAGCAGGTGTCGACACTGATCGCCGACCGTGGCATTCTCCGACTCGAAGTACTGGATCTCGTCGCCATTGTAGCCCAGCTTGGTGGCGAGCTTCTTCCAGTCCTTGCCGATGCTTGGTGCCAGTTCGGCCATCTGGGCCTTCGTCACGGTGATGGTCTTGTGGGTGTTCTTGTCCTCCGGGGTGAGCTGTTCCGTTTTGAGCAGCTCCGAATCCATCTAGAAGACGAAAAAACGATAAAGAAGGAACGGTTGTTATTGGTAGGGCTCGTAGCAACTAAGTGTTTTAAGAATATCAATCTTAGAGACCACACATTAAAAAAAATTATACCATCATAATCCTACTATGATTGTACTCAGAATCTTAGCCGGATTCCCCTTGGAATCCCACCGGGATTCTACACATAATTCAACAAGGATTCTTCATAGAATTCTACCAGGTTTCTCCTTAGAATCCTACCAGGGTTCTCTTTAGAATCATACCAGGATTCTCCACAGAATCCTACCATTTAAAAAAATAGACTTTTTAGAGACTTGAATTGACATAGTGACCAAGTATCAAAAAAGAGACCTGCTAGACCTGTAATGGGAAACAAATAACGACTCACCTGATCGGTTTCCTCTTCATTAACGAATCCCTCTCCCTCCGCCTCGTTTTGTTCGTTCTCGTTCTGCGACGGAACATCTTCCTGAATCACTTCCTGCTTGATGTCGACCTTGTCCTTTTGAATCTTCTTCCTCACGCTCTCCAGATAGTCGGCCACCTTGTACGAAGGGCTATTGAACAACGTGAAGAAATGCGGGGACTGTCGAGCCAACAGCCGCAATGCCCTCCACTCAAACGATGGATCCTGTTTCTCCTTGGAACCATCCAGATATGCTTCCAACGATGGCAAAAAGTTGCGATCTTCGCCCTTGCATGCCTGGAGATTGTCCGGGCAGGTGTTCCACAGCCGGGTCAACTCCGGATTGCCCATGTAGAACTTGCCCTGCTTGGTGGAATCCCGGATCAGATCGCCCAGAGGCTTACGGGGACGCTTCTGGGGAAGGCGAACCGGTGGCGATGGGTCTTCGCCGGAGGCGTTCGTAGTTGTGGTCGCTCCAGCAGCTGCAGCCGCATCTGGACGTTTGAATTCCTTGCATCCTTCGTTCTTCCAGCTGTTCCACAGCTCTTCGCGGGACAACATGTGTCGAACCGATTCGGAAAACTTCTTCCCATTTGGCGGAGATTCCTCAATGAGCTTGTAAACCGTGGTCTCCGTTTCTCGGAGCCAATCGATCTGCACCTGGGTGAGCAGATGGTTGTCCGCCTTGAACTTAACCGTCGAGTTCAGATACTGAAACAAGATCAGTAGCTGTACCAGGACCGACCGGCGGAAATTCGAATCGGACAGCTGAAGCGAAAGTAACTTGGGGTTGGTGAGAAATTTGGCGAAAAAGTGCCCGGAATCTCGAATTTGTTCTTCGGGTGGGATGTCCATCGGGGTGGTTCCGTATTTGTTGGCGGATGCGCTGCTACTGCTGGAAGCTGATCGAGGTTCTTCCAGTTTGAAACTGCTGAATGCGGAGAGTACACTTCCGGCATGCTGAAACGAGTAGAAAATAAAAAGTAAGGTACCGCGGGGCAAGTGGGAACGAAAAAAACGATAGTTCAAACAAATTGTTCAATAAAATTTTCAAAATTGTCAATATTTTTCAAATCCAACAACACAATCACGTTTTGGCAACATATTTGCTGGTGTGTGCATGAAACTAATCGAATAATTTCGAAATTGTGAAAACCTTGGAAGAAAGTTTTAGAATGAGCCAATGGACGCAGTTACCTCGCTAAGCGGGGCAAGTGGGACACATCCAGTTTCATGCGTCAATCCACATCATTAAGTCAATCATTACAATAATAGGATTGATAAGTCATAGATTTTTAATTTTAAGTACATATTTGATGCACATAAGGGATCAACCATAAAATACGTTACGTTTTAGGAAGAAACCTTTTATTTAGTAGTATGTCACCTCACATTTAATATTAACTGAAAATTCCTCAATAAAAGCGTTCAAAATATATCATTTATAAGTTCTTAATTAAAATGTAGCACATAAACAATCAATAATTGACGAAATTATAAATATGTTTTGTTATTATTTATATACATGACAGAAAACCACCTTATGGGATGGAATTGTTTTCCATCACTACTTAATTTGGTAGAAATAACAAATAAAGTTCAAATAACATAGAAAAGTAATCGTTCTCATGATGCATTTCAAATTTCAGCTGTGTGTTTGTTCAATTTTGAAGTCGTATTTCAAAAATAAAAAATTAATTAAAAAATAAAGAATAATAATACTTTTCTTCTCCCTCTTATGCAATTACGTAATTTGAGGTTGATCTTTTTTGATAAAAATCATTTGTTTGAATGTTTTAGTGCTACTCTCTAGCAAAATGTATGAAACGTGTACGAAAAGTTTTGATTCTGGTTTTTGTTTTGATAGGTCCCACTTACCCCAGGTACAAATATATTTTGGGGTAAGATAGACCATCGAAAATTTCATATGAAATGAAAACAAAATACTGGTTTATCGTTAGCAGCTTGTAATAATACTAAAAATTATAGCTTACTGATGGAAATGCTATTTAAAACACATTTAATTTTTGCGAGTCAATGTAAGACGTGAAACGTGTCACAATTTGTCATGCAAGTTGAAAATGGCGCTGACCTGACAACTGTTATATGAACCACATGGTAATAAAAATAACAATATGTTTAGTACTAAATACACTCCTTGTCATTGTATCTTCAACTTTCTAGAAGAATACCCCCATGAAAAACTTTTCCTAGTTGAGCTATGACGAAACGCCCCACTTACCCCGGATTCTCACTTGCCCCGGGGTACCTTACAATAATTGTACTTTAACCTTCTTTGATCTCTAACAAAAAGTTACAAACTACAGGGTGGCAACCGTTGGTCCTTCTTTAGCTAAAACCTATAGGTTAGAGTCTGCGGCTGCTAAGCAAAGCCATGCTGAAGCTAAAGGTCCTGGCGTCTTTTCGTAGTGGAAATTTCCTTGACTTCCCTGGGCATAGAGTATCATCGTACCTGCCACACGATATACGAATGCAAAAATGGCAACTTTGACAAAAAAAGCTCTCAGTTAATAACTGTGGAAGTGCTCATAAGAACACAAAGCTGAGAAGCAGGCTCTATCCTTATAGATGCAGCAGGAGTACAAACGAATGGATTTACACGTTATTTAACAATGCTACGATGCTCTATCTCCTAGTGATGATAGTTTTCATCGTGATCCGTTTATTTGTTTAAAAACAATGAACTAATCAATGCTTTTTATGGGGAGATCATAAGTTACGCTAGAATTGTATATTTTCGAACAAAACAATAAGACCAGCTCAAAAAACTAGAATAAATCCCTGATCATATTGGTTCCTTCTCTAATAATTAAATGATTTTGTTACAGTTCCTTCATGTTAATTATTAAGGTCCGAAAAATGAGACATTTATATTCGAAATTTAAAAAATGAGTGACAAAATAATAAGATCAGTAAGTGAATTAAGGCACACATTTTCTTCGAAGAGAAGAAATTATAACTGACCAGCAAGAAAATTTTCTTTTCTTCGGAGAAAATACGGGCCAGAATCCGCCTACAGTATAGCAAAATCTGAGGCATATCTAAATTTTACAAAGCTTCGATTCTATCTATTATTGTTGTTGAATACCCCAACGGTGTCTAAGAGTTATGTGAAATTTCTTCGTCATTGAAATAAGCCGTAAGTGTAGATTACATTTTTAAATTGCGTGTTACCCTTGTACCCCCAATTATCTTGCGAGCCGAAGAATGGTGTGGTTATTTTATATTGGATCTAGGTGTCCAGGTCCAAGCCTTAGGTTCGGCTCAAATAGCCCTGTATAATCCACCATCTTTGATGAATGAAATTAGTGCTGTTTCTCTGGCTGGGTCATTTGCAAGAATGTCTCTTATGTTGTTTGCGATATCATACACTCAAAATAATCCACACGTCAAAGCTACGAGGAAAATCACGTAGATTCCAAAACAATGCATCTTTCTTCAGTTTACCTGACGACGGTAATTATCCCCTAGACGTAGATATATATGAAATATGAACCCTTAATAACATTTACTGTTGGGGAACATCACTCTTACGTGGAAAGAACGTACGGGTGAATGAACCGATATTTTGACAGTTCAGCTCCTAGTTCATTCTGTTTTATGGTGAATAAAAAAAATGGCCGATCGTTGAAAAAATAATGTAAGTTTGACTCCAAGACCTTCAAAGTCGCATACAATAGTTAAAAGATGGTAAGTAAACTTTGTTCAAATTTAACTTCAATTCTTTATTGATTTATTTTTTATTTCTTCTAATAGAGCTGGGCGGAGAGTACTGTACCTTTAACGGCAGTTGCTTTTTGATAAATCACCTGTAATGTATCCCGTTTCGGACGAAAGGCAGTATCATCGACACGCAAAGATCTTTTTTTTCAAATCCATGCACCGGGGCACCACAAACGGGTTGCAACCGGATTGATACCACGATGGCAGTCGGAATCCGTCTGTTCTTTCAATGTGTAGCTAAAGTGTTTTTGACAATTGAGCTTGTTGAAGATAAAAACCATCCGATATTAAACATAATATCTTCGGATATTACAAGCATTGAAAAATAAAAGTTTTCTTTAGTAAATTTCATCTTTCCAGGGGGGTGCTCATCTTGCCCCGGAATATTTTTTACCGATGATAGAAAAGGTATTTTTGAACATGTTATTTGGAAAACTATTTATCATTTTTTAAAGCCTTTAATAGATGGAGCTCAAAGTAGTAATGTAAATGATTTTTACCAATTTTTCCAGTGAAAAGTCAATTTAAAATTCCCGGTTTTCTCCCGGTTTTTTCCCGGTATTTCAAAAATATTCCCGGTTTAATGATATGCTAAAAAACATTATTGCGATTTTTTTACCATTTCAAACGACTTTTAAGTACTTATTTGGTAGTTTTTTGGTCATAAATCAAAGCATTTCTTTTAGGGGTAGACGGATATCAGATATTTTCCTGCGCATTCAAATTTTCTGGGCTTATACTAATTCTGCTAAATTTCAGTTTGATCTATGAAACGATATTTTACGACAGTCATTTTAAATACCTAATCGTGGAATTTGTTATGAAAAAGTTCAGTGTTAAAAAAATTAATCCTTGTTTATATGATGCGATCGAGTAAATCTTTGAATGAATCATAGGTTAAATTTTAAACGGTCACATAGTTCGAATCATAGTTTAAATGTTAAACGGTGGTAGACTTAAAAATAATAATAATAATAAATATATAAATAAATAATAATAAACATAATAAATTAATTTATCAATCAATTGTTCAACATTTCGTTCGATGGTCATCAGCATAGAATTTTTTGTTATGTTTTATCCCCACACATCTAGAACATTTTCTCAGGGCAATTAGGGTAACCAATATATTTTGGACCCTCTGGTCCATTTTCCTGCAAATTTCCAAGTTTAAATCGAAAGACCAACTCATTTCGCATGCCATTTGGAAAGATAGGACTATTCCGTACTTGCATCAATCGTTTGTACAAAGAAAATGTGTTTATTTTATCTGAAATTAATTTAACTCAATAGGCAAATTTAATATGCCACCAGCATAGAGGTCGCTAGGTAAGAAGGAGAGAAATGTCATTGAAAATGTTTGTTTACGTCCAAAATTCAATTTTTCGACCCAAAAATTAGCTCATAATCAATTAATTATTAAACTATTATCCATTGGCATAATCATTTTAACCCTTTATTCTTGCGATACGCATGATTTCACAACAAATTTAGCCACAAACAAAGAATCCGGATGTTTATAACCTATGTAGCCAAACACCAATTTTCCAATTTTATCCCACAAATCGTACATGAGCACTGACCGGATCTGTACATTTTGGAAGGAAAAAAAGTTTATCATGTTTTTCAATGCTCTCTGATCGTCTACAACATAACTATTTCGAGAAAAAGTGTAATATGCGTGCTCCTTCCTATGCTGCACACGGTGCGTTCTCAACCCAACCTCTTTTATGACGGTTCTCCTACTAGCCACCAGATGTCGAAGTGATCAGTTCAGCTTTGAAATTATTAGCTCTTTGGTTCATCCATACAACCGTTACAACACGTTACACACAGAAATTTAAGCCGTCAGAATTTTTTCAAATGTAAACAAAAACTTTTTTCAAATTTCTGGACTAAAAGCGTAGAATTTCTTCGGTTTTCCATTGTCAATCGATTGATTAGACTATGGGCAAGCGTATCATACAACCAGTGTCGTGAGCTTTGTCGCCAAACGATGAATAACACCGGGGGTCCAAAATATATACTTTGAGGGTCCAAAATGTATTGGTGTGTCCATAATAATGAAAAGCTGTACATCACAATTCAATTATTTTCGACGTTTTCTGGATCCTACATGGCCGTTTGGGCATTTTTATCTTGTAAAGGAAGTTTTTCTCTACATTTTAGCATGTTCTTTGACTTGGTTGCGCTGTGCAATTAATTAATTGGGACAAACAACTAATATCACTTCCTTAGGGGGTCCAAAATACGACCGTTACCCTATTGCTGATAAAAAATAACAGTCATAATTCTGAAATGAATTTAAATTTTATACTATTTTTCATAAGCCCAAACAAGAAACGAATGGCAATTAATATCATAGGTTGTAAACGCATTTAATTTGATCTCAGTGAATTGCAAGCTTGCTTAAAGAAATTTATAACATCCAAACATTGTAGTTTTTAACATAAAATGCTTCATGAAACTATATGAAAAACTTTTCGCAAGATGTTTCTTCATTAAAAGTTTTTAATTTACTGGATTAGAGCAAGTGGTAACATTTGTATAAATAATATGTTCTTGACTTTATTGACTAACTTGGAATTTGAATTCGGAATCATATAAAATTTAAAAGCGAAAAGCTGTGTATACTCTTTCAAAGCACATGATACCAGGCTTCCGAATTCTCACTCACTCTCACGATAATGGATTTATCCCTCACAGCAATTTTCAGCGATTAGCTGCCTTGCGAAATTATCCGTCTACAAAACAAAGCGAAAATAGATAATGGCACAATTCCACAGCTGTGAGAATTTTATTTTATCATTCTCCTCTCCATGGAGAACTTTTCATGTGTCCATCGCCACAAGCAGCAGTTTCTTTTATGCATCAAATTAACTGTTGGTGTGGTAGTAAGGTTAGCGTGCACGCATCGCGGTTGTTTTTAGCAATGTTCTAGGTTCGAATCCCGTCGCCGGCACTAGTTTTTGTTTATCCACATAGTGATAATTCTCGGGAGCAGTTGGTGAGCGAAAATATGATGGAGTGAAAAATATATTATCCCCGGAGTGGAGTGATTTTCGGTTATCCACCATCGTAGCTCCAGAGAAAATTAGTGTGAGCGATAAAAGATGTTCACGTGAGGAAGCGAAAAAAGCATTCTCCTTACGTGCGAAAAATCGTAGATTTCGCATCATTGATACGAAAATTCAGAACCCTGCATGATACTGATGACCGCAAAATCGCCTAATTTTTTGTTCTGACCGTACTCTTTCAAGTACGTGATCTTAATGCTGTTGTAATCTGCCCATAAAGGCATAACTGTCTCATATGGAATTAATAGGCATTGAGAAAACAGCGCTCAAAGTTTGAAGTTTGCATTTTCATACAAATGTTTATAATTTTCTGGCAAATTTTTGAATGCAATATTCATTTAGCTCCACCCCACAAAATATTCATTTTGCTAATATTGATCAGTAAAAAATATGAAGTTGAACATAATTCCAGTTTTGCATTTGTTATTAGGGTTTAAAGTTCATATAGAGACTGTTATGCCTTTATTTTTCCATATGGGACTGTATCAACTTCATATTTTTCCACAACATTTTCAAACAAAGTGTATATATTTTCATATGCCTAGTGAAAGGCACATTAAAACATGAATGTTGCAATGAAAAAACGTGTTGGTTCTAAAATCAATATGGGACAGTTATGCTTTTATGGGCAGTAATGTTCTAACCTGAAATAATTGTTGTAGTGTTTCTTATATTGTGAAACATTTCAAAAGATCCAGACGATTCTATGAATTAGCGAAAAGCGAATCTATTCTATGAATTAGCGAGTAGAATCTTATCGAAAAGTCTAGAACATTCTGCTGGATAGCTGTTGCAGTGTATTAAAATTTAGTGTCGTCTTTCAAAATCACAGTTTTGATGAAGGGAACGACTCATGAAAATATCGAGTCGTGGAACAGGAATGCTTCGGAATGCTGTATAGGGGACCAGCATGGCAAGCATAAAATTTAGTTTTGAATATGCATCCATAAGTCGATATCGAGTCATGGAAAATCGACTCATGGTGGATTGGTGTAATTTAATAAAACTCGATAAAATCCAGTTAAAAAACATTAAACTCAAATATTTGGCGCATATTCACCTCATTCATGTTTATCTTGCTTTTGAATTTGTGGAATTCGTTTTTGAGCCTGATTTGGAACTGGCGAAACCCGTTCTGAATCACATTTTCAACCCCAACCCGATTCAAGTTGGACCGAACTACAACTTGATTGAAGTTAATTTGTTTACGTTTTAATCACCGACCAAGCTGCTAAACCACGACAATGGTAAAAAGTTCGAGAATCTTCTACGAATTGTTCCACAAAACTCTAGAAAATGGTGTCAAAAAGCTGTAGCGGTGCTCAACAATTTGCAATTGTAATGTTCTAATAATAAAATTAACTGTTGCAGTGCTCTATATTTGCTGTTGTAGCGCTCAATGAAATATTTCGATGAAACATTTCAAAGCGTTACTGACAGACAGACAACTCTGGGATTTTATATATATGATTCTTATTGTAGCATCAGATAGCAAGTATTAAAAGTCTTCGTAAAAGGTACAGGAAAAACACGTAGCTGTGACGTGAAACCCTGGTGGAATCGAAGTAATGCAGTTCATGCGTTCATTTTGTGTTATCTATGATTCACGTAAGTGCTACGTGGAAAGTCTTCTTCTTCTTTCTGGCGTTAAGTTTCAACTGGGACAAAGCCTGCTTCTCAGATTAGTGTTCTTATGAGCACTTCCACAGTTATTAACTGAGAGCTTTCTTTGCCGATTGACCATTTTTGCATGTGTATATCGTGTGGCAGGTACGAAGATATTCTATGCCCTGGGCATCGAGAAAATTTCCTTTACGAAAAGATCCTCGACCAGCGAAACTCGAACCCACGACCCTCAGCATGGTCATGCTGAATAGCTGTGTATTTACCACTACGGCTATCTGGCCCCCCTACGTGGAAAGTGCGATGGATAAAACTACGTATGTTTTCACATAGCCTTGACGTGTGGATTATTTTGAGTGTAGCAGTAGGCTTGAATTTCGAAAAACTCGCATGGCTCTTCTTTTTCGCAAAGTGCACCTCTTTCGGAAGAATTAGATGCCCATCCAAACACAACGCTTTCTATATATATCCAATGCCTAGCCCGAGCGCGCATTATTTTTTAGGTAGTGAAATGCCACACATCACTCTCCACCGACGTGGTGGCTGAGATTTCTATTGTGTAGGGGGTCGTCCATTAATTACGTAAGGGCTTATGGGGGGAAGGGGGTTTGAGATTTCTTACGCACCATACAATTTATTTTTGATTTTCATACAAAAAATCTTACCATGGGGGGAGGGGGGGTTGAAAAATCCCAAAAATTGTCTTACGTAATTAATGGATCGCCCCTAGGCTTCCAATGGGTCGCGACGTTCTCAAACGACCGGTTACGGAACATGAGTCCGTTGCTCGATAATTACTTGTTTTTAATTATGAATAGTGGTTTACGGCTAACCAACCGAGTGGAATTATTATTTCGCGGTTAGTACCGTTCCGTGGCATGTCATTTCGAGGTGAATCGTTTCGCGGTTTGTACCGGGATGTTATATTTTTAACAGTGCAATTTGAAACAACTGCCTGTGTTCAAAAGAAGTGAAAATCGTCGATGAAAATGTTATCAGTGATAATGCCAACAATTTTCAGTGCAATTCTTAGGAAAACCCAAATAGTAAACCATACAAACTGCGAAATAGTTGATCGCGGAGTGGTTTACCAGGAATTGTCGGACAACCTTGTGCATCAAACTTAGTTTGACACAGATTGCATCTCCTGAAAATTTTATAATTTGACCTAAAATTGTTAACTTTAAAATCCACCTGAAAACCTATTCTGTATATGGAGTGGTTGCACTATCATGGGTCACCCACTATTATGGATCATTCCCATTTGAATTGCATGTAGAATAGAGTGACTAATAATTTTGACAAAGTAACCCATAATAGTGTGGGCTGTGTATAGACGATAGTTAGAGTCGTTAGAGTGACCAAACCAGGATCATCTGGAAGGTTTCTGAAAACAAAAAATGCGCGCCTTTCATTTAAACCCAACTGAACTGATTTTTGCAAGCAGTTTCATTTTTATTTGGGTTGAAAAGTCCCTAAGTTCTAATTCGCTACATTTTTATGGGAGCTCCCCTTGAGGTCATTCAATATTTATGTTTTCGCAGAATTGATTATTTCAAATTTTGATTACCTTTTCAAATCAAAAGGTAGAACAATTTGAATTTAGAAATGGGTTGAAAAAGGATCCGAAGTTGAGGTGAAGTTGACTCTCTAATTCAAAAACTTTCTACTCACCGCCGCAAACATTTTCCACTGCACCTTGTTGTAGCATTGGTTCGGGTTCCGGAAGAAATCCTGCAGCGCCCAGAACTTGCAGTACAAATTGTAATCGATCTTCAGCTGATTTGCGGAGCCATTTTCCTCGAAACCGTCCAACTGATCGCCCATCTCGCTTCCCTCCACGCCGTATTCGGTAACGTTTTCCAGGTTGAACTCCGAGATGATGTTCAACCCGGACCGTTCGCTGAACGGGAAGAACTTCGCCAGGAACAGCAAAATCCTTCCGCAGAAAACCGTGTTCTGGGAGCGCGAAAGCCTCCTAAGCAAATCATTACACATCCGGAGCAAATTGTGCTTGCAAGCGGTGAAGAACAGTTCCTCCTTCCAAGTGGCAACATTGTTCTCCACATAGGTGAAAATCTGTTCGCATTTGTCCAGCGTTACGGCGTCGAAAATGTCCCCTAACAGAACCACCGGAATCGTGGCCGAGGTCATTTCCAATCGGCAAGCTCCCACAGCAAAATTGATAAACCCTTCAATCGCCGGAATGTCGTCGGTCTTGGTCAGTAGAAGATTCCGGAACGCCTGATGCAGGGCCGCCTTTTTGTCGTTATCGGTGGGACCTTTTTGGCCGTCGTATTCCGCCTTCAGCTGGTCGATTTCGTTCACTTTGTATGCCTTATTCAGGGTGTCCTGTTGGTAAACAAAAACTGGAAACGTGAAATTTCATCGAAATACACCATTCAAAGAAATTATTTTACCGTGAACAGCTTCAGCAGGGATTCAAAATTCGGTGTCGACATTTTTGGTCTAATTTTCTACAGAATTGTAAGAGCAAAATTAAAATCTTTTAGGAAAATGTTATTTATAAGAAAACGCGACGGACGCCGCTCACTGTCACACTGATGAATCAAACGAAAACAAATCGTTCTGTCAAACGAGGGAGGAAGTGAAGCACACGGCATTTTGTTTCTTGTGGTTTATGTTAGCCCAGTAGGGATAGGCGCCAACATGCACGTCGAAAAAATATCACACACAAATCACTTCCACTATACCAATACAGTCCTGACGCGATTTTGAGAGCCCGTTTTCGAGAAGAACTTATTGTTGCCACCGTTGCATTATTTTTTTTTTTCAAATAAATCACAATCCTGTTAAGGCCGCACGGGACGTCATCATAATCACCCTATCCATTTCAAGAAGCAAATCCCAAAAACCACTCCATATATCGATGCGAAAATGTATCACTATGATTCTATATATGTAGTGCACAACCCGATAAATTTTCAGCTTCATCGGTTCACTAAAACTCGAGATTTGCTTCCACAAAGTTTTGATGATTATTGTTAGAGTGAGACGAAAGATAGGGAAAATAGCACGGTCTCCCGTGTCCCCTTAAGGCTAAGTAGCCCGTCATTCGTTTTGGCAACAATGATGAATTTTCAGCATGTATTTCAAAGTGATAAAACTCAGTCTTGATAGTTTATATTGACTTGAAAATGTATCACTGTACGCGTTAACATGGTCAAAGTACACTGGTCCCACAGTTATGAATCATTTAAGCCTCAGCTTAAATTTGAAAAATTATAGGAAGCAAAATAAACAATATTTTTTTGATGAAATCAATGCCGAATGGTAAAGTGGGGTATATACTTACAGTTCATGCACAATGTTGTCATTAAAATTTTTGAAAACATTTGAAATTTTCACTTATTTGAACATTGTCTAAAACCACAATTTATGAATCGGCGAAAAAGTTGTCCACTATTATGAATCAGTGTGAACACGATTTATGAATCAGTTGTTTACTCTCAATTATTTTGCAATTAAATGCTATATAGTTCTTATATTTATTAAAACACTGCCTCAGACTACGTTAATTATATCCGGGAGTGAACCTGAACCAAGAATTTCAAGAATCTGCATGACATTGCTTGACTTTTAATTTTGCTACTGAGCGGGCCTAGTGAACATTAAATTTGTGGATTTATATGCTTCTGGAGCATGTTTATTTGGAGGATGATGGCAGGTAGTGTAATTAGACAATCATTAGATATAGATGGCAGAACTCGTAAATGCTTGACTCTTCGACTGCCTTTACTGCACTGATAAAAATCCAAAAGTTCGATCTGTGTGTTTAAAATTGTGGATCGATTCATGAACGTGCATATCGGTTTGCTGTGATTTTCTTGCATACTTCGTGGATGGATTCGTCAACCGATAACAGGGATTTCATAAATTTTCCACATAAGTTCCCGAAGCTTTTCCTTCAGATTCGTTTGCGTTAACCTATGGACGCATAGATCATCACCCAACACGGATTCAGTGTGTTTTGTTTATGGTTAGCTTGTGTCATGATCATCATGTTCAAGTTGGTCAATTCATAGATTTGCGCAATGAGTTTGTTATAATGAAATCGATTAACTTTGCTATCGATTTCCATGTTCAAAATTGCTAAATTGTTTGTGATCAACCATCCGACCATCCGATATAAGAGGATTCTACCTTTCGCATTCAAGTGAGCTTACCACAAGCAGAGGAGCCATGAATCCATATTTAGGGGAGCAAGAGTTCTTCTACCAAATTTCTTCTTTCATTCTTATGACATTCATATCCTGTCACACATGGCTAACTAAAGTCACTACATTTCGAATTCAATAAGCAAATCAGTCGGTTTTCATGATTTAATATTTGGACATTCATGTTTGCTTCACATGACAACTTAATTTTGATACACATGTGAAGTCAATGATGAAATCCATATGGTCTCCTCATTGCGCAAATCTATAAGTAAAACACATGACCTTGACGTGCAGATTTTTCTCAGTGTGAGGATTCCAATATTATATGACGATCAGACGAATCGGAATGTAAACGATACTCAATGGCCTCTGCTTTTTGGATTTTTCAAAAGTGTGAATACCTTTTACTTATCCATGTGTCTGATAGAAGAGCCACCAGTTTAGCCTGGGAATTATTCTTAAAAAAAACTTACGTGCTACAAATGTGATAATAAAAATGACAAAATTGGTATTTATATCAATCAGGGAGGATGCAAACCAGTTCTTTTCTTTCCCAAAAAAAAAAATAAATGTTTGTAGTTTATGATCGGTCCTTTTGCACTTTTGCTCTTCCGTAACAAAATTTTACATTGAAAATTATTTGGAACTTAGAATCATTTTTAAAAATACTAAGTACTAGTAATTTGAACGCCGATTCATAAAATGTGACTGGTGTGTATATATATTTATTGATCAAGTATTTTACTCAAAAATCTTATCCAAATCCATATATGTAAATACGCATTTATCTCTCATAGTTATGTTTATTGAACCTGTAAATGTTGTTTGACGCTCAATATTTCATAAAAAATCTTTAAAACAAACTTTAAAACGTCGTTTCTAGCTAGGCGTCAATAGGCACACGGCTTACAAAGTTGGCCAAAAATACAGCCCAAAAAGCTACAAAATGAATTTAGTTATTGTCGGATCCGGAACCCACCTTCGAATAACGGCTAGAAGGGTCCTCAATCTTGCTTAGGCTCCAGCAGCCGACCAATAATTTTGATCACGAATTGGCGCAATCACCGCCAATTAGCTATCACTATGCCACATATAGCACCACCGACAGCCTAGGGAAAACTTCTCACTTCGTCACTGCAGTGCCAATAATCTGTCCGCAATTCAAACACTTGCTGTAGCTGAAGCGATTCCGAAAGCAGATTCCGAGCAGACGTGGGAATTTCGATCGTACCGTTAAATTGAAACTCTTCTCGGTTCTCAACTAAGCACTATATTCAAACGTAACTTAAACATCTAATCGAAATCGCGGGAAAAATATTCTATAATATGCGACCGATCGCGCCGTGAGGGTAAACTGAACTGGTCAGTAGATACACGGACACGGAATTCAACTCAATTTTGGGTTGTTTCAACGCAATTCCGTAGTTGAGCCCAATAACTCAATTTTGGCTAAATTTCCAAGGTCCCCACTAGGTAGTTTGGCTCTAATTCCATTAGAAAAATATACTCAATTTTGGGTTGATTTAACGCAAAATTGAGTTCTTTCGACCCAAACATAAGAAAAGTTGCATTTACCCAAATTTGGCTTATTGGGCCAAAGTACCTCCATTGGATAGATGCAGCTCTGTCTATTTTTAACAACATTCGTGTGGGAGAAAGAGAAAACCGAGAGATTTTGGGTTGAAACTATAATCGGTATACTTAATTTTGGGTAAACTAAACTCAAAAATTAGGTAAAAATATTTCTCCGTGTACGTCTGATATCATCATCAGAGCAAGCCATCCATCCACCATGCTCTGATGATCGATATCAGTGACGTCATCCACTGAGAGAACCAACGATCGGCTTGGTCAGTGCGAGAGCACCCCAGCCATCGTTGGGTGTCTATCGTCTCCGCAGCCTCGGCCAATCGCTCTCCGCATCGCTGTAGGGTGGACAAGGACAGCAACGATCGCAGCGACAACGGAGATACATATTTATCTGCCCGTCCATCCATCCGTAGCAATGCAGACATAGCATGGCATAGCAGTCTATTGTGCATCCATCGACTGCTCCATCGGTGAACAATACCGTCTGGGTTTGGCGAGTTGTCTGGATGAGCAAACAGCAGAAAAATCCACTGGCGTGTCTAGGGGGCGATGCGCCCAAATAGTTATTTTGTTGGTTCATACCGCGATCAAGAGCTATTTTAGATAAAATAAAAAAGCCTTGAAATAACTGAACACTATGTGTTGCTTGTCAGTAAAAATGATTCTGTGATGTTTTGTGATAAGTTTGATGATAATTTTGTCTTTTGAAATCAGCTGATTCATAAATTGTGGGTGATTCAACTGCGTGGGGTTACTGTATGCTGATACTTTTTCAGCTGTGTCAGTGCAAAACCAACTGATTTTCTTTGATCCAAAATCGTGAGACGAATTAGCAACAATCATCAACGACGCGTACAAATTTCAATGAAAGCCTACTTCGCCTTAAGTTTACTCTGAATACGCATATTGTGAAATTAAGAAGCAGTCACTCAGTAGCACAGTATTCCATAAACCAGTTTTAAGCTAGGTATGCTGTTCTACTCCATTCGATTTGACATTTCCTTTCTACTGCGTACTGCGATCAAAGAAAAATGCTTTTTTTTGGCAAGAAATTTCCCACACATCGAGATAGGCGTTTATTTTGCTGCTGAAGTGCATCTGTTTCTGTTCGGGATGAACCACTGCGACCAGTTTTCTTTGATCTTTTGTGGTATACCCGTGTCCTTTGTTTAGTGCATGTCGTTCTACTTCATTACTATTGAGAAATAATGAAGTAGTCGTTTTTTATACAAATATCATTCTTTATCATTTTGCGTAGAGCCTCTTTAGAAAAAGATACCGCTATTTATACCTTTTTCAGAAAACAGTTTGTCACCATTAAACTCTCAAAAGCGCGCCCTTTAATCAGGTTCGGCCACTAAGCTGGTTGAATGATACTGATTTTGACCATGCATCGGTACTCTAGCGTATCAAATTATTGCTTCTACTTATAAGGTTCAAAGTCGTTTTTTGAAACTGTGAACAGGTTTCATCCCATGAAACATTTAGATTTCTTGAAACAAAAAGCTTATTTTAGAAGTTAAGAGGTCTGCTACTCCACTGATTCGGAATCGTTTCCCTCCTAGATATCGAAAGATAAACTCTTGAACTCGGAAAGAAATTGTCTCATGAGTTGAAACCAACCTCAGATGCTGATTGAGCCATTTTTTCACTTCGACCTCCTCATTATCTAGGACAAATAGGTGGGTCTTAGTGCCTTGTTACTCTCTTATACTCTTCCGACCCTAACTTATAAGTATTCACAAGAACAGATACAATAAGAGTACAATATGATAGATCTTACCCCGTAACGCACCTCGAAAAGGTGATCTACCCGCGTTACGGGCTAGTGCATACTTTCCATTAGAATGAAACATTAGGCGAAAACGATGTTTGGTGAAAATGAGAGTGGTCTAAATTGTCATAGAAATGGTGAAACAAACTTTCTTGTTTGTAGAAATTATAATATACAGTTAACTCTCCCTTACTCGTATTCCGTATCTCGATATCGAGTTAGAGAACCACAGTAAAAGTTGGTTTTCATGGTTTCGATGGTCCCTTGGGTCGCAGTTGCATTGGTTTTGTATTATGTAACTCGATACCTCCCTAACTCGATGACCCCTTCATTATCGAGTAAGGGAGAGCTAACTGTACGTGCTTCAGCAAAGCTGTAGATCATTCAATTTTAAGCAACTTGGCCAAACATGTTTTTCTGTAGCTCAAAGCTGGACCGATTGAGAGCATTTTCTCCCAATTCCCCCAAGGGTGGTCCAAGTAAATTATGTTTTTCTAATATTAACTTCTCGGTAAATCAGTCTATACACGACTTTTAAAACTTGAGAAAACGCAAATTTTTATGCAAAAAGATTGTTGAAATCTATTTCAGCTCAAAAGTTATTGAAGATTTTTCAATAAAAATTCTTTGCTTTTTAAGGGATTTTATTAGAGTTAAAAACTACCCGCATAGAAAATTACAATTTTACTCACATTCCAAACAGTAAGCTTCTCATACCGTTTAAGGGTCACCCACCCACCCCCTTGTAACGCTTTTTGTATGAATGTTATTCAATTTTTGTATGGGTCGTAACATTGCTAGGACACCCACCCACCTCCTCTAGCGTTATGAAATTTGTGAATGGGCCCTAAGGTTAAAATATCTTAAACAGTTGCATTTATGTTGAACAGTATGAATCCCCAAGCTGAATACGATAACTAACAGTTTGGAAAATGTGCCACAAATAGTTACAACATATTTTTATGTGCCAAAATTGTTGAATGATATTGCGATAGAAGCTCGACAGTTATGGTTGCAATGTATAATAACAATCTGGAAAATAGTTTGTAACAACACACTTACACAAATCTATTTTACTTTTCAACAGTTTGGCAAACGGTGGCATAAAATGGTATTAGTGTATTCACGAAAATAAAAAAAAAAACATCTGTCAAAACATAGCAAAGCTATCGAGTTCCAAGTGAGGCAAAATTTCGCTCAATTTCAAAGCTGTCAATGAAACTAACTACACACTTAGACCAAATCACCGACTTCGGTAATCTCATTACCGAAATCTCAACAGTTGAACGATCGGTAATCGATTAGATTACTGACCTTTCGGTAATTTGCGTTTCGCACCTCAGCTGTCAAAACTACCGAGTTTTCGCTGAACGTTTACCGTACACACTTAGAATAAATCACCGACGTCGGTGTTTATTTACCGAAATCTCAACAGCTGAACAGTCGGTAATGCGTTCGGTAAACGAAAATAGTACCGAATGGTCGGTAAACTGTGATGTGCCATGAAACGTCAAAAATTGCTGAACGCTTCGGTAAATTTAAGGTCCACCTACCGATCTATCGGTATTTTTTTCCCCGCATCGTTCCCCAGCTATTGCATCCTTCAAAAACAAAAAAAAAAACGTTATCCGTTTGATGCGATTTGTATTCAAATATTTGTTTATTCCTAAATCCATTTTACACGATGTAGTATAATATTTCCACCAGCGCCGCACGTTTTGCCAGTCCTCTCATTCCGATTCCGACCTTCATGGCGCTCGATGAAAGAGGAGTTGAGTTTTGCTTCTGGAAGGAAAACACCAACGAAATTATAGAAACAACTGTCTCCATTTGCTAAGCATGGAACCGAAGGATACTTAAGGCTCGAACGCAATGATAGCGGAACGGCAACGGAATGCGGTACCGGTTCGCCAGGATTAATCACACCATCTCGGTTGAGCTGACAACGAATGAAATTGAACTAACACTGAGTCGACAAGCTTGTTGTAGTTCATGGTGGCGAACCGGTTCCGCTTTCCGTTGCCGTTCCGCTATCATTGCGTTTGGGCCTTTACCAACAGTTTCGAATGGATTATGATGAATTAATACACCAATTTCGTAGCCCATCGCCTTCGTTGCGCCTTTCAGGAGGATTGCGTTGCACTACGTATTTGACAATTTCTGTCGAAAAACATATGGAAGCCGGAGTTGACAGTTCAAATTTACTGATGGTTCAGAAATACTTTACCGAACTCGGTATTGGATCCGTTTTACAGATATTTTCGGTGAATAAAATTACCGTACTCTTTAAAATGGGACGACATCACCGATATACCGTAAATTGATTTACAAATTTCGGTAATCTAGCAAGTAATTACCGAGACAACTGTAATATTTGAAATTACCGGTCTGTTTCGGTAAATTGCTTTACCGAACTCAGAAAGTCTGTTTGAGTGTGTAGATCTGTAAATACGGTGCATGGGTTTGTTCCTCCAGATAACCAAATTGCTATTAGGAAAAAGGACAACGTAAATAAATTACTACTCAATGTTAAATTTCACTACAATACATACACACTTAAATTATTTCACCGACCTCAGTAAAACTTTTCGCCGAGAACCCAACAGCTGAGCGTTCGGTAATTTTCAATGCCGAATCTCGGTACTTATTTTACCGAGATTTCGGCAAACCAAATTTTTTGCCGAGATCTCGGCGAACGTTACCGAGATTCGATAAACGTTTACCGAAATCTCGGTAAAAGTTTTACCGAGAATCGTCAAATTATTACCGAGATACAGCTGTTGGGTTCTCGGCGAATCCGTTTAAGTGTGTATAATCATCTATTTACTACAAGTTCCTCGTGTAATCCTCTGGAGTTCCTCCGGGATTTTTTTTTTTAATTTCTTCCTGATTTTTTTTTTGGTTTCCGTCGACAACTCCTCAGTATTCCTCCGAATTCACACCGAGATGGAGTTCTTCCAGCGATTCATCTGGATTTAATCCAGTAATTCTTGGAACTTTGCTTCGGAGTTTTAGAGGATTTCTTAAAATTTTCTCCTGTGTTTCTGCAGGAATTTCTCCGGAGTTGCTCCAGAAACGCCTCTGGAGATCCTCCAGAAAAGCATCCGGAATTTCTCAAGGAACGCCCCTGGAGTTCCTCTAGGAATTAGAGTTTCTCTAGGAGTTGCTCGAGAAATTCCTACGAAGTCCCTCCAGAGCTCCTCCGGGAATCGCTTTGTTCCTTTTGCATTTCTTCCGGAGTTCCTTCAGGAATTTTGTAAGGATTCCGTTCCCAGGAGTTCCTCCAAAATTTTCATCGGGAGTTTCTTCAAGAATGTCTTAAGACTTCCTCCATGAATCCGTATCCTAAGTCGTAATTCCTCCGTTAAGTTTTATCAGTTCCACCAAAGACTTTCAACCTCTCCACCTTTAAGGCTCAAGACTCCATCATTCAATCATCAGCAATCATCACAAATGAAAAAACAGTTTTTTCGTACAAATTTTTAAAATGATGATAGATTTTCTTGAACATTGCTTCACTTACTTACTTACTTATTTGGCTTTACATCAATTATCTTGATAAAGCCTCGCCAACAATATTTCGCCAATTCACTCGGTTCATGGCCGCTTCTCTCCATCCTCGACTGTGACCCAAGCTCTCCAGGTCCTGGTGTACCTGATCAATCCACCTAGCTCGCTGCGCCCCACGCCTTCTTGTTCCGACCGGATTTGTAGCGAACACCATCTTTACAGGGTTGTTGTCCGGCATTCTTGCAACATGCCCTGCCCAGCTTAGCCTTCCAGCTTTAGTTACCTTCACGATACTGGGTTCGCCGTAGAGTTGAGCGACCTCGTGGTTCATCCTTCGCCGCCACACGCCGCTCTCCTGCACGCCACTGAAGATCGTCCTTAGCACTCGGCGTTCGAAAACCCCAAGAGCTTGCAAGTCCTCCTCGAGCATAGTCCACGCCTCATGCCCATAGAGGATTACCGGTCTTATGAGCGTTTTGTATATCGTGCATTTGGTGCGGGGGTGACCGCTGAAGATGCGCCTTCGTATTTCCAACATTGCTTCAATTTTAAGCAGAAAAATGGTTTTGAAAATTTATAAAACGTTGAAATTTATTTTTCTCCTAAATCGATATATAAAACAATGGCATATATTTCGTTTTAGCATGAACTTACTTGTAGTAGTTCAGTGGGCATGTTTAGGAAGAAATAGTGATTTTGGAAACAGTCAAAATTTATTTCACAAAAAAAACAATGGAAAAACTTTTTGTTTATAACTGTTTGCCCATAAATCGAGATGCAAAGCAATGACACGCAGGTTTTTAGCAAAGTCGTAGCGGGGCCTCATGGCACCCTTGGCAAACTTCCATTTGAGCGCCCCTTATTCAAAGCTTAACTGTTTTTTCACATTGTATAAATTTATATGAAACATTGAAGAAAAACATCAACGATAATTTTAGAAAGTCTTTGGTAAATTCTTGATAAAGCTTAAGAATCAACTAAACATCAGATTTCATTCAATTTTTTGTAAGACTTCGCAAGAAGGTACAAAAATGCTTTGAAACTCTTTAAAAGTGGAGATAAATCGAAGCCATTCCTTAAATCTTCAACAGTACAAATCTAGACAACCAAACAGAGATTCCATTTAAAAAAAATACTCGATACCACCAGCGAATAACTGATTCATCAAGCTTTGAGCTTGAATGACTGTCTGATTCACTAGATTTGTGCTCTTGAAGATTTGAGGTGTTTGTCTGATAGTCCGGAGATTGTCCGGAGAAGATGTTTTAAGGTGAATATGAATCGAAACCACTCGTCAACTTTCCAAGAGCACAAATCTACAGAATAGGGTCCTAAAATGTTTAATGAAATCTTGTTTTCATTTAGTAACACGGAAGAGCATGTTACTGCAACTGCTTTAGCAATTTTTCCAGCTCAAATAACGGCTATATCATATTTCATCTTTAATTTAAAAATTGGCTCCATAAATGAACCTTGACACTTTTATATAATTATAGCGAGCATTCAATCGAGGTCTGGGACGGTTTGATTCGGCTATCGCTGATTCCGTTCCGAAAAATGAACAAAACCAAAACCTAGATATGATAGACCACGTGACTTATGGACAACCTCTAAAGACTGAATAAAAGATTCAATTATCGCCAAGCATCCTAACAGAACCCCCTTTTGTTCGTTCGCTGTCCTATCCCTTAAAACCACCGATATCCTTGGCGCGAAGCGGTTCTGCGCATGTCCGCGGAAAAATCGACCAGGAAAATTTCCCTGTCACCTCCTTTACTAATTATCCTTACGGAAGTGCTTTGTTTACACCATTCTTTGTTGAACTGCGTGAAAAGTTAGTTCCCCATTATAGAATCGTTCGGAAGGTTGGATTCCTCTCCGCCGGAGATCACGGAAGCTTCGAATTCCTCCTCGGGCGGTGAGAGCAAACGCCGCGTTCACTACCATTACTATCGCAAGATGAACTCGATGCCGAATCATGCGGATTTCATGGAGCTTGGGACGATCCACCAGCATCAGTCCACCTGCAAGCAGCACTGCTTCGTGTTCACAGAGATTGCGGATATTGACCTACCTCCGGAGATTACCAAGTACCCGGAGAAGATCAAGAATGGTAGCATTCACTCGTACAAGAAGGACAGCATGTCGCCACCGCCTCCGAAGGTGCCGAAAAGTAGACGTTCCAGGAAAATAATCGCCGTGGTCTCTGCCCTACTGGTTTGCATAGCTTTGGCCGCGGGTATCCCGCTGGGACTTCAACTCAGGTCTTCATCGCTGCTGGAAGCTCGTTTGGCGTTCATTAGACGTCTACTGGCGGAATCCCCGCTGGTTGAAGGTTATTGGGCGCCACAGATGGGCGCCAATTTCAGCAAAAGCTACGCCGAGGTCAAGAACAGTATGGTAGGGGCGTTGCTGTGGCCTATTTCTGTTCCGTGTGCCGCCCAATATCTGGATGCGGTTCAATTGACGCTGGAAGGTATTGACGACGCTAGGAGGATGGTGAAGAAGAACAAGGAAATGATAATTGTGGAGAGTGCCGATGCGATGGAACAAGCCCATACCGATGGGAAGATGGCGATTTTGTTCGGCCTAGAGGGCGGTCACACGTTGGGTTCAAGTTTGGCTGTTCTACGTTCTATGTATTCACTGGGTGCGAGGTTTGTATCGTTGACGGGATTGGGCTGCACCACTCCGTGGGCCAGTGCTTCCATTAGGACGGACTTTTTCGATGAGAATCTTCCATCTACGCTGACGAACTTCGGAGAGGTGAATCAGGAGTTGTTCGACATTTGTAGCGTTCTGATATTGTAAATCCTTGCATATTGTAGGTTGTCATCCAGGAGATGAACCGTCTCGGAATGTTGGTGGAGATATCGCGTCTTTCGGAACCGGCCATGATGGTGGCTTTGAATGTTGCCAAGGCTCCGCTACTGCTGTCCAACGCTCTTCCCTCCTCGATGGCCTGCAATGGATCAACTGCAGCCATTCCAGATCATATTATGAGGTAATGTAAAACTAGAAATTAGATAGCGTTTACAAAACTACATTTTATTGCGTTTCAGTGCTCTGTCTCAAAATGGCGGCGTAATCATGTTGAACGTGGAGCGCTGTGGAGATAAACCGATGAATCTGAAGGATGCAATCGCCGCCATAAACTACGTCCGCGCCATTGCAGGAGTTGGCCATGTGGGGCTGAGCGGTTCACCGAAGAATTATCCTCTACTGTTGGCGGAGCTGGCACGGGATCGTCTGTGGGGATCAGCAGCCATCAAGAAGCTCGTTGGAGGCAACATTGTTCGAGTGCTGAGAGAGGTATGCGCCTGAATGTAGTCATGCACACATGAGTTTTGACAGTTATGATCGAGATTTCGGCAAACCTTCGCTAATATTCAGTAGATTTTACTGGGATCATGGAGAAACTTGTCAGCTTCAATGATAGAATTTCGAGAATCAAACGTTTACCAAAGTTCGGTAGAAAACCCACCATTGAAGAAATCTCAAACATTTTCAGTAAATCTAGCTTGAAGTTCGGTAAATTTATTTGAGGTTAATTTTAAACGACGATTCTGGAAATGAAATAATCTCAAAACCCCAATGAGGTCGTCAGTCTGCTCTTGTTCCGAAGCCATCTCGATAACCACTAAATAGATCGTAATAAAAAAATCTTCCAATTTAAACATCACACTCTAAGCCAGTTTTAGTCAAAAATGCATCACTTGCAGGCTAAAAAGTTACAAGCTATGCTAATCGATCTGTCTATTTTTTCGAGCACCTACTAAGACTTGTCGGTGTTAAGACCTTCGAATCTCAAATGTTCGTACAAACAAGCTTGGAAAACACTCACTCGATTATCGCGTTTCCCTCATTCATTTCCACACGCATTCAATACCGGGGTTGTTGTTTCAAGCTGAGCATCGTGGTCATTTGTCCATACAAAAATTTTAAAATTTATATGAACCGTGGTCTTTGGCCAGACCCCTCCCTCCCCCATGAATGTCCACGTGGTATATGGACGACCCCTAAGTGCAAATAGTGGGCCAGTTTCAGCGAGAATTGCTCAGTAGCTACAGATATGCTTTTGTAACATAGTTTAAGATTTCTTCATTGCTATCCTTGTTTTTTGAGATTCGTTTTCATTGTTATCCTACGCTTGTTCATAAACCATTTACGATTCTTTTCAGGTGGAAATCAACAAAAATCGTCTGCCCCTTTCCGAGGATTGGATCCCACTGGAAGCGGTTGAGGGAAATGCCTACTGTCGTTATCCAGAAACGTAGATTTTCGCGGTATTCAAACTTTTTTAGTATAAAATGGTTTTACGTCAAAGTATTATAGTCAAATTCTTCCAACGAAACCAAAAAAAATGGATTAGCATTGTGGAAGTTGTTCGATAAGAGTTTATTTGAATCTATATTAAACATGGCCAACAATACAGAGAACCTACCTATTTGCAATGGACATGACCCATAGTAAAGTTTTAAAGAAATTAAAAACAAAAATACATCACCAGATCACCGAGCGCATATCAGCATCAACCATTCCAACGTAATTAATCTGAATCCCGCACAAGAAGCACCTATTTTGGGAACATTTCCACACCAACTCCACGCATCATAACAGTGCTTCTACACCCTGTAAAGGTATATCGCGTAGTTTAAAAATTGCTTACGTAGAAAAAAAAAACGTTGACATTTGGGCCAACAATAATTATTGCTGAATGAAGAGCAGCACAATAGAGACACCATCAAACCATTGGACGTTAGAGTGATTCTATATGTGAAATTCTGTTATAAACATACGTATTTATGAATAAATATTGACTTAAATACTTCCGTAGTAGTGCTTTGGAGGCAAGTTTGAAAGAAACATCCAATAATTAATCGCTTCAAAAGTCTGACTTGAAATTCGGAACCGAAAATAAAATTAAATCATTGTTTTCATAAACCTGAATCTCTTCTGACATGTTTCCCTACCGGCTAGTCACTTTGGGGTCGTCCATAAATGACGTAGCTATTTAGGAGGGAGGGGGATCTTTACGAATTTGTGACGATGTATGACGAGAGGGAGGAAGGGGGCCCTGGCTAATGGACGTAGCATTTTGAATCATGTCGGTAAAAAGAGAGGCGCAGAAAAAAAATGGCATACAATTATTTTTTATCAAACTTTATTTTTGTTTGACTTATAAACTTGGTTTATAAAATGATGATTCAGCTTCAAAACATTCATCAAGATTGAAAAGAAATCTGAGAAATTTTAGATTTTCTTGATAAATGCAATCAAACAGATTTTTCAAAGCTTTAAATAGTTGTTTAAATATTATATTACTAGTGGTCCCGGCAAACTTCGTCCTGCCATCAAGTAGGCTGTTGAAAAATGCTATGCAAGTCCCGTGTAGAAAAAGTCAGATTGATTTTCTCCCGTTTTCCCCACTATTCCGAAGACTTTCTTAAATTTTTTCTTTACACAAACACGTCGAAGCTCTGGATGAATTCAACAGTGAAAGAATCATGTAAGCCCAATCACCCGTTCTCAAGCCGTTTCGTGACATACAAACATCATTCCATTTTTATTTATATATAGATATTCGTGTCTCAATTGATAAATTTATAAATAAACAAAATCAAAGTTTAATAAATTAATTAAAAATCAATGCTTTAACTACTTGGAGTACATTGTTTTCTCATTTGTTAACAAGTCATAAAGTCAGCCGTTTTCAAGAGAATAAAATATGCTCTTTTCGGTAAATATTACATGAAACAAGATATTCATATCGTGTATTATGCATTCAATGTTGCAGGAGATCTCACTCAATCAACTCATCGATTTGTTTTGATGTATCAATGCTCTTGATGGAATAGCCTGAATATTAATGAGGACAACAGATTCGAGTGATATCGAAATTGCCCTATCATTCAATTTTATTGATAACTTCGTAATTTGATTTTTTTTTTATTTAACTGTTTCATTATAGGTTGTGTAGGTTTATTTTAGTATGAAGAAAGATAATGAAGTTCAGCTCAAATATTAATAGAGATAAATTATTTGTATAATAATCGCTAAAATTTTCTAAACATTCCAAATATATCAAGTGTAATCTTTTCTATATCTGGCCACTGATTGCCAAATGGATTTGAATTTGGATAATAATTCATTTCGAATTAATATATTTTATTGTTCGTTTTCATTGAAATCTATTTCCTAACAAAGAATAATTTAAAAAAAAATCCTCTAATAACGAAATTTCTGTTCAATAAACTAAAAATATATTGTACTGTAACTCAACAATAACGAGCTTCATCAATCCAATCAATTTTTTTCACATTTTCTATAGTAAACTTGTTTGTCTTGGTAACAACAGCAAAAGTAATACAATTTAGCCTATATGAAACTGGACACCAAAATTATGTAACAGGAAATGTGTTTATTTGAAACTGTTTTCCAAATTACTTTCGAGCGCTACTGTATATCATACTGTTAGATTAGATTATCCTTACATTTAAGTCAGTAAATAACACGAACAGTAGCGACATTAGCATTCTTAGGATAATGCTTCTACTCTTTCTTGTGACGAGCTACATTTGATTTTGAGGCAAAATACATGCCACATGCGGAACATACACGACCTGAGGGGAAATAAAGCGTACACGAAGAAAACTAAAAACCCATATTTTAGTATTTTTAAACTTATTTTTGAGTTATTTTTCTCTCCCTATTTCATTTGCTCCTTCTGTTGTTGCCAGAGAGTGAAGAGCAAAACAATCCAAAAACCGAACCTTTGTGCGTTAAGTGGCATAGAACTGGAAGTTGAGTTATTCAGGGAAAAATCCGTCTGGCAGTATTGTTTAAAGATCACTGCGAAGTGATCCGCAACATCCAATAGGCCTATTCACATGACGTTCCAAAACAGCTGATCGGGAAGCTCTTTGACAGTTCTTCTATGAAAATGACAGCCTCGTGTAAGCACCGGTCCTCCACCGATGTATACAAATGCAAAGACGGACCTGTCACATGAAAAGGCCTATATCATCACACTTGACTACCTGTCATATAGGGGGATTAGGTGCATAATGAACGCCCGGGGCGAAATGGACACCCCCTCAATCTCTGAGAATACCCGACTAGGCGGAAGAAACAAGATTATAACAGAATGTGTTCCTCTGATATGATTTTTTTATATCACCAGTTGTTATAAAACATGCACCGTTAGTAGTTAAAATAACAAAAATTCTAACAAAATTTGCACCAAATTAAACTAAAATATAACACACCCTGATACAATTATATCAAAATTATGACAGAATGTGTTGCAAAGATGTTACAAAATAACAAAATTTTTGCAAACTTTGTTACTGTTTATGACATCGGATGTTGTTTGCAACAAACTTATAAATTGGATGTCAAAAATATAACAAATGTTGCTAAAAAAGTGTTACTAAAAATATAACAAGTTGAGAACAAGCAATCTTGATAACCAAATTTTATCAACTTCTGTTATTTTTAACTGCTGCTGATAGGAATGTGTTATAATCTTGTTATGTGGTTCTGGTCGGGTATGCATACTTCATCAAATGTTCATACACTGCATGAAATCTGTATTGCATTTGAAATATTTGACGGTAAAAAAGTTCATGTTTTGCTTCAATTGTTCTTTGGAAATTGACTTTAGGTTTTTGTCTGCTTCAAATTGGCATATAAGCAAGGCGTTGGGGGAATCTAATTTTTGAGCAAAATAACGAACCCAGAAAGGTTCTTTTTAGCTCTTATGGTAGAGGGAGAGGCCTTTTACACATCGGAATGGCTGACAGGCATTAACTATGGACCTGTGCACTGAATGAACTGCACGAAAATTTTGACTTTTAAGCGGTGCCGTGTTTACTACGATGAACTTCACTTTTCGTGCAATTTGCCATGGAAACCCATGCTGTTTCAAAATATTGAAAAGCTGTCATAAGTTTTCGCCGCGATCGTGTTAAGTTCGTTTGGGTCGTTCCGGTGTCTGCGGTTTGTTCCGGTTTTTTCGCTGCGGTCGTGTTAATGTGTTGCTTTGCGGTAAGTTATTACCTTAGCAAAGCTCGCGGTAAACTTCCAGTAGCAAGGGACCCTTCGAGCTGGGTCTTTAGGCTGGATTACTACCGGGCAATCGGATGAGTTGCGCGACCAACGTGCAGATACTGTTACCTTACTATAAAAAAGTGTAATTTAAAAAGAAAAATAATGTGAAATTTATTGGAAAACTATTTCATATGTGGTGTGGGCTGACTTTATTGAATTGAATATTGTGATTGTGGGTGTAGAGCGGGTAATTTATTGAAAACTTTGGGACGTACCGGAACTTTGATGCTGCTTAGCCTGGTGTCTCGATGCCGTTGGACTCCGGTGGATTTCCCCGCAGGGTGGTGGTGGTAGTCGAAAAATTAACTTAGTGGATCGGTAGTAGATCGACTTGATGGAAAGGTGCGATCTACTTGTCTCCCTGGCGTCTTCCCTCTTTGGCTTACATCGACAGAGCCCAGGACAAGGCCGGAGTGACTCTGCCGAAAGGGGTCCTCCTTGACGTTTAGGGCACCCTTGGGGCCCGAGGAATCGCTTGCATGACCAGAGCGGCACTTATCTTTTTCTAATAGGCGTAATGGCCAACTAGGGACCACTAGGCCGAACCGTGTGCTTCGCCAACTTTCGTTGGCGTACAAAATGTTGAAGTACCGTAGGGTACCACAAAAGGTCTTGTGAGGGTAACGGGGAAGGGTTTTAGAATATCATAAGTCATAAGGGCTTGTATATTTTTTATTGGTGAATTATTTTATTCAGGCTGATGTTGGAAGAACTAATATTTTTTATTTTGTAGATATGATCCAGCCAGTTAATTCTCAAGCATCAATACGTTTATCTGTGTACGCTCGAAATCTTCCAAAGGATAACCCGAATATATTCAAGCGTTATATACAGAAAATTAAAAGTATATCATTCAATGATCCCTACTTGCTCGATTTGAAAAAGACCGAGTTGCCGTTGAATGTGACCACTGGCCATGTGGTAGAGTACTTATTAAATTATAAATCGCCGTTTACGGGAAATGCTATGCAAAATAACCGTAGCCTGGAAGGTTACAAGAAATATGAAGCAGGATACGTAACTTCGGTGAACGGGCAGAAGATTAATAACGTGTACATTGTACTAGCCAAAGTAAGTTGACTTAATGAAAGTAATAGTAATTTACGGAACTAATTGCAGAATGATGATTTTAAAACGGTACTTTTCAGTGCTACTAAAACAGTACTTTTCAGTACTATTTTTTCTACTATTGATCCCTTTACGATCCTTGTTTGGACCCGTGCCTTCGATTTTTTGTTTCGACCCGTTGGCGAAAGCTAGCGGTGGTAATCCTTCTTGAATACCATCTTGGAAAAAAAACCTCTGGAAGGTCACGCCTTCTTTCCTTTATTTACTAAACATGGTTGCAACAACAAACAAAAGGAAGGGTGAATCTCTGAATTCACAACTTCCTTCCAAAAAAAAGTGGGATTTAAAACTGTCACTAAACGTGGCAAGAATGGAAGAAAGGACATTTCTCCGGAATGCGAACTTTCTTCCAAGGGTGAAATGAATAATGTTGATAATTGTATCGAAATAGGCAATCAGTTCAATGCTTTAGACAAATTTTCCGAACACCAAATCGAAGCAGCCTCTAGCCCAGGCTCTTTGATTCAAGTGAGGAAGCAAAGAGTGCCGCCTATCGTGGTCAGTTGTTCCGAATTTGGAGGACGAGCTGTTTAACCCTATCCCGCCCATGACTTTTTGTCATGATTAAAAATAGAAATGTACATTTTTGCGCAAAATCGTAGAACAAAACCATGTTTTTGAACTATGAATTTATATTCAAGGTAACTTAAAATCAAATATGAGATGGTGCTCTGATGCACCACCAGGAACTTAGAGTACTTTATGGATCCAACGTATTTTTTTCAGATTAGCTTTCTTCAAACGCTTTTGTAATTGTCGTTTCTTATCTTTTCATTTACCTAACTCGTTACATGAGAATAATCCAACTCTTCGATGTTTTCTGACAATAGAAGTACCGTAAACTGGATTACTTTAGCTTCATCATTGCTCATATCCAAATTCTCCACTTCCGTTTTGTCTCCTTCGGGACAATGACAAAGTATCGTACACTGTAATATCTGTATAATCTGTAATATAGCTCTGTAATATATAGAGCCTATATATATTATGCTGACAATACGATTCTAATTTTGAACTTACTTCTGGATCTAATCGATTTCGTAGTACGCTTAGAGATTGCCGCTGCTTCATTAGTAACTTCGTCAAATCCTTTCAAAGCATCAAATTCTTCATCCAAAAATCCGTTAAAATCACTTTCTGCAACGCTTTCGTAAAGACTTGTCTTATTTCTTGACGATTTTTCAGTAAAATTTGTAAACTGAGCTGATAAAAACAATTTCGATATTACGCTTTTTTGTGTGCCGTGTGCCTAGTGGTGCATATGTGCACCATACAAGTTCCATCAAATTCAATGATTGCGAAACTAAATTAAGCATTTCTGAACATATGTTAGTGCAAATAAAGAGTAAATCTATTGGGAAATATTTTTATTGCTACCATGTGAATCAATTCTCTTTGTAATATCAGGCTTCGAACTCATGTACTATTTTTCGACCAGTAAAACCCATTCCTTCATACATATTTTTCGTAAAGAAACATGTTAAATGTGTTGGCATCCCTAAAATAAGGCATTGAAGTGTAAGAGGAGATATTTATAATTAAGTAGCGTGAAAACAATTTAATTTTGTTCATTATTTTTCAAGATACAAAGGTTGGAAGTTTTGGTGCTCTACAGACACCATGGGCTGGAGAGGGTTAATTTGTTTACAGTTAATAAAGTGCATATAGCAGTTACTACCGAAACGTATTTGAAAGCTGGATCTAAACTCAAAAGAGATCCTAACTTTTTTGTTATCGTAATGATCGACTTGATGGGGCATGTGGGGGTGTTGCAATCATCATTCATAGGCGTATCAAACATCAAATGTTTTCGTCATTTGAAACTCAAGTCTTTGAAACTTTAGGTGTTTCAGTTGAAACACAGCTTGGTAAATATACTTTCATAGCTGCCTATTTGCCTTTTCAATGCTCTCGACAGCAAGTTAATTTGCTCCAAACTGACTTGCGAAAATTTACTCGCAATAAGTCAATTTTTTTTTGTCATTGGTGACTTTAATGCCGAACATAGGTCATGGAATAATTCTCAAATTCAGTCCAACGGCAGAATTTTATTTGAAGAGTACTCTTCAGAATATTTCTCAATTCAATACTCTGATAGCCCTACATGTTTTTCCTCTTCTAGAAATCTTTCTACGATTGATTTGGTCTTAACCGAATCTTGTCATCTCTGTAGTCAACTGACTACTCATGCTGATTTTGATTCTGATCATGTCCCTGTTACGTTTCAAATATCCCATGAAATTAAAAGTTTGTTTACATAAATTAAGTGGCATAAGATTACAGAACACAGAAAGAAAAATTCATGTAAATTTCAGCGTAAAATCATGCACATAAAGGGAATGCCAAATATGTCGCAAATTTACATGTCAAATCGTGTAAAATTACAGTAACATCATGTAAGTTTCCGCTACACATCGTGTAATCTAGCATGGACTCTAACCGATTACGCGACAATTCGCATAAATTTACATGATGTTGATGTAATTTTACACGATGTGTCATGTAAATTTGCGACATATGTGGCATTCCCTTCATGTGCATTATTTTGCGCTGAAATTCACATGGATTTTTCTTTCTGTGAAGAGTTTGCAATAAAATCTATGCACTCGCATTGCATGGCGACTTTCATCATATGATATATACACATATATCGCCTCCACTTTTGTACGCATAAGACCTTTTCGCGACATCTTATACGTGAAACTTTGCACATTAACGCAAAAGGTGTTTTCGTTTTAGTACATTCTGGTTGTCTGGGTCCTGATCCTCTCACCCGCCCCAGCAGGAGCAAGTGATATGATCGAAGGGTACACTACTCTACTAGTAAGAAATTACTCTATTCGCGACTGTGATTAAATTCCGAATAATAGAAAGAAAGAACCCATGATCCTTTGTTTTGGGTGATTTGAGAGGTACCTAATTAAATCTTTCAAATTTGTTTCACGAAGAATGCCATTTTTTAATAAAAGATCTGTGAACCATTATCCGGTTACGAATTATGTGTTAAGTATTTCTCTCGTAAAAAACAGTTTACGAAATAATATAACAAGTTAAGTCCATAATACTAAGACCGGAACAAATCTTAAAATCTTCTTTTGTCACCTTCCATAAAAATGTGTCGAGGGGGGAACAATTAATAATAATAAAATGAAAATATAGTAAATTTATATTTTTTTTATACGCATATGCTGCAAAACCATGTTTATGCCACATAAAACCGTCAAATCAAAATGTTTTGAACAATAGTTATGCCATTTTTTTTTTTTTATTTTCATAACATTTAGCTATAACATTTTTCATAACAACAACCTCCAGGTTTTTTTTTTGAGTTTTGCAGAGAGAAAATGTTGAATTTTCAAATTGTATTTAAGCTATTTACAATTTTAGGAACTCTGCAGATCAACGCACGATTAATCTGAAATTCACAATAAAATTCTTTGAATTTCGAAGGTGATGAAACTAGAATTTCTCGGTTTTGTCGTGGACCCATACTTTTGGGAAAATTTTGCAGTAAAGTACATATTCTCAGTGAAAATTCATTTTAAATGTATAAACTCAGCGGATTGTTAATAATTGCAATTTGTATTTTAATTTTTTTTTGTTTTCGCGAATTTCCATTGTCCCTAGTTGTAAGTGTCCTGAAAAGCAGCTTTGGCTGCACTTTTTCTATATGCGGCTTTTTATTTAGAGAGCGATTTTCCCCATTTATATGGATTTATTCTTTCATGCAGGAGAAAATAGAATCACAACGTTCACACGAATACAACAAAGATAAGAACAGCGACATTTGTCACGCAACTTGTGGATGATGATCACGCTTTCAATATTTATACATCCAGAAGAAGGAGTATCTACTAGGTAAACATGTATTCAAATAAATTTTAAGAGTCAATTGTTGAATTGATTCGACAAATTGATTGTTCATTGAAAGTTTAAATGAATAATAACTCATGGAAATCACTAAAATATTATATTTTGAAAGGCTCCACTGTTACGGAAAAAGTGGCGTAAACTTTGCTCTTAAAGAAAAACCGTCAATAAAAAATTCCGCATCTATTAGCATTAAGTAACGAACAGATTTAGGATTTATAATCCAATAACACTTGTTATCTCATGTAATATCGTAAGGAAGAATTACAAAACTAGCTAAAAACACAAACAAGAATGAAAAACCAACACTGAAAATATGACATTTTATTTATTTTCCCTCTCTGACTTTTTGAAAAATTTGAAGGGGGTGAAAAAAGTAAAATTTCAAATTTGTTCCGGCCTAATAAATATCGAGTTGTGGTGAGCAGAATATAGCAATAGATTAATCGAATGCTCGTGTCGACTATTACCAATCTCTGGATATTTTCTTCACCATTTAATGAAAACTAATAACCTAATAACATCAGTAAAAATCACAAAGCTTAATGTTTTCCTGTTTTTATTCCAATACAAGAAAAAATGATATTGCTCGATGTTTAATTATATAAATATTATTTTGTTTTAGGTTTTTCACTCAATGAAAATACGAGATACCGTGCTGAAACCTTGGATTATAATCGACCAACTTGGGAATATTATATTTGCACATTGCGATTGTGTTGCTGGATTCAGCGAGACATGTTCCCATATCAGCGCTGTTTTGTATTATCTGGCAAATCTACATGCTCAAGCCATCGATCGAAGGGTATTATATAACATTTATACCGTATATGAAGTAGTTTAGTGGGAATTCGAAAGGTCACTCAGACTTTTCAAAAATGCATTGAACAGCATAAATGTGGTACTATAAGACAGCTGGAATTTTTATTTGTACGAAATAGAGCAAAATTCGAACTGGTCCACCAAACTTTGTAGTCCTGTTTTTAGTGTCATCTAACTCATCAAAAAAAAAAAAAAAAAAAAAAAAAAAGAACACGACAGGACGTATTCCGTATGAATTATTATTAACAATTTAATTACAGTGGATTGTTTACATGAGCTATGTTCTTTTTAAAGATAACGAGGGAAAACTATGATTTTATTTGTTCTTATTCATTCAGTTTAAACGGGTTAAATGTATTTCTTTATAATAAAATGAAAAACGAAAAAGCTTGACTTTTTTTTAACATTTATTAAATAATTTGCATTGAATAAACATTTTGTAGTTGAAAAATAATAATTAATTTCTGAATTCACGTGCACAGTGGATTAGTTTCATATAAGTGCAGGGCAAAGTCCGTACATCAAATGATTACATATGTACATACTGTTTGAGATGCTTCAGATATGTTTTCTGTTATTTCATTATTTTAATTTTATAATTTTTGTTGGTACTGCCTTATCATTGATGCTTTTATATATTTCTGACCGACGTATCGAATTTTCAAAGAGTTATTAGTAATAACTTTAAAAGCTGTCCGGAATTCGATTGGACGGGGTTGGTGGTCTGATGGCTACAGCTTCTGCTTCATAAGACGGTCATGGGTTCAATCCCAGGCCCGTCTCTTTCCTCGTACTTTGTAGTTGTATATCTCTCACTTGCTTCTAAGGTAAAAAGGTGTAATACGCCCCCTCTTAAGGAAAAACCGCTCTATCGCAGTAACAAATGCATCACTTCTAAAGTTTTCTATGTCAATGTGTTGCTTACTTAGTTGGCCATGCTCTGAACGCAACTTTCTCTTTCCAGGTTGCTTTAAAAAAGTGTACAAGATGTTTTTTGTAACCGGTCCCAACGTTTACGTTTCAAAACAACCCGGGCAATATGCCCCTACCATAGAAAAATGGTCCACAGCTTTGTAGCTTTCCGGTAAAAGTTTTTGTATTAAGATTAATAGTAAAAAATGGGGTAGTGCTTCGTGAAGCCCAAGCAGGACAGTTCAGTTTTGCGTCGTCCGATAAATTTGGCTCACGGTTTCGCGCATGTTTTCGTCGCCGGAGATTTTTTTTTTATTTATTTATTTATTTATTTTTTTTTTTTTTTCCTGTTTTCAAGCGTCTTGCTGGGTAGTGCTTCGTGAAGCCCAAGCAGGACAGTTCGGTTTTGCGTCGTCCGATTGATTTGGCTCACGGTTTCGCGCGTGTTTTCGGCTCCTAAGATTTTTTTTTCTGTTTTGGAGCGTCTTGCTGGGTAGGTATTTGGAAGGCACAAGCAAGACGGTTTGTTTTCGGGACGCCAAGAAGTTTTGCTGTCAGTATCAGTTTTGTGTTCAGTCGAGGATGGATTACCAACTGGTGAGTTCGTTTCATTCTTGTGATAATACATATTTTCTTGAAAGCGTAACTTTTAAGTAATTTTAAAACAAACTTTGTATGGTTCGTCACTATAAGTGTCGGCATTATGCTTTTTTCTTATACAATTTCAATATACATATATTTGTCTCTTTTATACGTTATTAAAAATTATCTTTTGAATTGTTCGACATTGTGAATGTTGACGTATTTTTTAAAACTTGTACCATATCGAGACAAAATGCAACGTAATACTCATATGTAATTTTCAAACAAACTATGTATAGTTCGTCACTACAAGTGTCGGCATTATTCCTGTTTCATATAATTTAAAATATATACATGTAATTTTCAGTTTTCGTCATTAATAAAAACATCTTTTGAATTGAGTAGTGTTTGATCCTTCGACCTTGACACTTGCTCCTGCTGGGGCGGGTGATGAGGGCAGGATCAAAAATGTCGCGCGTCGGTAGTGAAGCGGTGAAAAAGTGATCGGTTCGTTAGTAGTGTTTGATCCTTCCACCTTGACGCTGGCTCCTGCGGGAGCGGGTGATGAGGGCAGGATCAAATATGTCGCGCGTCGGTAGTGAAGCGGTGAAAAAGTGATCGGTTCGTAAGTAGTGTTTGATCCTTCGACCTTGACGCTTGCTCCTGCGGGGGCGGGCGATGGGGGCAGGATCAAACTTGTCGCGCGTCGTTCGCTCAGAGAAATGAAAAAGCGCCGCGGATCGCTAGTAGTGTTTGATCTTTTGATCGCGTCGCTTGCTCTTGCGTGGGCGAGTGACGAACACTTGTTCGGCGTTTAATGCGATTATCGAATTATTTCGCGAATCCGGTTAGGCGTGATTATATCATGGCTCGCATCACCAAACATTGGTGACTCCCAGATCTTTACCTTATCCCACTAACCCAATATCCTCTCCATGACAACCGTGGAGATGCAGAGGTGATCTCGGTCTCTAGTAACAACGGTAGTCACACTAACATTCCTTCCCTTCCCCGATGACCGTAAGGACGTGGCCGGCGCCGTTATTGACTTTTAAATTTGAGCTCTCGATTTGTGCACATTGAAGAATGGTAAGCTAATCCCAAGCCCCATTCATTAATTCCCTGTGCAACTTCGATTGTTCTGGTCAATCACGGAGTAGCAACTACGAATTGTACAGTCATCTATGCTTATGCTTATGCTTTAGTTATTAGTAATAACTTTAAAACTGGTATTCGGTGATTATGTTTTGTTAACAGACAGTAGTTTCTCACATAAAAAGTGCCATCGTTGGGAATGAGATTGGATCAAAATTTGAATATTGGATAGTTACATTGTTTTACAACGTAAAATGTAACGAAAACTCTAGAAATTGTTCATACCCGTACCACCTAGAGACTGTATCGAAAAGAAATTATCAATATTCAAGATGCTCATTCTCCAAAAACATCAATTATGTTCACTTCATGATCACTAAAGAAGATTTGGAATTTCCAACATAAGCTTCCAGAAAACATAGTATTTGAAAAAAAAAACAACAACAGTTGATAGTTTCGGTTTTTGTTCTCAATACTTCAAGTGGATGTACAAAATCATTTATAATTTGAAAACATTTGTTTTTCAGTTTAGCGGACATCATTGGCATAAACTGTGGAGTAGTGAAAAAAGCACTTTCATCAGTTTTTGTAATTGAACTGACATTCAAATGTTTTTTTAAATAAAATAAATGTTGCCACATAATTGGAAAAATGTTTTAAAAGTTTTTGCATTTTTAAAACTTTTTTAGTTGTGTGCACATTTTTTATGATAAACACTTCCGTGCATAAGTTTGGGTTCACCCCCTACAAAACATACAAAAGTGTTCGATCCATATATCTGCGATTACACGGCCAATTGAAACTCTCTAAGCCGCATTCGAAAGGCAAAGAGTTATTTTTACTACGTATGTATTTTACCAAAAACATTTTTTGAATTTTGTATACTAAATTTGGGCCCATTCACATATTTCATAACGCTGAAGGGGGTTGGTGGGAGATCAAGATGTAACAGGTCATACAAAATTTGGAACATATTCTTTCAAAATGCGTTATGAGGGGGTGGGTGGGTGTTTAAAATAACCATTTTTAACGTTATGAAATTTGTGAACAAACCCTTTGTACTTCAAGTTGTGACATTTTTCATAAAATACACTGAAAAAACATAGCTTATTTCCTCAGCATTGGATCGACCAAAATTTTAAAACAAGGTGTCCTTAGAATCGTAATCTTATATTCTCTGAAGAGCGCTCACGAATTTTTTGCGGAAAAATCTGAAAACTATTCAAAATCAATGAAACAGTCATTCAAGTCATCGTGCGAATTTTGGGTTCACCCCTCAGTATGGTGTATCAGCAAAAGTTTGGGTTCACCTGAACTTGCTTAAAACACAAAACAACTGTAAAATATCAAACCAATTATGTACGCACCATTATTTGCGTTTGAAAAAGCTATGAGGTATTATTATTGGTTGAAAAATGGGTCAGATATTGACAAAAATGATTTGCGTGCCGTTCAGGTGAACCCAAATTTTTGCACGATTTGCATCATATTGAAGAGTGAACCCAAACTCTTACACGATAACTTGAATGACTGTTCCAATGATTTTGAATAGCTTTCAGATTTTTCCGCAAAAATTTCGTGAGTGTTCTTCAAAGAATATAAGATTACGATTCTAATGACACCTTGTTTTAAAATATTGGTCGATCCAATGCTGAGTAAATTACAAATGTTTTTTGAAAAATGTCTAAGCTTTAAGTTAAAATTTAGTATACAAAATTCAAAAAAAAAGGTTTTTGGAAAAATACATACGAAGTAAGAATAACTCTTTGCCCTTCGAATGCGACATAGAGAGTTTCAATTGGACGCGTAATCACAGAGATATGGACAGAACACTTTTATATGTTTTTGAGGGGGTGAACCCAAATTTTTGCACGGGAATGTATGCTTATTATTTTGGAAGGTTTTCAAATATAATGGAAAATAGCACCGCCCTGGTGTTGTATACATATAAAGAATATACACAGCACTTTGAACCATAATTACTTTTCAATACAGTCATGCATCGAATTACCGGACGCTTCTAAAGTCGGATATTGACCACTGTGTTTTTTGGCTAAATTTCAATTCTTTCCGCTTAGAATTCATAATTGGGACGTCTTCTAAATTTTCCATGCATGCAAGTTTTCGGAGTAATAAATTTTGGGTGATCTAAGGCCGATATCCGGGATTCGAAGCGTCCAGATAATTCGAATCAACACAGTACGCTAAAATGACAATACAGGTATAAATATAAACTATTGTTTTTTGCAGGTAACTGTAACAGACTTACCTGCATATTGGAAGCAACCACCGAAGCGTATACGAGAGGATTTGTACAAAAGAGTTGAGAATGTGGACTATGGCAAGAAGACGAAGAGGTGGTACGATACACCCCCACAGCGCTCAGAAGCTGATGTTATGAAGCTGTTACGGGGCCTCAAGACAGATGGTGCAAATCTACTTGTATTACACTCAAAATGCGATGGTACAAACTTCCGCTGTGGCCAGTGCGAATCCCGATGGGTTCCTGACGAGGTGTTCTTAAACAAAAATATTCTGTTGCAGAACAATTTCCTTGTTTCGAATGAAGCAAAATCCTTGCAAGAATTGAGGGATATGGCAGCGACTATGACGTTCCACCTTACTAATGAAACTACCAAATGGGTTGAACAGGCCACTCGTTCACAGTCCAAGTCGGACTTATGGCATTGGGTGAGGATTGGAAGGGTAACGGCATCAGTACTTAAAAGTGCAGTTTGCGCCTCAAATGAGTTTCCACCACCCAAACTAACCACACTAAAAAAAATATGTCACCCCTACTTACAAAAGTTTGATACACCTGCCACTTGTTACGGCCGAAAGAATGAACCAATAGCTCGACAGCAGTTGGCTAGAATGTGGAAAGCTGATCACATCAATGGGGAAATAAAGGACTGCGGAGTGTTACTCAGCACAACACACCCATTTCTCGCTGCATCACCAGATGCAATTGGATCTTGTAGTTGCTGCGGTGTATTTTGTGTCGAAATTAAATGTCCTTTTCGACTGAACAGCAGCACGCATTTGAACATTCAGCTCTCAATTGAAGATCTAGCAAATAGACCGAACTCATTTATCAAGATAAATAATGATGAAGTGGAACTGGTTATGGATCATGAGTACTATTATCAAATGCAGGCTCAAATTCAACTTTCCGAATCAGATTTCGGAATTTTTATGATTTGGAGTAAATCGGAATATGTTATTATTAAGGTTCCAAAAAACAACGAGTTCTGGAACCATTGTGTTCAGAGAAGCCGATTATATTTTTATAAAATTGTATTGCCTGAACTGCTAGGTAATTATTATACAAATAGATCTAAGTTAAATAATAAGTCTTGATTATGTAAAAATATAATGAAAAACATCCAACACGCATATTGATTATTTGAAAAGTATGCACTTCAATAGTTTTGAAGAAACAATTCATGTGATTATAAAAATATATGAATATTGTGATGATATATGTTTGTTCATAATGCTTTTCTGTTAATATTTACTTTAACGTGGCCAGATTTTAATTGTTTTCATAGTTGTTTCAGCTCTAATATTAATCATTCAATTTTCATATATCATTAAATAATTATGGATATAATGTGCATCTTTGAAATACTGAAATTCTTTTTTCTGCAGCTGTTTTCAATAATAACTCCAGATTTTCGCCACAAATTTTGGAAAAAATCTTCAAAAGAACCTGCCAGAAATTTATATCTAAATAACTCCAATGATTGCTCTATGAATTTCACTAGGATTACACTAGGCGTTTGTTTAAGGCCGCCCGTGACGTCATTATAATCATCTATCCATTTAAAGGAGCAAATCTCAAGTACCACTCCAAATATCGACATGAAAAAAGTATCACTACATTCTATATATGTAGTGCACAATCGATTAAATTTTCAGCTTAGATTTGCATCTGTAAAATTTTGATGATAATTGTTAGTGAGACAAAAGATAGGGAAAATAACACGGTCTCCCGTTAAAGTTTATTAAAAAATAAATTCTGAGGTCTATAAGAAGTTTTTGAGGAAAACAATTGTTCCTTGGGTTAGATACAACTTATATCAATACTAGTTCATAGGTTTTGAGCAAAACAGAGCCGCTTATCACCCTTGTATGATGGTTGAAACCACGGCTCTCCAGAATGAGCTGATTATTTTAAAATATGTTTGAGTCTCCAATGCCCGAGATATGAATTCATTCAATCATTTGATATGGGCGAATGCTCGAGATAAGGCCTGTAAAGAATCTCACTCCATCGTTGATGTGTGTGTTAGAACAGGGTTTCTCAACCGGTGGTCCGCGGACCCTCAGGGGGCCGTGACTACTTCTTAGGGGCTCCGCGAAGCCATTAAGTCATTATTCATGATTATTAAACAAATCCAAAAAATCTCTACATCGTTCTTTTGCATAGAGCATTAGTAGCGTGGTTCAGAATTGTTATATTTCAAATATTGAAAAATGGACTTGTTTAATTTTTATGTACACAATTACTGATCCATACTTGCAATGTTTTCTGCCAATAAGAGATTACAATACCAATTTTTCCTCACTGATTCTGCATTTTTCAAGTGCCCCAAAAAACCTAATCTTGTTCCTACAAGGTATCCATAGGAAATTCGTGACATAATTTTGGCCTAATCATTGGCAGGTTTTCCCAGATTCCTAGCGAGACCCTCGGAAAATTTCTTGAAAGTTCCTAAGCAAACTATTGAGGAATAGGAGAAATTTGAAATTGTTCTCTGTTTCTAAATAATCAAACTTCTTCAAAATTCTTTGCAAGTTTATGACATGATTCCAAGCAGCTTGTATGAAGGACACCTAACCTTTTTTTGGGAAATTTTATGGCGAAGCGAATTCGGTACTTTTTTTGACAGTTCTTCATTTTTCGGTACTTGTGTTCGGTACTTGTAAAATATTACCGACTTAACTTTGGTGTTCAAAAACGCAGTAAAATTTTACCGACTTCGGTAATAAATTCGATGTGTGTACACACAAATTCCCCGAAGGGAGAATTTCCAACAGATTTTTTGAATGTTCCTTAATACTGCTTTACGATTATTATTAGCTCTTATACACCTATATTGGGATTGTTTTGCCAAACACGAATCCACAGCTATGAAATTCTGAAAGTAATTATTTTAGGATGCCCAGAAAACTTGTTCAAAATTGTTATTGGTGATTCCGGTAGAACTTCAGAAAGGAACAGAAGTTATTTATGAAGAATTTTTTTAGAAATGTTTTTTTTTGCATAGAAGGCTGCATATAACCAAAATTTCCAGCGCAACTAGCAAATACAATAATACTTAACTAGAGTCTTTGAGCAAATCATGGAGATTTTTGGCTGAACTTTAGCACAATAATGGAGAATTTAATGAAAATACCGTAAGAAAAAAATCAATTATGCAAGGTATTGAACAAAATCTTCCTGGAAAGATTAATTAAAAATTTCCTCCGAAAAACCCATCACATAAAGAATTCAGATTGTAAACCCTTAACGAGTGTAAAGCAGAATGCCAAAAAGAAGTTTTTAAAGAATTTGCTTAAACAAATTTGGATACAATTAGTGGAACTGTTCGATGAGTAATTGGAGAATACGGAAAAATCCCAGTATGATGAAAACTAGCGATACTAACGCCACCAGTACTTGTGTTTCATTCCATACGACCGTTAATTGTCTTACACAGATTAATGAATTATATAATATGCATTCAACAACATACAAATACTATATATTTAAAAGGCAATAATTGACTCATTAAAATTAATTAAAGTACAGATTAGCTTAACAATCATATCTATGGAGTTGTGGTTGTTTTCAAATCTTCTCAAAGCATTAACTTTTATAGTTCCCTTAAGATACGTATACTTGGATTTCAATACACCTATTAATCGCTCCACATGCACCCTCAAACAAGTTATTTGTTTGTCAGTTTCTAGATCCAGTGGATTCATTTGAGATTGTTTTCTCAAGAACGTAGGAATGTTCAAAATGGCACCTTTTGAGGCAACCAGATCCCGAATATCAAAACCCTTGTCAGCAAGCACAACATCATTTGCTTCAAGAACGTTTAGAAATCCGCTATCCTGTATAATGAAACGATCTGAGCACCTTCCTCCATAGGCCTGAGAAACATATGCTACGCTACCATTGCTACTCATAGCAATGAAAAATTTGGTTGTTTGATGCGCTTTATACGAACTGTGATGAGCAACTGCTGCTCTGGTAGCAATTGGCGTTTCAGAATACACTTCAAAACAATCTATAACGAAAATTCGTCGCCTTCCAAAATGATGTTGAAATATCAAAGGACTATGTTTTATAGCTATCTCTTTTGGAGGAATAGCCAGTGCCCACTTAAGGTTCTCAAACAGAATAAAAACTGTTCTGTGAAAGAACTTGGACGCCGTATTCGTACACACAGAATAATCGTCAGCTAGTTCGCAAAATGGCGTGTCGCGTCGTAGCTTGCGAAGTGTCATTATGAATACTTCGTCTTTCGTAAGCTGACAGGCAGGTTCGTACAGAACAGGTTCCACAAAGTTATAAATCTTTTTAAGCGTGCAAAGAAGATTAATTCCTGTGTACCGCCTGCACATATCATCATCTGCAATCCATGCCAAACCGCGGCGTCCTTTTTGCACCTGATTTTGAAGAATATTCACATTCTTTTGAAGCCGGGCGATTTCCAGTTCCAGTACGTGTATATATCCCTCATTATTATTTGCTTCGTTCATTTGATTCACAGGTGCTAAAATATTAAAGTTGATTAATCAATATATACTAAAATAAATCAAGTTTATGACATTTTTACATTCGATAAGGTTTGATTGTACGCTGTTGTTATCATCACTAGGGGTATTCGGTACCGCAGAGTCATACGTGTTCAGACTATTGTTACTTTCGTTCATGTTGATATCATTTTGATAATCCATTGATACATTTTGAACATGCAGGGTTTCTTCGTCAATTTGTGCTGTAACAGCAGATGAATCGCTTGATGGTAACACACTAGTCACTGGAATCGGCATATTAACAGATGGAATCCAGTCCACGTTTCGCACTTCGGTCAATTTTGCCGGTTTTCCTAGAAAAACTAGTCTTTAAATATCTGTTTTTTAAATTTTCAGTCTAATAAAAGTGCGTGCATGTCCAATATCTGAATACAAAACTTGATTTTAGTATTTTAGAAAACCGTAGTCATTAACCTTTCTACGGTATTCAGGGCATTTCATGAAGTAGACCTTGTTTATGATACACAGCCGTGCAAAAGTTCGGACTCAACATTATCCATATCTTGTAATTACAGAGATTTCATTTATTTTTTCAAAATTTTGGAAGTGAAACAAATATAAGATTACGGTTCTAATGACGCAATAATTTAAACTTATGGTAGATCTAATGCTGAGAACCTCCTCTCCCCTTCGAGCGTTACGTAATTTGTGGGCTGTGCCTCAAAACTATCAATCGAAATCAAAGTTTAACCTTTATTTAACCTGAGAGCCCAAGTAACCATATAGCACTTTAATTCGCCCTGCGTGCTAATATAGTGCTGTTACAAAGCTGACATGCCCTATATTGACCGTATAATAGCTCTATAAGCCCAAAAAGGCGAATTAGCGAGCTAGAAGTTACTTGGGAGCAGTTCATAAATTACATCTCCCTCTTAAAAAGAAGTAAGCTTCAGCGAGACGTGACGATCCATATAAAAATTTTGAAGTCTTCAAGTATTTTATGGATGCTTCTTGGCGTCTTATATAATCATATGGGATCAGTTCATTAAAAAAACACGGTAATACATGACAATATTGTATTCTAAATAGGCTGACAAAATCGGGTCAAAAGGTGACAAAATCGGGTCAGCACTGTAATATAAAATGCTACATACCGCCCTGGGCTGTATGTTTAATATGAACGTAGGTATAAATTATGCCCAATACGAAACAACTGATAAACATAGATGTATCCAAACATAAAACTTTCAAGAACACTAGTCTAAAGAACCAGTCAGCGCACCGAGCTGAAAATTTGATCGATTAATCATCACCATCATGCGCAGCCAATCAATCAAATGTTCATCGTGAATGGATATCAGGATTTCTAGATCTGTGAACTTGAAATTTCAAAGTTTGGCTTCGTTTTATAATTTAAGTGGTTGAAGTTTATCAATATTAGTACAATTATTTTATTCTCATATAAAAAGACAAAAGACGTTTTTTTTAATACGCTGCAAGCAAATTTTTATGTGCCGCATGGCTCAACTGTATCAATTGATTGAACTGGAAGTTTAGGAATGTGTTACGAACCACTAGGTGACCACTATAATTTTATATAACTGGAAACATCTCCAATGAGATCTCTATGCAAATCTGAAAATTTTGGTGTGCCGCATTTGTCTTGTAATCTCTTTCAAAAATGTCCAAATCTTAGTAATTTTTGTATCGGTTTTGAGCAACCTAATCTAGTTAAACCTAGAGTTGTGGGTGAATTCACAAAACATCCCGACCAGTGGATTACAACAGCATTGTTACAGAGATTTTTACTCAGATAACACGTATTTTCTAACGAAATATCTTATAACATTGGTCAGTCAGTAGTTAAAACATTTTTTTAACAAAATTTCCTCTACACCAAACAATATATAAACAAAATATTTTAAAATATAAAGAAAGATCCTTCATAACAAAATGTTTTTACAATTTGTTATGAATTAAAACTTTTAATTAAATTCATATTTACAATTAAACCATTTTTTTTCCGAAAACTTCAATATATTTGTGATACATTTTTGTTGTAATCCACTGGTCAGGAATACCCATATTTCAGCCTCATAGTTCTGAGTAAATTTCAAATTTGGTTGAAGTTGTTAGTTCAAATCCGCAAACATGAAACGTAACATTTTTGAATACCCTTAACAGGTAAAGTATTTAAAAATCAGAAAAGATACCGGATCCCGATTTCAAAAAGCAAAGTCTTACAGTGCAGTAGACATTCGATAAGAGTGAGGCAATTACACGCGAAATTACAGACGTAACACTCACAAAATTTCAATCGACCACAATTTAAACTGTCATGTCTTTAGAACATCATTTTATTTCGATAGTTATATTTGAAATATTGCTTCCACCATTATTGGAACACAACGGCAACTACTGGTATAAGAAAGCTGTTTTTTTTTGCGAAAATCCAATAATGTACTTTTGACTTTTTGGTTAGAAAGCCTCAATTTCATAAATTTACTAAACTTTCGAATTTGTTTTAAATGTTGGATGGACGGCGTAACTAAATTTTTACTTCCGCTTATTCTGATAACAGCAGAATATTTAGCAAATTAATGTTTTTTTTTTTCTATCACTATTATGAATTGAATAATATAATACTTACCGGAAACAAAATGTTTGCTACAAATTACTTTATATTTGGGGTTGAAATCCTTTCTGAATCCACATGCAGCAATCCATTTTTGCGATCGCTGAAGCGAAAGTCTTGGCATAGAATCCAGGGCAGTCACAAATCGAAAAAATGCAGCACCAATCGTGTTGTGATTTGCACCACATCCAGGGACAATACATTTTTTTTGTCATTTTCGCAATACTAAGATCACTTAGATAATTAAAAACTTGATAATATAAAGATATACAAATATGCATATACCAACTACCTTCGAATCGAGACAAATTCACCGACAGTGGCTGAAAAGATTTTGCGAATTTCTCAACTATTCTTTCTGATGATGCAAAGCTGCTGAAATTACGTCAAAGTTCGAGTTAGTAAAGATAATATTAGTGCAAATTTAAAGATTACCAAAATTAATTAATTATGTACCTTAAAAGTAACGCTTGATGAAGTAATGTCTTGGGGTAAATCAATTTCAACCGATGACCGAATCACAAATAATGCTGAAATGATTGAAGTACAAATTACTACATGTACGATTCCGACAAATACAGCCTATTTGAATTCATAAGCATAACTATACGTGAAAAACTAGACTCGTTCATGGGGACCCGTAGCATATGGGGTTTTGGAAAATACAGTTATTTAACCTACATGGGGGACGGTAATTACCGCGCACATGGAAACCGCGTAGCGTATGGGATCTCGGTTAATTGGTTCCACCAAGGTGGCTTATGGCACTATTCACAGCTAAGCTACGGACTTTATCTAAGTGGTTTTTGTCCTAGGATGGAAACCGCGTAGATGAAGTAGGTAGTTGATCGGTTGCGGATTACATTGCAGCAACGACCATGCTCACTCATCAAGAAACCGTTAATGGAAACGCGTGGTAGCTCAAATCCCATATGACACGGGTCTTTTTCATGTACCAACACAAGCAGATATATTTCCAAATCACGCTGCCACCCACTTTCCTCCCACTGAAATTTTTCGGCATATAATGCAGCCAATATTTTGTATGCTGCCAGAGTTTAATATAATTTTGTCTACGATCAGCAAAACTATATAAAACAAAATGGGGAAACTGCGGTAGGTGGAAATTGGACGGGAAATCTTACCGATAATTTGAACCGTGTCGAATGCGTAATGCCGAATGCCGTGTCGTTATCCCACATCAGTGGTCTGGAAGAATTAATGCACATTAAATACCGTCCAACGGGGTATCTTGCAACAAGGGTGAAACTTTCAACACTTCGACATGTAACTGAAATGTCGTTTCGTTTAGCATTTTGTTAAATTAATATAATTTATTCCACCGTTTATTGACCTTAGATATACAACATAAGATTTTGGTGAGGGTTTGGGTATTATTTCTCTTTTGGTAGGTTTGCTGGAGTTGAAAATCATATAACACATTGAATTGTATGAAATTAATGCTGAAAAACGTTCCACGTACCACATAAACAGTAGAAATATGTTATTCGAGGCATTTGCTATCAGTTACAGTACTTAGTAGTGCACAAATTGACAATATAAAAGTTTTAATAATTGGACGCTTAACCACTACAAAAATTCAAAAACGTTTTTGACTACCCTTGCGGGTAACTTGCAACATCAATTTTGATCTCAATTGTTTGATATTTCTTGCCGTTTGTAATCGAAAACACATGAAAAGACAAAATTGAACATATATTTGTTCAGTAACATAAAAAAATGTGTACCTCAATGAATTCAATACACGTTTGTACTAAATATTAGAAAATTAACATGAATCGCAATATTATTAGGTTAAGTCTTATTTTCTTCAAGAAAATAATGAATAATTAAGAAAATATGCATAGAAAATATGTAGCAGATCTGCCTTTGGAAATTTTCTGCATGAAATATGATGAAAGTTATGTCAGAACACCAACAGAGACCATTTTAAGACATACATATCAAAATGTTATACGTCGCTTTGATTTGAATATGTCTAAAAAAGTTATGTAAAGTAAAACCTAAAATACCATTGAATTTGTAGAAACGTTGCATTAACACGTTTCAATGGCGGGCGTTGAACGCAACATACAAAAGGGGTGGTAACAATAGTCGTCTCTTAAAATATTGAAAGGATATAGGCGCAAAGAAAATCCGTCATCCTTCAAAAAAGTTCTGGCGTGCTTCGAATCGTTAAAAACTTAAGTAAGTGTCCTTTACAAGTTACAAGTTACAAGTTAAAGTTAAAGTGAGTGGTATAATTTATCGGGTGAAGTGAAAATAGTTCATTCAGGTTACCTAGATTGATACCGTTCCCTAAACGGGTCCTAACTTAAATCTACCGTAAAGCTAATAACTAGTTGCGTGTAGTTAGATATTCTAAAACCCTTCCCCGTTACCCTCACAAGACCTTTTGTGGTACCCTACGGTACTCCAACATTTTGTACGTCAACGAAAGTTGGCGAAGCACACGGTTCGGCCTAGTGGTCCCTAGTTGGCCATTACGCCTATTAGAAAAAGATAAGTGCCGCTCTGGTTTTGCAAGGCCATAACCGTTAAGGAGCGATTCCTCGGGCCCCAAGGGTGCCCTAAACGTCAAGGAGGACCCCTTCCGGCAGAGTCACTCCGGCCTTGTCCTGGGCTCTGTCGATGTAAGCCAAAGAGGGAAGACGCCAGGGAGACAAGTAGATCGCACCTTTCCGTCAAGTCGATCTACTACCGATCCACCAAGTTAATTTTTTGATTACCACCACCACCCTGCGGTGAAATCCACCGGAGGCCCATCTAGCCGGCCGCATAAACATCGTCGACGAGCGCTCGTCCAACGGCATCGAGACACCAGGCTAAGCAGCATCAACAGTACCGGTACGTCCCAAAGTTTTCAATAAATTACCCGCTCTACACCCACAATCACAATATTCAATTCACATATGAAACAGTTTTCCAATAAGTTTCACATTATTTTTCTTTTTAAATTACACTTTTTACATAACCCAAGTAAGGTAACAGTATCTGCACGTTGGTCGCGCAACTCCTCCGATTGCCCGGTAGTAATCCAGCCTTAAGACCCAGCTCGAGGGGTCCCTTGCTACTGGAAGTTTACCGCGAGCTTTGCTAAGGTAATAACTTACCGCAAAGCAACACATTAACACGACCGCAGCGAAAAAACCGGAACAAACCGCAGACACCGGAACGACCCAAACGAACTTAACACGATCGCGGCGAAAACTTATGACAGCTTTTCAATATTTTGAAACAGCATGGGTTTCCATGGCAAATTGCACGAAAAGTGAAGTTCATCGTAGTAAACACGGCACCGCTTAAAAGTCAAAATTTTCGTGCAGTTCATTCAGTGCACAGGTCCATTTTGGAATCATTACATTTCATTCAAGTGTTCATTTTGCCCCAATACCTTTTAACCAGCCTTGTTTTGGACCTAATTTTCTATCTCACTTTTCTGACATATGATATGATTACCATGAATGAATGTAGCACGTCATACTAATATCAAACTTGAAAACTTGAAACGGACATTTTTCCTATCCCTCTCCCCTCCCCATGGACAAGCGTGGCCATTTCTGAATCCCCTCCCCACGTGGTATATACACGGCCCCTAAGGTATCTCAAATTAGAAACAGACCAAAACTGAAAAGGATTTGTTCAAGTGAATAATGTACAAGTTTGAAGAGTTTTTTTTGTGTAGCTTTATTATCAATCAGCCACTTGCTGTTCGGGCTCGTTCGCAATATGTATCAGGCTTTGTTAAAAATAAGATACTGATTAATATAAGACTTGCGCTTTCGTATTTTTGTTCTTTTTCAAATTATATGATTATTAAATATATACATACAGAATCTCGTCATAATGGAGGAAAATGGTTGAAAAATACACGTATAATGCTTGCAGTTAGGGCGTTCGCACGATTATGGGGAGGATAGGCTTGGTTTTTTTTGTTGCTGGTTAGTGGCTGCTTTAGAATCTCTTCGCTTTCGCGGTCGGTTTCGGCTTGTTGTGCAGCATGGTGGCGCACTTCGGAATGTGTCGTTCGGCAGCGGTCTGATTGAAGCGGCGCGAGCAATGTGGACACTGCACGTAGTCCGGGTTCTCCGAGGGGGGTGGCGGCGGCAAATCCGACAGTTTGCCTCCCTTCGCCAGGTGGGCTTGCATTTCCTTGGCCGCTCGGATGGCTTGAATGAACTCCTCGTGCTTTCGGCGCCAGTCACTCTTGCGGCGATTGTCCGCGCCTTTTGGAGCAGTCGACGGTCCGGAAACGGACTTCTTACTGGCCGCAGCGCCGACCTTCTTCTTCTGGAGCACGTACTTTTCGGCGTCGGTTCCCAGCACTCGGTGCTTTGTTGTATCAAAGACCTTGCGTTTCTTGCTCTTGGTCTTTTGGCAAATCTCTCGATGTTTCTCGATTCGGTCTTCGGCGAAGTTCCGGCTACAGATGGTGCACCGAACCAGACCGTCCGGAACGGGTTCGTCTAGGGCCGAACGGTTCGAGGTTGCGGACGTCGCCGATATGACGGAGGACGCTGCAGACGGTTTTCGGCTGGCCATGGCCGTTGATTTGCCCGTTGAGGCACGTGACGCTGAAGACTGCGAAAACATGATTCGGGAGACGGTTGATAAGAAATGACGTGTAATTAAGGAACAATAGAAATCAAAGCCTACTACTCACTTTAGCGGACGATGGGCTACTCGATGACTGTGCCGGTGCAGCAGGAGCCGATGAAGAACTTGCCATCGGAGTGGCCCTTTTGGTAACGGGTTTCGTTGCACTGCTGGCAGTTTTGACTGTGGACGACGCCGGCGTCGTGGGGGTTCTTCCCGGGACCGGTTTCAGTTTGAGGCTGTTGACGTTCTGCTGCTGGACGTTGAGTTTGCCCACATTCGGGAGCTTCCGGACAGCAGGCGTTGGAGTCAGAGTGAGATCGTCGTCGAAAGAAATGGTATCTGAAAAAAAAAAAGATTCAGTATTACACATAGGATCAGACGGTTTTTCGTAGGACCCGTTAGTGAAAGCTAGCGGTGGTAATGCTTCTTGGACACCGTCTTAGGAAAAATACCTCTTAGAAGGCATCTTTTTGGTCCGTTAATTCACTAAACATGATTGCAATCATGAACAAAAAGAAGGGTGAATCTCTGAATTCACAACTTCCTGCCAAACAAAAGCGGGATTAAAAACTGTCACTAAACGTGGTAATAATGGACGGAAGGACGTTTCTTCAGAATGTGCACTGTGGTTATATGGTAAAAGCTGATAATTGCATCGAAATGAGTAATCAGTTCGATGCTCTAGACAAATTTTCCGAACACCAAATCGAAGCAGTCTCTAGCCCATGTTCTTTGATTAAAGGGATTCAAGTCAAGAAACAAAGAGTGCCGCCAATCGTGGTCAGTTGTTCCGAATTTGGAAAATTTTGGAAGCCGATCTTGAACTCTATTAGGGGAATCAAGGTTTCTTCCCAAATCGCAAAGCAAAGAAAGGAGACTGCCTCGTTTTGCCGGAAACTCTTAAAGATCGCGAACTTCTTCTCAAAAATCAGGAAGAGAAGAAGCACATTTTTTTACTTATGACGAAAAACTGAACGTTTGTTTAAAGTCGTCTTGAATGGTCTCTCAAGTGACTGTAAGTCACCTGAAGAGATCAAAAATGGAATAAATGATTTACTTGAGTTTTCCCCAGTCCAACTATTCATTATGAAAATGAGAACCCAATCTGGCATTGTTCGGAAAGGGCTTTTTCAAGAATATTATTCAGTGTACTGCAACAAAAAAGAACTAAATAATATTAAAGGTTTAGAAAAAGCTAGACTTATGTTCAATGTCCGTGTGACATGGGAAAATTTTCAGAAACCTGGAGGAAATTACCAGAACCCCACTCAGTGCCGAAAGTGGGGTCATGGTACAAAACATTGCAGCATGGATGCAAAATGCATGATTCGCGGAGGTTCTTCTCACGCTAAGGACGTCTGTCCTGTGAAAGAAGATACCAGAAAGTTTGAATGCGCCAATTGCAAGGGCCCTCATAAAGCTAACTTTTGGGAATGCCCTTCACGCAAGAAAGTCGTTGAGGCTCGTGCCAGGCAGATGAAGGATAATATCCGTTACGATAACGGCCGTTTCCGGAATTTGCCTGGTAGAGTATTGAACAATGCTCATTTTTCAGTTAACGATCGCTTGATCATGAATCATACCCATCAGGAAGATCATAATCATACTCATTCACAAACTAATTTCAATCCGTCGGGTAGCCGTTCGAATCTTTCAATTTCGAATGTATCTACCCACGGTAAATCCTTTGCCGATATCGTAGCAGGAAATTCGAACTCCTCCCCTGTTCGATCCATGGGTACCCATTCTACTTGTTTCAAATCAAATGGAAAAAACCCTACCGCCACAGGTAACTCCGCTTCTTCGTCTACCGGAAATTCCAATGGGAAATCACATGACATGTCTGCCTCTGATTTTAATTTTCTAACTGAACAATTGAATCTAATGATTGATGCAATGTTCAAAGCCACCACTATGACTGAAGCAGTCCAAGTAAGTGTAAAATTTACAAATCAAATTGTTATTGGATTACTTTTTCTAATGGATCCAAATAATAATTTAAATATTTTAAATTGGAATGCTCGTTCTCTGAATGGTAAAGAGGACGAGCTGTTTCTTTTCTTACGGTTAATAACGTGCATATAGCAGTTATTACCGAAACGTATTTAAAACCTCGATCCAAACTTGAAAGAGATCCTAACTTTTTTGTTTATCGTAATGATCGACTTGATGGGGCATGTGGGGGAGTTGCAATCATCATTCATAGGCGTATAAAACATCAAATGTTTTCGTCATTTGAAACTAAAGTATTTGAAACTTTAGGTGTTTCTGTTGAAACACAGTTTGGTAAATATACTTTCATAGCTGCCTATTTGCCTTTAAGTTAATTTGCTCCAAACTGACTTGCGTAAATTGACTCGCAATAAGTCAAATTTTTTTGTCATTGGTGACTTTAATGCCAAACATCGGTCATGGAATAATTCTCAAAGTAATTCCAACGGCAGAATTTTATTTGATGAGTGCTCTTCAGGATATTGCTCAATTAAATACCCTGATAGCCCCACATGTTTTTCCTCTTCTAGAAATCCATCTACGATTGATTTGGTCTTAACCGACTCTAGTCATCTTTGTAGCCAGCTGATTACTCATGCTGATTTTGATTCTGATCATGTCCCTGTTACATTTCAAATATTCCAAGAAGCGATTCTAAATCCTATCAGCTCCACTTTCAATTATTTACGAGCCGACTGGAATATAAATAAAACGTATGTTGACTCTAATCTTGATGTTAACATTTCTTTAGAAACTAAACTTGATATTGACAATGCTCTTGAAACTTTAACAAATTCCATTGTTGAAGCCCGGAACATTGAAATTCCAAAATGTGAAGTAAAATTTGAATCCGTGATTATAGACGATGATCTTAAACTCTTGATCCGTCTTAAAAACGTGAGGAGAAGGCAATTTCAACGCACTTGCGATCCTGCTATGAAAATTATATGGCAGGATTTGCAGAAAGCAATCAAAAAGCGTTTTGCTCAATTAAGAAACAGCCCTTTTGGAAATTATCTAAAATCTTGAAAAAACCTCCGAAGCCATTACCGGCATTGAAAGAGGAAAACAAATTATTACTAACTAATTACGAAAAAGCTCAAAAACTTGCTATGCAATTTGAAAATCAAGTTACTCAGGAGTTCGAAATATTCTCAATCAAGAGAACGTTTTCGAAAACGCCTGGGAGACTGATTTGGAAGAAGTGAGAACTATTATTAAAAAATTCAAAAACATGAAAGCTCCTGGCGATGATGGAATTTTCTACATCCTCATCAAGAAACTTCCAGAAGTAGCTTATCATTTTTAGTTGATATATTTAACAAACGTTTTCAATTAGCATATTTTCCTGACAAATGGAAAAATGCTAAGGTTGTTCCAATTTTAAAACCAGACAAAAATCCTGCAGAAGCTTCTAGCTATCGTCCAATCAGTTTACTTTCCTCCATCAGTAAACTTTTTGAAAAGGTTATTTTGAACAGAATGATGGCCCACATCAACGAAAATTCAATTTTTGCCAATGAACAGTTCGGATTCCGCCATGGACATTCGACCACTCATCAACTTTTACGTGTAACAAATTTGATCCGTTCCAACAAATCTGAAGGTTATTCTGCTGGTCTTGCTCTTCTAGACATAGAAAAAGCATTCGACAGTGTTTGGCATGAAGGTTTGATTGTAAAATTAAAAAACTTTAATTTTCCAACATACATTGTTAGACTAATTCAAAGTTATCTGTCAAATCGTACACTTCAGGTTAATTATCAGAACTCCAGATCTGAAAGACTTTCTGTAAGAGCTGGTGTTCCTCAAGGCAGCATTTTGGGACCAATATTATACAATATTTTCACATCTGACTTACCTGAGTTACCTCAGGGATGTCAAAATCTTTGTTTGCGGATGACACAGGCCTCTCCGCCAAAGGACGAAGCCTGCGTGTCATCTGTAGTCGATTGCAAAAAAGTTTGGATATTTTTTCTTCATACTTGCAAAAATGGAAGATTTCTCCTAATGCTTCCAAAACTCAACTAATAATATTCCCACATAAACCAAAAGCTCTTTATTTGAAACCTTCAAGTAGACATGTTGTCACGATGAGAGGGGTTCCAATAAATTGGTCAGATGAAGTTAAGTATCTAGGGCTCATGCTAGATAAGAATTTAACTTTCAAAAATCACATTGAGGGCATTCAAGCCAAATGTAATAAATATGTAAAATGTCTCTATCCCCTTATTAATAGAAAATCAAAACTTTGTCTTAAGAACAAGCTTTTGGTATTCAAACAAATTTTCAGACCAGCCATGTTGTATGCTGTACCAATATGGACTAGCTGTTGTAATACCAGGAAGAAAGCTCTGCAGAGAATTCAAAATAAAATTTTGAAAATGATTCTGAGACTTCCTCCCTGGTATAGTACCAATGAGTTACATAGAATATCCAATATTGAAACATTGGAACAAATGTTAAATAAAATAATAAATAATTTCAGGCAAAAATCGTTACAGTCTTCTATTGCCACGATTAATGCGTTATATGTTTAGGTTAAGTATATTCAAAGCGTTTTTTTCTCTTATAAACAGGTGAAATCAACTCACCTGAAAAAATCTGAACTGCTACGGCAAATGAAATGTAATATGATGTTAACAAAATGTTAATTAAATCTTAAATTTGTTTTACCAAATTAGGATGATATTGTTGTCTAATAACACAGAACACCTAGATATAAGAAATGAATGTAATGTTTGGAATCCGCCACTTCAAGTGATATTTCTGCCTCTGAACAATTGAATCTAATGATTGATGCAATGTTCAAAGCCACCACTATGACTGAAGCAGTCCAAGTTGGTGTAAAATTTATCAAATCAAATTGTTATTGGATTACGTTTTTCTAATGGATACAATAAATAATTCTTTAAATATTTTAAATTGGAATGCTCGTTCCTTGAATGGTGAAGTGGACGAGCTGTTTAATTTTCTTACAGTTAGTAACGTGCATATAGCAGTTATTACTGAAACATATTTAAAACCTGCATCCAAACTTAAAAAAGATCCTAGCTTTTTTGTTTATCGTAATGATCGACTTGATGGGGTATGTGGGAGAGTTGCAATCATCATTCATATGCGTATAAAACATCAAATGTTTTCGTCATTTGAAACTAAAGTATTTGAAACTTTAGGTGTTTCTGTTGAAACACAGCTTGGTAAGTATACTTTCATAGCTGCCTATTTGCCTTTTCAATACTCTGGACAGCAAGTTAAGTTGCTCCAAGCTGACTTGCAAAAACTGACGCGCAATAAGTCAAAAATATTTGTCATTGGTGACTTTAATGCCAAACATCGGTCATGGAATAATTCTCAAAGTAATTCCAACGGCTGAATTTTATCTGATGAGTGCTCTTCAGGATATTTCTCAATTCAATACCCTGATAGCCCTACATGTTTTTCCTCTTCTAGAAATCCATCTACGATTGACTTGGTCTTAACTGACTCTAGTAATCTTTGTAACCGATTCTATACCAATACCCGGAATGCAATTTGCCGGAAGACCACTTACCGGAATGTACCATTACCCGAAAAAAAAACATTTACCGGAATGCACCATTACCCGGAATTTTCGACGACCTTCATCAGTGCATTTGTATACAATTTTTATTCTTTTTCATTGATGCACAAATTATGTTATGACATTCTCAACTCCCTCGGTTTCTATAAACACTTCTTCAAAAGACATCTCCAAACTGCTATGGATCAAATATGTTGTTCTTCTTATCGGCGTCACTACTCAACTGGGACGAAGCCTGCTTCTAAGCTGTTCTAGGAGCATTTCTACAGTTTTTAGCTGAGAGCCTATATCAGCTGACCATTTTTACATTCGTTTACAGTTTGAAGAGTATATAAGTACTCTGAAGAGTCGTCAAATTTGCCAACCAGAAATAATTTTGAACCAGCAGTATTCAATTCTACCAACTTAAGCTGAATCTTTTTGCATAGCTTTTCGCAAAGTAGGCCATAGGCTATGAACGAATATTACGAATTTGATTGAACGTGTAATTTATTTCTGATTTAGTTAGAAAAGAATCGCCTGAAAACTATGTCTTCAAATTTAGGCTATAAAACGAAACATTACAGGCAAGGATAGCGAGTATAAGAAGAATTATTTCTATTATGCATATTTGATTCCAAATAACACGGAAGTCATTTTAGAAAATATCGCCTATTAGGTATGGTGCATTTGAGTAAATACAACATCTCTGCAATAAAAAAAATTTTAAGTTAAGTTGATTGTATAACGAAGCAAAACTTTGAATTTTCAAAAGCACAAGACAGGAGAATCTGTCAGCAGTTCGCATTGAAAATCAATCAAATTGCTTGCTTGCTGGTGGTGACCAATGGGATAAATATTCAACGCGGAGCGTTGGTTGGTTTTCAAGTCTTCTGCTCTTGAACATTTGAGGTGTGGCTGCGTTCCATAATCACCTTAAAATAGTTTTGAATACAATTTTAATTTTGTATCAAAACATAAAAAAAAATTGAAGGAAGCGACATACAACAGTGCAATTCTCATTTTAACTTTGTTATTCAAAGAAAGCTAAAACAATCAAGTATTACTTTGATGCCTTGGTAATCGAGATTAGGGACACAATTCGCCATTGTGATGTCCGTCTTTGGATTCCGAGATGTTGCACCTCAATAGATCTACTTTTGCTTTGATTTTTCTTGATTTTGCTATTTTTCCCCGACTTTCATACCTCTGAATGTCTGTACCCCGAATTCAGTGCTAGTGCTAGTGATAAACTAAGAAGAACAATGAGCAATCATAATAGGAAGGTATTTGGTCATTCTCGACTAAACACATATTGCCAAAAAATGCCGAGATCGGTGGAACTCGAAAGAACCGCCAACTAATAAAGAAGGGTTAATATCAGATGACCCAAAATGGGTCATTCTAGGAAAACGTATATTTGCAAAAACGACATTCGGTGAATTGATGAGATAAGATAAGTTGAAAAAACAGCTTATTTTTAAAAGAAGGGTGAATCATATATGAAATGCAAATATTTGAAGATGGTGCATATTGACACGATCAAGTATGAAGATATCTTTTACTCCTCTTCGATGCTGTATTTTGAAGGAAGAATCTCGCCTGTTCATTATTTTTAGGTCGACATACTCACCTAAATGGCCGTAAAACGGTTAAATGGACGTTATTAATAAGGAAAGTAAATATTGTAGAGACATAATTTTCCGGTGAATGGTCTTTCCGGGTAATGGTCTTCCGGTAAATTGCATTCCGGGTAATGGTTTTCCGGGTAATGTCGGAGAACCTTGTAGCCAATTAGTTACTCATGCTGATTTTGATTCTGATCATGTCCCTGTTACGTTTCAAATATCCCATGAAGCGATTCTCAATCCTATCAGCTCCACTTTCAATTATTTTCGAGCCGACTGGATATTAGCATTTCTTGACAAACAAAACTCGATATTGACAATGCTCTCGAAACTTTAACAAATTCCATTGTTGAAGCCAGGAGCATTGCTGTTCCAAAATGTGAAGTAAAATTTGAATCCGTGATTATAGACGATGATCTTAAACTCTTGATCCGCGTTAAAAACGTGAGGAGAAGGCAATTTCAACGCACTCGCGATCCTGCTATGAAAATTATATGGCAGGATTTGCTGAAAGAGATCAAGAAACGTTTTGCACAATTAAGAAACAAAAATTTTGAAAATGAGATTTCTCAATTGGACCCTGGCTCTAAGTCCTTTCGGAAATTATTTAAAATCTTGAAAAAACCTCAGAAGTCAATACCGGCATTGAAAGAGGAAAACAAATTATTACTAACTAATTGCGAAAAAGCTTAGCTTAGCATAGCTTAGACTGACTACACATATCAGTGGTTGCTATTCCGTGATTGACCGAAGTCAGTGAAAATGCACAAAGAATCAACTAGAAGTTCGGCTGGGATTGGCCATAATCTTCTTCAATGTACATAATTCAGTGCCTCTATTTATACAGGGTCAATAACGGCGCCGGCCACGTCCTTGCAGTCAGGTGGGATTGGGGGAAGGAATGTTAGTGTGTAACCTTTGCTATTTGGAGACCGTGTTTGCCTCTGCATCTCCACAAAGGTTACTGGGAGGGATGTTTGTTAATGGGAAGGATCGTTGGGTCACAGGATTCACTTTGATAAGCGATTAGACCATGATAAATAATGATTTGTGATATATATACATGCTTATTTGTAAATATAAAATTTTCATTTGATATGAACAATTTCTATGTAGTGGAAACACAATTACAATTTCTATGTAACATTCCTACAGCTGTCAGGACGAAAGCATGTGTTATTATATTTTACTTATTTGAAAAGAAACAAAAAACCCGATTGGTTGGAACATCATAGAACACTCTTATTCTTATGCCGACATTTACAGTGGCGAACCATCCAAAGTTTGTTGAATAAAGTGAACCTTTCGCAAGTCTACACTTGTAGTGTCGAACCATTCAAAGTTTTTTTTTTATAATTACAAAAATAAAGATAAAAAGAAAGGGGTGTTTTGAAAACAAAAAAATGTTAAACATAAATCGTCCCCTTAATGCTACAACTAGATAACTCGAAAATCAAAATTTTGAGATGTGCAACTTTGAAAGTATGACCGTTTAACAAGGTGATGGTTAATCGCAGAGATTATGATTGAAAAATAATCTTTAACTTGTGTATTTTGAATCACACGCTTAAGACCTGTGGATATTTTGCAGATCTAATTAAGAAAAATGTTTTGACATATTGAAGTCAAAAATTTCGAATTTCGAGTTATCTAGTTGTAGCATCAAGGGGACGAAATAATTCATGAATTACCGTCGATGGGGGTGACAATGGGTCTAGGGGGTGAGATTGGGTCAAAACGGAAAAATATGTTTTGTGAAATATTTCAGATAATAACGCTGATATTACTAAAATGAATAATTCATATGTTAGGGAACATATTATTACACATAATTCATAACAATATGCATTTTTAGAAATAGTAGTTTTTGTTTACTACATCAATAAACTTGCATGTTGAAAATAGATAAAATTTACAACATTAAATTTCTCCTGTACAAAGTATCACGCATGTACTTTAGAGACAAGAGACAATTTACACCGTCTTCAGCACATAGGCTGCACAGACTGAACGATCACTAACATTTGGCAACGGAAAACACGAAACACCCAGTAGCCCAGCGATGAATTTTTCGTTTGACGAAAAGTTTTCACCGACTAGAGCGGGAATCGAACCCACACCCCGTGGCACAATACGCCTAGACGACTGACGCCGCTAACCGCAAGGCCACGAAGCCTACTCTAGCCTCTATCGTTGTATTAGTAGAATGTTGAAAGTTAGGTCGGAAGATCAAACAGAACTCTGCTGCCACTAAGCAGTCACCGATGTGGATTATAAAGTGTCCTTACCGGATCATGATTTTGTCATGGCTAAGCAGCATAAGTTAATTCCGTCAATTTATGCTGCCGTAAAAATCCAACCAGATGCCATGGGAAAGGCGGAAGCAGTTGCTTTTTTCTATGTAGCTTTGCCGAAAGAAGTAAACAAAACAAGTTCAGAAAGCAAGAAATGTTGGGTGAAAAATATTCAAAACGTAAAAATAAGTAGTTTTTTAGAAGTTACTTGACATTAGCTGTAACGACGAATGCAACCATGATAAATATCTTTATTTCTATAAAGTTAAAATTATTTTGCTACTTTTGGCACGAATATCCGGTGAGTTGGGGGACAATCCATACAAAATACAAATTCTATACTTTTCACCACTAATTGAAATACAGTTCGTTGAATTGTTTTTGTATTGTACAACAATACACGAATTGCTAATCAAGACAATACATGAACAATATATCGTATTGTATTTTCAAAATTTATGTATGAGAAAATATCTAGATTTGTATTGTTACGATACTTAACCACCCATACATTATATTGCAAAAATCTCATATACCATACAGTGAACTGTTCAAAACAATATATTGTACTGTAATTGTATTGTCATTTCACAATATACTGTATTGTATTTCCAATATATTGAATGGCACTGTATTTTTTATCCGGGTAGCTATCAGAAGGTTGATGCTTAGAATTGTGGTTTGAAATTGTTAATGATGCGATTTATATTTTTTTCAGGTAATCAAAGTAGTTATTCATCATTTCATACAGCACAATCTGGATGCAATTTTCCTTGCTACTAATGCTCCAGGAAGAAGTGCATACAATAGATTTGAACGACGTATGGCTCCTTTAAGTAAGCAGCTCGCTGGTCTCATTTTGGAACATGAATTCTATGGGTCTCATTTGGACAGCCAGATGTAAACTGTGGAATCAGAACGATCGGAATTATCAGATCTGATTGCTAAGGATGCCGGATGGTTTGCTAATCATGTAAAAAGTAGCCAATACTTCCTACATGTCGTTAAATGTCACGATAAAACTGTTGCAACCCCTTTCGCAGTAGCCTTCTAACCGTTCTACAAAATCGCTTCATTCCGTCACCGATTCCATTATATCAAACGGATTTTGGACTAAAAGCTCCAAATCCAGCGAATATTGGCAGCATTGGGGCCTTCCTTAGCCGAGAGGTTAGAGTCCGTGGCAACAAAGCAAAGCCATGCTGAAGGTGTCTGGGTTTGAATCCCGGTCGGTCCAGGTCTTTCCGTAATGGAAATTTCCTTGACTTCCCTGGGCATAGAATATCATCGTACCTGCCACACGATGTACGAATGCGCAAATGGCAACTTTGGCAAAGAAAACTCGCAGTTAATAACTGTGGAAGTGCTCATAAGAACACTAATCTGAGAAGCAGGCTCTGTCCCAGTAAGGACGTTAATGCCAAGAAGAAGATTGGCAGCAAAATAAATCGCGTCATTGTTTGTAATCAATTCACTGGATCTTTCTAAGATTCTCTAAAGATCTAAAGTTATTCTGAATGCACAATATTCAAACGCATCAAGGAGCGCACTTGCAAGACATGCAAATTGTACTTTGCGTCAAACGTCATACAAAAAGCACATTGCCAAACGCACAAAAGAACCTCAGTTTCAAAGAAGATACGCCCCAAGAGAGTTGTTTGCAGAAGAGCTGAGGAAGTACTCATTGTCACGGTGGATGATGAAAAGCAGTGGATCGAGATTGACGATATTGAAGACTCGCCGATACCGAACGAAGACTTGAGTAAAGAAGCCTGTCCGATACTTGCATTGGATACACGAATGAAAATAATCTGGACTACCGAAACAGATTGAAACTGAACGCTAAAAAGAAATGTTAATATTTTGTTATGATAGGTATTTAAATTTCTCTACTTTGTTTTTAAATAAATGATGAACTCGAAATAATTTTATATGCAAGAAATGTTACATTTTCAAAGGGGTTTGGAGGGGGGGTCAGAAGAATGCTACGTCATTTTCATAGGGGGTTGACAAATTTATGACGAATTGCTACGAGGGGGGAGGGGGTGTTAAAAATAGTCAAAATAAAGCTACGTCATTTATGGACGGTCCCTTATTTACATTTTGAAATTTGTACTTATTTTAAAAACTATGTTAGTTTGGGGAAGTTTTAGGGTTAGGGAATACATATGTAACAGGAAAGGAAAGGATTTTTCGGGATTTCTTAAGACTACTAAGCTGATGAAGCTTAAAGGAACAGGATGTCCAGATCTGTAATGGAACTAAACAGAAACGGTTTGTGAGGGACACGACGAGAAGATGACAATTTGGAGGGGAAAAAGAAAGACAGGGAGCGAACGACAATCAAACACGGATATTGATACGTTTCAAAAGCATCTAGATTCAATTCATATATTCTAACTCAAGGCCCGCCAACACTTCCCTGACAGGTTTCTGCTGTTTTCCTTGGATCCGGAGAGTTTCAGTCAGTTCAGATCTGATGCCACGATGCTCACTGCATCCCCATACGACATGTTCGATATCCTGGTAAGCCACGCCGCAAACACAGAGATTGCTTTCTGAGAGCCCAATACGGTGGGTATGCACGTTTAACGAAAAGTGATTGGACATAAGCCGACACATAACACGAATTAAATCACGGCTCATGCCCAACCCCTTAAACCATGGTTTTTTCCACACCTGTGGAAATATGGAATGCAGCCATCTACCTATTTCTCCGTCTCTCCATTTCTGTTGCCAGCTGATCAAGGTCTCACGACGGGCCAATGCAAAAAATTCTTCGAAGGCGATTTGACGCTCGTAAACATCGCCTTCTTTAGCGCCTACCTTAGCCAGAGAGTCCGCTTTCCCATTACCCGGAATGGAGCAATAGGAAGGGACCCAACTAGGGTAATAGTGTAAGAGCGATTAATTGGAATGCTCGTTCTCTGAATGGTAAAGAGGACGAGCTGTTTAATTTCCTTACGGTTAATAACGTGCATATAGCAGTTGTTACCGAAACGTATTTAAAACCTGGATCTAAACTGAAAAGAGATCCTAACTTTTTTGTTTATCGTAATGATCGACTTGATGGGGCATGTGGGGGAGTTGCAATCATCATTCATAGGCGTATAAAATTTCAACTGTTTTCGTCATTTGAAACTAAAGTTTTTGAAACTTTAGATGTTTCTGTTGAAACACAGTTTGGTAAATATACTTTCATAGCTGCCTATTTGCCTTTTCAGTGCTCAGGACAGCAACTCCTATCCCTACCTCCTCGTGGTACTGGCCGGGGTACGAGTAACCTTGGGGAAGATCGGGTAACCAACCCCCGGTGGGAACTTTGGTCGTATGCTGACAGGGAAGGGGGGGTTTGCTTTTGCAAACCTGGAGCGTCTGTACTCCACGTTAGGAGCGGCTCACAACAGCGTCTGTTCCCCATGTCAGGGGCGGCTGATCATCGTCCGAGTGCCAGAGAAGGACTCTAAGCTAAACTACGCACTATGGCCCTCCGAACATTTAGGGGGAATGGTCCTCCGGAAATCTAGAGGGTTGGTGTCAGGCCCTGCAAGCCAACCGTAAAAACACATCAGCACAGGAACGTCAACGAGAGAATACGGACCGGAACAATCGGCAAAGACCACAGCGACGAAAATGGACTAGCGATTGGAAACTCGGTACGTGGAACTGCAAATCTCTCAACTTCATTGGAAGTACTCGCATACTCTCCGATGTACTGAAGACACGCGGTTTCGACATCGTAGCGCTGCAGGAGGTGTGCTGGACAGGAGCATTGGTGCGAACGTTTAGAGGTAATCATACCATCTACCAGAGCTACGGCAACACACGCGAGCTGGGATCAGCTTTCATAGTGATGGGTGATATGCAAAGGCGCGTGATCGGGTGGTGGCCGATCAATGAACGAATGTGCAAGTTAAGAATCAAAGGCCGATTCTTTAACATCAGCATAATCAACGTGCATAGCCCACACTCCGGAAGCACTGATGATGACAAGGACGCATTTTACGCGCAGCTCGAACGCGAGTACGACCGCTGCCCAAGCCACGACGTCAAGGTTGGCCAGGAGGAGGAGTTCAGACCGACGATTGGAAAGTTCAGCGCCCACCGGCTGACGAACGAGAACGGCCTACGACTGATAGATTTTGCCGCTTCCAAGAACATGGCCATTCGTAGCACCTATTTCCAGCACAGCCTCCCGTATCGGTACACCTGGAGATCACCTCAGCAGACAGAATCGCAAATCGACCACGTTTTGATCGATGGACGGCACTTCTCCGACATAACCGATGTCAGAACCTATCGTGGCGCCAACATTGACTCCGACCATTACCTGGTGATGGTGAAACTGCGCCCAAAACTATCCGTCATCAACAATGTACGGTACCGACGCCCGCCCTGGTACAATCTCGAGCGGCTGAAACAACCGGATGTCGCCAATGCGTACGCGCAGCATCTTGAGGCAGCGTTGCCGGATGAGGGCGAGCTCGATAGGGCCCCTCTTGAGGACTGCTGGAGGACAGTCAAAGCAGCCATTAACGACGCTGCCGAAAGCGTTGTCGGATATGTGGAACGGAGCTCAAGAAACGATTGGTTCGAGTGCCAGGAGGTTTTAGAGGAGAAGAATGCAGCGCGGGCTGCAATGCTGCAGCATGGTACGCGGCAAAACGTGGAACGATACAGACTGAAGCGGAAACAGCAAACCCGGCTATTCCGGGACAAAAAGCGCCGCCTGGAAGAGGTGGAATGCCAAGAGATGGAGTTGCTGTACCGTTCTCAAGAAACGCGGAAGTTCTATCAGAAACTCAACACATCCCGCAAAGGTATCGTGCCGCGAGCTGAGATGTGCTGGGATAAGGATGGGAGCATCTTGACGGTCGGACGCTAGGTGATCGAAAGGTGGAAGCAGCACTACGATGAACACCTGAATGGCGCAGAGAACACAGGCACAGAAGGTCAGGACAGCGAAGGCGATGGCTACGTCAGCACAGCGGACAGCGGAAATCAACCAGCTCCCACGATGGGGGAAGTTAAGGATGCCATTCAACAGCTCAAGAACAACAAAGCCGCTGGCAAGGATGGTATCGGAGCCGAACTCATCAAGATGGGCCCGGACAGGTTGGCCGCTTGTCTGCATCGGCTGATAGTCAGAATCTGGGAAACGGAACAGTTACCGGAGGAGTGGAAGCAAGGCGTTATATGCCCTATCTACAAAAAGGGCGACAAACTGGAGTGTGAAAATTATCGTGCAATCACCATCCTAAACGCCGTCTATAAAGTGCTATCCCAGATTCTCTTCCGTCGTCTATTACCTATAGCAAACGAGTTCGTGGGAAGTTATCAAGCAGGTTTCATCGACGGCCGCTCGACAACGGACCAGATCTTTTCCGTGCGGCAAATCCTCCAGAAATGCCGTGAGTACCAGGTCCCTACGCACCATTTGTTGATCGATTTCAAGGCGGCATACGATAGCATCGACCGCATAGAGCTATGGAAAATCATGGACGAGAACAGCTTTCCCGGGAAGCTCACAAGATTGATCAGAGCAACGATGGACGGTGTGCAAAACTGCGTGAAGATCTCGGGCGAACACTCCAGTTCGTTCGAGTCTCGGCGGGGACTACGACAGGGCGACGGACTTTCGTGCCTGTTGTTCATTATTGCGCTTGAAGGTGTCATGCGGAGAGCCGGACTTAACAGTCGAGGCACGATTTTCACGAGATCCGGACAATTTGTTTGCTTCGCGGATGACATGGATATTATTGGGAGAAAATTTGAAACGGTGGCAGATTTGTTCACCCGTTTGAAACGCGAAGCAACAAGAGTCGGGCTAATGGTGAATGCGTCGAAAACAAAGTACATGCTGGTTGGCGGAACTGAGCGCGACAGGGCCCGCCTAGGAAGCAGTGTTACGATAGACGGGGATACCTTCGAGGTGGTGGACGAGTTCGTCTACCTCGGATCCTTGTTGACGGCTGACAACAATGTTAGTCGGGAAATACGAAGGCGCATCATCAGCGGAAGTCGTGCCTACTATGGGCTCCAGAAAAAACTGCGGTCAAGAAAGATTCACCCCCGCACCAAATGCACGATGTACAAAACGCTCATAAGACCGGTAGTCCTCTATGGGCATGAGGCGTGGACTATGCTCGAGGAGGACTTGCAAGCTCTTGGGGTTTTCGAACGGAACGAAAAGGACGATCTTCGGCGGCGTACAGGAGAACGGCGTGTGGCGGCGAAGGATGAACCACGAGCTCGCTCAACTCTACGGCGAACCCAGTATCGTGAAGGTAGCTAAAGCTAAAAGGATACGCTGGGTAGGGCATGTTGCAAGAATGCCGGACAACAACCCTGTAAAGATGGTGTTCGCCACGAATCCGGTCGGAACAAGAAGGCGTGGGGCGCAGCGAGCTAGGTGGATTGACCAGGTACACCAGGACCTGGAGAGCGTGGGTCACAGTCGAGGATGGAGAGAAGCGGCCATGAACCGAGGGAATTGGCGAAATATTGTTGGCGAGGCTTTATCAAGATAATTGATGTAAAGCCAAATAAGTAAGTAAGTAAGTGCTCTGGACAGCAAGTTAATTTGCTCCAAAATGACTTGCGAAAATTTTGAAGAGTTTCGTATTTCAAATTGTCGCATCTCAAAATACAGACGAAATCTTGATATCAAGTTGGATGCGATGAGTTGAATTCAGTTGTTGGTAGTCATGTTAGAATTGATTGAAGGTACTCAAATATAATCGATGCCGATACATTTTTTTTATTGATCTATCATCATTCCTTTAGGCGTCTCCATAGCCCACCAGGCCCATTTGTGATTCATTCCACTCAGCAGTAATAAATCAGGTAGGTAGGTAGGTACGATGCTTTTCGTGCCCCGACAATCAGTAAATTGACGCAAATTGTCACAGCCAATCATGGGACGGTGAATGATCATCGATATCGGAGAAGCAAAAGCAAGGGATGGAAACATGCTAGTTTTGTGGAAAGCAGCTTTCCTTCAATCAACTTTTCCGAACGTATCGAACAAAAAAAAAAAAAAAAAGAAAAGATATCCAGACAAGACAGTGACGTGGAGTGGAATCCTTCACTCAATTATTCACCAAAGTAGGCCGTCTTCGTCGCTTGATGGATTCTCAAGATGGAGAACACGCGTTGCCTTTGTTCTTCGCCTTCGTAGAAGGGAAACAAACTGTAGAAATGCATTTCACGCGCCATTTGGATGAAACAACAATTTGATGTGACTGACGCGCCTAAGGTGGATTTGTTTCTGTTTTGCATTAAATTCACAGTGGGCAATAGCGGAACTATTTGAAGCCATTATTTTATCACGATATCGTATACCTTTTTCCATGTAAAACATTACAAGTGCATGAGCTTTTCCAGGAATTTAAGCGATTCCTACATATAATAGGATGTTTGGATCCGTTTTGCCCACTGTGCACCGAGAGGATCAGAATACGTAGATAAAAGTCAACTTGAGAGGCTTATTCCTGGTTCCGTTTTCGAATCCAGTATACCCCTTCCGTGCGGAAAAGGGGTAAATGAAAATTCGATTTGCTGAGGGTGTAACAGTCGCAGTCGTCGTAACAATATCAAGGTAGAACCGAGCTCAAAATTTGTATACTCAGCAAATTGACGTGACACCTGATTGTTTTCGGGGCCCATTAGCATCGACGGTTACGCGGGGAGTTGGTTGGGGGAGAAAGGCCGTAATGTAATGGGCCACGGGACTAGACGGTCCTGTCACTCCTGTCTCACGATGGGAAGATTGACATTCGACAGATATCGATCCGGTATGGGCATGTGTTTCGCCCTCGCACCGTCGTTAGTCTTGAATGTCGAAGGGAACATATTTGTAATCGAGTTTGACACGTGTAATTACCTGGAAATTTCTCGTCATCCAGCAGGTTTTCGTTGTCATCGAAGGAGGCGGCTTTGAAGGTCTGGGGAAGAGAGAGAGAGAGAATAGATTGATTTTCGTCAGAATATTTGTGACATACAGGAAAATATCCAAATAACAGCCTCCACAGATAGATATTTAAGATTAAATAGCCAGACATGTACAGTTTATCGTTGGGTAAAATTAATATTTTGACACACTGTTCTTAAGGATAAAAGTGGACCAAAACTGCATATGAAGCCCTGAAAAGGGCTTTACTTTCAAGCTTATATCACATACTACTGTAGCCTGTTTGCAACTTTTGAATAAATAGTTTTTACATTACTTAATCAACAGTTATTTTAAGTTTTAATTTAATTTGAATCGGCTAAGAAACTACGAAGATATGGCAATCTGAAGCTGCTCATTTTGTATGGGAAAACGGCTTTGGTGCACTTTATATGTCCCATAATGTAGTTCTTATGTGTTGTAAATTTTCTATTGGTTTTTAATGTCATTCAATATTGCTGTTCATGATTTTAAGTTATTGTGAATGCTTTAAAGATTTTATAAGAAATTGATTCGTAAGTTTAGAATGGTTTTAGTTTATAAGTTTTAGAATGGTCAATAAATTGCAATGAACTTCTATACTACAAGTCTGACCTAGCTGTAACTGTTAGAAACCGAAATCCATAAATTTTCTCTCCATCAACTTGACCTACACAAAAAAAAAGAATGTCGACAATGCCTGTCAGCGACAACATAATTCCCGCGCTATCGTTGACATCATTTACTTGCACACCTCCTACTTGACGATGGTGGCCGACCGAATTATACCCTCCAGACTTGACAGCAACACCTTGGCAGCAGGGAAGGCCGCCCGCAAGTCGCGGTGGTGAGCGGCGCGTTAATCGTAAAAGTTTTCCCATTTACCTCGCGGAAAATTCTTCTTTCAATCCCATTACCATAATTACATCGATCAGCTCTAGCTCGCGGTGTTTTGAAGGAAGCTTTCCACCCTGCCCCTAGAGACAGCAGTATGTGAAATTGTGCCCCAATAATAGGATTTCTACATCCGTGGCGTCCCCAAATGGTTTTGATTAACCCTTTAAGGATGGATGCATCATATCAAAGTTGAAAGAAAAAAAAAATACTATACACAGCTAAAAATAAAACTAAATTTCAACGCCCAATCCATTACTATTCAATCTAATTCACATAAAATTTGCACGTTTATTTTATATTCAATCATTTTTGGTTAAAAATTGAATGTATAATAATTTAATTTTACATGATGCTTTGACAACATACGATTTTAATTTATTTTTACAGTAGACTGCAGTTTACATCACATTGAATTTTATTTTTCTTCAGAGTGCATACACACTAAGAAACAACTAATATTGCATATGACGTAAATTTCATTGTAAGTGAAATATTCGATGTAAAAATGAAATCCCGCGAATTTGATGGTGAAGTGAACTCACTTTACGTCACTTTTTTCCGCAGTGCGAAAATTGAGTTCAGACAATTATGTGGAAGATTATGTAGGACCTCCGGTTGGGGGAAATCGTTGGTAACCCATGCAAAATGGGTATTTTCGGAACGGGCACGACAAGGGGATGACGAAAATCGATATCCGACGCCATTATGGAATCCAAGATGGCGACCTCTGGTTGGGGAAAACCGTTGGAAACCCATACAACATTGGTATTTTCGGAACGGGCATGACAAGCGATTGAATATCGATGTCTGACGACATTTTTAAATCCAATTATCTGAAACCTCAAAAAACGAAGTCTGTTTTAACGCAAATTTATTTGACATCACTAAACTCTAGAACATCAGTACAGATTAGTACATTGATCCATTTGCTTATGAAGAGTTAAGATTTTATGCCTTATATATGTATTATTAATATACAACTACTTTCGTGTGTAGATAGTCAGGCCTATATTTCGTGGATTCCTTGGAAGTCCAAAAACATCGACACAACTCAATACAATACTTCGTTTGGTAAGTAATCGGTAAGTAATGGTAAGATCGTAAATGGTAAGTAAGGGGCCTTTGAAATATTGAAGAGCTATCTATTGATGATTGGTTACGCTTGTAGATCTTAATGCCTATATACGATAGAGATCTTGGAGGACCAAGAACATCCGCATAAATTAATACAATACATCGTTTACTCACAGGCATCTTTGGGGGCCTATGCAGTATTTGAAAATTAACCTCTAATCACCTATTACGGCTGTAGATCCCAAGGCCTATATTCAATAGAGTCCTTGGAGGACCTAGGACATCGCCACAAATTATAACAATACTCATTTTACTGAAACGAATAGATAAGGGCCTGTGACATAATAAAAAACCATCCATTGATAATTGGTTACGCTTGTAGATTCTAAGGCCTATACTCGATATAGATCTTGGAGGACATAGGACATCCACACAAATGAATACAATACACCGTTTACTCACATGAATGTTTGGGGGTTTTTGGAGTATTTGAAAACTAACCTCTGATCACTTATTACGGTCGTAGATCCCAAGGCCTATATTCAATGGAGTTCTTGGAGGACCAAAAACATCCGTACAAACAAATAAAATATTCCGATGACCTAAATGAAGTCCTTGGAGGACCTAGGATATCGGTACAGATTTTAACAATACTCATTTTTCTGCTATGAATAGATAAGGCCATAACAAAAAAAAAACATCAAAGGATCGTGTTTAGCCAGTACATTGCAGGTATATATTCCAGGAAGTTTTTGGACGAACTAGAACACCTGTTGTACTCACTTAGTTACCAAACTGGGATCTGGGAATACAAACTCTTTTTCAAATTATAATAATCTTCTAGGGTCCAGTATTGTGAGACGTTCTTCTACATAGAAATGATAAATTGTTCTCCGTTAACTCATGTACAATCATATGCCCAAACTCCAAAGAGTTCTTGGAAGATCATAACTTGTACACATTCTAGCCTGATTAAGAACCCAATATATCAATAATATGTTAATGATGCTAAATGAGCATAATTTCTCTAAATAATATAAATTTATTTTGTACAAGTAGACTTCAAAACGCAAAACCTCGTTTTACGAACTGAGCTCCCTCGTTTTACGCACTGACTCAATTTACGCACCAATTCAATTTGCGCACCCCCGATCTAGTACGTAAATTGAGGTTACAGTGTATTTGAACTTAAAAACACGTAATTATTGTAAATTACGTCCAAAGCGACTGACAATTTGTGTGATCCGTACAACATTCAGTTCAATGTGACGGGAAATCGCGTCATTTTTAACTTAAATATACGTCATTTTGTCATTTTACTTGCTTTAATATATCGGGCAAATATTATGACGTAAATTTCAATGATTTTGTGTGTAGACACAGTCTTGCCGCAAATTCAAGAATCTAGAATAATATTACACATTTTCATGATGTGTAATACAGTGCTGTTTCAAATTTCCGGACGCTTCGAAAGCTGGACTTTCTTTTTTTGATCGGTATTTCTAAACTAAGTTCCGTTTTTTTTTGCTAGGGATCCATAAATATAACACGCTGAACTTGTAAAAGTTGACTAAATAATAATTTTTGGGTGAGTTAAGGCCAGGGTCCGGGTTTCAAAGCATCCGGGCATTTCATAGGCTTATAGAGCATGATACAACGTGTACATCATGCTCTATAAGCCACACGTGTGCGTCATAACTAATTCGCACATATATGAGATATTTTAGACTAGTCTTCTAGATTTACCCAGGCTCTCACAGTTATGGTAATGGTACAAATCCAACAATGTTGAGCTGAGTTGAGTTTATGCGTAGCACTGTCAATCTATGTTCTCACATTCTAGGATCTCCAAATCAACTTGAGGCTCTTATCAATATATCTACTAGATCAACCTGGGCTTTGATTGTGTCCTCAACAAAAGTAATAAGTCAATAAGAGCCTAGAAGTGTGTGTATGATTCTCATAATTCATTTTCATAGATTAAAAATTCCCCGTGTCAATTAGACAATCCAATATTTCGCAAACGATATACTAGATCAATATGCTTGCAATGTGCAGTCAGTCGAAAGTTAGTTAAGCACATTGGAAGAGTAGCCTTATGCACCCCACACACGGTCAGACGGTTTGACCAACATTGACTCCACCCCCAAGTTAGTCAAACTACAACCGCTTGACTAACTGCCAAAGCTTGTTGCACCAACATAACTTTGCCGTATTCCGGAGTTATCCCTGTTCGGGATGTTGATTGGATGAATATTTTCGACTGATGTTATTTTTATGTCTGGTGTTCCCGTGAATGCAAAACAGCATGAAATAGTGTCCAATGTAAATCAAGCTAAACAAAATCTTGATTGAAAATATAAAACGACTTTTTGAATTAATGACGGTGCGGCTTGAAAGTTACTTTTTTATGAAATGTTTGAGAAGAAAATAAGACACATTAATTAGGAACGCGTTCTGGTATTTTGTTATTGACAACGAATACCTCGATAAGATATTTATGTTGGGAATTTTCTGAAGGGATTTCTGATTTGGAGCTTCTCAATTTATTATTTATTGTACGTACTCCTCCTGGAATGTTTTTAAGATTTTTACCAGGAGTTCATTTCAAATTCATCAATACCTTTTTCATGTCTTCTCGTAATACCATCTAGGAAAACATTAGAGATGAGTACATGGATAAATTCCAGAGTTTCTTGAGGTGCGCCAAGCCATTTACTTTACATTTTTACAAAGATTACCCCTATGATTTCTCAAGAACTTTCTGTACAAAATACATTTTTGGTGTACTTGGAGGAATCTTAAAGAAGGACATTATAGTAAAAACCACAACATGATCAAATCTTGAAAGAATATAAGTAATAACACACAAGATAATGTAAAAATAATATAAAAGAATATATGAATATTTTTTTTGGGAAAATATTAAACTAGAAATTTCTTATTATCATAAAAACTCCTGAATGGAATATTGACAGTATTCTCGATCTAAATACTTCATGAATATCTTAAAAAACCTTGAAGCATTATTTGTTACTTGTTTAGTGGCATCGTTGAATAAATCTTCAATAATGAAAATAATACTTGATTTTGTAGGCAAATTTTGTACAAGAATTTACTCTAGGAATCTCCTTTAATTTCTTACAGCTTTCTAGGGAGATTCCTGCATGAAGGCTCCAGTGATTCTCCCAGGAATACTGCCAGGGATTTGTCCCGGAATTCATTCAAGAATTAATCCAAAGATTGTTCCAGGAATTCCTTAAGGAATTCTCCCGAATTACCTACAAAGATTTCTTAAGGAATTCCCACACCAATAATTCAGAGATTCCTTCAGAAATTATTCAAAAGATTCTGACAGGCATCACTCCAACAATTTACCAGCTATTTTCCACGAATTACTTAAGCATTCCTCCAGGAATTTTTCCAATGATTTTTTTGGGAATTTATCCAGGAATTCTCTGAAATTTCTCCAGGATTTTTATGAATGGCTTCAATAATTGGTCAGAGATTTTTCTAGAAATTCCTACATAAAATCTTAAAGAGATGCAAAGTAAAATTTTCAGAGGTTTTTCTTCTTAAAAATTTCTATAGAAATTTCTTAAGGAATTCTTCCGGAAAAGAAATACTGGAGGAATCCTGGAGAAATTCCTGGATGAGCTTCTCGAGAAATTCTTTCAGAAACCCCGTAAAGTGTGGTATGAATCCCAAAAAAAATCCTATAGGTATGTTTGGGGAGTTCCTGGAGGAATCTCTGTAGAATTCTTAGAGAAATCGCTAGGGAATTCTTGGAAGAATCACTAAAGATTGTCTGAGGATTCTGTGGCAAATTTCTGGAGAAATTTCAAGGGATGTCTTGGAGAAATCTCTGGGCAATTCCTGTAGACATCTCTGGGACATTCCTGAAAGAATTTTCGAAGCATTTCTCTGAAGTTCCTGGAGAATTTCTGGAGGAATTTGTGGAAGAGTCCTTGAGGAGTTCCTGGAGAAATTTCTGGCAGAATCCTGGAGATATTCCTGGAGATGTTTATATGGAATTTCTGGGATATTCTTGGAAGAACACCTGAAGAATTTTAGAAGGAATCCCTTGAGAATTGTTGAAGAAATTCTTGGAGAATTCCTGAATTGAGAACCTTGAGGCATTTCTGGAGAAGTTTATGTTATTTTTTCCCCAATTCAATGGAAAATTCATGAAGAAATCTCTGGAAAATTCCTGGAATATTATATTTTCTGAGGCATTGCGCTGCAGTTCCTGGGGATTTCACGAAAAAAAAAAAATCTGAAGAAATCCAGTAGGAGTTCCTAGAGGAATCTCGGAGAAATTCCTGGAGCAATCCCGGAAGAATTCCTGGAGGGACCGCGGTGGAACCCCTGGAGAATTCCCGGAGGAATATTTGGAAAAGTCCCGGAGAAATTCCTGGAAGAATCCCGGAGGAATCCCTGAAGGAATCCCGGAGGGATTCCTGGAGGAATTCCGCAGGATTTTCTGGAGGAATTCGTGGAGGAATCCCGAGAGCATTTTTTTGGGAATTCCAAAAACATTCCTGTAGGAAAAAAATCCTGGAAAAATTTCTAGGGATTTACTCTCTGGGATATTCCAGGGATAATTTCTCTGGGGTATTCCAGGAATAATTTCTGAAGCATTTCTCTGCAGTTCCTGGGGATTCTTTTAAAGATCCCTGAGGAATTCCTGGAGAAATCCTTGAAGAATTCCTTCAGGAATTTCTGGACATCCCGGAGTAACCTCTGAGGCCATTGACTCAGCCCCCCAGGTTGATGCTCATGTTGGTGCTATGTTTGACCGTGTGTGATGCTGCTTGACGAACCAATTTGACAGTTTGTGTAACCGATTTGACGGTTGACGAATTGGTTGGCCAAAGTCATTTTGATTTTGCTCAAACCACCTGTGGGCGGAGCCGAAAGTTTGATAAACTGATCGTACTGTCTTTAGGGATGTTGCACGAACATCGACGTTAGCATGTCAAATTTGAAGCTTTGACGTCCCATGAACTGCCGATGCAGATGGGTGGCAGATCAAAATGCTTGAATTTACGCAGCGTCGTCGCCAAGGTTGTCTAGAAAATGTGCGCTCTTGAGTTGTTTCTATATTTTCCGCTAGCGATTTCCCACAATCTATTCTGACACACACAATTCTACATGTGATTCCATCAAAAGTTCAATTAGGAATTCCTCCAGGGATTGTACCAGGAATTCCTACAAGGAATCTTTCAGGAACTTCACCTGGAGTTCCTTCAAGTAAAGCTGCAGAAATTTCTTTAGGAATTCTACCAAAATTCCTTCATGGATTTCATCGGTAATTCCTTCATAATTCCACAAGGTGTTCCTCCAGAAATTTAATCAAGATTTTGTCCAGCGATTTAACAAAGAATTCCTGTAAGAATTCCTTTAGAAATTCTTTTCGAAAGTTCACCTGGAATTCTTTATGCGATGCTACCAGGAGTTTGGTCAAAGGATTCCTCAAAAAATTCTCCAATGATTACATCAGGAGAACTTCAAAAGATTCCATGAGAAGTTATTGTGAGGATTTCACCAGGAACTCCATTAAAATTTCCTCTACGGATTACATTAAGAGTTTCTATAGGGATTCCATCAGTAGTTCCTCTAGCATCAGTAGTTAATATAGGGAATTAAACACGAGTTTGTCCAGAAATTCCATCAGGAGTATTTCTTAAGATACAATCTTGAATTCCACGAAGGATTCGTTTAGGAGTTCCTTCAGGGTTTTTATCAGGAATATTCCAGGGATTCCATCGGAAGTTCCACTATAAATTCCATCGGGAGTTCTACGGATTCCATTGGAGGATTCCATCAGAAATTACTCTAAGGATTCCATCGGAATTTCCTGTAGGGATTCCATCAAAAGTTCTTCTGTTTTTTCTCCAGATGTTCTTCTAAGGATTATATCTGGAGGTCCTTCAGGGATTCCATCTGGAATTCCTCCAGAGATTGCATCAGGAGTTCCCTCGGGGATTGCACTTGGAACCAGGGTTGGGAAAAAATCTGAAATTCACTCTACACTAGTCAAACAAAGCCAATCACAGTCAGCGAAGCCAATGAAACTCACGCCCAACGCTGCTGTAGGCAAAAAGCCTTGAAAATTTCAAAACACCCGTTGCTAAGGGCAACCCAAAATTACGGTAGAAAAATGTTCTATTTCCCGATGCATTTCCCGCATTTAGAGCCTTCAATGACACTACTGATTTAGAGAAATTCATGTACCCAATATAGGCTACTTGATGAGATTCACGATTTTAAACTACTGTAGTGAGAGAGCCACGTGATTTTCGCGAAATTCAAGCCTACTAGGGCAAACGCTCCCTTAGTGGAGGTAGCTCCAATAGTGGAGGTAGTGTGTTTTGGCATGTTTCGCGTCAATAAATGATTATATAATATTTTTATATTATGTACGATGCGAAAATGATACAAGTAATTGAAAAATATTCATGACATTTGACCGTAAAACCATTTAAAACAATTAAGGTACAGTGGGGGAAGTGTATCAGTGGGGTAAGTGGATCATTTGTCCATATTGAGCATAAATACTTGAATATGTTTAATGTTTTCGCACCATTGCATCGTTTTATGTTATGTTCTTACGTCCTCACTGATACTAGTGCAAAACTTGTTCTACACGTACACTAACACAAGCAAACTTGTTGGCTGCAAAAATCAATTAATTTCAAAATTGGTTTCCGTCAATCAAAAATCCATTGTATCTCTGCCTCAAATCAAATTCTACTATTTTTTTCAACGCCTGGTGAACATTTCGATTCTAATTTAATGAATCACAATGAAATATATATGATTTTTAAAAATAAATACAGATATATTGGACATGGTACACTTAGCCCCACTTTTTAATGGGGTGGGGTAAGTGGATCAAGTATTGTTATCATTTATTGGCAGACTGCTTACGATAATTTGAAGAAGTTTAAATACTCGCAAATATTGTTTTGTTTAACTTTTTCTCATTACTAGCTTAAATTTGTCTAATTGACTATAGAAAATTTGAATTAATCCACCCAAAATGTATTTTAATATTTCTGGTACTAGAAAATATAAAAGAATGAATATTGCAAAATTCAAACTAAACTTTTCGTGGTTTATTAAAGCTGAGTTGCAAAAGAGCAAAATATACTAATTTTCCAATTGAAAACATATTATCGTACCTTATTTGACCATATAAATTGTTGTAGACAGATGATAGAAATCCATTCATAAATAGAATAAGAAAATTTCAATTTGTTACACAAAAATAAATGTAACTTATATTTTTAAACTACCAGTGTTTTTCAAAAACATCGTTAGGAATAACCCTACAATACTTCAGTATAACTTATGTAATTATGTAGAAGATTTTTACCCAAATAATTCTAGCTGCAATGTTTTTTTTGTTCGAATTAGTGTGAACTAATGTATTAATAATTTAAAGAATAAAATAAAGACACTTTCAATTTTTAAAGCATCAAAACATGACATAAATAGCACTTATGACAAGAACGAGAGCAATATCATTCTGAGTGAACATAATTACACCATATATGTTTTAAGAATAGATTTGTTTTAGTGGTGATCCACTTACCCCACCATGGTGGAGTAAGTGGATCATTTAGCGTAAATTTTCAAGTCCCTCATACTCAATACATAAAAATTTGAAAAACCTAAATAATTGACGATTTGAAGTATATTAGTCCCTCATTTGTTATCCACAGAAAAAAGTTTGAATAACATTATTCACGTAAGCTGTACATAATAATGAAGTTAACTATTGATTTTTCTGTATCCACTTACCCCACGGTACCTTATTTTGCTTATTTTGTTTGCTCCTTTGCACCTATAGTGGTGCATCAGTACCCATAGTGGAGGGTCCCATAAGAAATCAATGGATTGCGCAACTAAAGGAACCATTCTTAAAACATACCTCCACTAAAGGAACAGTGTTCCTATTATTGGTGCAAGGCTTTTTGGAGGGAAATTTCAAATGAATCGTGATTTTTATACATTTGAATGATAGAAGGATTTAAGATCTATCGAATGATACGTTAAAATCATATATTTCATGATTTTAACACCATGTTTTAGCAGTTTTCCCTTAGGTGCACCACTAACCCAAGCAGCACAGTTTGTTGCAACTCAAGAATAAAATTATCTCTTGAAACTGATCAGAGTTGCCAATTGTTGAAAATATGACATACAATTGCACTGAATAGCAACGCAAAAAGCGCAAGAGGCGGAGTCTATTTGCAACATATTCAAGTAAAATCGAAATTGCTTATTTGTTGCAAAATACTTAAAAGAAAAAAATGAAAACAAAATTAGGAACGAGAATTGAACTCCCGACCTTAAGATCACCAATCTTCTCCTCTACTCACTACTCCACCAGCTCTTCAAGCAATTGCTTTGCCAATGCACTATAAAAGCGATCACATGGCCCATTAATCAAATCTTGTTGCTTATAACTTGACTGCACCCTTCGGAATACAAGTTCATTACCGGCGAAATTAGGCCACGCCTGAATTAATCTAAACTTTTCGCAAAAACTTCCGCGCAACACATGAGGAACACCTTTTAAACAAACAAACTGTTGCTAGACCATGGTTTCATTGTTAGATGATACTTAAGATGCAACTCAACCATATTGCAACTGGATTGAAACAAACAAACTTCTAGCTGTCATACACGTAGTTTAGTGCAACTTTCTCGCAACTATGATGAATCTTTTTGAGTTGTGGGTATGGGAACGAAAATTGAATGCAAGTTGCGGATGCTTTTAATGAAAGTAATGTGAAACATAACATAAAAACCGGCATTTTGGGTGAAGTTTCAAGAGTTTCTTTAAAAGTTGCTGAAAACATCTTGATAAATTTGACTTTATTGCTATTTGCAAGGGACAATTGCAGCAAATCTTGTCGTTTTAAAAATGTTAAACGTCACACAAGGAGTGAAATTCATGTTCATTGGAACGGCAATTAAACTTTATGAGCCTTGAAATTGATATGCAACCGAACTAGAACCAAGTAAGTTACAGATGCTTTTATTGATACGTGATTGAAACTATTTTTGAAAAGTATCTCTTTGGAAGATGTTTCGCGTGCTACTTGGGAATGGTACACTTGCCCTACTATTACCATTCCCAGCACTGCTTGGAACTCCATCCATCAGGAGTTCCTCTAGCAGTTCAATCAGAAGTTTATGCAGGAATTCCATGAGGAGTTGTCTCCGACATTCCACCTGGAATTCCTCCATGGACTCTATCAGGAGTTCCTAAAGGGATTCTCTCAGGAGTTATTCTCGGGTTTTCATCAAGATTTCCCCCAATGATTGCATCAGGACATCTTCCAGGGATTCTATGAGGAGTTTTTATAGAGATTCTATCTGGCTTTCATCAGCGTTCTTCTAGTTCCAGAGGATTTTAACAGGATGTCATTAGGAGTTCCTTCTGAGATTTAACCTGAAATTCCTTATGAGATTCTATCAGGAGTTCTTCCAGATATTATATCAGAAGTTTCTCGAGAAATTCCATCTATATTTCTTCTAGGAATGTCATAAGGAATTCCTCTAGAGATTTTATCAATAGTTCATCAGGAAAATTATCAGGAATTCCTCAATGGATTCTATTAGGAGTTTCTTTAGGAATTCCAATAAGGAGTTCATCTAAGATCTAGATCATCGGGAGTTTCTCTAATGATTCCATCACGAGTTCTTTCAAGAATATCTTTAGAAATTCCTCCAAGGATTCCATCAAAAGTTTCTATAGGGATTCTATAACCTGGAATTCTCCCAAGGATTCTATCAGAAGCTCCACCAGAGAATATATCAAGAGTTCCTCGAGAAATTCCATCAGAAATCCTTCTAGGGATATCATAAGGAATTCCTCTAGCGATTCTATTAGGAGTTTCATCAGGAATCTTATCAGGAATTTCTCCAGAGATTTCATCAGGAGTTCCTCAAGAGATGTTATCAGGAATTCCTCCAATGATTTCGTCTGGAGTTCCTTCAAGAATATATCTTTAGGAATTTTTACAAGGATTTCATCAGGAGTTCCTCTGGATTCCATCAGGAGTTTCTCTAAAGATTCTATCAGGTGCTCCTTTAGGGCTTCCATCAGAGCACTTCTGGGGATTTCATCAGGAGCTTTTCCAGAAAATTCATCAAGAGATCCTTCAGATATTCCACCAATTCATAAAGGGATTCCATAAGGAGTTCATCTAGGGATTTCATCAGGAGTCCCTCCAATGATTCCATCAGAAGTTCCTTAAAGAATATCTTTAGTTCCTCCAGGGATTCCATCAAGAGTTCCTTCAGAGATTATACCAGGAGTTCCTCGAAGAATTCTATCAGGATTTATTCTAAGGATATCATAAGGAGTTCCTTTAGAGATTCTATCAGGAGTTCCATCAGGGATCTTATTAGGAATTCCTCCAGGGATTTTATAGAGTGATTTCAAAGGGAGTTCCTTCAGAGATTTCACTTGGAATTCTCCCAGAGATTTTCTCAGGAGTTTCTCAAAGAAATGTATCAGGATTTCTTTTACGGATTGCATAAGGATTTCCTCCAAGGATTCTATCAGGGATTCCCTCAGGAATCTTATCATTAATTTCTTCAGAAATTTCAACAAGAGTTCCTACACACTTAAATTATTTTACGGATTCCAGTGAAATCTCAACAGCTGAACAGTTTGGTGAAATAAATTAACGGAGTACGGTAAATTGTTACAGTATTCGGTGAAAAATCACCGTAATCCGTAAAATTTCGACGGTATTACGGTGTTTTATTTCACCGAACTGTTCAGCTGTTGAGATTACGGTGAAATTCACCGTAAGAGCTTAGTGTGTATAGAGGTTTCATCAGGAGTTCTTCCAGAGATTATATCATAAGTTTCTTCATAGATTTCACCTGAAACTCCTCCAGAAGTTCTTCTAGGGATAACATCAGAAGTATTTTTTAGGGATTTCATCAGGAATTCCTTCAGGGATTTCATTAGTATTTTCTTTAGATATTCCACCTGGAATTTCTTCAGGGATTCTATCAAAAGTTTATGTGATGATTTCATCAGAAGTTCCCCTGAGTCTTTCAACAGAAATTCTTGTTAGGATTTCATCAGGAGTTTCCAAAGGATTCCATCAGGAGTTCATATAGGGATTCGATAAGGAATTTTTACAGAGACAACAACAGAAGTTCTTCTAGGGATTACATCAATAGTTATTTCAGGGATTCCATCAGGAGTTCCTTCAGAGATTTCTTCTGGAATTCCTACAGGGGTTCTTTCAGAATCTAGAGATTCCATCAAGAGTTTCTTCGAAGATTGCATCTGAAAATTGCTCTAGAGATTACATCAGGGGTTCCTCAATGAATTCCATCTGAATTTTATAAGAAGTGCCGTCAGGCATATTATCCGGAATCCATCAAGGGATTTCATCAGGAGTTCCTATATGGATCCCAAAAAGAGTTCCTTCAGAGATTTCATCAGGAGTTCCCCTAGGGATTACATCTGAAGATCTTCTAGGGATTTCATCAGGAGTCCCTCCAGGATTTTCATTAGGAGTTCCTTCAGAGATTCTGCCTAGAATCTCTACAGGAATTCTATCAAGAGTTTCTCTAATGACTCCATCAGGAATTCCGCCAGGAATAACATCACAAGTTCTTTCAAGGATTCCATCAGAAGTTTATCTAGGGATTTCATCAGGAGTTCTTCAATAGATTTCAATGGGAGTTTCTGCAGGGATTTCTTAAGAAATTCTTTCATGGATTTTCCTGGGATTCCATCATGAACACCGTCTGGGATTCTATTTGAAGTTCTGTCAGGGATTCTATCAGGAATTCTTCTAAAAGTTCCTTCTAGGGTTATTCTGGGCTCAGCCTGATGGATTTATTACTTAGGACACATTATAGGGAAAGTGCACCAGTTATAGACATAGTGGTTCCCTATTTGGTCATATATGAAAATTCGATGACTTTCACATTTTTAATCTTTTTGAATGTTTTAACATCAAGATATATCCTATATCTTACTGCTTAAACACACAAAACTTTTCAAAATGTTCAGACATTCAAGTTATCACGTATGGCGAAATAGGGAACCACTATGGCCATAACTGGTACACCTACCCTACAAGGTGCCTTGAACATACAAGTAAATGTTCAGAAAATTCCCAAAGGCCATATCTTAATTGTTTCAATCTATGAATTTATTGCACATAATTTTGTTTCGTTCCTAATTGGTCATATGACATCATGATGTGACAAGGAATTGTTTTTCAAATAGTCTGGTAGATTGAATTCTAGGGTTGGACAGTTTACAATATCTTGATAACTTTCTATGTTTTCAACATGTAACATATGATGTTCTCGGGATCCATAAGGGGACATTACTTTACTGCATATATACACAGAGATTCTAGAGCATTTTGAATGTTCTAGAGCATTCCGAAAAAACTTTTTCATAACATTTAGCTTTGCCTGGGAATTTTATGATACATCAGAATAAAAACTACGGACTGAGAGGGTTAAGAGAACTAATAAACTCACCTCCACGTGATTTCCATTCTCCTGCTGCTGTTGTCGTTGTTGCTGCATTGCGAGGCGCGCTTTTGTGTTGGCCGAAATCGGAGGCACACGTGTCTTGTTGTTCAGCCCTGCCGCCGCCGTCTTCGCCGAGTTGCCATTGGAAACGTTACTGCCGCCATTATTGGTAGCGGTCCTGCCGGTCTGCTGCTGCGTTTGCTGTTGAATCGGTTGCAGGGGATAGCTCTTGTCGATTCCGGCCACCCGATGGCGCCGCTCGTCGAACATTTGCCGTACCTTGCCAGCGCCGAGGGACGCCGAGAGGTCACCATTGGCGCCGGTGCCGGTGCTGCTGGTGGTGGTCGTTGCGTTCGAGTAGGCGTTGATGGTGGAGGAACGGATGGTGCTGCTACTGCTTCCGGTGCTTCCACCGTTGAGATGATGGTGTGCCGTTACGGAACTGGCCGTGGCTGCGGCCGTGGTTTTTGTGGTGGAAATCATTTCCACTTTGCGCTGGTCCCGCTCCTGCTGTTGGCGTTGCTGGAAGCGCATCTGGATGTGAAAGGGGTGATAGGAGAAAGGGAACCATTTAGAATGGACGAAAATCGGGAATGTTATATGGTATATTATTAGCTTAAATAATATTTAGATCATTTTTGCTAAAGTGAACTAACTCATATTCTTAAGAAAGCCCTTTGCGAAGAATGTCAGATTGGGTTCTCTTTTTCAGAATAATTACTTGGACAAAGGAAAATCTGCTGACTTATAGTTACTTGAGAAACCTTTCGTCATAAGTAAAAAAAATGTGCTTCTTCTCATCAAGATGTTTGAGAAGAAGTTCACGATCTTTAAGAGTTTCCGGCAAAACGCGACAGTCTCCTTTCTTTGCGATTCGAAACCTTGATTCCCCTTATGCAGTTCAAGATCTCCTGCCTAAATCCCCCAACTGAACACGATAGGCGGCACTCTTTGCTTCCTCACTTGAATCAAAGAGCCTGGGCTAGAGGCTGCTTCGATTTGGTGTTCGGAACATTTGTCTAAAGCATCGATCTGATTGCTCATTCCGATGTCATTATTAACTTTAATCATTTTACCCTTGGAAGAAAGCGCGAATTCCGGATAAATCAACTTCCATTTTCGTCACGCTTAGTGACAGTTTTAAATCCCAATTTTTTGGCTATGACTCTCTGTACTAGAAATATCTCTCACATTTAAGGAAACGTGCCCCTGCAACCAGTCTTTTCTGATACCTGATAAGGATTCCAATCCAGCTTCTCACTTAGGGACGTTCCGATATTGCGAAGTATCGATACTTGATTCGATACGATTATCGAATGGAAGTATCGATATCACCGATATATTGAATCAAAATATCGATATATCGCAATATCATTTGATATATTTAAAGAACGCAAAATTTTTGCATCGTTTTGTTACCAAACGTTGAGTGTTCTACGATTTGCAAACAATGGGTTACATGCATGGCCTGATTCGCTACTCGACAAATAGTAACGCACAGGCGCTAGTGTCTATGCAAGAAAAATCGGTCAAAGATAACGCAAAAAATATTTGTATGGCGAAAAGCATCTCACGAATTACTTCTTAAAATTAGAAACTATTTTCGAAAAAAAATTTGGTGCCGGTTGTACGTGATGATAATGGCTATCACGCCTGCCAAATATTTTTTGAAATAATGCTTTCATTTACGAGAAATTTGAAGTTAGATGCCTTTCCCCATACAAAATGAAACGAGAAAACTTCTGCTGATCAACTGTGGGCAAGAGCAAAGCAGGTAATCCATTCTTTAAATCCTCAATATTAGCGGCATTTTGATCGATATGAACATGAATATTTTCTTTTATGATACATCATATAACAATTGGTATATGAACTGCTTTCAAATATTTTAAAATCAATTGTATTACGAGAAACCTCTACAATTGATATCCAAATATTGTTTTACGATATATCGAAAGAAAATATCGATACCACCGATATATTGAAGAGCATATATCGATACCAAAATATCGAATATCGAAAGCAAAATATCGATATTCCGATATATCAGAAGTATTGGAACGTCTCTATTCTCACTTATTCTGAATTCAAATTTTTACCTTCTAATTATATCTAAGATAACTGAAAAATACCAATAGTCCAATCCACAAATCACACACATACCTTTTTAACAATGTTCTCATAGCGGTTGGTGAAGCTCTCGATAATTTCCGCGTAATCCAACGATTTCAACTTCATAACTACAAAAATATACAACGCCGAGAAAACACTCACTAACAATGCACCCTCTTCGGTGTCTATCCTTCTATCTGATTCTCACTTGAAACAAGGATGTTTTAAGGCACAGCCACGAAGGCGATGAGGATTATTGTAACCCAGCACTATCGTGGCGCATCAATGCGTGAACATCCTTTGGTTTTTGTGCTAGCACTATCGATACCGAGTATAGTTTTTCGAGAAGGGCGCTTGAATCCCTGGAAATTGCTATCGAAGACTGCATATCATTGGATAGATGACCAGTTTGTGTGTCTTTTATCGGTGAACACTAGCATCACATGCGTGTAAAGGTAGAACTAATTGATAACAATAATGTTCTTGTTAGCATTGAACTATCGTTTTATACTTTTATATCAAGTTTACAGTCTTGTCGATACAATATCTTCACCCTCAATGCTCTAGCGAGTGCACTTTCTATGTTTCCTCAAGAATGCGTCTGCGGTTTCACGTCTTATCGGGAATCAGATGCACACTTTCCCTCCCCTCGATGCATAAGACAAAAGCAACTTTTGCACGATCCAGTCATTCTTCGTTCTTTAGATTGCACTGACTTTGCTCGCTTAGCGTGATACATGCAATTCCCACACCTCCATCCAACAGAAACTTTATCTTTCCACCATTCTAATAGATATGTTGTTGGCAAATTTGTTTTTCCATCAGAAGTGCAGCAACTTTTTCATCATCGGCAACCGCGACTTCGAGGAGTGCTACGCACTTCCTTCCAATGGTATACATTAAGGCGAAAATACCCACGAAAGTAGTCCCGTCGGAGGGACCCGATTCGTAGAATGGTGTAACGTGGACTAATGAAAACGAACCGACTAGGGTTGACCGTGTTACGACGACTTCGACTTCGGTGATGGGGCCTAGTTGTTGTTTTCTTCACATCATACCTACATATTCAACTATACTACATTCACTCGCATTTCCTGGGTGATCGCCTTGAAAACAAACTGTTTGTGGTGGTAGTGCTTTGGAGGTGAAAACACCGGCCGATGGAACTAGAGGGAGGACGTGTGGCATTGTTATTTATAGGTGTAGAGCTTTTTCGGTAAGCTATTTGTCAGAATGCAGTAAGTGATGGTTTGAAATAGATTTTGGTTGGATTTGGATTGGATATGGATTGGATTTGGATTGGATTTGGATTGGATTTGGATTGGATTTGGATTGGATTTGGATTGGATTTGGATTGGATTTGGATTGGATTTGGATTGGATTTGGATTGGATTTGGATTGGATTTGGATTGGATTTGGATTGGATTTGGATTGGATTTGGATTGGATTTGGATTGGATTTGGATTGGATTTGGATTGGATTTGGATTGGATTTGGATTGGATTTGGATTGGATTTGGATTGGATTTGGATTGGATTTGGATGATTGGATTGGATTTGGATTGGATTTGGATTGGATTTGGATTGGATTTGGATTGGATTTGGATTGGATTGGATTTGGATTGGATTTGGATTGGATTTGGATTGGATTTGGATTGGATTTGGATTGGATTTGGATTGGATTTGGATTGGATTTGGATTGGATTTGGATTGGATTGGATGATTTGGATTGGATTTGGATTGGATTTGGATTGGATTTGGATTGGATTTGGATTGGATTTGGATTGGATTTGGATTGGATTTGGATTGGATTTGGATTGGATTGATTGGATTGGATTTGGATTGGATTTGGATTGGATTTGGATTGGATTTGGATTGGATTTGGATTGGATTTGGATTGGATTTGGATTGGATTTGGATTGGATTTGGATTGGATTTGGATTGGATTTGGATTGGATTTGGATTGGATTTGGATTGGATTTGGATTGGATTTGGATTGGATTTGGATTGGATTTGGATTGGATTTGGATTGGATTTGGATTGGATTTGGATTGGATTTGGATTGGATTTGGATTGGATTTGGATTGGATTTGGATTGGATTTGGATTGGATTTGGATTGGATTTGGATTGGATTTGGATTGGATTTGGATTGGATTTGGATTGGATTTGGATTGGATTTGGATTGGATTTGGATTGGATTTGGATTGGATTTGGATTGGATTTGGATTGGATTTGGATTGGATTTGGATTGGATTGGATTGGATTTGGATTGGATTTGGATTGGATTTGGATTGGATTTGGATTGGATTTGGATTGGATTTGGATTGGATTTGGATTGGATTTGGATTGGATTGGATTTGGATTGGATTTGGATTGGATTTGGATTGGATTTGGATTGGATTTGGATTGGATTTGGATTGGATTTGGATTGGATTTGGATTGGATTGGATTTGGATTGGATTTGGATTGGATTTGGATTGGATTTGGATTGGATTTGGATTGGATTTGGATTGGATTTGGATTGGATTTGGATTGGATTTGGATTGGATTTGGATTGGATTTGGATTGGATTTGGATTGGATTTGGATTGGATTTGGATTGGATTTGGATTGGATTTGGATTGGATTTTGGATTGGATTGGATTTGGATTGGATTTGGATTGGATTTGGATTGGATTTGGATTGGATTTGGATTGGATTTGGATTGGATTTGGATTGGATTTGGATTGGATTTGGATTGGATTTGGATTGGATTTGGATTGGATTTGGATTGGATTTGGATTGGATTTGGATTGGATTTGGATTGGATTTGGATTGGATTGGATTTGGATTGGATTTGGATTGGATTTGGATTGGATTTGGATTGGATTTGGATTTGGATTGGATTTGGATGGATTTGGATTGGATTTGGATTGGATTTGGATTGGATTTGGATTGGATTGATTGGATTGGATTTGGATTGGATTTGGATTTGGATTGGATTGGATTGGATTTGATTGGATTTGGATTGGATTTGGATTGGATTTGGATTGGATTTGGATTGGATTTGGATTGGATTTGGATTGGATTTGATTGGATTTGGATTGGATTTGGATTGGATTTGGATTGGATTTGGATTGGATTTGGATTGGATTTGGATTGGATTTGGATTGGATTTGGATTGGATTTGGATTGGATTTGGATTGGATTTGGATTGGATTTGGATTGGATTTGGATTGGATTTGGATTGGATTTGGATTGGATTTGGATTGGATTTGGATTGGATTTGGATTTGGATTTGGATTGGATTTGGATTGGATTTGGATTGGATTTGGATTGGATTTGGATTGGATTTGGATTGGATTTGGATTGGATTTGGATTGGATTTGGATTGGATTTGGATTGGATTTGGATTGGATTTGGATTGGATTGGATTTGGATTGGATTTGGATTGGATTTGGATTGGATTTGGATTGGATTTGGATTGGATTTGGATTGGATTTGGATTGGATTTGGATTGGATTTGGATTGGATTTGGATTGGATTTGGATTGGATTTGGATTGGATTTGGATTGGATTTGGATTGGATTTGGATTGGATTTGGATTGGATTTGGATGGATTTGATTGGATTTGGATTGGATTTGGATTGGATTTGGATTGGATTTGGATTGGATTTGGATTGGATTTGGATTGGATTTGGATTGGATTTGGATTGGATTTGGATTGGATTTGGATTGGATTTGGATTGGATTTGGATTGGATTTGGATTGGATTTGGATTGGATTTGGATTGGATTTGGATTGGATTTGGATTGGATTTGGATTGGATTTGGATTGGATTTGGATTGGATTGGATTGGATTGGATTTGGATTTGGATTGGATTTGGATTGGATTTGGATTGGATTTGGATTGGATTTGGATTGGATTGGATTTGGATTGGATTTGGATTGGATTTGGATTGGATTTGGATTGGATTTGGATTGGATTTGGATTGGATTTGGATTGGATTTGGATTGGATTTGGATTGGATTTGGATTGGATTTGGATTGGATTTGGATTGGATTTGATGGATTGGATTGGATTGGATTGGATTTGGGATTGGATTTGGATTGGATTTGGATTGGATTTGGATTGGATTTGGATTGGATTTGGATTGGATTTGGATTGGATTTGGATTGGATTTGGATTGGATTTGGGGATTGGGGATTTGGATTGGATTTGGATTGGATTTGGAAAGCCAAAGCCAAAGCAAAGCCAAAGCCGCCACGTGGTTTGCGAAAAGCCCGTTCTACCAAAGGCCAACTTTGTTTTCCTTTTCCGCCCTAGTGTACAGGTTTCCGAAATAGGCATTTATAGAACTTCGCCTGATTTATTTCCGATACAGTTTCAATGGTAGTCGTATTCGAATCTAGCATGAACGTTGTTGTTCTTGCTGTTCATCAAAAATAAAATGAATGTAGTTGAACTTTCCCCTTAGATCAGCGGTTGCGTGCGCAACGAGACCACGTTGAAAGAGTCTAGGTTCAAATCCCTATCTGGTCAAGGAAATTTTGTTCAGCTGGAAGTTTGTTCGACTTCTTATCAGTGACAGTACATACGATTGCAATAATAAAAGTTGCGGTGCTTAGCTGAGGAATAGGCTTCATTCCATTAGGGACGTAATGCCACGGTGAGGATGGGAGAGAAAGAGTTGCAGTTGCATTGAACCATAAGGCAAAACACTGAGTTCCCCATTGAATGATGTCGATTAGTATCTATGTGGATGTACACCGTATAGTTTTAAAACTATCCTGAAACAACGAGGCATTTTGCGAGAGAGAAAGGGTGAAGGGTTTGTTTTGGAGTTACAACAGTCAAACAAATCACATATCATAAAGCCATGTTTCTGGCTCTTGTTTGTGTGAAGTGAAGTATCTTGGAAACGACAAACAAACTGATTGCGTAGAATAACACAAATGAACGAAAGTGGAAGCAAAATATTAGCTATAAATTTATGGAAAAAATGCCCCTAGAGAAAACGAATGGTTTATGTCTGGGCTTCAGCAGGTCGTTTGTAACTCATTTCTAGCAGAAACTATGCTCTTCTTATACCAAAAATAAGCAACTGCAACAAAGCTTATGACACATTTGTGGTATACGTACCATGGTACAATTATCTTGAAATGTGTTCCTTACTGATAATTGTCATCATTCAAGATAGCCTTGGAATAATTTTCTTGACAACTTGTACCATGGTATGAGCCTCTGTACGTGCCATAAATTCTTTTGTTCTCATGACTTTTACTGTGCGCCGTGTGTTGGTGCTGTCTCGCTCTCTCTCACGGGCAACTTGAAAACAGGGCGCACAGTAAAAGTCAAACGTTTTATAGCATGCATAGGCTCATATATATCAGATGTCTGTCCAAGGTATAAAAGTCAAACGTTTTATAGCATGCATAGACTCATTGTTCGATGAGCATATCCCGCATAAATCCAAACCACTACGAAATCGTACTGAATGATGCTTTATGGTTCACTTTCAACCATTTCCACATTGGTCATTGGTCCACTGGTGAATAGTACACAACAAGTAGCACGAGTTCATACAGATTTCCTAAGAATTCTGTTTTACAGCAGAAAGCAACTTTCCAATCAATCCACAATTCAACGGCTGCCGGGATATTTCTCTAGGTCAACTGATAGCGTTTCCAACCGCCCTCCCTCGGGGGGTGTAAAACGCTGGCTTTTACTCATCCATTTGATTGGATGTGCTACTCGACATGTTCTCCGCGCTCCTCATGTCACTCTTTCTCGAACTCGAATAACGAGCAGAAAAAAAACCGGGGTCCACTGGTGTCGCTTGAATACCCACAGTAAATTGATCTGAATTGCACAATCCCCCACATCGCATTGCCAAGTGGTCACCCGAAGGGTGGCACTTTTTCATCGATTGGAAACGCTTGAGATGAGAAACCGGTTCAAATGCCCGGCATCGCACTATGGGCTAGAAAACAAAATTTCGCAACGAAATTCCAAGCACTTTCATGATAAACAAAAATCAACGTATCATTTTTGTATGGAGAAAGAATATTCTAACTTTTTTACAAACTAATACAGATGATTTCGTTTTTTGGCGGAGGAAGAGGTATAAGGTCCTGGGTTATTAAGCCGGCCATCTCTAACCTCTTCCTCCGCCAAAAAACGAAATCATCTGTATTAATATTATCTGTATCCCACCCCCTTCAGCGTAATGAAATTTGTGAATGAGCTTTAATAAAAACAGAAACAAATTGCTGGTTCCTGTTAAGTTGGCGATATACTTTAATTTTTAAGGCGAACTAGTAAAAATAGTAGAAATTATGTGTGCATTGTAAAATAAAATCCAAATTTGCGTATTTTTATATCAAATAAGTTAGATACACTAAATCTACTTTCATAAAATGTATACACATTATTTATCTCTGTTACTGGTGAGCTCACCAAAGGCGAAAAGATATTTTAATAAAGATACATTATAATGTCATTTTTTACTACAAATCAGGCCGAAAATGAAGGTTTTTCATTTGATGAAATTTTAATTCCATAAAGTGCAATAAAATAAAATATCCAATCATTAGCCCTAAATCGGCATCATAAATGCAGACAGGCATTATATTGCTGTTTGCATTTGAGGAGCAAACCTTGACTAAACGTCCTCCAAATGCGGTAACATAAAACAATCAAAGGACACCTAGCAACGATTAAATAAATCACCGCCGCCCTAGCAAGATAAATTGATCTTTGACATCGCTTTTTTTGTGAATAATCTTACCGCGTTTAGTGTTCCCGCATTTGATATTTGCAGTTCAAATGCACACAGCAATAATAGCACTACAAATGCTAAAACGCTTAAAACAGAATTTTCACCGCTCAGAATCTCCATTACTGTACCATCAACGCTTCTAAGCCTGATGCATATAGGTATCAATTAAGCACTACATTTGCACCATCACTTTTAGTACTTTTTTTTATTCCAGTATGAATCTTGCTTAAAAGCATTAATGATGCAATTAATGGAGTTGCTATTGGGTGGAAGCAGGTCCGTCACACTCGGGCTCAGATTGGGTACCACTTCTAGTACTGCATTTCGTCCCTCGGTAGTACAGAAGGTACCCAAGTTTGACAGATCGCAGTACACTTTTCACGGCATTCTAGATTACCTTATGAGCCATAAAATTTTGGGTAACTGCAAGGGACATGGAGGTCTTTAATTTGTCTTTGGTGGAAGTGCTCTCGATTACGTTCGATATATAGGCTAGTCATATCGAATTCGTCCATCGTGCGCTTGAGTGTGGGACTAGGAACTTCCACTACCGACTGACCGGAACTGCCTCTTGGCCTTATTTCATGGGGGAAGCTATTGTTCTTCTTGCTTCGCTTTCTGGTGTGTTGTCACGTGATTGGAGCTGGCGTCGCACCAGGGCCATATTTCTACTGTCGCTTCTGCACTTGCTTCGTTGTTCTGCGGCGACGCGATTGGAGCTGGCATCGCGCTATAGCCTTGCGCAACTTCTGCGCTTGCTGCTAATCCACTGATTCTCGAGCTCTCCAGGTTTGACCAGCTGGATGCCGAGGTCGGTCCAGCGATTCCGGTTTGAGGGTAGCTTGAGGTAGCTGTGTGGGTGGTTTGTCACGATCGATGCTACTTGGCGTAGTCCCCGATGGTGGAGCAAGCCTACTCCAGCGGAGAGTTCTCGACGTAGGAATATCTCCCGAAACCATTAACGTAACGCGTTTGTTCCCGCTTAACTGCTGCTGACCGGTGAAGTGTCAAGGTCGATCCAGCGATTCCGGACGACTTAATCCGGTGACTCGCTACGGACTACTCCGAATAGTTCCCGACGCTGAATCTTTCCTACTCCGACAAAGATTACCCCGACGGCGGAAGATCTCCCGAACCGATGATATCCGGGCAGATGCCTATGTTGGTCCTGCGATTCCGGTGGAGGGAAACTTACGGTTCACAGGCGCCCGACGACCATTTGTCGGTAGTGTTTCGCGATCTACTCAGCTAGACACCGGCGGAAGAACATAGCCTACTCCAACGTGATGTTGGTGGGTTAAGGGCCGGGGTCCTTATTTTCCTTCGACAGCATACATTTGTTGGACAATGTTGTGCACATTAACGTCATTGCCGACGGCGGATCTCATCTCGGCTCATCAATATCGCCGCACCCGGTGCATTACGGCGACCTTGCGTGTCCAAACCTATTCAGGTATTTCTTGAAGCAGCCACAATCAGACAATAATTACGTCAAGTGGGAATTCACTTCTCCGTGTTTTCTGTTCACCCAAATCGACTGGCACGGAATTAGCCGGTGGGTTCATCTACCATTCTCAACGCTATCCATTTCCTCATGGTTTAATTTTTTAATTCCCCGCGTGCCTCGGTCTTTGTAGCTTTCGCTGTCCTCTTCGAGTTGAAGGCTTACAGGGATCAATCCTGCTATCGCATAGGAATCTATGACAAAAGGTCGAAGGACAAAAGGTCGAATGACAAAAGGTCGAATGACAGAAGGTCGAATGGACAAAAGGTCGAAGGGACAAAAGGTCGAATGGACAAAAGGTCGAATGGACAAAAGGTCGAATGACAAAAAAGGTCGAATGGACAACAATTTAGGAAGAACCAAAAGCTATACTCTTTAGATAAAAAAGCAAGTTATCACAAGCGCTACAGCTAAAATAGACGCGCATATTTTCAGAAAGACCATACTGAGGGAGGTTCAATTTCAGCTGGACAACGATCTTTTCGGGGTCAAATTGTGTTAGACTTTTCAGGGCGTAGTGCATCCAGAGTTACTGTGTACGTGCTGTAGCCTTATGTGCAAGAGCCACATTCCTTTCATGCTCACCCGTGCACTGTACATTTTGAGACCTATGTTGGTGTTCCTCGCTTTTTTTAGGGTAATTTCTCAATGCGTCTTATGCGCATCGTCACTCCCCGAGCAGAAGAAAATAACTACTGAATACCAAATTGAGGTATTCCATACCAGACAATTTCCAATACTGCATACCTGAATGAGGTATGAATTAGCCCTGCATAAGAGGTAAAATACCTCAAATAATATCTCAAGCATATTCTACGAACACCAAACTGATAATTAGATCAGGTATTGTAATACCTCAATAATACTTGATGGATTTTCATATAAAAATGAAATTTTTCAATTATAGTTCAATACCTCCAGCAGACCTCAATAGCTGTTTAATACCTCAATGAGGTATTCTTAATTGTTTTAAAGATTTTTTTCAATACCATTATAATACCAAATTGAGGTATTAACAACTGAACAATACCTAATTTTGGTATGATACCAAAAAATGGTATGCATAAGTTATTGGGGAGTTATTTGTTCCTCCTCGGGTCACGTTGTTCAAAAACAGTACAATAATAGATGTAAAGACAAAATTTTGAAACGAGAATCGAGATAGGAGCTTCCGGATCGCGCGTCTTCGACCGTATCATGTAGACCATCTAGACACCTGCATAATAAAGTAAAAATAGCTGTAGAGACTCTTCGTTACCGTGCAGTTGTTTTACAACTTGGATACCGATGGCGAGCGTAGCACCGAGCAGCGCATGCGTTGAATCTCCCCTAGCGCGCGCTTCCAGAATTTTTGTGAACCTAGCGCAGCACACTACGATTCTGATGCGTTGAAAAGCGGTTAGGACTCGTTAGTTCATTTATGTTCTCCTGGTAATTATGTAACTCTAAGTGCATCGAGGTGCATGCCACTCTATGTGCTATGTGTTGGGATGCCGAGTGCTGGAATGCACTGCGTCTGTCATTCAGATTATACTGGAATTAGAGCATCTATGGCGTGCCGCCATGAGTTGACTGCAGAGCAGAGGGTTCGCTCTGCGGAGGCTGGTTCCCTTTAACATTGTTCAAGGCGGCTAGGAGAAGCAGCCTAGGCTTTTTCTGCTGCATATGTTAAAGTGCCCTCTGAAATAGAGTCCAAGAGTCATGTGTGTGTTTCTGTAAACCTCCATTCAGAGCATGGGTAGATTTCAGATCGTCGGTGGTGCGACATCACACCTGCATTCGTTGAACTATCTTCTAACGGTTCGGGTTGCAGATCATCTATATAAATAAAAATGGAGTGGTGTTTGTATGTCACGAAATGGCTTACGAACGGGTCAACGCATTTGAATGATTCTTTCTCCGTTTTGTTCGTCAAGGGTTCCGACGTGTTCGTGTGTATTAAAATCCCAGGATATTCACCGGGAAAGTTTAAAAAACGAGAGTGCACGGAACTGTCATTTTGTATGGGGCGATCCTTAGCGTTTTTCAACAGCCTACTTGATGGCAAGACGAAGTTTGCCGGGACCACTAGTCTTCTAATAAAAAGCATGATGCACAAATACAAAAATGATCAAATTATCAGAAAAGCTCTCAGTAAATGCTAGTGTATCTGAGAAGCAAACTCTACCCTAGTTGGGACCTAATTCCAGAGAATTTAAATCAGACGAAATCAACAGTCAGATAAAACTCTAATGCATAGCCCTAAAACAGCAAAACTTCAAAAGAAGGAAAATCCTTTGTTGAAAATTGAATTGAAATGCTCATAAACACTGTTAAGCATGAAGAACAGCCGATATTTATAAGAAGGCAACATTTCATTTGAAAAAAAAAAAAAAAAACAGACAAGATGTAAAAGTGAAATCTATGAAAAACAGTCGATGTATAAAAGAAGGAATAATCGTCGATACAGGTGTCTACAACAGTAAAAAATCACTATAATGTATAACTCCAAAAGAACAGCCAATGTTTCAAAGAAGGACAAATCTCTATTGAAAATGTATCAAATAAAAAGCTAATAATAATTACTTTATGCTTTGGAGTATTAAAATAATAACAACCGACATTCAGAAAATGAATCTTTTGTTTGGAAATAATAGCATTAATACAAATTATTGCTTCAAACGATAGTTCTGAAGAACAGCTTTCATTTAAAAGAAGGAAAAACTTCAGATGAGAAGGGAGGAATTTGTGATTAAAATGTTAGCAACTGAGTGTACGATAATCCTTTCAACGGTACGATTTGGACCTTTCGTCCATTCGACCTTTTGTCCATTCGACCTTTTGTCCATTCGACCTTTTTTTCCATTCGACCTTTTGTCCATTCGACGTTTTGTCCATTCGACCTTTTGTCCCTTCGACCTTTTGTCCATTCGACCTTTTGTCCTTCGACCTTTTGTCATTCGACCTTCTGTTCTTCGACCTTTTGTCCTACAACCATCGCATAGACTGCCTCCGATGATATCGTACGATACGCACTCGTCACACGCATGGGCATCAGTCTGAAAGTACTGTTCAGCCGAGAGCGGTTTCTCTTCGTCTGCAGTGCTGTCACCCACAAGGGGTTAGCGTATCTATGTATCGATGTAGATACGCTCGCCAGTAGTCGTTTCTTGCTGCTGCTGATCGCTGAATTGTTGGGCATGATCCGGGATAGCGCTGATATCATCTTCACGGCCCTCTTACATGCATACTCGACATGGTTGTTGAAGCTCAGCCGATCATCGAACATCACTCCCAGGTGTCGGAATTCCCGCTTTGAGTCTATGGTACACTGCCCAACCGAGATTGTCGCATGATGCACTGCCTTTCGGTTACTTATCATCACTACTTCGGTTTTATGAAAGGCTAACACAAGCTTCGTCCCTCAAATCCATTCTTCCACGGCTTCTACTGCCGCAATAGCAAGTATCTATACCTCTTCTAGTAATTCGCCGATGACTACGAGCACCACGGCATCCACGAAGCCGACGACCTTCACACCTCGGGAGAAGCTCAGCTTTAACATTCCGTATATATGACGCGAGATAGTATGTATAGAGCGTTCTAGAGAGTCGGGCCAAAAATAGAACCTTGTAGATTAGTGTACGATTTTGAAAGTAGCTCCTCAAAATTTAACAAAGATACTCGGGGACCTCCAATCTATGCAACGATTCGGCAATTGCAGCTCAACTGGCACTGTTGAAGACATTGTTTACGTCCAGAGTGACCCCTCCGCAGTACCGATTAACTCTCCTCTTTTGCTTCCCCGACCGTTTGGATGGCATCTACGGTGGATCTACCTTTCCGAAAGACCACTTTATGTCGCACAAGCCGTTTTCTCCATCCGTGTATTTCGTAAGCCTGTTTAGGATTACTCATTCCAGCACTTTGCCAACTGTGTCCAGCAGACATATCGGTCTATATGCTGAAGGATCTCCAGGAGGCTTGCCTGGTTTCACCAGCAGCACCAGCTTTTACCACATCCAAATGTCGTGGAAGTTACCCTTATCGATACATTTTTGCAGCACGATCCTGAACATATTCGGGTCTTCTTAGATTGCTGCTTTCTGAGCTACTTTGGGGATACCGCCTGGTCCCAGAGCCATCCTGATTTTTAAGGCTAAAGCAGCTTGCATGACAATCGTCGAGTTCCACCAGTAGGCTGGGCGGCGTCTATGCCTCGGTTCAGCCTCCCTCGGCATGGTTGCATTGCACGCTCGTGCTAATGCCGCTGTCAACTCATTTGCAGTAAGGTGCCGAGCATTGCGCTCCAACCTCAACGCCTCAACGAACACGTTCTTGTCAAACTGCGACGTTTTCCACCCCCACTTTTTTGATAGAGTGGCACGCGCTTCCAACTGCCGTCCGCTACCAATATTGTACCGAATCGCTTAGTGGGTATACTCCTCACTCATTCGCCAGTTTAAGCTTCCTGACAGCCATCGACAGGTACCATCGTTAGCAGAATCTACGTTTAGCCTTGCTAAGGCCTCCAGAAAATTGCTCCCTCTTGATTTGGTGAAGTGACTGCCCTAGTCTATGGCTTACGCGTTGAAATCGCCGGCTATGGCGAATGGTCTACGGTCTGTGAGCTCTTCAGTAAGCTTGTCGAGCATCTCGTTGAACTGGTGGATAAACCATCGTGAGGGTGCGTAGCAGCTACAAAAGAAGAGTCCGTTAATTTTGGCTATAACGAAGCCTTCATATGCTCGATGTACCACTTCTTGGAAAGGATATCTTCCCACCGTTCATATCGTCACTGATTTTGCGTTGTCTGCTATCCAGTTCCCATCGCCGGCCTGGGCACGTTATGGCTCCAATATTATAGCCACATTGCACTTGTACTCCGCCACAGATTACCTCAGCAAGTGTTGTACTGTGTCAAAATGGTTGAGGTTAATTTGTATTACCTCCACTGTGGTTTGGTAGCAGTCGCCTTTATAAAGACCGGACATCGCAGGCCTCCTGTAACAAGGTTGTAACTCTCTCCGTAAGCGTTGATCATACACTTCGGATGCTTCCGGCAGGCTTGCGCATTGTGACCTTCTTCTTCACACCTTCTGCAAAAATTACCGCTTTCAGGCCCCTTGCAGAATCTAGCAAGATGAACGTACTCGTGGCATCTATAGCATGTATCCGGTTTCTGAGAGACACTCAGTGGACATACCGACCAGCCTACTTTTATCTTCTCCCAGCCTACTATTATCTTTTCCGTTTTAGAGCCTTGATGGTCGCTTCAATTGTAAGCCTAATTGCTGCTATTAGCATTCCGGATGGCCCCTTTCTTATACGGATCAGCGTTTGTACTGTACCCCTAGCTTCCACTGCTCCTTCATGGCGATTTTTACATATTCGTCCGTAGAGATTGCATTCAAGGACCGCCTCCGGGCACACGGCTCTCAATTGTACCGTATTACCCATGACTTTCTCGGTGAGCTCTTTGTAGGAAGAGCTGCTGGTCATCGAGTCTCTTTTTAGCTACTGGTTCATATCTCCGGTGCGGGTGCGCCTGACTTTCCGCACGTCTGCACTTAGATCTCTTATGAGAATCGTGTTCAGAGCCGGATCGGGGTTTGGTCATCCGAGCATAGTACTCCTTGTTGGTGCATAGTATTTTTTGTTGTTGGAAAAACAGGCCGTTTTGTTGCTCAGTCTTTTGATAAAAAGTAGATTAGTATATAACAAAATTGCATAAAAATGTGTTTGTACTTTTGCCGTCAAATTATGATTTCTGAACCATAGTGCACTCTACCCTTATCCCCCTCCCCCTTTCCCGTTGCAGTATCGGTTTACAAATTGAAATTGTTCCCAGAGCAATAAGCGATGCGAACGGAAAACGAAAAACAGTGATTGCAACGGGAGTGCGTCTGTGACAAATATTGAGTTTCGATTCGCGCGAAGAGTTCCCCTTTGAAGAAGTCGATTTGTTCGAAACTTTTCCATCACAGAGGAACACACTTTGTTGTCGTCGGGGTCCATCGGAAGCATGCGATTTCTGAACCGATGATGAAACGGGACCAAGGTAAAGTTTCGAGCACGGGAATGAACTTTTGTGAAATGAAATCAATTCCCTGCAGGCGACTCGGAGTCTATTGTGCCGCGGAATGTGATTGAACGAACTCCGAGTTGGAGGAAAGTTCATTTGTGTTTCTCCAGCTGATTATATTCAGCGATAGGGTGACCGGAACATCTGATTCAATATCATAAATGCGAGAAATTATACTTTTAATCTCTTGGAGTTGCTTGGGACACTTTGTAAACTTCTGAGAGCTCTTCGAGACCATAGGTAACTCTTGAGAACTGATTCATGGGAATTCCATTCCTCTATGGAAAAAATTGAGATTTCGTAGGGAACAGCAAGAAGAAGAAGAAGCATAACAATAAGAAGATTAAAAAAAAGAAAAAGCGTAGAAGCGTTGTCTCTAGACTACAATTTCTTTCCAAATTATATCTTCGGCGGTAGTAGTCTCTATTGGTAACCCTATTCCCGCCATTATGTAGCATCTTGCACTATTCTTTCCGAGCTGCAGCATTTCCAGACGGATTCCATGTCAAATCGGTCAGTCACAGAACTCGACCATCTTCGATTTGGATTAAATTTTGCACATGTTTTTGGTATGGTAGAATAAGTGTTTTCCATAGAAAAATTGATCATTTTGACTCAAGCGTAACTTTTGAAAATGGCCTATAAATGTTTGCATGCAACTTATTTGAAAAATTCTAACTCCGAAACTGTTGATTTTAGAGAAAAATGTTCTATGAAGAAGTTGTAGTGAACCGTTTGGACTATAAGAAAAAATATACACTGGAAAAATATTTCATTTATTTTCATACAAAATTCAAATATTAAACTTAAATTTTAAATTACACAAAAACCCCATTTTTAATATTTTTAAATTTTCACCATATAATCTTGATAGTAAAAACAGGTTTGGGACAAAGTTTCATGATGGAGAAATTTTTAATAAAAAAGTTTTTCTAAGAACAACTTTTGGACGATTTTCAAAATTTTGATTTTTTTGTCAAAATAAATACGTTCTGATGATACAGTAAGCATCTTGAAATGATTCTAAGCCATAATGATTATATAAATAATTTCTCTAGAAGTAGCCATTTTCGAATTATTTCGAGTTTAATGCAAAAAATATTGTTTAAATATTAAAATAGGCCATTTTCATTAGTTATTCGCGTTTCTCCATTAATAATAATTCGTTTTCGAGAGTGAAGACCATATTTCTTTACATTTACTTATTTTCCTTGATGGAGAATCACGAATAACTAATGAAAATGGCCTATTTTAATATTTAAATAATATTTTTTGCATTAAACTCGATATAATTCACAAATGGCTACTTCTAGAGAAATTATTCATATAATCATTATGGCTTAGAATCATTTCAAGTTGCTTACTGTATCATCAGAACGTATTTATTTTGACAAAATATCAAAATTTTGAAAATCGTCCAAAAGTTGTTCTTAGAAAAACTTTTATATTAAAAATTTCTCCATCATGAAACTTTGTCCCAAAACTCTTTTTACTATCAAGATTATATGGTGAAAATTTAAAAAATATTAAAAATGGGGTTTTGTGTAATTTAAAATTTAAGTTTTATTTTTGAATTTATTATGAAAATTAATAAAATATTTTTTCAGTGTATATTTTTTTCTTATAGTCCAAACGGTTCACTACAACTTCTTCATAGAACA